>NC_141687.1:225835973-226435973 GCF_964263255.1 Lissotriton vulgaris
TCTAGAACGAGTGTGGTGGACATTAGAAAAAAAAGTAAACTCAAGGGTATGAGGTCTTCGAAACATCATATAATGAATGAGAGGAAATGGCAGATTGAAGTGATTTATGAGTTTTATCAGGGTTGAATTTGCATTTGGATTGTCTATCCGAAAATGGGTCTAACCATTGATTAAAGGTCCCTGCAATAATAATATTAGGGGTATCCATAGAGGATAGTGAAATCTTAATGTTTTTCCAAATGTCTGGATCTGGTTTAACAGGGCCATAAATGTTAAATAAGACAATTTCTTAATTTGTATAACAACCTTAGCCATTACCCAACGTCCATCGCTATCACATTACGTAGATAACATTTGTACATGGATTGATTTATGAAATAAAATAGCTACACCACCTTTTCGATTAGAAGCTGGAGAAAAAACAACTTGACCAACCCATTGTCTTTTCAATTTAAGTGATTCTATATCATTGCAATGCGTTTCTTGAATAAAAGAGACATGAGAGTACAATTTAGATAAGTGAGAGAGTACCTTTTGTCTTTTGACGGGGTTTCCAAGACCACGAACATTCCATGTGACAACATTACACATAATGAAGGGAAGGGAGGGCAATACATGAATAGAGATGAAACACTTCAGGATAACGACTGGAAGCAAAAAAATACCACTTATTAGATAAATACATTAAACAAAACGTATAACAACAATTAATGATAATAGACAAAAGCATCAAGCAACAAAATAGAGAAACGTAAACACTTAATGGAATATAAGGAAAGATATTTGTGAAGACAAAGGATCGATAATAAAGAAGCACCATAACAAAAGAGCATAGGAACAGTAGAATGATAGAGAGGAGAAAAAAACCCAAAAAAAGCGAAAAATAGAGAGAGGAAAAAAGTAAGCAGGTCAAGGAACAGAATCCAGATCTGAAGAAAAACGAGCAACAAGACAGATGGGACATGGTGACAACAAAAGCAGAGACAGCGATACAAAAAAATAATAATAATAAGCCTCATAAATAAATAAATAGACAATAAAATGAAGTACATAATTAATATAGAAGAGAAAAAAGAAAAAAATATATATTTTAAAGAAGGAACATGTAAAAAGAGGGGAATAAAGGTAGAATTAGATGACAAAGAACCAATTAACTGATAGAACTAAGAAAGTATACAACATTAATTTCCCATATTTCGAGGAGAGATATTATTAAGAAAGAGTCTCAGCTTGGCCGGATCTTCAAAAGAACGAGACCTTCCTTCGTGAGTAACTTTACAGAGTCCTGGGTGAAGAAACCATATTGAATGTTCAATTGTCTCATCTGGGGACAAAGAGACAAGAATTGTTTACGGCGTGCAGTTGTTGCATTTGAAACACCTTGCAAAATGAAAATATCATGACCTGACCATGTGAGGCATTGTTTGGATTAAACTGCTTTCAAGACATGCATCAACTCAGTAAACTCTAAGAAAAGCATGATGATACCACGTGGCTTATTAGAGTTAGGTTGAGGACGACCCAAACGATGTGCCCTCGATGAAGGGAAAATGGAAGATCCAATATTACCACAGTAAGAAAAATCTTCACCACAGAACAAAAAATACGATGAAAACTGTGTAACTTGTGAGTGAAGACATCAAAAAATGCATATTTTTAAATCAAAAAATGGAAGGACATGGCATTAACAACCATAAGTACCTCTTCACAAATGCTCCATGTGATTGCCTCAACTTTGATAGCAATAAGCTGCTATTTCAAAAGATTGCCTTCACTGTAAAAGAGAAAAATGGAAAAACCTTCTCTGTAACTGTACATCCCCTCTTATTGCCATTCATAGGGAAAAGAAGGAGCAGCATTCTTTTGGAAATGGAGGAGGAATTAGACTACTTATAATGTCAATAGAATGAATATAAATAAAGGTGCAGCATTCATATTGAATGAAAGGATTCCACATTAGGGGACATACCTGCAGTTCAGGATCCAAAACAGAACTTGAGGTATTATTCCGTTGAAACGCGGGCGCTGCGAGTTAAATTAGCAGGCGCCTGCGATTATGTGAGGAAATTAGCACCAACAGCGATTCTGCGCTTCACCCTGGATGTAGAAGCAGGAAAAATCATCCGCTAGATTCGCGGCTTCAGGGCATCGGGACCACCATCCCTGTTCACAAACACCAACGCTCTGAGGCAACGGGAAACACAGAAGCTCCGCGAGTTGGCGGAGCTCACCCAACGACTGCCATCTTGCTACGGCGTCAAACTGCGCCCCCCAACTGACGGTGATGTTGACCAAAATTAATAATGCTATCATTATTGTATTGTCATCTTTATTTTTTCAGTGTCCCAAATGGTGTGGAAATTATGTTGAGTATATTTTTTCTATTTGATTTTGATCTTCAAAATTCAGACAGCTAATTGGAGTGAATGGGTTTACATTATTGAAAATTACTATTTCTGTAAATATGGGGTCTACTACCATGCATTTGCCCATCTGTTAAATGTGTCTTATAAATGCAGGTCCATTGATGCATTGAAAGGTCTTGATAACCTGTTACAGGCATGCATCATAAAAAGGTATTTTTTCTGGTAGTAGGATGTGTCTTTTGTCTTGATAAATGTATATATTCGAAATGTGTCATTTCCATGTGTTTGAACATGCTTTTATGTGCTGTTCCTTCTGTTTGCTTTCCAGAACTCCACATTTTCTTTAAAGACCTTGGAACAGGTTATCCCACTAATGTTTCAGGTTGTAATTTCTAATGCTGGGCATTTGAATGAAACATATCATTTAACTTTGGGCCTTCTGGGGCAGCTGATCTTAAGACTTTCCCCTGCAGAGGTTGATGCTGCTGTAGCCAAAGTTCTGTCGGTCAAACATAGCTTCTTAGCTGCAGGTGATGGATCTACGGTACCACATGGTTGGAAGACTACCCAGCTTTTGTTCAATTTGGGAGCAGTCTGTCTGGACAGGTACTATGTGCTGCTCTAGGTCTAGCAGTTTTTCTCTCTTTGAAGCTCAACTGAAATGTGACCCTAACCTCCAAAATAACATGTTCTCCCTACTTAGGCACAAACGTACAATCATGTTTCAAATAATGCATGTTTAAATTGTATTGGCACCTGCAATAGTCTGTTAAGTAGACATTACATATGTTCTCCATGTTTTCTGTTATCAAATTTGTTAATATTCTGCATGAATTACTTCAGCACTGAAGTGCATTTTTGAAATCGAATTCATTCCTAATGTGCCTTGTATGTTAACACTTCTGCATTTACTTCCACTAGACTGGTGTTATTTTGCTTGTGAGTAATTCAATTTAGCTGTGTAAATTCACATTTTGTGCATTCTAAATCCGAGCATGCATGCTGCTGTGCGAAAATTGCCCTTAGATTACAATAATTTTAGTCTGGCGTGTTCAGAAGGAAGTAAAAGCCAATCCTGTCTGCCAGCAGTGGATTATTTTTATAAAAATTGTTTTCTCTGTGATTCCTGTACCTAGTAGAGTACATGTGTTACTGTTTCAGAGAAACTTAAAAATAAGCTTTAATGATGTTGTGTTGATAGTGAACCCAGATGAACATCTCTGAGGATGACACACTCCCTGTGTACATTACCTTTGTCCTGATCATGAAGTCATAGAAAAATAGCAAGGGCTGGCATGCCTTTCTGCCCTCACCATCTGGAGGTAATGACTCTTGCGATACTTCCCTCGAAGATTAGGGAGCACTTCTGGACTTGCTTTCGAGGCCGGTGGACTGTAATGTGAGTCTGAAAATATGGTACATGTAAATGTGCTGGAGCTGCAGCAGTCAAATTGAGAGGGTTCCTGGATAAAGTTACAGGAAGGATAGTGCTGATATTAGCAGACCATTCCAAATGTTCTGCTTGTTGAGCTAGGGGCCACCACCTTGATGATGATTTCCAGAGAAGCACAAGATATTTGGACTTTGGTTTTCAAACAGAACATATCTGTGACAGTAAGCTGCCGGGAATAAAGAACAATATAGCAAATGACCTCCGCGGTCAGTTGTCTGAGAGTAACAAGTGTTCACTGAATCATTTGGTTATGGAAAACTTCTTTGAGCAGTTGGTGTGCTGAAAATAGGCATGGAAAAACAGCAAATGCTCTGTCTTCACTTCCAAATTTGAGCAACCAGGATTACTGGGCGATGCATACTCTATAGAGGGTAAGGAGAGTTTCACTGTGCATTACCAAGTAAGCATCTGCTTTATGAGCTGATTCAGAGACTGTTACTGTGCAGGTTTTTGTGTGGTTCTAGTGGTACTAATTTGGGTGAAACAGACTTGCTTTCTAGACTTATTTCATGTGCCAAAGCATCCTCCATTTCAGCTGCCAATTGTGTTGATCATGGGCGCAGGCAGGATTTTTTTATTTGCACGAATCATTCAGACCTTAGGTTTGGCTACTTAAGCTTATCAAAGGAATGCATGAAGGTTCTGGCAAGGGGTAACAACACTACTAATGATCTCAAATGGAACACATTCTATGACTGGTGATTGTTTGACAGGCTTACATCCAATGTTGATTGAACTGAGTGGCTTGTTGCTGTCTGTCGTGGACTTGGCAGAGTCTGGAATTTTCACATGCATTTAGAAAGTGCAATAATTTTTTGCATCTTTCTTTAGTAAGCAGACCTGACTGAAATGGAAACTCAGGCTTGAAACTATGGTCTCAGCAATGTAATTTTGATAAAGTGTACTTGACCTCTAAGGATGTTAGAGTTCATTTTAAAAATAAGCCCAACGGTTTTGAGAGATTAGATTCCAATTACAGAGAATATTTTAAATGATAGACACAAACATAAATTGAAATATGTTATATTTTGTTACAGAGATTCGATACAGATGTAGTCAGGCTGGAATCTGTCGATCTTCTGAGGTCTGAAGCACAAAGGACTGTACACCTTGGTCAGCACCACATACTAGGCTTGAGACCCACAGATTCAGCAAGGCAGTTAATGATACTTCTAGTTGGAAAGATAATGAGGCTGTCTAATTTGTGTTGGGTATTTCAGAATGACGTTGTTGGAGATAGAGGTAAGATAATCTGAAGATCCTATGTACTTGGCTGTAGTGTAGTGAAGGATGGCAGGGAGTTGTGAAAGTAAAAGGTTGTCTGCTGGGTCAGGTTTAGCTTATGGAAACAGAGATAAGGCTTATTGCTGGGCAAGACGGACATGTTGGTTTCCACAATGGTGAGTTGAGGAGAGTCAGACATGGGGTAAGAGAACGGGGAAGTGAAGATATGTCTTTCAGAATTATACGGCACCCCACTGTTCAAATCACAGTTCTCCAGAAAGAGTTGATGTAGATATATTCTTAATTGTATTTTCAATCTTCGTATGTATCCAGGTCATCTTACACGAAATGTAGCCAACACTTGTTTAGTCTTTGGAAGGTATACTACTGATTTCATTAGGGCTACAAGATAAATCATAATCAACCTTATTTCCTTTCATTGTTGTCCAACCCAAAATTAGTTATGACTGCGGCAATAACCATCGGTGAAGAGTGAGTACAGACCCCAAACCGGAAAGTAGTACTTGGGTATTGTCATATATACCCAATGTAACCATGTTTCAATGCCATAGTTCCACCTCGGAACGGTCTTATAATCAAAGTGAGCAACTATCATCAAAATGTACTAATCCATCATAAACGAAAAGAATAGATTAAGGTGAAGCTCAAGTTCCCTATTGTGTAAAATCATGCCATGCCTCTCGCCACAATATTGTGATCAGACCTTAAAGCCATCAATTGGCGGTCTATTCCTATTCAAGGAATCCAAACCTACTCACCTAATGTTCTATTGGCAATGACCTGTAGTATCGAGTATACAATATTAGCTAGTGCATTCCAATATAGTAAATGGACAAAATAAATACTGTTAATGGTCCAATGTGCGACCAAATTCAGTGTTAGACCTATTAGAGTCGACTTCTTACCGTATTTTCCACTGTGGCCGCCAACCCATATCATAGGCAACCTCTTCAATCAAAATCTTTTTATGTGTACAGTCTGTAAAGAAATGCACAAGTTACTCTGTAAGAGACATTAGTTAGTGATAGATTCCTTACCTTAGATAGATTCCTTACCGTAGAATATTCTCAGGCGTCAGACTGGATCCAGAAAGTTTTGCTTAGCAGTACCCCTGCGCGTCAGTAGGTGGCGTCCTGTGGCTCCACGTCTGTCACTGGCGTCGTGAGCGCCGAGATGACGTCACAGAGACTACTTAAACGCCACCCATGAACGCTGACGTCAGTTCTGTACACGACATTCCGCGCCAGGAACGCAAAGCCATGCAAGATACTGACCATTGGTGTATAAAACTTAGGCCCTAAAAGGGGGATGACCTTAACCCTAGTAATCAGTTCGCAGATTGGGGAGGATGGGTGGGGTGGTAAGGAATCTATCAAAAACGAATGTCTCTTACAGATATATTGTTACACAAGTAGTAACTTGTGCATCTGAAAGAGACACATTAGTGATAGATTCCTTACCTTAGAATACATACCCCAGCAATACCAACCCCGAAAGTGGGTCTGCGAACAATATTACACCAAGAAGTCACAAAGAACAGAATTGCCAAAGAAGCCGTCTCTCCGGACTTGACTGTCAAGGCAGTAATGTTTGGTAAACGTGTGCAACGAGGCCCACGTAGAGGCCTGACAAATGTCCTGCAAGGGAACGCCACGTCCCAAGGCAGTAGTGGCTGCAGTTGCCCTGGTCGAATGGGCACGCAGCCCCATAGGAGGCTCCTTCTTGGATAAGGAGTAACATACTTTGTTGCACAGTACGACCCACCAGGAAATGGTCCGTTTGTGCACAGCCCGACCTTTTTTGGCGCCCACGTAGCCTACAAAGAGCTGATCAGCCACCCAGAACTGTTGTGTACTCTGCAGATAGAATGCAAGCGCACATTTTGGGTCCAGCCGGTGGAGCCTCTACTCTTCACTTGAAGGATGCAGAGGCAGAAAGAAGGTGGGCAAAGTGATGGTCTGCCCGAAGTAGAAGGGTGTGACCACCTTTGGCAAGAAAGGACGGGTCCTCAGAACCACCTTGTCCGGATTAGCAGAAAGGAAAGGAGGTTTGGAAGAAAGAGCCTGGAGCTCACTCACTCTTCTGGCAGAGGTGATATTAACCAGGAAAGCAGTCTTTAAAAGGTGAGACAGTTATGAAGGGGCTCGAAGGGAGTGCACATCAGAAACGTCAAGACAAGGTGTAAATCCCATTGAGGCATGATGAACGGTACGGGAGGGAACGTGTGCATAATGCCCTTCATAAAACTTTTAACAACCAGGGTCTTAAAAAGAGAAGGCTGATCAGGAAGCCGTAGAAAGGTGAAATGGCAGAGAGATAGCCTTTAATAGTGCCCAGAGCAGAACCATGCTGGGCCAGAGAAAGAAGGAACAAAAAACCTCGGAAAGAGGGACAGAAAGGGGATCCACAGCCTTTGCTGCGCATCATGCCACAAATTTGTTCCACCTGCAAGCGTATAACGTTTTAGTGGAGAGAGGCCTGGCTGCCAAAATGACATCACAGACTTCGGGAGGAAGGTCGAAAGCTGTCAACAGTCACCGCTCAATCTCCACACATGGAGGTGGAGGCTGGACAGGTTCGGGTGGAGGACCGTCCCCTGCTGCTGCAACAGAAGATCCGCCTGAAGAGGCAGTCGGATTGGGAGATCGATCGCAATGCTGAGTAGCTTGGGATACCAGTATCTTCGTGCCAAATCGGGAGCCACAAGGAAGACTTGGCCCGGTTGCGCCGAATCTTCTTCAGCACGCTGGGCAGAAGTGGTATAGGCGGAAAGGCGTACAACAGACCGCAACTCCACTCGTGACAAAAAGTGTCGCGAGTGAGTGCTGCCTTGGAAATTCCAACGCGCGCAGGATTGATGACATTGCGCGTTCTCTTCGATGGCGAATAGATCGTACCAAGGCTCTCACCACTGCTGAAAGAGACCTTGCGCCACGTCCTAGGTCAGACCCATTCATGATCCATCAAGCACCAGTGGCTGAGTTCATCTGCCCTGGCGTTCAGAGAACCTGCCAGGTGTTGAACCACCAAGGTAATGCCTTGATGTTCCAGCCATGTCCAGAGGCGCAGAGCCTCCTGACATAGAGTCCAGGACCCCGTCCCGCCCTGTTTGTTGCAATACCACATGGCGGTGGTGTTGTCCGTGAACACCTGCACCACACTTCCCAGGACAGAGGGAAGGAATGCCTCCAGTGCAAGTCGGATCGCTCGCAGCTCCAAAAGGTCTCTGCCGGAGACCAGAGGCCTCTGATCTCCGCCTCCCTCAAGTGGCCTCCCCATCCCAGGAGGGACGCGTCCGTCACCACTCTGTGCTCCGGTTGGGGAAGGGAGAGGGAGTACCAGTGACCCAATCTCGATTCGTGAGCCACCACTGCAATTGATGAGCCATGTCCTCTGAGATCTGGACAGGATCGGACAAGTTGCCCTGATACTGTGCCCACTGGAACTTCAGGGCCCACTGCAGAGCCTGCATACGCCATCTGGCATGTGTCACCAGCAGGAGGCAGGAGGCCATGCGGCCCAGAAGCCAGAGGGTCAACCTGAAAGAAACCCGGGATAGAGGCCGAAAGATCAGAATCATAGCCTGAATATCCCAGACTCGCTGCTTGGTAGGATAAACCCGAAACAGTGTTGAATCCAGAACCACTCCGATGAAGGGGAGCTTCTGAGAGGTACTCAGGTGCGACTTTGGCACGTTGATGGAAAACCCCAGCAGATGCAGGGGCTTGGCCGTAGACTGAAGGTGGCCGACAACTGTTTGGGGCGAGCCCGCCCTCAACAACCAGTCGTCGAGGTAGGTGAAGACTGACATCCTTAACCTGCGCAGGTGAGCTGCGACCACGGCCATCACTTTCGTGAACACCCGAGGGGCGCTGGTAAGGCTGAAGGGGAGCTCGGCAAACTGAAAATGCTCCTGGCCTACCGTAAACTGCAGGTAACTCCAGTGGGCCGGCAGGACGGGGATGTGAAAATATGCGTCCTGCAAGTCCAATGCTACCACCTGGTCTCCAGGAGCCAGGACCTGAGCCAGAGTCAGCATTTTGAATTTTTCCTGGACGAAGCGATTGACGTCCCGGAGGTCCAATATGGGGCGCAGGCCTCCCTTGTCCTTCTTGGGGACCAGAAAGTAGTGGAAATGACAACCACTCCCTACTTTCTGCCCAGGAATCAACTCGATGGCCCCCTTGGCCAAGAGGGCCATGACTTCCTTTTGGCGAAGAACCAAATGATCCCCCGACATGCGGTGGCACCGAGGTGGTATGGATGGAGAGGGGGACTGAAAGGGAAGGGAGTAACCCTTTGTGAGAAGTTGGCCTGATATGTAGTGTTTCCAATTCTGGAACCACTTTGTATCAGTCCAAACAATCCCTTATGGTGTGTGGTTGTAAGTCAACCTTGTTAGACAAGCTATCCTAGGGGTAGCATGGACTAAGCAGCCTTAAAGGCTTAACTTAAGAGGTCGTGTTAAGCGAGCTGTTTTACCACATACAATCCTGTAATACCAAATGAAAGGACACCACACAAGTATATATTATAAAAATATATGTGTTTATTTCTAAATTAATCCCCAGTACTCTTTATGAGCAAAGGGGCACAAGCGTTAAATCAAAAGCACAGTATAACATACAAAGTTGCACAATTTTGGATGAGGGCGGGTGGCCACTCAAACCATATACAAAAAAAATGGTATAAGAGATACCAATCGAACAGTGGTTAGGCCTAGGGCCTAGAGAATCGATGGGAGCAGTCAGGACTAGCAATGCTGAAGTCGGGAGTAGCCCACGGAATTCGGGTGCAGCACGTAAAGTGCGGCTTGCACCAATGCAATGTCAATGGTGCGTAAAAGTTACACAAAGTTAGTTTAAAGATACTTCCGCTGAACCTAGAGGAACAAAACTTAAGACACAGACCCTAGAGGTGTGTACCAGTGTAGGAACACCGGCGTTGCAATGTTACCTCACCCACAGGAAGTGGGTGCACAGGGTCGAAGTGGCGTCGGGTTTTGACACGCAGGCTCTTGGTGCTTGGAGCTGAAGAAGCTGCAGGCGATGGGAAGCAGAAGTGTCCGGTGTGATCCAAGGGCGGATCGAAGTCGAGATGAATCTGAAAGCAGAGGGGACAGAGTCTGGGTCACTCAGCAGTGACCAGGGTGGAACCAGGACGGAACCAGGCAATGTCGGGCGCAATCAGATGGTTGTCGAGAGGCTTCTCTCCGCTGTCACGTGGGCTCTGGGGCATCTGCGACGTCCAGGAGCAGATCACGATCTGTCCCACGCAGGCTCTCCCCGTCAGCACCGTCGGCTTCAAGATTGCAGCAAGCAGCACTTGGCAAAAGCAATCCACGTGGAACCGGGAGATTGCTTCTCACTCGGACCAGGAGGGTCAGAGTGGGGGCTCCTTTTCACAGGAGCTGGTGCAGATCTGGAGCAACCAGAAAAGCAAGTCGTATTCAAGTTTTCGTCGGCACAGGGGCCACAAGCCAGCTGGCAAGTGACCGGGCCAATGCGTCGAGCCAACACAAGCAGAAGGGCCCCACGCAGCACTCGTCGAGTGTGGAGGGGGTAACTTTGGTGCAAGTGTAGCTCGGGGTGGGGGCTTCTCAAACCCCGGTGTACAGCTTCGAGGGTCACTCGTGGGCTGCACGGTCAGCGTCTCATGGCCTTTTCAAGATGGCGTGCCCCACGCTTCCGGTCGCCTCCACGGGTCTCAGCTCTGCAGGGACTGTGGATCGGGCTGGGAGAAGGCAGGCAAGCTTGATCTCGTCGATCTCTGTTGCTCGAGTTCCGGCGGGAACTGCAACAAAGCAAGGGTCGAGGGCTGGATGGTGCCTGTATGCACAGGGTGGTCACTCCTTGACCACAAGGGAGATTCTTAAGTCTTCTATGTTGAGTAGAATGTCGTAGGGTCCAGAATTCGTTTCTTATGTTTCTTCAGGATGATCTGAGTTGCATTGGCACTGCTCCCACTCCTATTCCAATCTGAGGGGTGGATCTCCTGCTAGGTCCCTCCCTATGGGTGGGACCAGGAAGGGGGGCGGTTACACCCCCTTTCCTTTGTCCAGGTCACACTGGAGCTGGGGCTGGTGTGCCCCAGAACTGGTTTGACCGGATTATGCAAGGGGAAGCCTTGTGCTCCCCAGGCACTGTCTGGTTTCTTTCAAACCTCCCTGCTACAATCCACTATCTCCTGTCTGTGGTGGTGTGACACCTTCCTGTGACAGGAAAGCCTTTGTCCAGGCCTCCTCTGCTGAGTTTCGGTCAGCAGCAGGAGGTCAGACATGTGTCTGTGGCAGAAGCATCCATTTTGTGGATCTGAGGCTCTTTTAAAAATCAACCGCGTTTTAGCAAAAGTAACATGTCGTCCCCTCTAGAGGGGTGGAATGCTACCCCCGTCGCCAGGACTGGTGAGGGGGTAGTATTCCAATTCGTATGACACCTTACACGACATGTTTTGATAAAGCCAAACCAAAGTTGACCTTTAACCGCGAGAATTATAATGCACTTAATAGTATATGGTTTGGCATTATCCCGGAACAGCTAAGGGAATTGGTCCCGACAGCTGCAGACAGGCTCAGCTAATGCTAGAGCACCATCTCACATTAAACCACGCACTCTGCCTTCAGGATTGTTAAGGCCTGCCATAGGAGTGGCTCACAGGTTTATATGTGTCCAGATAGGTTCAGATATGGCCATACTATATCTAAGCAAGGGGTGATTACACCACCTTGCCCCAGCTGAGTGATCAGCCAGTTGTGTCAATTTTAGATAGCCAGCCAGGGGTGGCAAAAGATATGCTGCAGCCCCTGGTAGGCCTTGGATGCACCTATGCCCTGGACACCTATAGTGCTCTGTACAGGGGCTGATAAGGTAACCCAAGCCAATCTAGTTATGCACCTAGGGTACATGGAATCCATTTTACAGAGAGAGCAGATAGCCTTGGGCCCTGATTAGCAGGGAACCATGCCAACTAAGTCGAAAACCAGCTAAACACAAGGCAAAAAATCTGGGGTAACCATAGTCAGGTAGCCACCTTCCTACACCCTTGCGGATGATCTGCAGCATCCACCTGTCCGATGTGATATCGTGCCCGTGGGGAGGTGGTGGCAGATCCTGCCACCCACCGGTGTGGGGTGCTCCACGAATGACAGACTAAGAAGGTTTGGAGGGAGTCACAGTGGGGAGGAGGCGACTGACCCGCACGCTGACTCTCCGTCCCGCCCCTGCAAAAGCTGTAACTACGGCCACGCTTAGGCTGGTTCTGCACAGGCTTGTTGAAAGAACGTGCCTGGGTGCCTCTGCCCTGGTCACAAAAGGATCGAAAACCAGGAGTGGCCGGGTTCTTTGCAGAAAGACCCAAGAACTTATCCGTGGCCCGCGAGTCCTTAAAGAGCTCCAGTGCACTGTCTGCCTTATAGCCAAACAGGTGGTGCCACCAGAGGGCATGTCCATGAGCGAGCCCTCATCGGGCGAGAACCCACTCGAATGCAACCAGGCGTGGCGTCGCAAAGCCACAGTCGTAGAAATCGCCTCAATGAGTTGGCGGTGTCAAAACCACACAGAATGGCGAACTTAGCTGCATCCTTACCCTCAGCAATCGCCTGAGAAAGGACAGCCTGGACCTCCTCAGAACACTGAGGGAACACATGAGCAACAGAATCCCATACTGCGTGGGAGTAGCAGCCAAATAAGCAGATTGTGTTCACTGACCGCAGCTGGCCGAAGAGAACTGCTTACCAAACTGTTCCAGCTTCTTAGAGTCCTTATCTGATGGGGCAGTGGGAAAGGCACTCTGCGTTGTCGAGGCCTGGATGACCAGACTCTCAGGCGTGGGATGAGTGGTCAGAAAGGCGGGTCGTAAGGTGCTGGGTGGTGGCGTCTGGCGACATTCTTATCCACAGTTATCCACAGGGGCCCCCGTGGTCGCTGCAACAAAGTGCCCAAGAGGACTTCTGTAAAGGTGTCATTAAAGGGAAGCAACTGCTCCGACGAAGTAGACGCCGTCTGTAGCACCTCGGTGAGGAGGTTGGTTTTGTGGGCCACTGTGGGGAGGTCGAGGTTGAGGGCCTCAGCAGCCCGACAGAGCACCATCGTGTAGGAAGCGCCCTCCTCCATTGTAGGTGGGGGAGAGGCAAACCCCGGATCAGAAGAGACATCGAGGTAATTGTGTCTTCCAGGTCGTCCACCCAATCCTGCTCGGAGTCACACTTGCTGGCAAGGAAGTCCTCGGATCCTTCCCAGTCCTCCTCCGCCTTCGGCACAGGAGGGGCCAGTCCCAACTGCAGGGCCAGAGCCGGAGAAGGGACAAACCATGCCTGAAACGGTGCCGGCCAGGGCCGGACCGGTGCCATCTCCCAATGCGGATCCCAGGTTGGAACAAAATGGTCCTGGAATTTTTCAAACCCTTGCGCTCTAATCTGATCACTCTGATTTGGGCGGGTCGCCAACCTAGGATAGCATTCGATAATCTTATTTTACCCCAGTCGCAGGGGGAGGGTCGGAGCTCTGTATCTTCAGTTATATGCATATTGCGCCCAAGCGAGCTACTTACACTTTTGGCTGCATCTGACACCGTTCTAGCCACATGTGGAGGTAGACTGTGACCGCGCGGCCCTTAGTCACTGAGAACCGCTCTCTTCCAACCCTACACAGCACCCAAGGGGGAAATCAACTCAGTGGAATTTGTGTGATGGGTTTGGGATGGCATTCTCAGGCTTAGCGAAACAGAGGGCCTATATGCGCCGTTGGCATCGGTTGGGGAAAACCTGGCTTTCCCCCCGCTGCAGGACAGAGGGGCGGCGCACCACGCAGATACTCTGGAGGCCGCATCTTCGCTGATCTATACCTCCTCCTCCTCCTCCTCCTCATTCCATGACCAAAGCTGCTTCCCAGCTAGATACCTCACGAGCGCGTGAGGCCTGGGAAAAAGACATAGGACAGGAAATATCTGAGGTGGACTGGCTCTATTGTTGGGAACAGACAGAACGCTTATTCCCCTAACTACCGTCTCGACTAATTCATGTCAAGAACCTGCACAGACGGTACCGCACACCTGCATACCTCCATATAATTGGATTGGTGGACGATGCAGCTTGTGTGCGATGCTCCGCTCGGCCTGCTACATTTGCCCATCTGGTCTGGGCGTGCCCGAGGGTGGCGCAAAACTGGCAAAACGTAGGAGCAATAATCCCTGATATGACTGAAGCCCCCTTTTCATTGACGTGTACACGATGTTATGTTATGTTAAAACAGATTTTTTTATAGCGCACGGCTACTCCGAAGAGTGTCCCGGCGCTTTGACAAAACCCGAGAAAGAAAATCCAGGGCAGATGAGGGCAAGCAGGAAAATTACTGGGTTAAAAGCCATGTCTTCAGCTCCTTCCTAAAAGCCAGTAGGTTGCTGATTTTCCTTAAAGAGACGGGCAGAGAGTTCCAACATAGAGGTGCCAAGTGGCGAAAAGAGCAACCTCCAATTCTAGCCCGCCTGATGGAAGTAACAGAAGCCATAGCCAAGGAAGCTGATCTCAGAGTTCTAGAAGGCACATAGAAGGCCAGGCGCTTCCTAATGTATCTGGCCCCTACATGGTGGAGCGCCTTAAAGGCAAGCGTCAGTGCCTTGAAAGTAATCCGTCTTGAAACAGGAAGCCAGTGGAGCTTTTTAAGATGCACTCACTCTCCGCTGAAGGCCGTAGATAGCTCTTGCAGCGGAGTTCTGCACCATCTGCAGGCGCGAAAGAAGAAATTTTGGCAGTCCCAGATAGAGCACATTCGCATAATCCAGGCGTGAGCCTATCAAGGCCTGCACAGTGGTCTTTCTATGCTCCAGAGACAAGATCGGAAGGAATTTTCTTAACATTTTCAAAATGCCAAAGCATTTCCCTGTAAGCCCGAGAATCTGAGGCCCAAAGGAAAGGCCGTCGTCAATCTGAAACCCTAGGTTCTTTGCCTTGGAAGAAGCGTCTACCGGGGGGTACATATCGGGGGCCACCAGGCCTTCCATCTAGGATCTGGAGAGAAGCCAAAGAAAAGCAGTTCGGAATTATCGGAATTACATTTCAGACTGTGCTGTTTAAACTAGTCAATGACAGCCCACAGACAGCCTCTGATCCACATACCGTCAAAGTCGGAACCCTTTGTACAGGTAAAGAGGAGCTGGGTTCCTCAGCATAGGATACGATTTGGGCACCAAACGACTCCGCCACTGCCGCCAGAGGGGCCATATAGATGTTAAAAAGGGTGGGGCTTAAGATGGAACCCTGAGGCACCCCCACCTCCAATGGCGGCATGGCGGCATGGCGGCGGAGAAAGGCCCAGACCGTTTGCCGGCGACCGGCCAGAAATGACTCAAACCAGTTCCACACCGTTCCCTGTAATCCGACCTCACTGAGTCTTGAAAGGAGACCGTCATGGGGAACGGTGTCGAAGGCCGCCGACAGATCCAACATAACTAGTATGGCCTTTCCTCCAGTGTCTAGTACTTCCCTAATGGCATCGGTGACTAAAAGAAGAGCGGTCTCCGAGCTCATATTGGCACGGAAACCAAACTCAGTGTCGTGTAAAATATCATTGCTCTCAATGAAGTTGGATAGGGAGACGTGCACGTGCTTCTCCACCACCTATGCCAAAGCCAGGAGGAGGGAGATAGGCCTATTGTTGGCATGGACCAATGGGTCCAAATTGGGCTTCTTGACAAGCGGCAGGATCAAGGCATGCTTCCAGGCCTGGGGAACCACTCCCGTGCTTAAGGGCATATTGAGCACCAGGTTGAGCAAGGTATTTATGGCAGGCGCTACTCTTCCAAGATATTTTGCGGGGCAGGGATCCTGCGGAGAACCAGACTTGAGCTGGGTGAAAAGGTCAAGTGAGGCAGGGAGAGACAAAGACGGAAACTCAAAGAGAGAGGGGCCTTCCGCTACCAAGGATGGGAACAGAGGAAGCCTGGTCTCAGGTGCAGATACTAAGCTAGTAGGAGGAAAAGTATCTTGAATAGATTTAATTTTAGTAGCAAAGAAGATTGCAATTTGACAAACCCATGATTCAGTATGGGAGTGGGAAGGCAAGATCGAGGTGGGGGAGATGAACTCTTTTACAATGCGGAATATTTCTTTGCTTGTATTCGCCGCATCCTCAATTCTTTTTTCGAAATAGGCTTTTATTCCAGCCATAATATGGCTGTGATAGAGCCTAATTGATTCCCTATATTTATTTTTATCACTGGGGTCGTACAGGCGACGCCAAGCCCTTTCGGCTTTCTTACACTCTTGTCGCATCTCACCGAGAAAGGGAGTGAACCACGGGGCAGAGGCGCGCCTGCTGTTTTACTGGAAATTATCACGGGAGCTAGCTCCTCAAATCTGTCAACGAGCCACCTATGTAGCAGATCCAGATCCTCCTCTAAACTGCCAGACAGTTGACAAGGGTGAGAGGAGAGTGCCAATGCCAACATTGCCTGCTTGGCTTTGTAAAGGACACAACGGACGTGCACCAAAGACTGATTGCATTGCTGCTGGCTAAGTGCAGAGTGGCGATGCAGTGTGGTCTGAAGCCGGTGCCCACGACACGCTGGCTGAAGGATGCGGCGCGATGTGAAGCACAATTAACGGCTTACTGGGATCTTATGCTCTCTAGATACCGCCCGGTACACATATGGGAATGCCTGTTGACGTATTTGAGACAGAATGTCGCCCGGGCGATGTTCCCAATCGCCACAGTCCCACCGGTTACCGTCATCCCGCGCATGCGCGGTATCCACACTAAGCGACTGGGACATGGGAAATGTAGTCCCTCTAGCGTTTGCCATACAAATATTGTCGAGATCCTTTCCAGATATAGCCCTCTATGGTCTTTAATTACCGATCCTTGTTATAATACGCACTTTATTTTTTTCAAATCTATGTGGACCGCTGACATGTGACCAGGCAGGCCGCTCCCTCTGCCACTGCGCAGACCCCCTGTGCGCCACTGCTCCTCTTGACTGCTGCTTCAGCTGACTGGCTTGTGCCTTCCTCTGCTGCCTGCTGTCTGGTTGTGGACCCCTTCTTCTCCTTTGTGCTTCGTTTTTGTACCCCCTGGTTTTTTGCCCCATGTGTCCTCCTCTCGGTGCCCCCTGGTTCGCTCCCTGTTATTTTGTTTTTGTGCCCCTTCTTCTCTTTTGTGCTTCGTTTTTCTGCCCCCTGGTTTCTACCCCTTGCGTCCTCCCTTCTGTGCCCCTTGGTGTGCTCCTTGTCTATTTCGTTTTTGTGCCCCTTGATCCTATCACTGGGTTTTTGCTTTCTGTGCCGCTGTGCCCTTGATCCTATCACTGTTTTTGCTTTCTGTGCCGCTGTGCCCTCTACCCCCAGCCCCCTCTTGCCTTCTGTGCCACCCGCTTTCCCGCCGCTCGCGTTCCCCGCAGCCCCGCCCCCCGCTTCCCATTGGCCGCCCGCTCCTGCCTCCCAGCTGCTCCTCCCTCCCGCCCTCATATGGAGGCCGCGTGCAGCGGACGCGCCGCTGGCGCAAGCCCGTCTGTGCCCGTCCGCGCCTGGACCGCGCCCAGCGCCCGGACCCCTGGCCCTCGACGATGCCAGCTCACCCGACGGACGTACGACGCCGCCACCCTCCACGCACTCAACGCCGGCCGGAACCCCGCCTGCTACCGAGCCACCCCGAAACGCACCCCCGGACCCTTCCCCTGCCAAACCTGCAAATTCACCTGCCTCCGACCCTGCCCGGTGCCCGCCAAGCCTAGCACCAGCAACAATCACCTGAAATGCATCCTCCTCAACACCCGCTCCGTCGAACTCTGGAACCTCCTCGACACAACATCACCAGACGTCGCCTTCCTCACAGAAACCTGGATGAACGCCTACTCAGCCCCTGACATCGCCATAGCCATCCCGGATGGCTACAAGATCACCCGGAAGGACTGCATCAACCAAACCGGAGGAGGCGTCGCCATCGTCCACAGAAACACCAGACGAATCACGACCAACTCCGACGACACCCTCACCACTGCCGAGCACCTTCACTTCCAGATACACACCGACCCCAAGACCACCCTCAGAGGCACTCTCATCTACAGACCCCCGGGACCACGTGCACAATTCAGCGAAGCCATCGCAGACTTCGTCAGCCCGCACGCCCTAACCTCCTCAGACTACATCCTCCTAGGGGACCTCAACTTCCACCTGGAGAACAACAATGACCGCAATACCACCACCCTGCTGGACAACCTCGCCAACCTCGGACTCAAGCAACTGGTGAACACCCCCATCCACTACGCCGGCCACACGCTTGACCCCATCTTCTCCTCCAGCAAGCACATCTCCTTCAGCCACTCCACCGGACTACACTGGACAGATCACAGCTGCGTCCACTTCAACTTCAGGAGAACCACGACTCACGAACACCCGTAACAGGTTCCCCGCAGAAGCTGGAGCAAGATCGCCGCCGACCAGCTCACCACCTCCCTCAGCCAGAACCCTCCCACCAACACGACGGACCCCAACGAAGCAGCCCGCAACCTCACACAGTGGCTCACCAACTACGCCGATGACCTCGCACCACTGAAGAACCCTCCCAGCAGACCCGGCAGCAAGAAAGCCTTGTTTTTCACCAACAACCTCAAAAACTCCAAGAAAACCTTCCGCACCCTCGAGAAAGCCTGGCGCCTCGACTAGACAACAGAAAACATGACAGCCCTCAAGAACGCCACCCGCAAACACCACCAGCTGATCCGCACCACCAGGAGGACAACATTCAAAGAACGACTGGACAACAGCACCCACAACAGCAAAGAACTCTTCAGCATCGTTAAAGAGCTCTCCAACCCCAGCGCCTGCAACAATGACATCACACCCTCGCAAGACCTCTGCGACTCACTCGCCTCATTCTTTCACCGCAAGATCGCCGACATACACAACAGCTTCGGCGCACAGACCACGCACCCAACCACGAACCAGCGCCCCCCACCACCACCCTCTGCACCTGGACCCCGGTCAGCACCGAAGGCACCACCCGCTCGATGAACACCATCCACTCCGGCTCGCCAAACGACCCATGCCCACACCACATCTTTAACAAAGCCGACTCCATCATCGCACCCCAACTCCGGGACATCATTAACAGCTCCTTCGCATCCGCCACCTTCCCGGAAAGCTGGAAACCTGCTGTAATGACCTACTTCTCTGTATGTTTTGGTGCTTCTGTCAGTCACCAGGCCATTACTTACCACATCCTTTCTCAGGATCCAGAAAGGCACCACATTTCACAATACTTACCCAAGAAAGGAATAAACACTAACAACATATAAAACCATTGCCGAGGAGCTCGCAAATAACAAGTCGCAACACCTCCCCATCCGAGAGGGTACGCAGCAAATCACAACACCTCCCCATCTGAGAGGGTACACAGTGCATGCTCCTCCTGGCAATGTATTGGATAGAATAATTAGAAATTACACATACCTGATGGGAGCCGATTTCCCTCCTGTATCAACAATTACCCATTAGAGGGGAATCGCCCATCCCTCTGTAAGTACTTGGTAAAAAAGGGTCCCGACCTTCCCTCACAAGGAATACAAACAAATTATATACTCCATTGGTTCTTTATTGCATGATAATAGGATGACAAAAGAAAGAAATAACTAAACATCACAGTAAACATTAGTAGCAATCATCAACACATACATATACATAGAGCCTGAAAATAGAAGACATAGTTAGATACAATAAGTACACCTGGAACACCTCACCATAATCTTAGGCATCTTTTTATCTGAAGAAGGGTCCGTCTCTCTTTCCCTCTCTGGTTGGTTCAGGACTCTCTGTTCCACAAACACGACTGCACGTCTGCACCGTGATGTATCATCAGTCTGCCAAACCACCAGACCAGCATCTCCCCCTCTCTCTGACCCCCTTTCTCTAATATAGAATGCAGCTCTCCATCGAAGTTTCTAGCTAATTCCGCCTACAGTTCTCTCTGGATTCCTGTACCACATCGTATCAAGAACACAACAAGCAGCTGGCCATGCGTTTTGCTGTGACTCGACACAAAGAGAGTACGATGTAAGTTTTTGTGTTAAGAGGGATGCCTCTTTAGTGAAATCACTTTGTTCCAAACAATATCTTCGTATGCAGAAGAATTGTCCAATGGGTAAATTCTCCCGTAATGATCTGGGATGGAAACTGTTGAAAACTAATAAGGCATTTTTGTCAGTTTGCTTGTGATACACTTTTGTGTGTATTAGGCCGTCCCTGGGTTCAATGACTAAATCCAGGAACGGAAGGCTGGTCTTAGTAATCGTAGAAGTAAAATGCAGCAAAGGATTAATAGCATTCAGCCAGTCCAAGAATGAATCCACTGAAGGTTTATCCCCTCTCCAAATAATCAGGACGCCGTTGAGATAACGACGCCACAGTATCAAATGTGTCCCCCATGGGCAAGCGTTATCATAGATGAATGCCCGCTCAAAGGCCCCCACATAGAGGCCTGCCAAACTTGGCGCGAAAACGCTCCCCTTGGAGGTACCATGAGTTTGAAGATGTAGGGTGCCCGCATGTTCAAAGAAATTTTTTGTAAGGGCAATTTTGGTAAGATTTTAAATAAAGGCCTTGGGTGTCTGATAGTGCCATTCCTCCTGGAACAGAATATCCTCTAGGACCCGGAGAGTTTCCCTCTGAGGGATGTTAGTATACAAGGCCTCGATATCGAGGCCTATGAGGTATTCCGTCTCCGGGTCAAATGGCATGTCTTTAAGATGGTTCAGAATATCCAAGGTGTGTCTCAGATAAGCAGGGAGCTTAGAAATCACAAAATTGTGACAGGGGTTCCAGCAGAGACCCCTTCCCAGAGACAATAGGTCTCCTGGGAGGGGGTCTCACTGGTTTGTGAATCTTGGGGAGGATGTAAAATTGAGGGGTTTAGGGCTGTTTGTTAACCAGAAAGTCCGCTTCATATTCCGAGATCCAATCATTGGATCTCGCTTCTTCCACCACTGTCACAATCTCCCTAGTGATGTCCTCCTTTGGGTACCCTGTAAGTCTAGAGTAATTTCTCTCATCCGCCAACAGGCGGGTGCATTCATCATTGTAAGTGGTCCTATCCAGTACCACTGTTGCACCGTCTTTATCGGCTGGCTTCAGGATAATGTCTGTACAATCCATCAGTTCTTTTATAGCCTGTTTTTCCAGATTAGAAATGTTAGAAAAAGATGGACCAGGCTGGGACATGCTCAGTGTCTCCAAATCATTGATTACTGCCTGCTCGAAGGTTGCCACCTCCGGAGGGAGCAATGACAGTTGAGGAGTAATTGTTGATTTAGGACGAAAGAGGGTATCTCCTCGATGGGGATCCACAAATTCCTTGTCTTGAAAAAAGACTTTCAACCGCAAATTGCAGAAACATACTGCAAGATCTTGACGTAGTTGAAAAAGGTCAAGATGATTTGTGGGAACAAACCCAAGCCCCTTGTTAAGTAGTTGTTCCTGGGCTGGGGAAAGAGTAATAGATGACAAGTTTACCACTAGGGATGCTTGCCTCTTGTCCCGGGGATGTTGCTCGTGGCCATACTCCTGGTTACTCGTTGTGTAATCGCCTGGTCCTGGTTGTTCCAAGTAACCTGTTGCTGGCCTTTCTGCTTGCCTTTCCCCTTTCCTTGATCCCTTCCTAAAAAAGGTCCCTGAAAGTTTTGAAACTGTGTAGTTTGAAAGTTGGGAACTTGAAATCTGAGGTCCTCAAAGGCTGGATTGTGAAAGGAAGGCTGAGGAGGATACCCCATGGGTGGCCAATTGTACCCTTGGTTCTGGTATTGCGGGAAAGGTTGATGAAACATTGGGGGTCTGAATCCCCGCCAATAACCACGACCCCTCCCACTCCTCTTTTTAGGATACTCACTATCACTCCCTTCACTTGAACTGCTTGTGGTATAGGGTCTGGGTCTGCCCTGTTGGCTGCCCTTGATGTTCTCCTGTATTTTTGTTGGGCATACCATATACCACAGTAATCTATTACTAAGCACGGGGGCATTCATTTTTACTCGATAGACTTTAAACACCTCTTGGTGCATTGTGAAATGGCATACCTAGCCCTACAAGGGGACCCATTGGGAGCTAGAAGAAGTGCAATCATATGTATAACGTGAGTACAGCTACACCAGCGTTCCGCATGTTTTGTTGTTTGTATTTTTTCATAATACAGGTTGTGTTCCTTGGAACTCCACCCCCCTGACGTAATTTCGAGTTTAATCATACAATAAACTCGGTGAGTTTGTACGAGGTGTGACTAAGGGTGAGGATATTCAATCTTGAGGACAGATCTGGTATTTAAAATATGAACATCATGCAAGCTAATAATTATCCACATCAATGGCAACCATGCGTAAATATGTCAGTATCAGTAGTGATTTTAAGGACACAATTTTTTTGTTTCATTGTTGTTGTAACTATTGGTTTGAGATGGGGTAGACTGACTATTTAGCAGTCACCTACGGGGACAAGAAAAGTGTACTTATCATGCAAGGATATTACATAAGACGGGAGGGTAAACTATTCCTAATACTGTGATACGGGTAAAACTTTTGCTTTGATTACAACTTTGGATGTCTTTTATCTCTCGCAGTATATGTATCACGTGTTGGAGGAATTCCCTCCACATAGGTAAGAGTGATTGATTAAATCTACTATTACCTCCTTAACCCCTTCCATGCTCATGACAAGGTCAGCTCGTCATGAGGCACGGTTGAGCTGTGCTTATGACAAGCTGACCTTGTCATGAACAATGGGAAAGCCTTATGAGCAGCACACAGCGGGAAAACCCTTAGCACCCAAGGTGTTAACAACTGATTATGGTAAGGGGGTTTATCATGGGACTGGGACAGTCAGACAACCTGAAGAAGACCAATGTGACCTACTAATTGAGGGCACGCTTAGGTCGAAACATGTTGACTCCAGCATTTTAGGAGGGGTGTTATAGGTTCCTACTTTCCTTCTTTAACACCACCTTCCGTGATTTATTTTTAATCCTGACCATGGAACCTACAAATAAAGGCATATCCGGTATCCATGAGCCAGTTTTAATCTCAACATTTTGACTGCACTTTTCTATTCTATCACTGTACCCAGTCTTGGACTGACACATTTTGTTGTGAACACTGTTGTTACTTCTCATTTTGTGGTTTGTCTTTGTGTTTTATGTTCCCCCTCCCTATGCTCCGCTCTGTGCGTGGCTACGCCAGGGCGTCGCAGCAGACCCGATGATGAAGCATGTCACACACATTTGTGTGCGAATGAGGGCAGTTTTTTCAAACATACAACTGTGTCACTGCTTGTACTCCTCTTTATATGTGGTCTTTTCCTCTCACCCCTTTATGTGTGTATTAGGAGGTGAGTTGATGACATGTAAGTGGAGTACATTATATGAGGCATATTCATAGCTGCTCATGAGTAAGATGGGAGGGTGCAAGAGGATACAGGAGACATGCTACATGGATGTGTTTCTCTTAACTTGGAGTTCCAATGTCTTAATCAGGAAGGAGTTAACAGATCAGTTTAGGTTAAAGTGGATTACTTATTCTGTAACCTCGAGGTTTTAATTAAGTGCTTTTTAATGCGAGACAGGCTGATATGGAGGCAATACCCCTTGATTAGGAGTGTGGTGAAATTAAGACTTGTGTAATGTTGTTGAAGTGGCCTTAAACCGGGGATGATTTTGTTCATGCACGGATAGCTACTTTCAGAGATGCAAGTCAAAACATCTGGGAACATGTCATGAAAGCATCTACTAAATCTAATTCAGAAAGTATTGATGCTTCAAATCTTGTTGGTTGGAGTTTGAAATGCTGCGTGTGATTTGTGCAGATGTGTGAGGTGCACATTTGATCATTTTGCTGTGTTTTTGATGTATAGGTATAGTTTTATATGTATGTAATTAACAATGTGTGAAGCCTGGGGTTTTTCTCTACTTACAAGAGCCAGAAAAAGCCTACTTTGGCTTGTGTATTTAACCAGTTATGGATTTGCACTTGGCAATTGACTAATGCAAGAAGTAGGAATTCTTATGGTGGTCTAGCTTCGGCTCGTTTGGGTATATCCATAGTTGATTTGCATATTATACATATAAAAGTACAAAGAAGGCGTAATTAATTGATGAATTTATGATGACGGATATAAATGAATAATCCTGAATATTTGTGAAAATTTGAGTGAAATAAAAATCAAGTACTGAAAAATTATTTTAATGACAGTGGAATCCTAAAAATCAATAAAAAAAAAAAAGATTACAACATAGTTAATTGGAGTTTATCTGCTTGGGCATCATGAAATAGTAATAGTAAATAGTAATAGGGGCATTTATATAGCGCTGGGTTTTTACGCGCACCGGCGTGTCCCCGCGCTTCGACCGCTGCAAAACCCTTCCTGGCTTCCCTGAGAGATGGTCCCTTAATGGGTATCTCCAGGGTGAGACCAGGCATCCCCGGCGGTCTGATGGGGCCGTTAGTGAAGATGAGGCATGCTAGTGCCCAGAGTTGCCGAGTGTGATCGCTGATCAGAGTGGGCACCGAGGCGAGAGAATTATGGAGTCCGCTGACCCTGGTCCAGAAACCTGCCGCGCCGGGAATCGAACCCTGGTCCCGGGCCGTCCTCTGCTCTCGGGTCTGCCGCCTCTAACCAGTGAGCCACACTACCTCACTACATACATACAGTATTTGTTGTTCTCCTGACAGCTGTATGTCAGAACCTCCGTAATGGGCTTTGACCCATTTGTTCTTACCTTTTGGATTCCTACTGCTTGGAGGTCTAGTTTCTGGGCCTGTGTTTGAGGTCTTTCCAACAAAGAAAGGATGACTCCATGTACCTTCGGTCTCTTGCTCCCTTTTCCAGATTTCCGCTAGGGAAGCGGCTTGAGACTAAAAAACAAGCCAGTTTGTGCACACCAAACATGCCACAGGCTCCTCTGCAGCCTGTCTGAGGTTGGGATGGGACTCAAGTGTTCTTCTCCAGGAACTTTAAACTTTAAAGATTTCTTATCTTCCTTTAGTTAGCATAGTACTAAACGTTTTTTTGCAAATGTTGACTGTAGCTGTGAGAAAGCAGTGCTTGGCACAGTCCACCACACAAATAAGCCCAAAACCAACAACCACAAAGAGCCAACGTGCTGCTGCTTGTTTTAGCAGAACAAACAGTAATTAGTCAACAGCCTAGAATGGATGTGCCACTCAAGTTAGTTAAACCGAAGGGCGACTGTAATTGCCAGCTAGTGAAAGTAATTGAACCTAAAACGTGCTTCTATAAAATTAGTAACACTGGTAAAAATATGAATGCTCTCCAGCAACGCAGAGAGTCTTTTATGGCAGCAAAGGGTCGCCCCCGAAATCTTAAACTCCCCTATGCTCTATTATACCTGGCCAGACTGCAGGTGGTGTACCGATCTCGCACCCATTTCTTTTATTCTCCGGAGGAGGTCTTCCAATGGATGGACAAGACAGTGCGTCTTCGCCCGCACACACCGCCCCGGAGAGACACTGACTCTTCATCGAGCGAGATGGTCCGGAATCAACCGATGCTAAAGGGGAAGGGACAGCGACAATCCGGGTCCGGGAGCATATCCCAGTCATGTAACATTCATCCCGAGCTGCATCGGCCCAGCGACTGCCTGCTAAATCAGACTAACTGATAGGGACTGAATCCATAGTTTTGGGATGTGTTTATGCCTCCCCCCTCCTTTCTTGGAGCTTGGTGGAAAAGCTCATGACCCTATGTACAGATATGCCTGATGGGTTAACTGCTGTGGGCGGAGACAGGAACGATGTGCTAGACATGACAGGGGATTGCTGGCGACCTGGGGGCTCGCCGGACGTAAGTGGGACTACTAAGTTACACTCACCGGTGGCTGGTCTAGATCAATCAATCAGAGTACTTGTAAAGCGTGCTACTTACCCGTGAGGGTTTCAAGGCGCTATGGGGAGGGGGGGTTGCTGCTACTGCTCGAAGAGCCAGGTCTTGAGGAGTCTTCTGAAGGCGAGTAGGTCTTGGGTCTGCCGTATGTGGGTAGGGAGGGTGTTCCAGGTCTTGGCAGCGAGGTAGGAGAAGGATCTGCCGCCGGAGGTCGTTCGTTGGATGCGGGGGACAGCGGCGAGGGCGAGGCTGGCGGGGCAAGGCTGGCGGAGCGGAGCTGGCGGGTGGGGGTGTAGAAGCTGAGTCTACTGTTCAGGTAGGCTGGCCCGGCGTTGTGGAGTGCTTTGTGTGCGTGGGTGAGGAGCTTGAAGGTGATCCTCTTGTCGACGGGGAGCCAGTGTAGGTCTCTCATGTGGGGGGTGATGTGGCTGCTGCGAGGGACGTTGACGATTAGTCGGCCGGAGGCGTTTTGGATGCGTTGTAGTCATCGTAGGTGTTTGGCTGGGATTCCTGCGTAGAGTGCGTTGCCGTAGTCCAGTTTAGTGCTGACGAGGGCCTGTGTCACCGTTCTTCTTCTTTCGGTAGAGATCCACTTGTAGAGCCTGCGGAGCATGCGGAGGGTGTTGTAGAAGGAGGAGGAGACGGCGTTGACCTGCTTAGGCATGGAGAGGGAGGAGTTGAGGATGAATCCTAGGTTGCGTGCATGGTCAGTGGGTGTTGGTGCTGTTCCCAGTGTGGTCGGCCACTTGGAGTCACCCCAGGCTGAGAGGGTGGGTCCGAGGATGAGGACCTCCGTCTTGTCAGAGTTCAGCTTCCGACAGCTGCTCCTCATCCAGTCGGCGACAGCCTTCATCCCTCGTGGAGGTTGGTTTTGGCGGTGTGTGGGTCCTTGGTGAGAGAGAGGATGAGCTGGGCGTCGTCGGCGTAGAAGATGATGTTGAGGTTGTGATGGCGGGCCACTTGTGCGAGGGGGCCCATGTAGACGTTGAACAGCGTCGGGCTGAGAGATGAGCCCTGGGGGACGCCGCAGCTGATGTCTGTGGCTTCGGATCGGAGGGGTGGGAAGCGGACGCTCTGGGGTCTGCCGAAGAGGAAGGACGTGGTCCTGTCAAGGGCCTTCTCTTGGATTCCGGCTTCTAGGAGGCTTGTCTTTAGAGTGCGATGGCAGACCGTGTCGAAGGCAGCTGACAGGTCCAGGAGGATGAGGGCTGATGTTTTGCCGTTGTCTAGTTGGTGCCTGATGTCGTCAGTGGCGGCAATGAGGGCTATCTCGGTGCTGTGGTTTCGTCTGAATCCGGACTGGGACGGGTCCAAGATGTTGTTGTCTTCCAGGTGGCGGGCCAATTGCATGTTGACGATTTTCTCGATGACCTTTGCCGGGAACGGGAGCAGGGAGATGGGCCGGAAGTTCTTGAGGCCCTTGGGGTCTGCCTTAGGCTTCTTGAGGAGGGCGTTGATTTTGGTGTGCTTCCAGCTTTCCGAGATTACCGCTGTTTCAAAGGAGATGTTGCTGACCTTCCGTAGTTGGGGTGCGATGGCTGCGTCTGCTTTGTTGAATACGTGGTATGGGCACGGGTCTGACGGAGATCCTGAGTGGATGGAGTTCATGACCTTGCGTGTCTCGTCGTCGTTGACGTTGGACCAGGAGATCGGGCGGTTGGCGCTGGTAGTGTTTACAGGGGAGGTGGAGTCTGGCGTAGTCGGGGTTGTCGTGGTTTTGAAGCTGTCGTGGATGTCAGCGATCTTGCGTGGAAGATGATGGCTAGTGAGTTGCACAGTTCTTGTGAGGGCCAGATGTCGTTGGCGCTTGGGTTGGAGAGTTCCTTTACGATGCTGAAGAGCTCCTTGCTGCCGTGTGCGTTGTTATCTAAGCGGTCTTTGAAGGAGGACCTCTTGGCTAATCTGATGAGGTGGTGATCTCTGCGGGTGGCGTCCTTGTGGGCTGCGTGGTTGTCTGTTGTGCGTTCGTGGAGCCATATCTTCTCCAGTTTCCGGCATGCGCGTTTGGAGGTCTGGAGCTCGTTGGTGAATCAGGTGGCTCTCTTGCTGGCATGGCTGTTGGAGGGTTTCTTCAGCGGGGCGAGGGGGTTTGGCGCAGTCGTCGATCCACTGTCTGAGGTTGCAGGTTGCAGCGTCTGAGTTGGTGGGGTCGGCGGGTGGGTTCTGGGCGAGGGTGGTGATCAGCTGGTCTTCGGGGACTTTGCTCCAGCAGCGGCGAGGCAGCTGTTGGGTTCGGTGGTGCGTGGTTGGTTTCTTGAAGGTGAAATGGATGCAGCGTTGGTCGGTCCAGTGGAGTTCGGTGGTGTGGTCGTAGGCGACGTGGGTGCCTGTGGAGAAGACGGGGTCCAGCGTGTGGCCGGCGGCATGGATGGGTGCAGTGACGAGTTGTCTGAGGCCAAAGTTGGCAAGGTTGTCGATCAGGGTGGCGGAGTTGGCGTTGTTGTTGTTCTCGAGGTGGAAGTTCAGGTCCCCGTGGAGGATGTAGTCCGTGGAGGCGAGTGCGTGGCTGCTGGAGAGGTCGGCGATGGAGTCGCTGAACTGAGCCCAGGGTCCGGGGGGTCTGTAGATGAGTGTTCCCCTGAGGGTGGTGTTGAGGTCGGTGTGGATCTGGAAGTGGAGGTGTTCGCAGGTGTTCAGGGAGTCGTCTGCGTGGGTGGCGACTTTGAGGGTGGACTTGTGGATGATGGCTATTCCTCCTCTGATTCCGTTTGCGCGATCCCTGTGGGTGATCTTGTAACCGTCCAGGATGGCTATGGCGATGTCTGGCCCTGAGGAGTCGTTCCACCAGGTCTCAGTCAGGAAGGCCATGTCTAGGGCAGAGGTCTTGAGCAGATCCCAGAGCTTGACGGTGTGTTTGCGTGCGGAGCGGGTGTTGAGGAGTATGCAGCGGAGGTGGTTGGGTCCAGTCCTTGGAGGTTTGATGGCTCTGTCGCAGGTGAAACTGCAGGTGCGGCAGGAGAAAGGTCCGTGGGTCCGTTTGGGGCTGCCTAGAAGCAGGTGTGGTTTTGGCCGGCGTTATGTTATGCTTTCTTATTATAGCGCAACGAATCACCGTGAGGCATCTCGGCGCTTACTTAGAACACAGTCCTAGGAAAAAGCTGAAAGGGGGGACCTTAATAAAGGAAGGCTTTTAGATGTTTCCTGAAAATTTGATAGGATGAAATTTCTCGCAAGGTGATGTGAAGGCTGTTCCAATAGACGGGTGCTAGGTAAGAAAAAGCCAGTCCTCCTGACCTATGACGTCTGATTCGGGGAACGTGTAGTAATAGTTGCGAGCTGGATCTAAGAGTTCGGCTCGGGATGTGTTTTGTCAATTTATGTTGCAGGTATCTAGGGCCCTCACCCTGTAGGGCAGTAAATGTCAAACAACAGATCTTAAAAAAGGATCTTTGCTTTACAGGTAGCCAGTGAAGTTTTCTCGATAATGGTAGCGAAGGAGTTCTAGCAGGCATGTTCAGGTCCAGCCTGGCTGCTGTATTTTGGATCACTTGTAATTTCTTAAGAGAGGTCAGCCCTACTTCTGCTAAGAGGGCGTTGCCGTAATCCAGACGGCTAATAACCATGGCTTGTGTCAGGGTTCTCCGATGTTCTGATGGAATGAAAGGGAGGATCTTCCTAAGCAATCTTAACCTGAAATAACAGGATCCAGCAACGGCCGCGACATGGTCCTGCATTGAGAGAGCGTGATCAATTTTGATACCTAAGTTGTTAACACACTTTTTAGGTATAGGAGGGGAGCCCAACTGTGCAGGCCACCAGTCCTTGGACCAGACATTCGCCGCCTTACCCAGCAGCATGACTTCCGTCTTTCCTGGGTTCAACTGGAGGAAGTTGTTGGTCAACCAGTTGGAGATTTCCAGGATCCCTGTTGAGAAACGGAGTCTCTCTGCCTCCTGATTGGGGCTGATGTTAAACAGCAATTGTGTGTCGGCGGCGTATGAAATAGTTTCGAACCCCAGGGATTCCGCTACCTTAACCAGAGGTGCCATATAGATGTTAAATAGGGTGAGGCTAAGGCAGGAACCCTGGGGAACGCCTTTATCCAACGACATTTTCTCTGCCCGATAGGGACCCATGATGACTGTCTGGGATCTATCCATCAGAAAGTTTTGTAGCCACTTAAGGGCTAGCCCCTGAATACCAATAGTACTTAACCTCTCCAGCAGCCTAACATGTGAGATGGTATCGAAGGCCGCGGAGAGATCAAGAAGAATCAGGATTGCCAATCCTCCGGCATCTACCGTCATCCGCAGGGAATCCGTTACAGCTAAGAGTGCTGTTTTAGTACTGAAACCCCTCCGGAATCCGGACTGCGAGGTGTCCAGAACTCAGTATGATTCCAGATAAAGGTTCAGTTGTTGGTTGATCATGCTCTCCAGTGCCTTACCTAGGAGAGGAAGCAACGATATAGGCCGATAATTACCCAGCTCTAATGGGCTAGCCTCTGTTTTTTTTAGTATCCGGTGGACAAAAGCTTCCTTCCAGAGGACCGGAATTTCACCCTCTGAAATTGATAGGTTGAAGATTTTCTCGATCATGGGCGCCAATGAGTGAGACATAAGTGCCATAACTCTTGGGGGGGCAGAGGTCCGCCGGAGAGCCCGACTTTGCATGCTCAAGCACTTTATGAGTTTCAGCTGTAGTAATTGGTCTAAAACATATAAGAGAGCAGTCCGACCTTACAGGTTGGTTGCCTAAATAAGGAAGAGAGGAGGCGGGAGGGGAAAATTTAGAGTAAATACTTTCGATTTTTTCATGGAAAAACCTAGCCAGTGAGTCGCATAGGTCCTGAGATTCTATGGACGGTTGCTTACATGCCGCAGGGACACAAACTCATTCACAATGTCAAATGGCACTTTAGGCGAGTTGTTAGCATTCGCGATTTGATTTGCGATAAACGTGCTTCTTGCTGCCCTCAAGTTAAGGTGATAGATTTTCTCTGAGGATTTAAAAAGTGCTTTCGACTGGGGGGGGTTTGCTTTGACGCCAAAATCTCTCCAATCGTTTGCAGGCAGATTTTTCCAGTTTTAGTTCGGGAGTATACCATTGTGCTGAACGACGGTTCAGCAAGGGTCTGTATTTCATTTTAGCTGGGATGATTGTGTCCAAAGTTCTACCCAACTCCTTGGTAAACGTCGACAAGGCTTTGGATACATCCCTATCTTCTGTTATTAAGGGTACTGAAAACACTTTGTCAAATATCTGAGGAGTTAACTTTTTCCAGGAGCGCAGAAACCGTTGATCTCTGCCAAAGTGATGTCCCATAGATGTCGGGAAACAAAATGGGGTCGTAAATTTAATCATGAAGTGGTCAGACCACATGAGAGGCAATGCAGTGTCGTATGTAAGTGAAGCAATATTTGTGAACAATAAATCAAGAGTATGCCCACCATTATGGGTAGGTCCTTGGATTTTTTGTGAAAGTCCCAGGTGTGTCATGTCAGTGACAAGTTTTTTCACATCTGGAGACGTGAGTGATTCAGCATGGAAATTGAAGTCACCTAATAGTAGGAAGTTTCTGGAAGACAAGGCATGTGTAGCTATAGAGTCAACCAGTCTATCTGTAAAATCCGTCCTGGTGCCAGGAGGTCGGTAAACTAGGGCACCGGTCCAGCTTTCCGACGGTGAAAAAATAACTTTAAAAAGGCCTAATTCACAGTTTCTGTCAGAAAATGTTTCAACCCAAGTTACTTTAAGATGTTTTCTAAAGGCCATAGCGAAGGCCCCCTCCCCCCCCCCCCCCCCCCGTTTTCCCCTCCCTGTCCAGCTGTATGAGACTGTAGTTATCAGGTATAGCCAGATGTATCGTCGGCAAATTGGCGGGATTCAACCAGGTTTCCGTCAGGAAACATATCTCTGGTGCATGGGAGTGTATCATATCCCAAATCTCCATTGGATGCCCTGATAGTGATCGTACATTACAGAGGATATAGGATAGACCCGATGCCAACGGAATCTTAGGGGCCTGAATGAGAGGGGTGTGGCAAATAGATTGATTTCCCTGAAAGGTGCAGTTTATACATGCTACCGGACCTTCCATATAATCAGGAAATATATGTGTACAAGCTAGCATGTCAGCTAATGGTCTAGATGCAGTATACAGTATGTTTCTAAACTCCGTAGGAGAATACACTATTTTCGTCAAGGCATTTGCCACCGTAGGTAGTCGAGCAGAGGTCATGGCCTCTGGGCTCTTTAGGGCTCGGACGTGCGCAGACGGGCTTACCTTTGGCGCACCTTAGGCGCGCCAAAGGGGCGCCCGCTGCACGCGTCCGCTGCACGGAGGTATGGCCAACTACTTTTGTATTGACGCCGAACGCGTCACAGGGCTAAGCCGCCGCCCCCAGTGACCTGTCAGGGAGGTGGGCGTGGCGTCGCAAACAAGGTGGTAGCTCCGCGCCTAATCGGTCCAGCTTTCCGACGGTGAAAAAATAACTTTAAAAAGGCCTAATTCACAGCTTCTGTCAGATAATGTTTTCAACCCAAGTTACTTTAAGATGTTTTTTAAAGGCTATAGCGATGCCCCCCCCTGTTTTCCCCTCCCTGTCCAGCTGTATGAGACTGTAGTTATCAGGTATAGCCAGATGTATCGTCGGCAAATTGGCGGGATTCAACCAGGTTTCCGTCAGGAAACATATCTCTGGTGCATGGGAGTGTATCATATCCCAAATCTCCATTGGATGCCCTGCTAGTGATCGTACATTACAGAGGATATAGGATAGACCCGATGCCAACGGAATCTTAGGGGCCTGAATGAGAGGGGTATGGCAAATAGATTGATTTCCCTGAAAGGTGCAGTTTCTACAAGCTACCGGACCTTCCATATAATCAGGAAATATATGTGAACATGCTAGCATGTCAGCTAATGGTCTAGATGCAGTATACAGTATGTTTCTAAGCTCCGTAGGAGAATACACTATTTTCATCAAGGCATTTGCCACCGGTGGTAGTCGAGCAGGGGTCATGGCCTCTAGGCTCTTTAGGGCTCGGACGGGCGCAGACGGGCTTACCTTTGGCGCACCAAAGGGGCGCCCGCTGCACGCGTCCGCTGCGCGGAGGTATGGCCAACTACTTTTGTATTGACGTCGAACGCGTCACAGGGCTAAGCCGCCGCCCCCAGTGAACTGTCAGGGAGGTGGGCGTGGGGTGCACCGGCAGGCTCGCAAACAAGGTGGTAGCTCCGCGCCTAATCGGCGGAGCAACGAACTGCCGACCTCTGTCTGGTAGGTGCAGGTTGTAAGTCAGCGAGAGCTCAAATATTAAAAGTTAAACAATTTAAAAAAACATTTGCCACCAACAAGGTTCACGCTCCCGGCTTCCGCCTCAGGAGTGTTCCAAGTGAGCGCCTGCGCATCAAAAGCTCCTTTTGTATTGGCGCCGAACGCGTCACAGGGCTAAGCCGCCGCCCCCAGCGACCTGTCAGGGAGGTGGGTGTGAGGTGCCACAAACAAGGTTCGCGCTCCCGTCTTCCGCCTCAGGAGTGTTCCACGTTGAGTGTGTGGAGGGTGCTGGCGTTGTAGTGGAGTCTGGTGTCCGCAGGGTCCAGGGGTTCTGGTGCTGGGCGCAGTCCAGGTGCGGACGGGCACAGACGGGCTTGCCTTAGGTGCGCCTTTGGCATGCCAGCGGCACGCCTGCTGCGTGCGTCCGCTGCGCGGCTGTGCAGCGTCCGGCATATATGGGGAGGTGGGAGGGAGTAGCAGCTGGGAGGCGGGAGCAGCGAGTGGACAGTGCGGGCCGCAGGGGGCACGGCGGCGGGGAAACAGTGGTACAGACAGCAAAATGGGGAACAAGGGGGGAAATGAGTGGCACAGAGCAGAAAACGAGGCACAAGAGGGGGAGACAGTGGCACAGAAGCAAAAAGGATGGAGGACACTTACCAGTGGCAGCGGTAGCAGGAGCACAAAGTCCGAGCTGCGCGGAGTAGGAGCGACCTACCAGGAAGGTCAGCGGTCGCTCCCCTCACTGCGCAACGTCCGGCATATATGGGGAGGTGGGAGGGAGGAGCAGCTGGGAGGCGGGAGCAGCGATTGGGCAGTGGGCAGTCAGGGGGGCAGGGCTGTAGGGGGCACAGTGGAGGGGGAAACGAGTGCAACAGAAGGCAAGAGGGGCACAAAAAAACGAATGGACCCTTGGCGTTGCTTACATGGGACGGCTCAGGGCTATACATACTTGTCGGCCGTGCATTGCTACTTCTCCCACCTTGATTACATCTTCGTTCCCTGAGCCATGGATAGCAGGGTAGTCACTGCAGATATTCTTCCACGTGGCCTTTCAGACCACTCACCGATTACTCTTACTATGTGTGTGGGTAGAGCGCCACAGCCGTTTCGGTGGCGTCTCTCGACGTGGAACCTACAGAGAGAGGACTATAGAGAACATATGGTGGAAGCCATCAACCAATTCTTGTCATCTAATGTTGGGACAGTAGAGGGGGCAGATAGCCTCTGGGAGGCGATGAACCCCACGCTTCAGGGTGTGGATATCTCATATTGCGCAGCGGCCCGCAGAATGCTTAGGGAGTCCCTTGTTTAGGTGGAGGGGAAGCGATTGGAATTGGAATCTAGCAGCAGGGATAGTTACAATCGACTGGCTCGGAGCCAACTCCTGTTGACGCAGCAGGAAAATGCCCATACTCTGTTAGACTAGGACCGACCGGCGTGGCTGGCGACCCGCAGTAGGATCTACCAGTGGGGGGCTAAGTCCTGCAAATTATTGCATAGGTTGTGTCGGCGGTCGCTATATTCTCAGTTGCTCCCGGGCATTCTGGGCCCGGATGGGCCCGCCCTCTCGGACCCCTCCTTGATAGCTGAAAGCTTTGCTATGTATTATGCAGACCTTTATGCCCCTAGGGAATGCCTCCCGGCAGCGGTAGTTGGTCGATGTCTTGATGATTTGCCACCTACGACCATCTCCGAAGATGTGCGCGAGGAGCTGTATCTGACGCTCACGTAGGAAGAGCTGGGTGCGGTAATGGGTGAGATGCAACCCAGGAAGGCCCCAGGCCCAATAGCTTCCCATGTGAATTCTTCAAACGCTATTTTCTGCAATTGGGACCTCATCTCAGAGTGGTTGAGGAGGCCAGGGAGCGGGGATGCCTGCCTCGCGATTGATGACATGCTGAGATCGTGGTGTTTCACAAGCCCGGAAGACCACCAGATCAACATGCATCGTATCGCCCCATATCTCTTCTTAATGTGGAGACCAAGGTGATGGACAAGGCACTGGCTAATCGCCTTCGTGTTCATATTACATCTGTGGTTCACCCCGATCAGGCCGGGTTTATGCCTCAGCGGGTGACTCGCCACAGTATTCGATGCGTCCACGTTGCAGTGGCAACCGTCCAGTTTGGGGGAGCGGGCTGCGCTATTGCTTGCAGACATGGATAGGGCCTTTTATTCCCTCAGCTGGGTGTATTTATTCGCTCTTCTCCGTAGGTTGAATTTTGGACCGCACTTCCTGTCCTATCTGACTCTCCTATATACAGACCTGACTGCTTCTGTACGGGTGTCGGGCTTTGTTTCCTCCACGTTCTCTACTGGGCGGGGCACTAGGCAGGGTTGTCCGCTGTTCCCCCTATTTGTTCACTCTAGCGATGGAACCATTAGCGTCCTGGGTACGGATTGATGCCATAGTGACCGGTTTGGAGTGGGCAGCAGGCCTGTCGGATCGCATTGCTTTGTATGCATACGACCTCCTCTTCTTTCTCACAAATATAGATAGGACGGGACCGAGCCTCCTGCGCTTTATGCTAATTTTTGGGGAGACCTCGCGTCTGTATATGAACCCTTGCAAATCTACTTTATGGGTCATTGGGGGAGGGGCGGGTCCCGGTTCCTTTGCCTCCTCTGTTCAGGTAGCCTCTGAGGGATTGAAGTACTTAGGAGTGTTCATATCAGATTCATCAACCATCTCATGGGAAAAGAATCTAGCCCCTGTATGGGATCGCGTGCATGAGGATCTTACAGTCTGGTCCCACATGCCCCTATCACTATATGGCTGGTCGGCCATCTTTAAGATGGTGTCGCTTCCGCGCCTCCTTTACCAACTGCAATACCATTCCTATCCGATCTCTCCCGGATGGGTTAATGCAGTCCTGGGTCAGTTTTTGTGGGTGCTCCGAATGTATTAAGGAGTCCCCACAAGATCGCAATGTCATTACACGCTGAGTTGACCAACGTGTGTCAGTACAGATGAAAATATGAAAAATTAGTAAACAAAAATTGAAAAATGTGTAAAATCAGTACAAAGATACGCCAAATTCAAAATTTTAGAAGGGCAATACAACAGTAAATCCTGATTTTTTTATATTTTATAACGAGAATACTGGAATTGACCATCCTGTATCTGGTTATTATAGACAACAACTAAATTCCAAACGTACATTCAAACCCCTCGGGCTCAATGAGTTAAATTTATAGACCCATTATTGTTCACACTGTAGCAAAAAATTCTTATTGTCTCTCCCTTCTTTGATCTCTACCTGTTTCAAGATCAAATACCTCAATTGGCTGATGTAATGATTTTTTTTCAGAGTAGTGTACAGCGACTGTTGATTTTAAATGTTTCAATCGTATGTTGCTTTTGTGTTCAACCAGGCGGGTCTTGATCTTCCTTTCTGTCTTCCCTATGTAGGGTAGCCCGCATGGGCATTTCAACAAATAAACCAAATTTCTGGAGTTATTATATGGCCTCCCACCTATTAGTCCTCAATGAGTGGTGGTATGGGGATAGGGCAGATCCAGCCTACGCGGTCGAGAGATGTTGTATGGGGGATCACACCTTACATGGCTATACTTTACTCCGCGCTGTTATGTAGATCCTTGCCCCCGGCTACGAAACTTGTCTTTCAAATATGGCGACCGGTGTTGTGGAAGACCGGGTGGTGGAAAAGGCTAACTCGGTAGACTCCCCTTTGGCACAATGGGCGACTGCCGCAACTGGCTACATTGTCCACTTTTCGGGACTGGGACCGCATTGGCATTTCTACTCTTGGGGATGTCATGCGGGGTTCGGTTCTAAAGCCCTTTCAGGATCTCCAAAAGGACTTTCAAATGCCTAAAACCCAATTTTTCAGATACCTACAGTTCCAACATGCATTACATTGAGGGGTTGGGGTCCCTGACTGAGTTTAGTCCCATAGAGGCTAAGGTATTTATGGTGGACCTCCATGACCACAAAATCTCTAAGATCTACCAGTCCTTGGTCACTCATTGCTCCTCCACATTGCAGTGTCCCACGGTGGCCTGGGAAGAGAACATAGGCCCGCTGGAGGAGGAGGAGGACGAGGACTGGGTGGAGGCTCTGGCCTCCCCGCGGGGGGGGGGCATCTATAGCCGTGAGTCTTCGCCTTATTCATTTTAAGTATCTCCATCGGGTCTATCTCACGAGTGTCAGGCTCTGGAGGGGGGGAATTAGTGGCCTCCCCGGTGTGTCTCCGATGTCAGCATGAGGAGGGTACTTTGCTGCATTTGATCTGGCGCTGCACCGCCTTAGCACGATTTTGGCGTGGAGTTTTGTCCTGCCTCTCTGAGGTACTCGTATGGGACCTCCCCAGCTCCCCTAAGCTGGTCCTGCTGCATGTTATGGACGATATAGGAGGCAACATATACAAACACCATCTTATGATACTGAGGTTCACCTTGGCAAAGCAGGACATTGCTAAAGTGTGGAAGTCTCCGAGGGCGCCCTCGGTACCCCTGTGGAAAAATGGCATGGTTAGCCGGGCTATGCAGCCCGGCTAATCTATCAGTGGATCTTACCCCCTCGCAAGAAGGCTGCAATAAAATTAATGAATATTTCTGTGAAAAAATGGATACGATCTATGCCTCTTTTTCCAACATCGAATCAAAGCAACCACAACCTCGTGTAACATCCCCAGTTCTGGCTAGCAGTCCTAGATTCGTCCCTTTTTCAGAGGAGGAAGTGGGCAAAGCTATGTTGGAAGTAAAATCAGGCTCCCCACTGGACTCATGTCTGCATCATATTTTCCCACGACTAACACCAATAATTTGCCCAGCTGTAACCAAAGTCTTTAATCAATCATTGAATTCTGCTGAATTCCCGAAGTATTGGAAAAACGCCATAGTTACTCCCTTACTAAAAAAAAGCAGGGTCTGATATCCATAACCCAGCAAACTATCGGCCTATTTCCCAACTTCCTTATTTGTCTAAGGTGATGGAGAAATTGGTCAACAGGCAGCTTTCCAAATTCTTAGAGACCAATGATCTACTGGACAGTTCCCAAACAGGGTTCCGGGCTAACAATTGCACCGAGACAACACTCTTGGCAGTGTCAGACAATATCAGAACCAAGGTAGATCAGGGAAAGACAGTCGCCTTGATTCTACTAGACCTCTCCGCGGCATTTGATACTGTCCCACACCACCGACTCCTGGAAATCCTAGCAGCCAAGGGTACCCGGGAAAAGGCATTAGGGTAGCTGCATTCTTTCATGCAAGACAGAACACAGTCAGTACGGATGGGTGATTTTGTTTCCCCTCCCCGGAACATCAAGTATGGAGTCCCACAAGGGGCCTCATTGAGTCCAACCCTATTTAACGTGTTTGTCTCATCACTAGCCGAAATAGGGAGAAAGTGGGGTGTTGGGATCTGCTCTTACGCAGACGACACCCGATTAATGATTTCATTAGATGAAGAAGAAGACCCTAAGGATAGGCTACTGAACTGCCTGACTGAACTAGCCAACTGGATGCACAACCATTGCCTCAACTAAACGCAGACAAGTCTGAGATTCTGCTGTTTGGTAGACATACACACCTTTGGGACAACAGCTGGTGGCCCACCACTCTGGGCACCGCTCCTATCCCAGCATCAACAGCCAAAAATTTAGGTGTGATCCTAGATAATACCCTGAGCATGAAAACCCATGTATCTACAATTTGTGGCAAAGGCTTCGCACTACTCAAGATGCTCTGGCAAGCTTTTCCATGGATTCCTACTGAGTGTAGGAAGATACTGGTCCAGTCTTTATTAATGAGCAGGCTGGATTACGGAAATTCCCTGTTTGTGGGAATGGCGTACTATCTGTTCGCGAATCTACAAGTCGTACAGAACGCTGCAGCAAAGGCAATTTGCAATTAAAGAAAGTACGACCCAGCCAAAAGCTGCCTGCGTGAGCTTCACTGGCTACCAATGAGACAGAGAGCTATCTTCAAGGTAATGTGCATAACGCATAAAGCATTGCACAACACAGGCCCTCGCATCCTAATAAATAAAATCAGATTCTATGCTCCCATGAGGAACCTGCGTTCCTGTACGGCTACTAGAGCAAGCAACACTCGTGTGAAAACAGCTAGGATGGGTGGACGGGCGTTCTCCCACCTGGCACCAAACAACTGGAACAAGCTGCCGCAGGAACTCAGACTAACAGACTGTTATTTGTCCTTCAGGAAGCAATTAAAAACATTTATTTTCCCAAAATCTAACTAAAACATAATCTTCACTCTGTTATCTGTTAACTACTCACTACTGTCAGAACAGCGCCGTGATATCCCATTGGGGATGATTGTTTGTGCTCTATAAATGCCATTGACCATTGACCATTGACCATGGATTTCTGTATGGGGCTGGAGATCCCTATCTTTGTGGCCAGGGGGTGCCCACTTAAGCATTATAAAATCTGGCGGCGATGGGCAGAGTATCGTGGCCTGGAGCTAGAACTTGTTTCAGTAACCAGATCAACTAACTTGGCGTCCCTCCCATTATAGGGGATATGTATTATTGCCCCGTGGATGTAACTGTACTGTGTCTTGGTGGTTGTGACTGTTTGTCTCTGGTGCTACTTTGGGGTAGGCGTGAGTGCGACGGGGGGTGGGTTGCGGGGTTTGTTTCTTTTTATTTCTTTGGTTAATATTGCAACTGTATTGCTCTTAATTTGTCCTATTTTGTTCCAGAAAATGACAGTCATTTCTATGTACATTTTCTGTGCATGAGTTTCTGGGTTACAGTGCTCTGCGATATATTTGTTATTTGACAAATAAAACCTGTTTAAAAAAATATATGAATGCCCCATCCATGTGTACTCTACTTGGAGCCAATTTTGTGCCGTTCAATCCATAATGTGAGTCAAAACATATGTGCCTTCCAGATTGCTGTTAACATTGAATGCCGCAAAAGATATGGAAAAAAAGCTCCAGTTTTATGTCTATAACTGACTTTACATACAAGACTATTGTACAGGCCATAAGTCTTGCTGACACATCGGTCGCTGCTAAAGAGGCTTTATTCCACAATGTTTGTCTTATCAACCCGATAGATATTTATTGCTATCTAAAATTTTAGAACTAAGGTCAGTGGTTTGTGATCTTTAGGGGGCTGTGAATTGATAGAAGGTAATAGATCATCCTATAATGACTAACAATACCATGCCATAGTTCGTAATACATCTAATCTCGGTGATGGGTTATAAAGCTCTTAAACACCATTGGGACACATCTGACAAAACCTTTCTGCACTTCTAAATATTGGTCTAAGATGTTGGTTTGAAGGTGAATGTCATGTGAAGAGGCTTGGCCAATAGACACCCAAGTTCAGATCGATACAGTCATCTCATCTCTCCCTACCCAGCTGGCATTTGAGCATGTATTCAAACAGTCAAACAGGATTTTTGATTGGCTACTTTAGTTTTGGAGTGTTGCACCTTGATGAAGACTGTATTTGGTCTGTTTTAATGTCAATTTGACTTGACAATTTGGACTGACTTGTGTTGAAGGAATTTGTGGTGAAGTCTGGGGTTACTCGGAAAGACATCAAGAGTACTTTTCTTCCACCATACTAAAAACGTTGCTGATGGTTGTTTTTCTAAGAGTGAGGTGACCGATATTTCTATTGCGTATAGTGATATTACAGAGGGCTGTAAGTTTGCTCCATGCTTATTGAACTACTTTAATTATTTTGGTGAGCACTTAGTCACCTGCTATGTTGATTGCCCTATTATCAAAGCAAAACCTCATCTGCTTTAAGGAGACAGCTCCGTTTTGTGATCCGGACTAACTGTTGACTTGACCATTAGCTCGGTTTTATGTAAATAAGTTGGAACAAAACATTGCTAAATGTAGGCTCCTAATTGTGGTCAGGCCTTATAAAGTTAGACAGCCAGTTCTGCTATGTATCAACTTTCTCCAGGTGATGAGGAATGTCTGCTATCTAGGTTTGAAATTTGACAACAGGGGTTCCTGGGCCGCTCAGTGAATCAAAAGCTCAAATATTTTACCTAATACTGTGCAAGTGCTGATAGCCAGGTGTAACAAGATGTGGAAAGGTCAAATTTGTACACCTAGGCCAGTTGGTAAATGGCCTTTTCCCCACTTATACACAAGAGCTGCAGTATATGTAACTGGAGAGAGGGTGTTTAACAAATTGTATAACTTGAGATAGAAGTACAGGGAGAAAAAGAAATATTTGGACTGTTGGAGAAGACTTGTAGCAGCCCTTATGCATCATCTGGGCAGGTTGTTGACTTAAGTAGCTCTCCAGACATTCCAGAGTTTTAATATAGAATTGCAGGTTTCTGAGAGTTAATGCTATAGCCGTATAGTGCACTGTTGAGGGCTATAGTGGTTGTTGAAGGCCCTGAACCTTAGTTATAGGCCTGAGACGCAGAAGAGGGCCTGTAACAAGGGAGAGGGTCTTTAACAACTGGTATTGCCCGAGGCAAAAGGGCTATAGGTTATTAGAATATTCCAGCCACTACGGGTAGAAAGTTCTAAATGAAAAAAGGAGAAACGTGAAGACAGACATTGGAATGTTGGAGCTTTGGGCTTACACCTGCCATTATAGGCCTGGAGCTACTACTTTGTCTTCAATGGAGCTCTCACCATTCCAATGTTCTAATATAGCCTTAGAGCCCAACGTAGCAGGCTCTACCGGCCATTTAAGGCCAGCTCCATCGTTGAAAGCCTGAGCCAAAGGCTTTTGTAGACATTGTAAATTAGGGCACACTCACATTTACTCCAAGACCCTCTGAACCATTTCTTGCTCGGAATTGCTTTTTATTGGGAAGCACTGGGTTAGGGGAATCGCATTTACACTTTGAGGGACCGCCATCTTAGGAGGAGCCCGGGACAGCGCACTAGCCTCACGCTTGCTCCCACCCTCCCCTTCTTCTATAAAATGAGGATATGGCCCCGACGGCGCAGCGGGCGGGCGCGCCAAAGGCAAGCCCGTCTGCGCCCGTCCGCGCCAGGATAGCGCCGGGCGCAGGGCATGCTGGGCAACATCCGCCCACCACCAGGTATGACAGTAGGGAATTGTTGGCATTACGACCCAAGATAGATGATACAAGTAAGGGTTGTCTCCCCACTGACCAACTGTGGGGCCCCTTTTCATGTTCACACTGTAAATGGACGTCTTCCTGGACATCTATAGAGATGCCCAAAAGCTCTGCTCCCCCTAAGCATAGTAGCAACAACTTCAAGGGAGGTCTCATCAATGCCCGCTCATTGTGTTGCCACAGCCAAGATATACACGATTTAATCATGTGTCATGATCTTGACGCTCTCTTCATAACAGAAACATGGCTCAACGACTCCTCTAATCCCGATTTGGCTACTGCCCTTCCCCCTGAGTTTACCATCTTCAGGCAGGACAGACCAATCGGGCGAGGAGGTGGGGTTGCACTCATTGTAAAAAAATCCTTCTTGTGCCACACATTCGACCTAGGCCATCTTAAGGGAAGCGAGAGTATCGGCTTCTCTATCAAGCTCAATGCCTCCACCTCTTTCACGGGAGGCCTAATCTATCGCCCTCCAGGCAATGCCACCTCCTTTTTGGACTCCCTAGATGAAATACTGGGGTCACTCATGTTACGCTACCCTCACTTCACTTTAATGGGAGACATGAATCTGCAACTGGAGTCGTGCGACGACCCACATGCCATTTGCTTTCAACATACCCTCAATATCTTTGGACTGGCCCAATTAGTGACCGCACCTACCCATCTAGCCGGTCACACGTTGGACGGTATCTGTTCCAACCTAGGTACTATGTCCACGTCCCCTCCCATTCCGCAAATTTGGACCGACCGTAGTTTCATCCCCTTTGACATTGAGCAAAAAGTCCAAGGTTTACCAACTATAAAGCGTTCCCAACCCTCCTTCTCGGTAAACTGGAGAAAGGTGACCGACCGTATTAAGCAGAACTCCCAGCCACTGGCACAGGCACCTAAGTTGGTGGGAGACGTGTCGGTTGACTCACGTAACTTTCACGTCTGGATAAATCAGATTATCTCGGACAACTAATCCCATAGGCGACCGTGTGAAGTGTTTCAGAAGGAAATTGAGCGCCCCATGGTATACCCAGGCCTTAACTGAGAGCCACCTACTTTGTAGGATAAAAGAAAGGAAGTGGAGGAAAACATACGACGAGGCATCCAGAGCCCTCTATGTTCAGCAGAGGAAACTATACCTCTCAAGCATAAAATCTGCCAAAAAAGAGTATTACACAAAAGCTATCAACGACGCCCACCAGAAGCAAAAAACGTTTTTTTCAATCGTTAAATCCTTCACCCACCCCAAAGCTCTCCAGCCTGAAATCCCTCCCTCTGAAACCTTGTGCAACAAAATTGCAGATTTCTTCGGGGAAAAAATTGCTACCATTCAAAAGGATTTCCCGCCCCCCCTGACCATTCCCATTCTAGGACCCCAGAAGCAGGTAGTCGATAACCATTATTCCCTCTGCAGGTTCCAACCTGTCTCCCTCCAACAGACCCGCAAAGCGATCATGGCCTGCAAATCAGGAGCACCAACTGACTCCTGTCCCCCTCGCATACTGCATCACTTAATTGAGGCAGTCAATCCGAACATCAACGCTATCATTAATGCTTCCCTAGACTCAGGGGTAGTGCCCAACGAATGGAAGAAGGCCATTGTGAAACCCTTGATGAAAAAGCAAAATAAATCCCCCACGGACCTGACAAACATGCGCCCTATCTCACTCCTGCCTGCTCTAGGAAAGATCACGGAGCAGATAGTGTACTGGGAGCTAAAAGCCTTTGTGGAGGACCATAACATTCTGCATCCCCAGCAATCTGGCTTCCGCCCCAGCCACTCTACCGAAACGGCCCTGATAGAACTCTCCGATTCCATCAAGTTCCTGCAGGATGAGGGAAGGAAAGCCGTCCTCATCCTGCTTGACCTCACAGCAGCGTTCGATACAATCTCTCATGCCATCCTGATTGATAGGATGTGTGAGATTGGCGTGACAGACACAGCTTTGGCATGGGTAACATCTTTCCTGACTAATAGGTCCCAATCTGTGTCTTTGGGTCCCCGTCTATCCAGCGAAAAAACCATTACATCGGGAGTACCGGAGGGGTCCATTTTAAGTCCATTACTTTTCAACATCTATATGGCACCCCTCCTAGCTGTGATAGTCTCATGGGATCCTTGTCACGTCTTACGCTGACGACACCCAACTCGTCGTCTCTATCGACAAAAACTGCACGGATACAGAGCTGCGATTCCAGAATTGTCTCACGGAGGTATTTCAGTGGTTGAATAAAAACCACTTGAAGTGCAACAGTGGGAAAACTGAAATCATACCATTGGGTAAAGATCTGCTTTTCTGCCCTAAGGATTGGTGGCCCAAAGACTCAGAGGCCCCGCCTAGTGCAGTGACCTCTGCGCGCAACCTTGGCGTGCAATTTGATGCAGCCCTCTCCTTTGATGATCACGTCAGGATCACGGCCGATTGCTGTTTCGGACTCATCAAATCTCTAAAAAAATTCTTTGACTTCCTCCCCATTGCGTCCAGGAAATCGGTTGTGGTCGCATTAATACTCTCTCGACTCGACTACTGCAATGGGTTGATGGCTGGAGTGAAAAAGTCCACTCTGAAGAAGTTGCAAAGTGTACAGCACGCGGCTGCAAGATTAGTGTTAAAACTTCCCAGGAAATCTTCAGCCTCAGCAGCATTAAATTGTCTCCACTGGTTGCCACTGCACAAGAGGATCCTTTTCAAACTCCTATTAACAGTTTTCAAAGCCCTGAAAAACACAGGTCCTAAATACCTTGCCAATCGTTTTGTTCACTATGACCCCGTACGATGTTTGAGATCCTCCGGTGGTAACCTTACCAAGATCCCGAGGTATAAATACAAAACCAGGGGCGGAAAAACTTTCACAGTCCTAGCAGCAAGGGCCTGGAACAACTTGCCTTTAAACCTCAGACTGGGCGAGACTGAGAGTCTTTTTAGGAAACAACTGAAGACATGGGTCTATCAGCAATCTGATACTTATGTGATGGCCGCTATTTAGATTTTTCATTCTCTAATCCCATCCACGCACGCTTAGCGCCATGATGCTCCCTCCGGAGCGATAGGCTGCGCTTAATAAATACCCACAAATACAAATACAAACAAGGGAGCATGCCTTTAATAGCTGGTAGAGCCTGCTAAGGAGGGCTCTAAGGCTATTAGAACTTTCCGCCCCTAGAGGGCAGAATGTTGTAATTAGTAAAAACAAACGCCTCTCGAGCCTGAGCCACAGTTGTGAACAAAATCAAACACTGGAATGTTGGAGCTCCGGGCTTCTACCAGCCATCAGAAGGCCAGAGCACTCCATTGTTTTCAATGGAGCTCCCAACATTCCAATGTTCTAATGATTGTTAAATCCCCTCTCTCTGAGTTTTAGACCATAATTATGGTTAAAACATGTAACAAAGGAAAAGCGATTCTACAACTGGTATACTCACTGCCAACAAGCTCAGAATGCTCTTTCCAGTGAAGATGAAATGAGAACTGATGGAAGATTGGAACAGATGGTCCTTTCCCTCCATTATTAACACTCTACCGTGCCATTGCCTTCAACCAAATGTGTGTCATTCTAGTATTCTTATATAGGATTCAAGTCCCCTGCTAAGGTCTTAAATCACTGATTAATTGCACTCTTCCCAAGTTATAATGGATTGCCTGAGGAGGTAGGTGTTTTCTGTTATACTGTAGGGGTATACAGTTCCCAATTTATAATGGGAAAGAGGGCAGTTTCAGCTAGGATTGCCCGAGGAATAGGGGTATACTATTAAATTAATCTACCCATTAAGAATAAAATATTCTAAAAAAAAAGTGATGGTTACATGAGAGGCATCTCCAGTGTGATGCAGAAAAAACAGAGATGCTCCTATTTTGGCAAGTGAAACACTAATAGTTAAACAGGTGCCTGCCGTCAGTTGACAACAATATTGGAGTCCGGCTGGATGGTGGGTTCTCCCTTCTACCTCATATTCTGTCCATGTCTTGCTTTGGCTTGCTGCACTCAGTCAGAAAATGTCCTGATCGTCTTGCTCAAGGGGCTTATTGGACGGTCGTCCGTGCTTTGATAACCTCTAGTTTGGACTATTTTAACAACTTATACCGAGGCCTACCAGACACATGGATTAAGAAACTTCAGGTGGTACAGAATGCTGATGCTCACCATATCTTGGGTATTCCTAAGCACGGAGGCCAGTTTCCATCATTTGTGTGATCTACTCTGGCTTCCTGTTAAGAAAAGGATCCTTTTCAAGGCTCTCACTGTCATATATTGGGCGTTTTACAAGCGTTGCCTGCACGCAGTACTCGATCGATAGGATGGTGCTCTAGTTTTGCCCCAGGCCATTGCTTAGGAATTGTCATTTAGGAAAGCTCTCAACTTCCACCTGTTTGTAGCACGATAGTGTGGTTGGAAGTGGATGGACCTTTGCAGGTACAGCAGCAGGACACACTGTGGAGTAGCCATGCCCCTTATAAATACACATTCATTCATTCATTCATGAAACCAATCGAATCGTTAAGCAGAATGCCTTCACTGGCCATTATTGGCACCCTGCCATACTGTTGGATTAGTGGAGCTGCCAGAATTCCATTCTAATATTTTTGGGTGTTGGTGAAGATTATTGTCGGGACACATTAAGCTGAGGTTTTCCATCTTGTCTGATTTTTTGGGAGGGGATTTTGTTTTGTTTTCTGGTCACGTAATCTGAAGAAACAAATGGCTTACATTGTTCTTTTTGGTGTTCTAATAAGAAAATAAATGTTCTTTAAAATACAGTCTTTAGTCTAACGTTATCTGTTTTCTTTCCAGCCGGGTGGGTTTGGACTGGGCATGTTCCATGGCTAATATTCTTCGGGAGTTGAATTCCAGCTCACAGTGGCACAGTGTAATGGCCGCCTTCACTGATCACTGCGTGCAGCAACTTCCTTTCCAGCTAAAGCCCACCAACATCTTTACCTTGCTGGTATTGGTTGGATTTCCCGAGGTAATCAGATTTTTTGATCCAAGAAATAATGCAAACTGCTTTATATTTAAATCTAGGGATCTTTGTACTGCTTAGCCCATTGGTAGAAAATTGCTGCCAGTTTTTAACCTCTAGTTCTAGGTGGCGCATAGACATGCATAATAAATGTAGTAGGAGCTGTATGTTGTGTAACCTAGTATGCATGCCCCAATTATTTTGTGCAGGTGCACTTAGGATGCGTAAAATGTGATTCCAGAGGAATAAGAGGGAGATGAACAGATGCAAGACAGAGACAGTTACTCATGGGCCTATTAGAATATTTGCATTCTATATGGTGACTTTTCTTGCTTGAAATTCAGTGTGAGTGCTTGGTTATGGGGCCCTTCATTATCATTTATGAGTGTTGGAATACTTCCACAGATTTTGCTTGATCCATGAAACTATTAAAATATCATATGCAAATAAAATGTAAATACCTTCAAATTAAATAAATAAATTGTTCATATTGATGTTGGTGAGTTTTCATGCAGGCGTTGTGCATCTTGGAACTATGCCTGAAAATGGGAGCTATTTACTTTTCAAGTGTATCGTATGCCTTCTGGCTATTCTTTTATTTTATTAGATGATACTTTCTTATAGAAATATACAGCTTATTATATTTTCAAGTAGCTCTCCTGTTCAAAATGTTTGAAGTGTGGTATGAAGAGAGCAGGCAATATTTTACTGCTTGTTTGAAAAGCATGAAATAGAAAGAGGTAAACATTGCTTGGAATGCCATTTATAGATGTAAGTGTGTGTGAAAGGAATTTGGCTCTTTTAGGCTAAAATGGGTCTTGTTTGTTGAGCTGACAGGAAGAAACAAAAGCAACCAGGAGCTCAGCCTTCTATCAAAAACACCATTGGTTGATGCGGAAGGACTTACAGGCATTTATTAGAGTTCCACCGAAATGGCTGTTGTGTATCTTTCCCCCTTTGGATTTCTTCAATGGTCCCTGAGATGCAAGGTCACAGAGCAATGATGAGTCAGCTTAAGTGCCAACATTGGGGCTCTTATGAAATTCAGTTAGTTGGTTAATGTTGAAAAGAAGCTGTACAGTGAGAGGGCCGCTTTCAATCATATCTCCACCTAAATCAGTGTTCCCATGATCTCCTTTAAGCTCTGGAAAGCTGCAAAATGCTAGAACTATCGTACTTTAAACTGGTCAGTTTTCTGGAGCCTTCCTCGGCTAGCTTTGTACACAGATGCCCATCTGCCGCACTGAGTCAGTTCAAAAAAGCTGTTTTATTTGCCAATTATGCTGCCCATCGAGTCCCTTTCAAGCAAAATCCAGTGACACAGCTGAGGATATTTATAAAAACAGCTGGGCATGGTTAGATTCAAATCTTTCTGTGGCTCCAGAACAATATCCGTGACTTGTGGGGATCCCAGTACGTTTTCTAACCCAGAATCCCCCACAAATATTGATGTAAACCTTCTAATCTTCCCTCGAGGTGACCATGAGGGTGGTCAGTAAGGTTGTTGGGGCTTTAGGAGTGGTGAATCTGGTCCGATGCGGGCCTGTCCCCCACTATTCTTTTTCCCTCCAGGGTTGACATGCTGTTGGGGCTTTAAGGGTCGGCTGAAGTCTGCGGCCTGGGCATTCACCCCACCCTTTATCTATTTATTTCCCTGGTGTCATGGTAGACTTTGTGACCAACCTCATTTGAGGGAAAGGGAGCAGATTGGATGTAAACTGCAACTCTTCAAGACTACTCCATGGCGGGGACAGAAAAGCTGAAGTTCTTCACCTGCTTTTAGAGATTATTTAGTTAAAAGAAAATTCTTTTGGTGCACACAGCAGACAGATTTTCTCCGCCACTGACTTAAGCGATTAAACAGACCCATATATATATATATATTCCATTGTTTGCTCTACTCCTATAAATCGAAAGGTAGTCGGTGTTTTTAAAAATGTTCCTACAAGAAACACGGTGCTGCCTGCAATAGAAACAGACACTGCAGAAGTATCAATAATTTTTTTCTTGACTTTAGTATCTTTTGACTGAGTTAATAAATACTGGTAGTAGTTCATCTGAAAGTCACAACCAGAAACCCCTTTGATTTTGTTGTGATGACCCTATAACCCAATCACTGGTGGGAATTTGGACATCATCCCCAGTGCACTTTGTAAATCCTTTCCATCTGCAGCGATATAAAGGCACATGTTGTCCGCATATAATTTTGCTTTTGTCACATTGAAAAGACCACATTTTAACGGGGCTTTTTTTCCGATTGCTTAGGTCTCAATAAACCAAGCGAAGAACAGTGGCAATGATGGACACCTCTGCCATGTCCCAGAGAAAGTGATGGCAGTGGTTGTGGAGGTTGAGACATACTAGTATTCAATACTTCTGGAGCAGAGATCACTTGGGAGCTTTGCTCATAAGGAGTAAGGGGGAAACCTTGAATAACAGGTCCAAGGGACACACTGCCCCTGCTATAATCAGAACTGACAACAAATGGGTATTCCGTGTCCGGTCTCTTTGTCTAAATAACCCATAATGTTATGTTTTTTGAAGAGTTTGCAACATTTGTTTCTGCCCTCTCCCTTAATCAAGGGTTAATAGGACCTTAACTTGTTCCTCACCTTCCTGATACTTGCTCCTTTTGTACCACTACATAGCGGCCCACTATGGCTTCTCACCCTTAGGATAATGTTCCTTCATTGCCGTAAAATCGCCACTGCAGGTGAGTTACCTGCAAGCCCTCTCCATAAATCTGCCATAAACTACTTTCTTCCCAGAAAAGCCTGTCCTGAGCACCCAAGCTTCCTTTCTTCTGAAAGTGGTGACTCCTTTTCACTTTGCGCAAAACATCACCCTATCAGTGTCCTTCACTCCACCTCCTCTAAGGAGGAGAAGAGATTTAGAAGAAGAGAAGTATCAGAAGAAGTTACTTACCTTTGGTAATTCCCTAGCTGGTAAATACTGTATCTAACTGCTTGTTCTGTATCATACTCCTTGTTTTGTGAATTGGGCTCTTTTCCTTCCAAAAAGGTCCCAAGAGTAGAGATTTTCTCACAGCTAATTTGCTGTTGAACTCTACGCCTGTGTTGACGTGTACAACCTAGAAAGTAACTGACATGAGCCCGTGCAAGAGGCGCATATAAGTAGTTTTGTGAGTCACTTCTGGAGTGGGGCGATGCCAGTGAGGAGCTGCGCAATGCCACCTACTGGTGTGCAGGCGTACTGTTTGAAAAGTTTCCAGATCCAGTCTTACACCTAGGGAATATTTGAAAGATGCAGTATCTGTGGTTCGATTGAGTTTATGCTAGAAAGAGAGTTACCAAAGGTAAGTAACTTGTTCTTCCTGACTGACCTCATGATATTCTTAAAAATCTGTAGTTCTGTTTCTTCATATTGTTGACATGTTAATGGGACTGATTCATACTGACCCGTGTGATTATGCAGAACAGATGTAATCAATTATTCATATGAATGCAGCTTGATGATTCTATCTCACATTCAAAACACTAGCCATCATGAGCTGAACTCTACATAAAACTATTGAAGGCAGTGTTTCATACCAACAGTTCTAGACTAGGATTCTCCAGCGAGTAACTCGGGTGCGACTAGTAGCTCTCCAGCTACTTGGCAGAAGCTCTCCTGTGTCCATCTCAATCCGTCTAAATTAAAGCTTTGCTTGGTTGAATTAATATAAATATATCCCAAGATAGAAAAGATGCATTCAAGATGAAAATGTGTGTATTTTCTGAACTCATAGGCTAATGTTTGGAGAAAAAACAGATTTCCAATCTATAGAGTGAAAAATCATGTCCTCTTGTCTGATGTGGTCTGTTTCAACATGAATATTATTAGCTTGGGATGATTTGTCTTGAACCAGGGTAGCTTTTACACTAGAAAAGGTTGGTGACACCTGCTCTAGACAATATATGCAGGGTGTTCTGTGATGTCCTCTATTTCATTGAAAAACAATTTTGGAGAAGTACAAATCATGCAAATATATTTAATTGATATTCAGATAATAAGTGAAGGATAGGATACTGATCTGATAGACATCTAGCCACAGATTCCTTACCAGGAATTATCCCCAGGCATCAGACTGGATCTGGAAAACTTTCCACATTAGTACCTCTACATGTCGAGCTATTTCGTAATCACATTGTCCATAGAAAGTGACGTCGACAGAGTCCATATAAGCCCTCCCCCGATGTGCTGAAGTCAGTTTCTTACGTGGCCTCTTTCTGTGCTAAAACGCATCAGTTTCTTCCTTACCGCGCTTCCATGCGGATCCAGAGAGTGATACCTCTTTGCATTTTGGCCTATCTCAATGTTTGTTGATGACACAGTGTGCCCTTTTCTGGATGCTTTCAGGGTCCTGTGGACTACAAATGCTGACCCCACAACCTCATTCTGTTTGAATGTGGTGTCTGGGCGTGCAGCGTGACTCCAAAGGGTGTGGCTCATGTCTTCAGCTTTGGTTGTTGACATTGTAGGAGCACTTCTAGCATCGCAGTGGTCAAAGGTCCCTCATTGGTCGAAGTCTTCTTTATCCCCCAGAGAACTGCTCAAGGACCAGCTCCCGATTTATTTATTTCTTTTAAAAGTTTTGCATAGCGCAAACATGACCCAAGTGGACATCAGAGCGCTTTACGTACGAGTTGCGGAAGACATAGGTAGAGCGCCAGGACGCCCACGGGTAACAGAGCGCTGTACAAATGTCAAAAATAAAAAAAATAGTTGAGGGAGGAAAGTAATGATGTTTAAAAATAACAAGTACAAAATGACATATTAGAGGCCGGCATTGGGGCCGTACCATTTGCCAGGTACACGATAGGAGACAAAAAGAGAAAAGCTTCTAGCTCAGTAGAGCTTTCACTTCCCTTTTGAAGGCAAGTGTTGAAGGAATCAGTCTCGTTTCCACAGGAAGGGAGTTACAGATTCTCGGGGCAATACCTGAGAATGGACAATTGTAGGTTTTAAATTTTTTTTATTTCTTCGGCTTGACCAGCATGGTACTGGAGCTCCTTGAGGAACTAGAGCTACCCAATAGTTCAAGCTTATTCAGGTACAGAGGAGTGTTGAAACGCAGTGCTCAATGGGTCATACATGCAATTTCTAATTGAATCCTTGACTCAAACGGAAGCCAGTTAAGAGATTTCAGGTCTGGAGAAATGTGGTTGTTTTTCTTGGAGCCAGTGATGAGCCTAGTCACAGCATTCAGAAATGCTCTGAGGGGGGCTAATCTGTGTCTCGGTAGCCCGCAGAGAGTGGCACTGCCGTATTGTAGTCGTGGGATGACTAGCGCTTGCACAGCAGATTTAAAGTCATCTTGAGGAAGGTAGGGATTGAGTTTTCTTAGGATGCTCAGTTGGAAGTTCGCTCCTTTGGTAGATGCGCTAATGTGATCCTGCATGTTAGGTTTTTATCAAGCACTATTCCCATTGATTTCGTGGAGTCTATGATGTCTGGTGTGCAGTTGAGAGCGGAGAGGTTTTTCAGATATTTCTCCACAATGAGGGTTTGCTTGGTGGGTGAGATGAAGAGGAATTCCGTTTTAAGGGTAGGAGGTTAGCCAATTTAGGGTTTTGTGCAGGGTTCCGTTGAGTATCTTGATATCTTCAGGGGAAGAGAATTTCATGTACAATTGGGTGTCATCCGCATACATGTCATTTTGGATGTTAGATTCTTTGAGGATTACAGTAAGAGGTTCAATGAATAGGTTGAAGAGCGAGGACCCTTGAGGCACCCCCAGAGTGCAAGGACTGGAATTGGCTAGAGTTTGATTGGATTTGACTCTCTGCGTTCTGTTACTGAGAAAAGAAGCAAATCATTTTAATACAGTGCCTGAGAGCCCCATCCTACATTCCAAAAGCCTCAGTGGATTGTCATGTTTGACAGTGTCAAACCCAGATGAGAGGTCGAGTAGTATTAGTAGGCAAGATTAATTCTGGTCAAGCATAGTGAGAGCGTCGACCACTATGAGTGATGGCCGTTTCAGTGCTGTGGCCGGGACGGAAGTCCGATTGGAATTGATCAAGAAGTTGGAATTACTCAATGTGGTTGCACAGTTGTTCATGGACACATTTCTCAAGGAGTTTTGCCAGAGTAGGAATGTTTGTGATTGGTTGAAAATTATTTTGATTGGCCAATGTTCTTCCTCTTCATTTTTGACTGGTAATTCACACCATAGGCAGTTGGCGTTGCGCCTTCCATGACTGTGTCTCTGGCACGCCTCCAATTACTCCGGTAGCGGAGTTGGAGCAAGAGTCTGCCCTGTGCCTTCCAATATTCCACAGTGCCGAGGCGACTTAAGATCAGATGAGGGAATACTTTCTCTCCCTTCATGCCTCCATCTGGTGCGTGCTTTGGCCCCAAGGAGGCAAGAGAAGCCTTGACTAACTCCACACTGGCGGGACAACTGCCACTGAGGCACTCTGGATCCGTGATCGAATCCATATCGACTCTGATGCACAGCCAGTCCTTCGGGGTTCCCACCAGTGACGTCAGTGTTAGATCTGCCAGTACTGATCTCCACTACCATGTTTCTCCTCCATCGAGGTGCACCTCTTCGACCTCAGGGGTGGCACCAGTAGAACAGTTCTTTCTGGGCTACCTTCCTTTATCTTTGGGGGAGCCCCCTCCTATTTTTCTCCTCGGGACAAATATTTTGGTGAAGTCTGGGTTGACGTGAGTAACACTACTCCATCTCCTCCGGAGTTTCATTGGGTGTCTGACCTTCCTCAGGCTTGTTTCTCCTCCTAGTCTTGATACTAAGGCAAGCCATGCTTTTGCTGAGCCTCTTAGGAGGGTTGCTGTGGTTTTGGAGCTGCAGCTCTGTACTGTGGAGGTGGCCATTGATACCCTATTTGGGTTGCTTCATCAGGGCCAAATGGGGGCTGAGCCTGAGCTCTCCTTCAGTTAAGCTTGTTTTGATATTCTGTTGGGCTCTTGGGCTAAACCTGTTACAAAGTCCTCTTTGGACTTGTTTATAGCTCATAGGCTGCCACTGGAGACCCGTTCTGCCACTTCGACAGCCAACTCCGTGCAGCTTTGTGGTTCAGGCTGCTACAGCCTCCCCCGACATAAACACCCAGCCTGACGTTTCTCCAGACAGGGAGCCTAAGGGACTAGAAGCTCTTGGCCGTTATAGCTTTTCTGCAACCTGTTCTGCTTTGCGGGCCCATAATATCGCTTATGTTCTGGTTCGTTTTTCTCACGTGTTGTAAGATTCGGTCTCGCGATTTCTCCCCTCAATCCCGGATGACACCAGGGACAAACTTACTCAGCTGTTCCAAGATGTCCGTCAGTCTGCTAAATTGCTGATTCGCTGTGGCATTGATACCGCTGATTCTGTTGGGCGAGCCATGGCTCTTTGATAGATCTTTGCCGGCGTGCCTGGCTACGCACCTTGGGCTTTTTAGAGGCTGTTTTTTCGTTCTGCCTCACCTATGCCTCTTTAACTTAAAAGGTCGGTAGCAGTGGCCGCGGGCCCATCATTACGGGTCAGCGATGCAAGTTTTCCCCTACATTGATCACTGGCTGCTGATGTTGCATTTGTTCTTGGTGGTCATGGACTACTGTTATCCTTCTGTCGTCCCTGGGGTTTTCCTTCGACAATCCCAAAATTTCACTATCAACCCATGTGGAGGATTTACTTCATAGTGGCCATCACTGACCCAGTAGTATTCAAGGCCTTTCCACCCGAATAGCCAGTACGAGACCTTCAGTTCTTTTTTTTTTTTATTTCACAGAATTTTTTATTGAGAGAGTTTGGTATTGATATGAGCAGAACAAATAATAGCAGATAAAGTCCATGGTACAAGTACATAATAAACCGAGAAGCGGTGAAGTAACATAATATGGAGTAAACATAACATGCGGGGGGGGAAAAAAAAAAAAAAAAAATATACCAGGTAAATAAAGAAAATGACAATCAAGCATCAAGTCCGTACAACACGAAGGCATATGTCAGCGGGCAGATCGGTCATATAGCACAGCAGGGTGAATCACAACCATCAAATGACATATTGAGAAATTGCTTGCCACAACAATGTTTTAGGTGCCTCACGGAGGTTTGAAGAGATCAAAGTGAGCGTCAAGTGAGACCCATATTTTCCTGTGTTGTGGGCGCCAGGGGTGAGAGGCAAGTGCAATGGTATCGGCACCCCTGAGGTTAGAAACCCAGTTGAGCCAATGGGGGAAGGAGGCTTTGGCTGTATTTTTCCAGTTGGACGTTATGACTTTAACCGCCGCCGTCAGTAAAAGATCAAGTAGGGCTTTGTCATTTTCATTTAAAGTGACAGCTTTGGAAGAACCCATAACTAGAGTAGCAAATTCTCTCGGGAGAGAAACGTGCAGGGCTTTGTTAACAAAGTCAAATATCCTGTCCCAGTATGTGGCAACCCGGGGGCATTTAAATATTAGATGTTCAAGGTCTCCTCCCGCTTCCAAACAGTTCCAGCAGGAGTCATTGTCTTTGATGTTGTGCAGAAAAAGTCTCCTGGGGGTCCAAAAGGCTTTGTGTAGGAGCCAGAATTTAGTTTGGGATAGAGTTGGGCTAATTTTGTGTCTTGTGGTCGATTCCCAAATTCTGGCCCACTCGTTATCAGATGTGGGAGTGGAGGAATATGATTCCCAATAGGATTGTAATGCAGAGACCAGGTTAGATGTCTGTGGTTTGATCATTTTGTACATTCTGGAAACCTGGTGGCCAAGTCTATTAAGGGTGGATAAAAGGCCAGGGAGTGAGGGGGATGTGTTGCCCAAGTTTGCTTTGGTTAGGGCCACCTTAACTTGTAGAAAATAGTAGAAGTCAATGTTCTCGAGTTGAAATCTATCCTGTAATTCCTTGAATGTGAGTGGTGTTTGGCCCTCGTAGAGGTGGTGAGGGAAGTGTATTCCCTTCCTGATCCAAGAAGGATTATACAGCGGTTTACCTTTGTATGTTATAGTGTTATTCCGCCATAGAGATTCCCACTTTGAATTGCGAAATTGATGGGGTAGAGATTTACTTATATGGAGGAGGGAGTTCTTAGTGTTTTTAAATATGATATTAGAGTCGATATCGGGACGCACATTGATGGTAAGGAGGGAGGAGGGGTCAAGGCCTTCCACTAGGGATTTTTCGATGTGTAACCACACAGGTGTGTAATCAGGCTGTGGTGTGAGCCAGATCGCACCTTGCCTGGCCAGGAAGGCGGTCTGGTAGAGTCTAAAGTCGGCCAGATTGACGCCACCCAAGGATTTATCTAGTCGTAGCTTTTTCATGCTGATCCTGGCTTTTTTCCCCTGCCAGAGGAAGGAGGTAATTACCTTATCCAGTTTTGAGTGGAAATCGTTAGAGAGCGTTAGGGGAAGCATCGAGCTCAGGTAATTGACCAATGGGGAGATCATCATTTTTATCGTCTCTATCCGACCCCACCATGTAATGAATCGCGGCGACCAACCATCCAAGATTATTTAATTTTCGCTAGTGTGGTCGATTCATTGTGCTTGAGTGTACTTAGTATGTTGTCAGTGAATTCTATTCCTAGGTACTTAATGACATCCGGTTGCCAGGCTAGACCTGAATTTCCAAGGACCTCTTTGGTAGTATGTACATTAAGGGGTTTAACTTCGGATTTGTCCTTGTTTAACTTATAGCCGGACAATGCCGAGTACTTACTGATGGAGGACATAAGCCCCTTAATTGATAGGGTTGGGTGTTCTGTGGCTATTAAGATGTCGTCGGCATATGCCGCTAGTTTTATCTGAGTGTTTCCGAATGTGACACCTGCGATGTCCTCATTTTTCTTGATGTCGGTGAGTAGTGGCTCAAGAGCCAGCAGAAATAGAGCCGGTGAAAGTGGGCAACCCTGTCTAGTTCCTTGGAATAGGCGGAACGGGTCAGAGAGTGTTCCATTAATAGATATACGGGCAGAGGGGGCGGAGTATAAGGCCATCACCATTTTAATGAAAGAGTTACCCAGATTGAATGCGCTCATACAATGCTGAAGAAATGGCCATGAGACTTTGTCGAATGCTTTCTCAGCATCTAGGGTTATTGCAACCATCGGCATTTTGCAGTTTTTCGCTTTTTCAAGTATGTGGCATAGGAGTCTGGTGTTGTCGTTCGACATCCTGTGTTTCAAAAATCCTACTTGTGATGGACTTATCAATTTGGGCAGTACGGCGTTTAGTCTAGTTGCTAAGATCTTGGCATAGATCTTACAGTCAATATTTATGAGTGAAATGGGGCGGTAATTTTTTGTCTGGAGGGGATCTTTCCCTTCCTTGGGTATAACAATTATTGTGGCTTCACACATCGAGGGAGAGATACTCCCACTGGAGGCGGTGGAGTTGAACACGGTTTGGAGTGTCGGGGAGAGTTGGCTGTCAAAGGCTTTGTAGAAAGAGGCAGAAAAGCCATCAGGGCCCGGGGCTTTGTTGCTTTTGAGTGTTTTTATGGCCGTCGAGATTTCTGTGATGCTGATGGGTGACCCTAGATTTAATTCGTCTATCTCTGAGAGTCTGGGGAGGTCTAGGGCCTTTAGGTAATCTATACATGACTGTGGGTCCAGAGGCTTATCATTCCTGTATAATTCTTCGTAAAATTGCTTAAAGGTATCAAGAATCTTGGACTGGTTGGTGTGCGTATTATTAGCGGGATCTTTTATAGAGGATATGGTTGTTAATTTCTGCTTGTGTTTAAGGTAGGAGGCCAACAGCTTCCCGGCTCTGTTTCCCTCACACAGCTTCAAGGCTTTGAAGCGGTTGATCCACACGCCTGCTCTCTTGCTCACAATGGAATTATACTCGTATTTCTTTTTTATGAGTTGGTCAAGGGGTTTGGAGTCTTGAGGATTGGTTTTGTGTAAGGATTCTAGTGATCTGATCTCCTGCTCCAGTTGCTCCAGTTCTTTGTTTATCGCTTTGTTGGCTCTGGTTCTTATATTAATAATAACTCCACGGATCGTGGCTTTGAGCGCGTCCCAGAGGATGTTTGGATCTGTGTCAGGGACATTATTTAAGAGTAAGTACTCTTCAATGGCTTTAGTAATCTGTAGTTTGTCGTCCGGGTTGGTTAGTGTTTCATCGTTGAAACGCCATCTTCTGGGCGGTCTGATTGAGCGGGAGCCTGCAAGTTTGGTGTGGATACATGCATGATCGGAGATCAGTTTAGGGGCGATGTCGGTTTCCTCGATTAGGTGTGCAAATGTAGAAGATATTAGGATAAAGTCAATACGCGAGTAGGAGTTGTGGGGAGTGGAGTAAAAGGTGAAGTCTCTCCCATCAGGGTTTTGGAGACGCCATGAGTCTTTAAGGCAGTACCTTTCGCATAGCCGCAGGAGTGCCTCATGTGAGCGTGATGGGTGAAAAGCGCATTTGGACTGCCTGTCTAGTAAGGGGTCTAGAGGAAGATTAAAATCGCCTCCCACAATGAGAAGGTCGTCCTGAGGGATATGCTCCATCGAGCGGGAAACGGAGTCCCAAAACCCGGGGTCGTCTGAGTTAGGGCCGTAAATGTTCACTACGTGAATTGGGTCATCTTCCCTGCGTAGATGGGCCACCAGAACCCTTCCCTCCGTATCATGAGTGTGTGAAACTAGTGTTATGTTTGACTTCTTTGATATCAGGGTAATTAGACCTCCTTTCTTGTGCGGTGCAGGGGATGACAGTATATGGGAAGACCAATGGACGTTTAAGAAACGTGTGTCCTCTTCCGATAGTTTAGTTTCCTGTAGGAGGATAATATCCCCCTTAGTTTTGGCGATGTAGTCGAACACTTTCCTCCTTTTTACAGGGTGGTTAAGACCCTTAACATTTAACGAAACTATGTTGAGGTCATCCGCTAATGACTTAGTGTTAGACATTAGTGGGCAAGGTTATCGCTAAGTGGTGATCTGGTGGGGGGCAGAAGAATGAGACAAACATCCCCGTGGGAGCCTGTGTGCTAATACAATAACAAGTGGACAGAGCTAGCGAAGTGGCTAGGGATAAAACTAGCGTCCTTGTGTTGTAGCTGAATGGAACAGACAGAAAAAGGGACAAAAAATAACACAAAAAGATATACAATGCTATAAAGTACCAACAATTATTATCTGCTGAAAACTCTCTCTTTTTCCCAATCCCCATGCAAGCCCTCCCAATCCCCCCTCCCCCCCTCCCCCCCCAATACGTACGTAGGGAGTACGACGACAGTACCTAGCTAGGCAAAACAGGAGTTATTAAACATTAGCAATCGATATTCATTAGTTCCAATGTTAAAACGTAAGAGGATTTAGATGTCCAGACTGTGTGGCAGCGGGTAATATTTACTGCAGCAATAATACGTGCGTAATGGTAGTGTTTGTGCGCAATAATATGCTGTGTTAAACCAGGAGTGACTGTCTGCAACGTGCAGACGAAAGCAGTAAGAAGGTTAGAACCAGCTAAACGTTGCGTTAAGAAAACTTGAATCGTTAAATTGGATTGAACTCCCTGTAGTAAGGGCAATATATGTGCACAGAAACATATAATAGCAATAATGACAAACTAGTAGCGACTATTTGCGTCGTGCAATAGAGTCTAAGTGTGAGAGTAGAACTTGCTCGACATTATGCAAGCAATCACCAACCCTGTTGCAAACCAAAGGAGATCATAAAACGTCACTTATCGAGTGGGCGGACTAGCAAACAACTAGAGAAGGCAACTATTACCAAACTATTACAAAACTACAAGTACACAATAGTGCGACCTGGAAAGGATAGAGATCCGATAGACCTGTTCTTTGTCATGACAGTCACGTGGTCTTCCTTTTGTTGGAAGGGCCATTCGATTGGTCCATTTCCTGAGGTGGGCCATTTTGCAGGTAGTTTTCCAGATCTTTCGGGTCCGTGAAGAATTTTGTGCGGCCGTTTATTGTGATTTTGAACTTGGCTGGCCCTGCAAAGGAGTAGGGTATGTTCTTGGATCTAAGCTTGGCGCGGATTTCCAGAAACCCCTTGCGAACCTCCACTGTGTCCTTGGAGTAGTCCTGTGTAAAGATGATCCTCTGACCTTCCCAAACGATGGAGTGCTGCTTCCTTGCGTATTGTAGGATCAGATCGACATGCTGATATCGGAGTGGTTTGCATATCATTGGTCTGGGGCCCTTCTCGCGGTTAGTAGTGAATGTGGGGATTCTATGCGCACGGTCTAGCTCCAGACCATGCGGGAAAGCAATGCCGGTAATCATGGGGATCCATGCTTCCAGGAAAGTCACGCAAGAGTCTGCATCTTTTTCTGCGTTTTCGGGTATGCCAAAAATTCTAATGTTCCCTCGCCTGTTGCGGTCTTCCAACTCAGCATGTTGGCGTCTGAGGGTGTTAGTGGTGTCTTCAAGGCGCTGTATTCTAGCAGCTGATTGACGTGCGAGGTCCTCCACGTCGCTGATGCGCTGTTCCGCTGTGTTCAGCCCGGATTTTAGGTCATTCATATCAGCTCTGATGGCCGTTAGCTCAAGCTGCATAGCGTCAGTATTCGCCTTAGTGGATTTGGAGATAACAGTGAGGTCTCCTAATTTTTTCAAAATCATTTCCATCGTGGCCGCCATGTCTGGTTTGCTCTTAATAGGGGAGTCAGAAATATGCGGCTCAGGTTTCACCTTCTTAGAATTTGTCTTTTCTTCTCTGCCCGCCATTTTGGACGTGAGGTTTAAGAAGAGATGTGATTACCGGTTAGTTTGTCAGGAACACCTGTCTGGGGTCAACGTTGGTGGGATCAGACAGGGAGTTGACAAACAGGCTAGGGCTGTTAAGACGCTCAAGGCTGGCTCCACGCGGTGATTCTCTCAGCGCCAGGCGAGCCTAGTGCTGGCTAGCTGTTTGACGCTGTTAGTGTGGGTGTGCTAATTCCTGTGCTGACTCTTGGACCAAGGCTACCCTGTGTAGCTGATAGGAGAAGCAAAGTTAGGTGCTGGTAGTGAGGTGCTGGGTAGGGGCACGATGCCAGGGTAACTTAGAAATGTGACCCCCCAAGGATCGAGGAAAGCCTCACAGAAAGTAGACAGGTGGGCTTCTGCATGAGGGCAGAGGAGAACCGCTTCTCTTTACAGGCGTTTTCATGCTGAATTGCAGTTATTTGGAGCAAGTAGGAATCGGAGCGTTTTTCCGATGGCAGCCGCCATCTTGAGGTCAGGCGAGAAGGGCAGAGAGTGGCAGCACAGCGCTGTGAAAGCGTGTTAGCTCTCGCTTCTTACCGGCATGAGGGGAAAGCTGGGGAGCAGCTGACATCCCCGGCTGCGGTAAACTCGTCCAGGTGTTGCTGGGTTCAAGAGACCGGAGAGGTCGTCAGGCATCTCCGACGTGACGGCGCGGCGCCATTTTGTGCAGAATCGGCGCTGGCGCGCGATCGCCCCAAAGAATGCAAAACTCCTCGTCAGAAGCCTCGAGAGGAGAGATCAAGGCACCGGAGGGCTCAGCAAGGCGTGAGGCATCAGGATCACCGCTTTTGCTGCTGGATAGGACAGCGGGTCAGCAGGAAACTGATGGAGTCGTTCTCCTGAGTTGCGGAGCTCGAGGTTAGGCGGCCATTCGCACTGCCGTCCAAGCCACGCCCCACACTGCCGTCCTTCAGTTCTAATGGATACTTATAACCACAGATTTCTCACCTTGTGAATACTTCACCAGGCATCAACTTTCCATCAGCACCTTTGCATGCTGTTATGTACATGGTGTGGCTGGGTACCGGCATCATTACTCTCCAAACGTGGCATGCAGATCTATATATGAGTGCCACACAGGTGAGCTGACGTCCGTTCCTCCTTTCCATGCCTTTAGATGCAAAACCGTAGCTTCTGCCTTGTCTTTTGACAAGAGATTTTCTCAGCAATTATTCAGTGTTCTAGGGAAATGTCTCTTTCCAAAATGAGAGCATTTAAATCATGCAGGGACTGTCATGAACAAGTGTTGGCAATTTACCTGTATGAAGTCTGTTTGTGGTGCCTGGGGTCAGACTCTGCTCCATGACCTGTCAAAGTCAAAAGGACGATTGAATTCCTGCTGCCAAAGTGATTCCTGCAGCAGGTTCTCGTTGCAGGTGAACCTTTTTCGTAAGTTGAAGAATAAACATACAAAATCGAACTCAAGAGAGGGCACAAGGAGGTCATCATGTCTCTCGTCTCGTTCCTGATCTCCATCGGAGCTGATTCCACCCTTTTGTCCTGACACACCCTGACTTTCCACGTCTGTCAACAATGTAGCAGCACGTAGAAGCCTTCAGAGACTCTATGCTGTTAATTTTTTTTTCTTTACAGGCCCCCTTTAGTGTGCCTTCAGGGCCTAAAGAACTGCAGGGGCATACAGTCAAACTTCCACCAGCAGGTCTACCCTTGGCAAATATATGCTCCTTGGATCCACTTCCGGTTCAGCACCGACCAACTGTGCTAGTCCAACTCACATAAACACCAGTCTGTAGTGCTATCCGACTCTAAACTCTAAACTGAATCTGCCACAACCTTGACCAGAGTCTTATCTGATTCAGACCGTTGTGCAAACTCTTTTTATTCCCTCTTCCTCTGATACTTAGCCCTTACCACATGATGGCGCCCAGACTTTACATATCCTATTAGGCACGGATTCTGACAACAACAACTATGATTATCTGGACGATTATGTTGCCAACTTTGGAAGTTGATGAGTAAGTATGTCAACCTGCTCAGGCTCCCACAGAGCCACGGTTACCTTCAACTGGCACCCGTTTGGGCATTTGGTTTCTCTTTAGAAGGAGAGATTCCTCTCCTTCTAAATAATTCACCAGGCGTCAACCTTTCAGCCGTACCTTTGCATGCTCTAGGTACTTTGTCTTTCAGGACCTTCATCACTAGACAGGTTGCCTGTTACTATTGCTCTGCACCTGGCGACCCTGACTTCTTACCACAAAATCCCACTCCGGAGAGCCTTGTTTCACCTTCAGGGTAAATGCAAATATTAGTTCAGTCAGTACCAGCTTTATCCTTGGCCGTTATTCACATGTCCTTTGAGATACAATGGTGCATGTTTTACCACTTGCTATAGACTACCATCTGAAAGAGACATGTTAGTGATCGATTCCTTACCTTAGAATGTCCCCAGGCGTCAGACTGGATCCGGAAAGCTTTGTCAGCAGTACCCCTGTGCGTCGATAGGCAGCACAGTGCGAGTCCGTCCCCGACTGGGATGAGGCGGTGCAGGTCGGTGGCCCGGATTGCACTCTGGCGCCTGGTTCACCATCCCCTTCAGCTACTATGGAGGAGAGTTGATCCTTTTCCACGGTGCTGCGTAGGGAGACCGAGGCTCTTGGCCTCGAGCTCCCTACTGTGGCTGGCAGGACCAACCTACTGACTGAAGTGCTTCGGCCAGCTTCTTCTTCTACAGAACCGCTGTTGCCGTTTAATGATGCTCTAAATGATGTGCTTCTGGGCACTTGGTCCTGGCCCAACACAGGGGCCCCTGTGGACAAGGGTGTGGGCCGACACTGTTGCCCGGCCCCGGGTGACCCTGCCTTCCTCACCCAGCACCCTACACCTGAGAGTTTGGTGGTTCAGGCGTCCACATCCCGAGTGCGTTTCCTATTGCTACACCAGACAAGGAATCCAAGAAATTTGAGCAGTTTGGCAAGAAGATTTATTCTTCTGCAAGTTCTGGACTGCAGTCTGTGAACACTGCCTGTCTCTTGGGCCGCTATTCTCATTTTGTATGGGATGCAGTTAAGCAGGTGCTAACCTCAGTGTCCGGAGGTGGCCCGGACAGTTCTCTCCCGGGCTCTTATGGAGGGGAGAGATGCGGCCAAGTGCACTATACGTTGTGGTCTTGATACTGCTGATTCGCTGGGTAGGGCGATTTCCACAACGGTGGTGCTACGTCGTCATGCCTGGTTGAGGACGACTGGCTTTTCTGCAGATGTCCAGAATACTTTGATGGACATGCCCTTCGATGCCATCCGCCTCTTTGGTGATGAGGTGGATTCCACATTGTAGCGTTTTAAGGACTCTCGGGCCATGGCCAAGTCCTTAGGTCTTTCGGCCGGACATACTCCTTCCACTTCTAACTTTCGTTCCTTTTGAACCTCCGGAAGAGGCGTGCAAACACGTTTAATTTCTGAGCAAGCCTGCGCAGCAACAGTCCCAGCGCAGCCGCGGATGTGGGACTCGCAGAGGCGGGTCACAGGCCCAGCGTGCGGGTCAGTCCACCAACACCCCAGCTGCCAGTGCCTCCACACCTTCCTAGTCTGGTGTTTCAGGCCCACCAGACGCCAGTGGGCGCAGGATTCGTCATCACCTCCCTCACTGGTGCACCATTACATCAGACAGGTGGGTTCTGGCGATTGTTTGAAGGGGCTACCACCTTACTTTTAAGTCTACCTGCCCCCCCCCCCCCCCCCCCCCTCCCCGACATGCCACCGCAGTTCCACTGCATGTCGGGGAATCATTTAGCACTTCTCCAGCAGGAAGTTGTGGCCCTCTTTGGCCAAGGGGGCCATCGAGCGTCTTGCTACGCCAGAAGTAGGTTGTGATTATTACTCTCACTACTTCTTTGTTCCAAAGAACGACAAGGGTCTATGTCCCAACTTGGACCTTCGGAACTTCAATCGTTTCCTCTGGAAGAAGAAGTTAAAAATTCTCACCTGGCTAAGGTCTTGTCTGCTCTCGACCCACAAGACTGGATGGTGGCACTGGACCTGCAGGACGCTTATTTTCATATTCCCGTCCTGCCTGCCCAATGGTGTTACCTGCGATTCACGGTGGGCCAGGAGCATTTTCAGTTCACTGTGTTTGATATAAATTGTGTCAGGGGTTTCAGTCTTCCCTATCTCGACGACTGGTTGTTCAAGGCGGGCTCGCCGCAGACAGTCTTCTCCCACCTCCAGACTACGGCCGACCTACCGCATTTTTGGGGGTTTTCTATCAACATGCTGAAGTCGGATCTGATTCCCTCCCAGAAGCTCCTCTTCATCGGAACGGTTCTGGACACTGCGCAGTTTCCGGTTCATCCTCCCGAACAGCGAGTCCAGGACATTCGGGCTATCATTCCGATCTTTCAGCCCTTGTCCTGGGTTTCGGTCAAGCAGACCTCGAGGCTGCTGGGCCTCATGGCCTCTTGCATCCTGCTGACCAACCATGCCAGGTGGCATATGCGGTCTCTGCAGTGGGACCTAAAGTTTTAGTGGGCGCAGCATCAGGGGAACCTGTCCGACTACATCCAGATCTCCGAGGGTACTGCACTACAATTGCAGTGGTGGCTCACAAATCAGCATTGGGTCAGCGGCAGATCCATTTTCCTTCCCCAACCGGAGCACCCAGTGGTGACGGATGCGTCCCTCCTGGGATGGAGCGGCCACATGAGAGAGGCAGAGATCAGAGGCCTCTGGTCTCCAGCGGAGTCCCGGCTCCATATCAACCTTCTGGAGATGAACTCAGCCGCCGGTGTCCGATGGATCATGAATGGCGTCTTCACTCGTGGTGGCGCAAGGTCTCTTTCAACAGTGGGGAGAGCCTTGGTTAGATCTATTCGCCACCGAACAGAACACGCAATGTCATTAGTTCTGCGCGTTGGAATTTCCAAGGCGGCACTCGTTTGGCGACGCTTTTCGTTGCAAGTGGAGTTGCGGTCTGTTGTATTCCTTTCAGCCTATACCACTTCTGCCCAGAGTGCTGAAGAAGATCAGGCGCGACCGTGCCCAAGTCATCCTTGTGGCTTCGGACTAGGCTCGAAGAGTTTGGTATCCTGAGCTACTCAGTGTGAGCATGGATCCCCTGATCCGACTGCCTCTGCGGGAGGATCTTCTGTCGTAGCAGCAGGGGACGGTTCTCCATCTGAACCTGCCCGGCCTCCACCTACATTCGTGGAAATTGAGCGGCGGCAGTTGATTCCATTTGATTTGCCTTCACGAAGTCTGTGTATGGTAGCCAGGCATCCCTCCACTAAATTGATATACGCCTGCAGGTGGAACAAATTTGTGGCATGATGCACAGCCAAGACTGTGGATCACCTTTCTGTCCCTCTTTCTGAGGTCCTTTTGTTCCTTCTTTCTCTGGCCCGGCAGGGCTCTGCGCACTATCAAGGGCTACCTTTTGTCATTTTAGCCTTTCTGAGGATTCCAGATCAGCCTTCTCTTTTCAAGTACCCTGTTGTACAGAGGTTCTTAAAAGGCATTACGCATATGTTCCCTCCTGTTGTTTCGTAATGCCTCAATGGGACTTGAATCTTGTTTTGACTTATATCATGTGCGCTCCCTTTGAGCCGATTTACAATTGTCCCTTATTTATTTATTGGGCTTATTGAGCGCGACAGATACCCAAAAAGGGCTTCCCGGCGCTATAACAGAATACTGAACCAGAGAGACAGGAAGGAGTTATAGGAAGAAAGCCTAAACAGGTCACTGGTTGAAAAGCCAGGTCTTAATGGCTTTGCGGAAGTGGGTGTACCGAGTTTCTAGACAGAGAGATTGCAGGAGGGAGTTCCAAAGCTTTGGGCCTAGGAGAGAGAAGGATCTACCTCCCATCCTCGCACGGAATGTTTTAGGGACACAAAAAAGGCCTTGAGTGGCAGATCTCAGGCAGCGGGCAGGCGTGTAGGTGTGTACGAGGGTTTGGAGGTATCTGGGTGCATTGCCCCACTTTATCCTATGCATGAGGCTGAGAGTCTTAAATTTGACCCTGTTGTCGATTTTTAGCCAGTGGAGCGCCTTTAGGTGACTGGATATTTGATATTTGATATTTATGGAATTTTGTAAAGCGCGGCTATCGCTCCGGGAGGAGCATCTTGGCGCTAAGCAAGCAGAAGATAGTTGGGAACGAGGAAGTAAAGTAGATCATATAGCTGCTAGGACTGAAGTGTCAGATTGCTGGAACACCCAGGTTTTCAGAAGTTTCCTGAAGTGGGGTTCAGTTTCAGCTTGCCTGAGATTAACAGGGAGGCTGTTCCAGGCTCTGGCAGCCAGGAAGGAAAAGGTTTTTCCCCCCTTGGTTTTTAACTTAAATCTTGGAATTATAACAAGATTGGTCCCTGAGGATCTTAAACAGCGTAGTGGATTGTAATAGGTGAAACGCTTGGAGAAGTAGAGGGGACCTGTTTTCCTGGTTGCTTTGTATACAGTCAGTAAAAGTTTGAACAAGATTCTTTTGTGGAGTGGTAGCCAATGGAGGACATTGAGGGCTGCTGAGGCAGAGGATCTTCTGGGAAGTTTAAGCACAAGTCTGGCAGCGGCGTGTTGGATGCTTTGAAGTTTTCTAAGAGTAGACTTCTTCAATCCTGCCATCAATCCATTACAATAATCAAGTCGGGAGAGAATTAAAGCAACCACGACTGATTTTCTGGCTGTAATGGGGAGGAAGTCGAAGAATTTCTTCAATGATCTGATGAGACTAAAACAGCATCCAGCAGTGATGCGGACATGATCATCAAATGAAAGGGATGTATCAAATTGAATGCCAAGGTTGCGTGCCGAGGATACAGCGCTCGGAGGGGCTTCTGAATTTTTAGGCCACCAATCTTTTGGGCAGAAGGATACGTCTTTTCCTAGAGGTATTATTTCGGTCTTTGCGCTGTTGCATCTGAGATGATTTTTATTTAGCCATAAAAAGACCTCTGAGAGGCAGTTCTGGAATCTATGTTCAGCATCAGGACATTTCCTATCAATAGTGACGACCAATTGAGTGTCAGCGTACGATGTGGCGAGGATTCCATGGGATTCGATCACTGCAAGGAGGGGGGCCATGTAGATATTAAAAAAAAGGGGACTGAGTATGGACCCCTGGGGAACTCCTGATGTGATGGATCTCTCGCTGGATTTAAAGGGGCCTAGTGCAATCGTTTGCGATCTGTTAGATAAAAACGAAACTAACCATGCCAGCGCAGTGTCTGCCACGCCAATCTCCCGCATTCTGTTGATAAGAATGGCGTGTGAGATGGTGTCGAATGCGGCTGTTAGGTCGAGCAGGATGAGTACCACCTGTCTCCCCTCATCCTGCAAGAACTTAATAGAGTCTGATAATTCTATCAAGGCAGTCTCTGTGGAATGGCCAGGGCGGAAGCCTGACTGTTGTGGGTGCAGAACCTGGTTGTTTTCTACATGAGTTTTTAACACCCCGTACACTAATTGTTCAGCAATTTTACCTAAGGCAGGTAATAGCGAGATCGGGCGCATATTAGTGAGATCAGTGGGGGATTTGTTCTGCTTCTTCATTAAGGGTTTTACAATGGCCTTTTTCCAGTCGTCAGGTACAATGCCTAAAGTGAAAGATTCATTAATGATGGCATTGATTATGGGGTTTACAGCTTCAATAAAATGATGAAGGATACTAGGGGGGCATGAGTCTGTAGGAGCTCCGGATTTACAGGCAAGAATTGCCTTCCGGGTTTGTTGAAGCGAAATTTGTGGAAAATTGGCCAGAGTGGAAAAATTTGTGCCAGCTTCATGGGTAGTAAAAGTGGGTTGGGGAAAATCCTTCTGAATCTTGATGATTTTATCTGTGAAAAAATCAGCAATTTGATTGCATAAAGTTTGGGATGGGGGAATTTCGGGTACTAGGGCTTTAGACATACTGGACATACGGTCTCTTCTGTTGCATTTACAGAGCAGTCTAGCTGCAGCATTCTGTACCAATTGGAGGCGCCTCATGACTGTCTGAGATGCCCCTAGATAAAGGACATTCCCATAGTCTAAGCGAGAGGTAATTACGTCTTCGGACTTTGAAAACTACCTTCCTGGTGGCTATCACCTCTGCCAGGAGAGTGAGTGAGCTTCAGGCTCTTTCTTGTAAGCCTCCTTTTCTGTCAGTTCATCTGGACAAGGTTGTGCTTCGCACTCGTCTTTCCTCCTTGCCAAAGGTTTTCACTGCCTTCCACATCGGGCAGACTATCACCTTGCCCACTTTCTTTCCTCATCCTTACAGAGAGGAAGAGAGGCTCCACCGTCTGGACCCAAAACGTGCGCTCTTTTTACCTGAATCTCACACAAGCATTTCGGGTGGATGACCAGCTCTTTGTTGGCTACGCAGGCGCCGGGCTGTTCACAAGAGGACTATCTCCCGCTGGGTCGTCTTGTGTATCAAGGCCTGTTATTCTATGGCTAAAAAGGAGCCTCCGGTGGGACTGCGTGCCCATTCTACCCGGGCAAAAGCAGCCACTACGGCATTGTGACGTGGTGTCCCCCTGCAAGACATCTGTCAAGCTGCCACGTGGGCTTCACTGCACACTTTTACAAAGCATTATTGCCTTGACAGTCCGGTCCCGAGGGACGGCTTCTCCGTGACTTTCTGGTGTAATCTTATTCACAGACCCACCACAGGGGTTGGTATTTCTGGGGTATCCATTCTAAGGTAAGGAATCTATCACCAACGTGTCTCTTTCAGATGCACTAGTTACTACTTGTGTAACGATATATCTGTAAGAGACATTAGTTAGTAATAGATTCCTTACTGCTCCACCCATAATCCCCGTTGTTCGAACTGATTTCTAGCGTTAAGGTCTTCCTTTTGGGCCCTAGTTTCTATGCACCAGTGGTCTGTATCTTACCTGGCTCTGTGTTCCTGTCGCGTAAAGTTGTGTACAGGACTGAAGTCAGCGCGCGTGGGGGGCATCATAGTAGCTCCAGTGACATCATCTCAGTGAATTTGACGCCAACGACATACGCGGAGCTCTATGACGACGCCTATCGACGCGCAGGGGTACTGCTGACGAAAGCTTTCCGGATCCAGTCTGACGCCTGGGGATATTCCAAGGTAAGGAATCTTTCACTAACTAATGTCTCTTACAGATATTTAGTTACACAAGCAGTAACTTGTGCTTCAGGCGTCTCTCAAGCAGGCTATTCAGAATGGCTGTGGTACAGCTAATTTTATAATGCTTTCAGGGCTAGGCACAACTGATTACTCGGGACGTGCCATGGGTACTAGACTGGCTCTCCATTGCCACACCTGAATGAAATCATAGGTTTTTTCAGGGACCTCAAGGCATCTTTAATGAGCCTGCCCTTTAATGGAACACTCTATTTTTTAGGATAAATGTGACTCACCCCTTGAGTGTTTTAAAAAGAGAAGAACCTCTGTAACTGTCTGCTCCCACAAGGCATTTCTACCAGCAATTTTGATCTCTTCAAGGCTACTGTAGAGGCTTTCCTGTATGTTAAAGACAGACTCCTCTTCCAGCCCACCAGGCTTTTCAGCTCTTTTGTGGCTGAGGCAGCAGTTTTTGATACTGTGAGGTCAGCATGGACCATGTGGAGCGACAATCCACTGGCTTCCACCACAAAACTGCTTTAATGTGTCCTTGACGGCACACAGCCACTCCATTAGGCTCACCAGAACCCCTCAAGTGTTCACGAAACTGATGGCGGTAGTCACTGCACATCTCCAGAGTCGTGGCTGCTGAAGGTGAGTTCTCCCAACTCATTCATCAACCACTTCTGACAATGGCAAATCTCTTAACATTGTTTGGATTAACTGTCAGCTAGCCAAAGTCATACCGCACACCTTCATGGACTCTCCCTTTAATCATTCTGGGTATGGTGCAGTTCCGTGACTTTTTAAAAAAAATTCTGTTTATTAAAGTTTCTCAGCACCATACAAACGTACTGCCCCATCAAGCGGCATAAACTAAATCCAAAATAACAAAAACGCATTAGAGGTACATATTGTGATCAGACGTTACAATACAAGCAATAATACGGTCCCACCCTAATAAATCATTCCAAGCAGTCCAAGTGATATTAAAAACACAACATTACAGATAGCCAAGCAGGTCACAAATTTTCATTATGGGTCTGTAGCAATAGATAGTCTCTTAGCGGCGCCCAGATGTCCTTGGGTCTGGATGTTCCAGGCAGCTCCTCAGCATATAACTCCAACTGTTCATGGCAGTACACTAAGTCTTTAAGCCATGCATCAATATTCAGGGCGAGTTAACTTTCCCAAGTGAACGTAATCTGCCGTTGGGCGAGCAAGAGAGCCACCCTAACAAACCTGCCAAGAGTGGCCTTCAGCTGGGGGACATAAACCAAGGAGACACTCCAAAGGTGTACATTGTAAAGCGATTCCTGTCATAGACACACCTTTCCAATAGGTAAACACGAGTTCACACTGCCCGCATGGTGGAGAAAATCAGCATTGGGTAATCCACAGCGTTTACAGCGATTAAAGTCTCTGAGGCCCATTTTATGCAATTTAACTGGGGTATGACAACAGAATCTACAGATTTCTTCTACAAGGATCCAAAGCAAAAGACTATTTTTTTTTAAATATATTTTTATTGCAGGAATTAGCCAAAGTTACATGACAGATCAGCGAAATAGTTGTAGCGAAAAATAAAAACAACCGATTCCCCGTGAAGAAACACCTTGTATACACAGCCATTCAGCCCACAACCCGAGGGTCGGGCGGCGTCTACTATACAGTCGCATATGGGGATCCGGCATACCGCTGAGGTTGATCTGGATAAACGGGCGATCTTCATCTGCTTTTCTAAATCATCCTAAAAGAAAACTCCCCCAACACCCACTCAACCCAACCCGTCCCCCCACCCAGCCCCGCCATCGGCTTGGTGTATGTGTAAAAAGAGCTTGTGGGAAGAACGCGTAATGAATTGCGTAGAGACCAGTGTTATGGGGACCTAACGGGACTCAGGTTGTGCTGCGTCATCACTCTCGGAATCGCTGGAAGCGCTATAATCTTGCAGGGCCTGCACTAACGTCTCCCATTCCAACGCAGCTTCTAGCGCCCTCTCATTCTGCTGTCGCCTCGCCAGCTGGTATCTCAGGGTGCTCTCCCCCGTGGCCCACTTCAGGAGTTCGTTGTGCCATTTAGCTCCCGTTGGACCAGCTCTTGCCTTCCAACGCCTGGTTATCTCCCTTTTTGCGAGGATAAGCCCTAGGTCAATAAATTTACTAGAGATTTTGTTTTTAGGGGTATGAGGGAACCAGTGTAGGATCCCCACCGCTGCATCGAAAGTCAAGGCTCTCCCAGTGACCCCATTGAGGGTGTCCTCTATCAGGAGCCAGTAGGAGGACAGCGCTGGGCAGGACCACAGCATGTGTATGAGGTCCGCCGCGGGTGTTCGGCATCTGGGACAGGCCGCCGTGTCCGTGGCGAAGTATTGTTGGATTTTCGCCGGAGTCAGGTAGGCCCTATGAAGTACATAAAAATGAACCAATTGAAACCGGGCGTGGCGTGTGCCCTTCCAGGCTCAACGCATCAGCTGCGCCCACGTCGTTTCCGGTATATCTTTCCCTATGTCGGTTTCCCAGCGGTTCCGCAGTACGGCAAGCGGGGGTAGACCCTCATTAATTAATCTATTATATAAATACGTGACTGCCTTGACCGTCCCCGCGGACATCATAACATATTGGCACACCGATGATGTTGGCTGCTCCTCCATAGCTCCTTCCAGTGCATCTGAATTGCCCTAATTATAGCTGTATGAAGTAGGAAGTCGCCTCGGGGAACGTCAAATCGGTCCAGAATCTCCTGGAAGGGCAACAACACCCCATCTTCATAAAGATCTCCCACTAACTGCAACCCTGCATCTTCCCAATGCCTTAATCGCGACCAGTCACCACCGTGTGGCAAGGCCGTTAACATCCCCAATGGAATCTCCGGAGCATATGGTAGTTTCAGCTCCCCCCGGGCGTGGGCGCGATTCCAGCACAGCCGTATAGTCCGTTCCTCGAGCGTAAGGTCTTGCAGAGCTAAGCGCTGGCGCAATGCAACATAGGAAATAACGTGTCTGGGCATTCACCTGCCTCTCCCTTCCTCCGGGCCTTGGAACTCTCTCGCTACTTCCTGGGTGAAGGTTTGCAGTTGGGCCGCTAAATAGTATTTTTCAAAATCCGGCACCGCTAGGCTGCCCTCCGACTTCGGTCTCATCAGGGTCTTGAGTGCCACCCTTCGGCGGCCCGACCCCCAGAGGAACCCCACCACCATGGATCTCAAGGGGCCGGAGGGGGGTCGGCGGAACCCAAATCGGGAGCGCTCTAAAATAATATATTAGCCGGGGTAGTGCCACCATTTTCAACAGTGCTATCCGCCCAGCTACCGAAAGCGGCAGGGTGGCCCAGAAATCCATGCTGTCTCGCAGTGCACGAATACAGCGGGCTATATTGCCGTCCAGAAGATCGGCGGTGTCATGGTATACATATACCCCCAGGTATTTGAGGCAGCTAGGTTCCCATCTGATCTCTCTAGTGGTGTCGGGTCTAGGCTCCCCCTTCCGAACCGGAAATAGGCAAGTCTTGGCCCAATTCACCTTGAGGCCCGAGATCTCTCCGAAGGTCGTGAGAGCCTCCTCGGCCCCATCCAGAGCGTTACCCGAATCCTCAAGAAAGAGCAGCAGGTCATCGGCATACAGAGAGATGTATTGCTGTCCAGTTAAGGTCCGTAAACCGCCGAAATAAGCTCCGGTCCAGACCGATAACGCTAGCGGTTCCACCGCGAGCGCGAAGAGCAGGGGGGATAACGAGCAACCCTGTCTCGTGCCTCGCTCCACTGAGTACTGTTGAGAGACCAGCGGGCCCGCCCTCACCCTGGCCGACGCCGAGGCATAAAGTACCATGGTCCATCTGACAAATCCCTCTCCCAGACCGAACCGCAGTAATACTCTACGCAAATATTCCCATTCTAGGCTGTCGAAGGCTTTTTCCAAATCAACTGAAAGGACCAAGGGGCAAAAGACCCCCGTATGTGGTTCCTCCAGCAGATGGAACAAGCGACGAATATTCATGGTGGTATTGCGTTTGGGGATAAATCCTGCCTGGTCCTCATGCACCAAGGAGCGCATGTGCCCCAGCAGCCTCGATGCCAATATGCTGCTCAGGATCTTATAATCTACCGTTAGCATTGATAACGGTCGATAGGACGCCGGGTCACCGGACTCCCTACCAGGTTTAAGGAGGGGAACTACCAGGGCTTCGCACATCGAGCCGGGGAGGCGCCCCAAACGTTTTGCTTCCTTGTAGACTATTAATAGTCGGGGTGCCAATAGATCTACGTAAGTGGAATAAAATTCGACCGGGAGCCCATCGAGGCCCGGGGTCTTGTTTCTCGCCATCCCTTTTATGGCGCTACGGATTTCCCCAATTTCAATATCGGTGCCCAGGGCCTTCGCCACGTCAGGTTCCAATGAAGGAATCTCTAAGGATTGTAAATGATCGTCGATCAGGGTAGGATCACGGGTCAGCCTACTACGGTACAGCCGTTCATAGTAGCGCAAGTAGCAATCGAGTATCTCCGGTTGAGTATGCACCTCAAGTCCCTCCGCGGTGCGCATGGACACCGTCGGGGAAGTCCGGCGCGTGGGATTGGCCAACCAAGCTAAGAGCGCGCCCGACTTGTCTCCTTCGGTGAGCGATCTGGTAACATAGGCCTTATAATCGAAACATCGCAATCGTTCGACCTCTGCCGCCACTGCCTCTCTCGCCGCAGCAGTACGTTCTTGAAGTTCTGGGTGGCCGGGGCGGCGAAGCTCCATCTCGCGGAGCTTCCGGTCCGCGTTGGCCAGGTCATCAAGGATGACACGACGCATTCCCACTTTCTTGGATATACAGTAGCCCCTGATCACCACCTTGAAAGCGTCCCACTCCGATGCCCTCGACCCAGCAGTGCCCCCATTTGTCGCAAAATAATCAGTTATTTTATCCTCTAGGTCCGCCTTGAAGACTATATCGTCTAATATCTCGGGGCGCAGTTTCCAAGTAGGTACGCTGGGGACCCCGGGAAACCAACTGAAATCCGCTAATAGGGGGTTGTGATCCGAGATGGTCCTAGCCAAATATTCAGATCGCACGGTCGCGGACACCAATTCCGCCGACCCCAGAAACCCATCCAGTCTCACATGTAATTCGTGCATACCAGAGAAGTACGAATATTCTCTAGTATAGGGGTGCTGTGCACGCCAAATGTCTGTCAGCCCCCATTGAGCCTGCCATTCCTTCCTACCTTTAGCTACACGTCGGACCGGGGAGTCCGGAAGGGGGGGGTGTGAACGATCGATGTCGACATCCACCACCGAATTAAAATCTCCTCCCAGCAGGAGGGTCCCCGACAGGAAATGGGCCAAGGAGCCCGACAGCCCGGACAGGAAGGCGAGCTGGTCCACGTTAGGCGCATAAACGCAACAAATATTCAGTGCCCTACCCCCTAATGTGCCAGAAATGCCCACGTAGCGACCCTCGGGATCCACCACAGATTTGGAAACCTGCAGGGGTGTCCCAGCTCTCACCCAGATCAACACCCCTCTCGCATAAGCTGAATATGTGGTGTAGTAAACCTGCCCTCTCCATCTACGCTGTAGCGCCGCCCCTTCCGCCTTAGTAAGGTGTGTCTCCTGCAGCAACGCTATTTGCACCCCTCTACGCACTAGATAAGCGTGAATTTTGTGTTGTCTGGATATAGTGTGAAGGCCCCGCACATTCCAAGTGACGCATTTTACATTAGTGATCTCAGCCATTGTCCCATATTGTCGCGTCCAGGTTCCCCCAACAACGCTCAGTCAAAATACGTTCAGTATTCGATTCAACACCAATGGCGGCCATCCCCCCCAGCAACAACAAAATTTCCCCTTGAAACAAACCCCCTCCCACCCACCCCAGAATAGGACCCAAATAGCACCATCCAGATCCCATCCAAACTGCACCCTCAGTAAACTCCCTTCCCCCAACTAATCCTACGGTAGCCACTGTAGGTATGCCTTAAGGGCCGAGTGCGGGCCGGGCGCCAGCAACGGGCCACCGAGTCTCGGGCTACCGAGACTAGACCGAGCACCAAATCATAAATATCAGGCAGAGCAAGGCCCCCCAACCCCATCGGTGATTCACGGTCCAGCAGCAACTTCTACCACCTCCACACCTCCCGCGACATTCCTCCACCCAAATGGAATCAGCTCACCCGAGTTCATCCCTGCCCATCCAGCATGCCCTCAGCCGAGTCCGGTGTAACCACTGGTAAATTAACACTGTCAGTCTCTGAGTCCTCAGTGTCCGAGTGGGCCCCCTCTCCGCCAGGTTCTGATTCTTCGACGATGGGACCGCCCTGGGCGCCAGACAAGTTGGACACCATCTCCAACACTCCCCGTCGCTCGCCCAAAGTCTCTACCGTCGAGGGCTTGCCCGGCTTACCGCGGCGGCTCCGAAGTCTTTTGGATCGACGTTGTTGTCCGGGCTCCGACGTCGCCTGGAAGGAGGATCCGAAGCCATCTTTGCCAGCCCTGTACAGTTCAAGCCAGGCACGAACGTCCTCCGGGGTTTAAAAAAATTGGGTCGTATCATTAAGGATGACGCGGAGTCTCGCTGGAAAGAGGAGAGAGTATTGTATACCCTCGCTCCGCAACTCACGTTTGACCGCTAGGAAGGAGGTCCGCTTACGTTGAGTTTCATAGGTATAGTCCGGGAAAATATTCACTTGGCTGTTCTCCACCTAGTATGGGCCATTGTGTCTGGCGGCATTGAGGAGCAGATCCCTGTCACGGAAATGCAATAAACGCGCCACCACCGGGCGCGGGGAGCGGCCTTGTTGAGGCGGTCTGGCCGGCACCCTGTGTGCACGCTCCAGGGTATAGAAGGGGGACAGACCCTCCGGCGCCACCACAGTTCGGAGCCAAGATTCCAAATAGGCCACTATGTCTCCATTCTCGATTTTTTCCGGTAGGCCCACTACGCGAATATTGTTCCTCCTGTTACGCCCTTCAGCGTCCTCCGCCCGTCTTTCCAAGTCACCGATCCGGGTCAGGGCATCCTTCATCGCAGCAGCTAGAGTCTTTTGGGCCGGCTCCAGGACCTTCACCGAGCTCTCTACCTCTTTGACTCTGTCCGAGAGCTTACCATGGTCCGCCCTGAGGAGGCCCAGACTTGTCGCAACCTGGGCGATGTCTTGTTGTAGGGCCGATCGCGTATCTGCAATCGCCTCCAGGATCCTATCGAACTGTTGCTGTAGAGGAGGGCCTCCAGAACTCTCCGGATCATGTCGATCGTCCTTATCCGGCGCCTCCTTGTCCGAGGCGGCCGGGGTGGTCCCCTTAGGTCCCCTTGGCTTTCCCATGTCGGACGCGCCCTGCAGTGGGATGCTCGGCAGGCGACCCACCAAATATGGGCGACGGCTGTTGCTCGCCCGGTGAGCGGCCGCAGTGGAGTGGGCCTTCAAACGTCCCCGGTGCAGTGGCGCAGATTTCTGCCACTACGCCGATCTCTCGGGATGAACCACCGCCGAGTCCCCGGAGGCCACCAATCGACGTGGGCCCGCCGTTCCAAGCGAATTGTGGTCACCAATACAGCCGGGTCTTCCGCTGGGCCACGGTGTAGTGTCGCCTATTAAGTTCCTTGGGGCCAGGTGATTACAGGATCTTAGCGGAGTAAGGCTGATCGTCTCGGGTGGCTCCGCTCTCCTGGCCAAGACCTCCGGCCGCCGGGGACCATCCGGCGCCGAAAAACCGACTATGAATCCTCCAGGGATGTCTATGGTGTCCGGACACTCCCAGGTCGTCGGATGGATAGTCGTCTCTCCGAGAGATAAGGTGTAGAGAAGGCACACGTGAAGTTGGCAGGCTCTTCCGGGCCGAGGGTCTCGGGAAGTCTATCGAGAAGGCCCGGGCGCCATCTTGAGCTCCGCTCCGCTCCCTCCGCAACTTCGCTTTTCGACCAGAACCGTCGATTTTCGGGGTCACTCAGGTGCCTCACCAAGTCGGCCTCAACTCGATCTCCGATTTGTGGGGATCGGGGCGCCCCAAAACCCTCGGAATTCAGGATAAATGTGGGCTCAGTCTCGGAGCCGAGCTCTCAGGCGACCATCGCCATCGGCGTCCAAGCCACGCCCCGCAAAAGACTATTTATGACCTTTTCCAAAGGTCATTTGCGGTAAGTGAAGACAATATAGATTTAAAAGGAATGATGCGTAGATTGCCATTAGGCGTGAGGCGACCTGTTCCCTTTCTTGCGGAAGAATCTGAAGATCTATCATAGCATTCCAGCCCTCTAGACTTTTATCTGGCTTACGTACCGTTTTTTCTGTACCTCTTTCTATAATTTGTTAATCAGTTTTTTCCTGGTTGGGGCAACTTCTAATAATTACACTTTTTGCTGTGTTTCGCAGTTTTTTTTTTTTTCACTTTAGTCTGACTGTGGCCCTGCTACTCAGAACTACAGCCTAGCTGTTCTCTCTCTAAATTGATTGCATGTTCTTTAGGTACCTACCAGATTGGTTACTGGGTCACCCTTATGAGTCCCTAGTATACGGTAAATTAGGTACCAAGGGCATAGGTACCCCAGAGGCCTACCAGGGGCTGAAGCATGTATTATGCCACCTCTGGGAAGCCTTCCAAAATGGCACCATAGGTCTGCACTTGCAGCCTGGGTAAGGTGGTGTAAGCACCCCTTACTTAGATTTTATTTTTTATTTATTTTATTTTAGAGGTTCTATATAGCGCTGGCTGGACCCAGGGGTATCAGAGCGCTTTACATTTTTGAGACAAGAAGGTCAATAAGACAGGGACCATACATAGCACCAGTGTATATATACAACATATAAGACAGATTTCAAAATTATAAATATGGGAAATAAGCACACCAAAATGTGGAAGAAGTGATAATCAAAAATATCATAAATTGAAAAGAGAGCCGGAAAAATTGCAGAGTCAGGATAGGGAAGTTAGTGGTCAGGTAGGTAGGTAAAGAATAGAGAGGGAGGGGCAGAAGTGGGTGCGGTTGGAGGGGATGAGGGCTGAGGGTGGACAAGGGAAGGGGGGGTGCAAGATGTGGCCGGTGGAGGAGAACAGATAGGGATTAGGGTCCGCAGTATTTATTGAGGAGATGTAGTTTGAGTTCTTTTTTTAAGCTAGAGTAGGAAGGGTTGCAGCGAAGGTCAATTGGAAATGCCAAATGCAAGGAGCGTTGACAGAAAAGGATCGTGACTGAGTGGTTTTCTTTATTAGAAGGGGGGGATAAGAAGGAGGGTGTTAGTACTTCTCAAGGAACGGGAGCAGCCGGCTTTAGTGAGTTTGTTAGCGAGGTAGGTCGGAGTGTTCTGATGGAGAATTTTGTGTGTAATGCAGGCTGTTTTGTAAGTGGACCTACCTTCAATGGGGAGCCATTTAGGGTTTTAAGGGCAGGGGAGATGTGGTCGAATCGCTTGCAGTCTGTGTTAAGCCTAGCTGCAAGGTAAAGCACAGATTTAAGAGGTGCTAGGAGGATCTTGGGAATTCCGGTGAGAATGGCATTGCCATAGTCGCTGCGAGAAAGAACAAGGGATTGGACTGTTAGTTTGAAATCATCAATAGGGATGAAGGGCTTAATTCTCTTAAGGTGGTGGAGATTGAAGAGGGCTCCTTTGGCAGAATTGTTGATGTGTACCTTGAGGGTTAGGTGGTTGTCAAGGGAGATCCCTAGTGATTTGACTGAGGGGGACAAACATAAGGACCAGTTGAGGGCATTAAGGTCTGGGATCCAATTCTGAATGGGGAGCTGGTTATTTTTAGGGGAAAAAATAATAATTTCAGTTTTTTTAGGGTTGAGTTTGAGGTGGTTAATGTGGAACCAGGCTTGAATCTTGATGAGGTTGGAGATGGGACGAAGGTTATTGAGGTCGTTTGGGTCTGCCAAAGGATTTTTGATAATGGGGGTGATTTGGCCAAGTTGCAATGAAGTGGGGGCACAGCCTGTGGCAAGGGAGCTGTTGATAATAGAGGTCCAGGAAGGGGTGTTGATGTGTTTAAGGTTTTGGGTAAGTTTGGAGGGGAGAGGGTCTTTGGTGTGGGAGGAAGGCTTGAGTTTGGTAATGATGTTAAAGACGTCTATTTCAGTGAATGGCTGGAAGTTATGCCATGCGGCATTGTTTTTAGGAAGAGGATTAGGATGATTGGAGTCCAGGAGATTGGAGGGCAAGGGGGAGTGAGGGAGATCAGAGTTATGCTGGGTAGTGGTGAGTGTAGGGGGAGTTGTGATGGAGGGGGGGATATTAAGAGAGATGTTCGGAATGGCGGTAGGGATCGCAGTAGAGAGGAAGGATTGCTCAATTTGTCTAATTTTGTCTGAAAAAAAGAGAGCTATTTCTTCACATCTAGGCGTCGAGGCCAGTGGGACTGAAGGCAGAGTGCTTGGTTTTTTTGTGAGAGGGTGCCCTAGCATGAGCTGAGCCCCTCAGCTCTGCAGCTTTCGGAATCCCTTCCTTATAGCTGTTCTATGATATAGCCATACAATATACTCTTAAGTGCATTTCGCGGTTAATGCAAACTTTGGTTTGGCTTTATCAAAACATGTCGTTTTTGGTGTCAAACACTTTGGAATACTACCCCCCTCGTCCCCCCTCCCCGCCAGTTCTGGCCAGGGGGGTAGCATTCCACCCTTCTAGAGGGAGAAGACATGTACACACTTACTTTCCCGGTAATAGTTTAAAAGAGCCTCAGCATCACAAAATGGATGCTGCTGCCACAGACTCAAGTCTGACCTCCTGCTGCTGGACAAAAATCTGGCAGGGGAGGCTTGGACAATAGGTTTTCTCAGGGAGGTGCCACCTCCCCAGACAGGCTTCAGTGTATTGGGGCAGGGTGGGTTGCATTCAGTGAATGCTTTTCAGACAGTGCCTGAGCCACACAAGGTGTCCCGTGCGTTTCCCAGTTCAAACCGGTTGCTGGGGCACTCTGCCCCAGCTCTGGTGCGAAACTGGACAAAGGGGAAGGGGTGTAACCACCCCCTCCCCAGGTCCTCCCATAGGTGGGACCTTAGAGTTAGTCCAACCCCTAAACTTGGTTAAGTATAGGAACCCAGCCACTAGGACTTTAGATTACCCTGGACGAAACTCTGATACATAAATCTTGGACCTTTGACATTCCATATCGACTGGAAGATGGAAGAAATCTCCCTTGGGGTCAAGGAGTGACTTCCCTGTTCAAACAGGCACCATAGAAGCATCTTGCTGGTCTGCATTTTCGAGGCTCCTGTCAGATCCCGAAGAATCTGCGACACGGACTTCCAGACATCACTAAGGCCGACACAAGATCCCAGCAAAGCTGAGACCCGCAGCTGACACGAGAGACGTAGGACCGGAACTCCTGGACATCCTGCAATTTTGCAACTGCACCTACTTCCCGAAGTTGTGCATTGGGCGATTTGCACCGAAGCTTAGAGTCCTACACTCCACGAGTGTTCCAGCCTGCTCCCTGCATTTCAGCTTGATGAGCCTTTCACGATACCTAGTCCGTTGACTGGTGGGTCCCCACGAAGGACAATCCTTTGTTTCTTGGGCTTTCCTGGGTTCTCCAGAAGTGTCCTGATTCCCCTCCAAAGGGTGAGTCCCTCAGACCTTGCTGGTCTGCACTAAAGCCAATCTTGTCATCTTGTGTGGGTTGCTGTTGCCAAGGCTTGTTGGGTCAAATCCGGATAACGACGCTGCAGCACTCTACATCCGACGTGGGACAGCTCGAATCCAGATCCTGGTTGTCGTCGACGCCTCCTGGACCTTGTGGCTGAAGAGTCAAGCTTCACCAGCTTCATCTTCCTGTCGCCATCCTGGTCACTTGCTAGTGACCCAGACTCTGTCCCCTCTGCTTTCAAGTTCTTCAGATCTCCAATCCACGCTTGGATCCATCCGGACACTCTTCACCTGGATGCCTGCAGCACTTCTTTGCAGCTCTCCATTGGAATCGACTACGAACCCCGACACTAAAAGACACCTATGCACCCGGCTTTCCTGGATGAGGTAACATGAGTACTTCGGTGCTCCCATGGGTCTTGACTCTCGAAGTTTCCAGGTCTGAAAGGGTTTCACCGTAGTCCACTCCTAAGTGTCCTTAAACTTTAAAACTGTAACTTAAACTTTCTTCATAGATGTCAATGGTGATTCAAGGCTGTGTTTAGACACTGCACCCGTCCGATGTGGGTCTCCTGCGTCCCTACCTTGGGTGGTTCCTGGTTGCCCCAGTGGTTCTACAGGTTCCTGGTTGCCCCAGCGGTTCTACAGGCCCAAGGCCTCACTTCTAACTCTCACGTGGTTCTTATACCACTATTTTAGTATATGGATTGTGAGGCCCCAAGGGCAAACGTATACTGTGCTATTTACTGTGTTCTATTTAAGTTCTTGTATTGTAATGTTGCCTCTAGCCTCATAAAGAGACTAGAGGGGTTGTGTTTAGAATAAATACATATATTTTATATATATTACTGGTGTGGTGCTCTTTCATTTGATCATTCAAGAGATTATAGACTGGTAAAACAAGCTGCTTTACATTCCTTCAAGACTTAGCCTGAAGGCTGCTCTCCACATCTACCACTAGGATAGCTTTCTATAAAGGTTGTCTAAACCTGCCATCAATAATGGTCGTTTGGACTGGTGCAAGGTACCCACTAGAATAGTGGACATCATATGCCAGGCCAACTTCTCACAGTGGAATTGGATTTTGAATGTATTCCATGTCATCCCCAGTGATGTAATTACCTCCAGGAAATAGGTTGCTCATGTGGGTGATACCAGCCTCCTTTAGAGCTTTAATGGGCCCTAGTTCTTGAGTGACAGATAAGGCCGCATGGTCAGCCAAGGGTAGAGCAGGTGCATACAGTGGAAGTTTATGTGAGCATTTACCAATCTCCTACAAGGCTGCAATAGTAGTGTCAATGGTGTTGATCTCAAGTCTAGGTGTGCGTCTATAGGTGTGTGTGTAAGGTTGCTCGCAAGTGGGACAGGATGGGCATCCCCGTCCTCCACCGCAATATGTGGTATAAAATCATGTGTCCGGTACCAGTAATAAGCATATTGGGCCTGCGCGCAAAGATAATACACATAGAAGTCAGGAGCAGCAAAATCCCCTTTATCATAAGCAAGCGTTAGTGGCAGTTCAGTGACTTTCCTCCGGAACGGAGAGTTTAGGATATTATAGCTATGATCCTGATGTTTAGATCTCTGTACGGATAACTCAGCAGCTGCAGGGATTCTGAGTCTCCTGCATCCTGCCTGTCTTACATGCTGCGTGACATGTGCAGGCACTGTCCGCAGTAGGACATGATATTTCAGAGGACACATCATCAGGGAAATCTGTCAGATTGTATCCAAATTTTAGAGGAGACAATAGATCTGAAGTGGTGGCTACTGGACGATGATTGGGTCAGTGGCAGGTCCCTCTCCTTTTCCTACCCTGCATCGTTCACCCTGAAGGTCTCGTTCTCGGTCATGTCGAGAGGAAGGTCCAGGCACTGCTCCGAGAACCCTAAGCCTTAGTCCTCCCACTCCTTGAATCGGTCTGGTAAGAAGCGCAAAAAACACAGCAAGTCGCAGCATACTGAGACTTCACCCCGTCCACCGGCCATTGCGGCAGAGGAGTCTCGAAGCTCTAGGCCTTGTTCAGCTGAACCTGCACCTGTGTCAGCTCTGCTCTTTTTCCCAGGAGCTGGACCGACCCCCACCCAGCTCAAAGAATTCTATGATGCTATGTGCCACATATTTGGGCGGCCTGACCCTACCGGCACGCCTTTGGGCTGTAGGCTCAAAGGGGGGGGTTCATTGGGTTCCATGCAGGTGGCTCTGGCACCCGCATTTGTCCCCCTCCGTCTCTCCCCACCCAGGATCCGGACTGACACTGGTCGTGCCACTGAAATCTGCGCCAGCCCAAGTGCAGAGACTCCCAGCACCCACCAGCCCCCTTCTTACCAATGAGCCGGACCGGCGCCTTCAGAAGGGTACTAGGTCGGTTCCTCAGATCTATTCTGAATGGGTAGGAATGAAGTAAGATTGGAGGGGTCACTGGACCATTACAAGTTTAACGTGAGCACGAGATGGACATGTATGAGGAATTGGGTGAGGTAAGGTGACTTGATAACTCTCCAAATTTTGGCCTGCTTTCTCCTTCTACCGGGGCTTCATATGCTATGGTGGTGAAAAGGGCAGCTGAGGTCCTAGACCTCCACCTCCCTTCTGTGGCAGCCAAAACAAACATCTTGACTAAGATCCTGTAGCCGGATGATTCCTCCTCGGAACCCCTCCTGCCTTTCCTGGGGCTGGAGAGACCCCCGCCCAACTCAAAGAATTCTATGATGCTATGCACCTCATATTTGGGTGGCCTGACCATACAGGTGCACCTTTGGGCCCCATAGGCTCATAGAGGTGTCCATTGGGTTCCACACCGATGACCTCCCTCCCCACCTCCCCATGGATACAGACCGACGCCAGTCGTGCCACTGCAACCTGCGCCGGCCCTGGTGCACAAACTCCCGCCACCCACTTGTCTCAGTCTCCTTCTTATCCCTGATGAGCCAGATCGGCGCCTTTCAATAGGTACTAGGTCTGTTCCTCAGCCCGATTCTGAGGGGCTAGGAATGGAGGAAAATTGGAAGGGGTCACTGGACCCTTTACAAGACCAGCCTGAGCATGAGATGGACTGGTATAAGGAATTGGGCGGTCTAGATACCTCTGCAGTTTCTGGCCTGCTTCCTCCTCCTACTGTGGGTACGTAGGAGGGAGCTTCATATGCTGTGGTGGTGAGAGGGGTAGCTGAGGTCCTGGAACTTTAGCTCTCTTCTGTGGCAGCCAAGATGAACCTCTTGACAGAGGTATGTCTCCTCCTCTGAACCCCTTCTGCCTTTAAATGAGGCTTTGCCTGATGCCGTCCTGGGAACCTGGTCCAAACTCAGCACAGGGGCTCATGTGAATAGGACAATCACCCGCCATCATCTCCCTACACCAGGGAACAAAATGTTCTCACCAACTATCCTACCCCCGAGAGCTTGGTGGTCCAAGCCTCTATGTCCCCTTCCTCACACCCAGGCACGGAATCCAAGAGGCTGGATTGTTGGGGTAAGAAACTTTTTTCTTCTGCCAGCCTTGCATTGCAGTTGGTAGACACTGTATGCCTATTGGGTGTTACTCCCGGTCCCTGTGGGAAACAGTTGTGCAAGTGCTGCCACAGGGCCCAGAGGAGGCCGAGGCCCCTCTTACAAGCAGTATCAGACAGGAAAGATGTGGCAAAGTTGGGCATTCGTTGTGGTCTTGACATGACCAACTCGCTCAGAGTAGAAAAATTCTGGCTTTTCTGGGGCTGTCCGGGCTTCCATTCTCGACATGCCCGTTGATGGTCCCCGTCTCTGTAGAGACAAGGTATATATGAGCCTGGAGTGCTTTAAGGAATCAGGGCTATGGCCAAGTTCTTCGGCCTGTCAGTGGCCACACGTCCTCCGTCTGCCTTTCATGGCTATGGAAAGGGCTTTCAGCTGCACCAGCCTTTTCCCAGCCATAAGTTCAGCAACTTCTGAGCTGACGTGGGCACTGCTCATTCCGACCCCGTAAATCTTGTGTCCAGAGATCGGGTCAGACCCCCACACTCCTGCAGCCTCAGCCTCCAAACCTTCCTAGTTTGTCCCTTCAAGACCATAGGTGGTCAGTTGGTGGCAGGATCAGCCATCACCTCCATCACTGGCAAAACATCAGATCAGACAGGTGGGATCTTCAAATTGTCGATGGATCTTCTCCCTCCCCTTCGAGACTACGCCTCTTTTGATGCCTCCAACTTACGACAGGCTAATGGAGGATCACCTTACTTTGCTCTGAACATGGCTGGAACAGCAGGGCATATCCCTAGTGTTTCAACACCTGGCAGGTTCTCTGAACACCAGAGCGGCCGAACTCAGCCCCGATGCCTAGCGGATCACAAATGGCATCTTCATCCGGAGGTGACGCAAGGTCTCTTTCAACAATGAGGACAGCCTGGATTGCACACTGGAGTTTCCAAGTTGGCTTTTGCTCGGAGACTCTGTTTGGCTCAAGTGAGGCTCAGGCCTTCCATACGCCTTTCTGCCCGTACCAGTCCTACCTAGATTGGTCAAAAAGATCAGGAGGGACCGGGCCCTTATCAATTATGTAGCTCAGTACTGGGCACGGAGAGTCTGGTATCCCGAGCTTCTCCAATTTAGCATCAATCCTCCAATCAGGCTGCCCCTTCAGGAGGATTTTCTGTCGCAGCAGCAGGGAGGGTCCTCCTCTCGAACCAGTAGGTTTGCATGGTGTTTGAGCAGCAGCAGTTGATAGCATTCAACATTCCTCCCAAAGTTTGCAATGTTATTTTGGTGGCCAGTTGGCCCTTCACCAAGACCATGTACACCTGCCGGTGGAACAAATGTGTAAAATATTGTACAGAAAGATCTATTGATCCTCTTTCTGCTTCCCTCTCTCAAGTCTTACTATTTATTTTAACCCTTGCCCAGCAGGGCTCTGCTCTCTACACTCTTTAAGGATACCTTTAGGCCCTGTCTGCCTTCTTGAGGCTGACAGACCAACACTCATCATTGAAATACTCTATTGTAAATAGATTTCTTAAGGGCTTGTACATAGGTTCCCACCTGCCCCTTTCATCATGCCTCAGTGGGACCTTAATTTGATTCTCACCTTCCGGATGTGTGCTCTGTCCGAACCACTGCACTGCTGGCGCCTATTGCTGCTTACCATCAAAACGGCCTTTTTAGTGGCAATAACTTCTGCCAAGCGGGTGAGCGAATTGCAGACTCTGTCATCCAAGCTTCCTTACTTGACCATCTTCCCTGATAAGTTGGTGGTTCTCACTAGATCCTTTTTCTTGCCGAAAGTGGTAACACCATTTCACGTGGGACAATCGGTCTCCTTGTCCACTTTCCACGCTCCTACACACCCCTCTAAAGAAGAGAAGCAACTCCACTGTCTGGACACAAATAGAGCGTTGTCTTTCTACCTTCACTGCACTAAAGAGTTCTGGGTGGACGACCAACTCTTTTTGGGGTATGTTGGATCAAAAAAAGGTCGGGCAGTGTAGCACTGGACTATCTTGTGATGGGTCGTCCTCTGCATCAACATTTGGTATGCTCTTGCCAAAAAACAGCCTTCTGAAGGCTTAAAGGCTCATTCCACCAGAGCCAAGGCTGCTACCACGACGCTACAGCGTGGAGTTTAGTCCTGAACATCTGTCAGGCAGCAGTGCAGGCATCCCTGCACATGTTTACCAAGCACTACTGCCTGGAAAGTCAAGTCCGAAAGACCGTCCTTTTTGGGGTGCTCTGTCCTGCCCCACTTCCTGGTCTAAACTTGTTTACCGTTCCTCTTTTAGTGATGGCATTGCTTTGGTATGTAGTCAAAGGAAAGGAATCTGCAGCTAGATGTCTCTATAAGAGGAACAAGTTACCTTCGGTAACGCCTTATCTGTTATAGACATGATCTAGCTGCAGATTCCTTACAGGCCCACCAATCTTCCCCGCACTGCGGACAGGTTTCTAGGGTCAGGACTGACCCCTTTCAGGGCACTAGTTGTTCAGAAACACACCAGTGGCCAAACACTCCATGGCTCTGCGCTCCTGATCCTGAAAAAAAACTGTTGTCAGCGTGCTGAGGTGGTGCCTATATAGATGATGCAGACGTTACAATGGTGGAGATGACGCCAATGACGCCACGCAGAGCTGACCGATGACGCATACCAGCATGCAAGGGTATTGCTCGAAGAAAAATCTTTTGGATCCAGTCTGATGCCTGGGAAATTCAAAGGTGAGGAATCTGTGGCTAGATCATGTCTCTACCAGATAAGGCGTTACTGAAGGTAAGCAGCTTCTCCTTTTAGATCTTCGTCCTCCATGCCTTCCTGAGGAAGTACTAATTCAAGATGATCACACTAGCCTATGTCCTATTTGCTCTTGACCACTGAGACTGGATGATGACTTTAGTCTTGCAGGTGGCTTGTTTTCATATTACTGTCTTGCCGTTTACAGTGTGCAAGTAGCATTTCACAGTACACAGTGTTCAGTTTTGTGGTCACTAGTCCGTTGGGTGTTTGTGAAAGTGATAACAGTGATCACAGCATACCTTCAGAAGTTGGGGTTCGCAGTCTTCCTCCTACCTTGACGAGTGTCTGCCGAAGGTGGGCTCGCCTTGGGCTAACATTAACCACCTTCAGATGGCGCAGAAAATCCTAACATCATTGGGGTTCACTTTCAGCATGACGAAGTCACACCTGACTCCTTCTTAGACGCTCCTTGTTCATCAGAGCTACTATGGATATGGTAAGGTTTGGTACTTTTCTCCCGGATATTAGAATCCAGCACATTCAGGCTATGATCCTGATCCTGGATCACAGTGCAGATGACTCTGAGGCTCTTGGGGTTGCTTGCCTTCTGCTGGCTAAACATAACAGTTGGCACATGCAGGCTTTGTAGTAGAGCCTCAAATCTCAGTAGGCACAATATCAGGGAAATCTGTCAAACTGTTTTGTGTTTCTGTCCGTGCGTCCACCATGGATAGAAGATTTGATGGGGTTGTTGTTCTAGAAGCAAAGTCTGTCTGTCTACCCTGCGCCTGACGCTGACCTACTTGTCTAATGACCTTTCGTTCTTATCTTTGTTTATCATGATCCAAAATGTATCTTGCTCCTGACGCCTGTTTTGTAATTCATTGGAGTTCAAGCATAGCCTTGCAATGGGTGCTGACAAATATCAATTAAGAGTCCTTACAATGTTTAACGGAGGAGTTAAACTATTCAGTCTTTTCAGACTCAAACAATAAGTAGTTTTGCAGGAAACACCAACACTAGTTTACAGCATCTTACATTCATCACCACAGGTGAATATGAAGTTAGGTTCAAAAACCATAATTTAGATCGAGAACAGTCTGCCATCATGCCAAATCAGTACTGATTTGACATAAACTAAACTGACGTTTCTCTTACAGGAATCTGTCACAAGGCTTATTTCTGAGTGTGTATGGTGGTCTGTGTTAGAGTCCATGCATCATATGATTCATAGGCTATGCTCAGCACATTTCTATTCCAGCAAGAGCAAGGTCCCTGCTTGAAATTATCTGAATAACTCAAGTGTAGTCTAGTCAGTATCAACTTAACATCAACATCATACCGCCAAACCGCAACCGTATCATTTGGGGAAGTGCTTGCATCCCTAACACACTGTGCACCCTCTCTTCAATTGTGAAACAAAAATTGGATGTATAGTAGAAGTTTGTGTACGGGTGACATGCAGTGTTAATAATAAAACACTTTTTTTACAGGATCAGTCTTCCAGGGCCAATCAGGTCAGTCCTGAATTCTAATAACCCTCACGTTTAAATAACATTTTATGGCAATCTTATCATCACAGTTTGACCACCTACTTCTTTTAAGAATATATTCACATTAATAGATCACCAAAAAAGGTTACCTAAGGTTACATATGCTCTGTTTTGGCCACACTTCTTTTCTGTCAAATCATTCTTCCCTCTCTTTCTGCTGAGTATGATGTTGCTGTATTTTTATGATCTAATCATAGTGTGATATAACCGCGCTTGGAAATCATGGTCCTGGTCATGTATATGTATGTTTGTAAGTATGTTTTATGTAGGTGTATTGTATTTGTATAGAACAAGCTTAACCTAGTGGCAGCATGGTCAAAAACAAAAATACAGTTAATGTGTGACTGGAAGGGTAGCTGGGTTCTGAAGAGCAGAAGTAGATTGTTACTGCAGCATAGTAGTGTTCTTAATAAAGCTGTGTCTTTAACTCTTTCTGAAATTGCAGCCGGGCTGGGGTGGTCGTGAAGAATGCTGAGATGTAGTTCCGGCCCTTCGTGCATAAATAAAAAGGGCCATTTGCCTTGTTTTTTCCTTTTTGCACTTCATCTACAATCTAAAGGTCTGGCTTTGGTTAATCTCAGCCTGATAAACCTGGGGCCTGATGACTGGTTTGTAGATAATATAACTAGTTTTGAAGTTAGTGGGGTCTATATGGATTTCACTGACGTCCATCACAATGAGGGTGATGTTTTTCATATCTAGATACAAAGGCACAAGGGCTTGAAGGCTGAAGTAGCTGTTTGGGAGGAATTATTTCACTTACTTTAGTAGAAAGAGCTGGTACTAGGCCATCTTGATTTTCTTGCCTATGTATTCCTTGAGGGTGACATCTGTGTCCCGAGTCCACAAGTGGCACATTACAAACAACATGGTAATACCTGACATGGAATATTACAAGATGCCATATCTCAGATAGGGAATAACATGTGGGAATCAGTATTTCTGATGGCTACTTCTACATGTTCATTCCTCACCTCTTGGTTATCCCCAATTGCCAGACTAGATCTGTAACTTGGGCCAAATATTGACACTGATCCACTTACATGACCTACTCTAGCAGAGATGGCATCTTTCCATGCTGTCCTTAAGAAGGTAGCCAAGGTACTTGAGTTGCCCCTTCGTTCTGTGTAATTCAGATCCAACAACCTCACTGAGAGTCCACTGCTACCTCAGCAAAGCTGTTGTTGCCAATTAAGGAGGCCTTCTGGAATCTGTGAGGGATTGCAAGGCAAAACCAACCACAGCCCTGCCACAAAAAATTAATAGTAGCTAGGTGTCCGTCCTCCCCCACCCCCTTCCCCATGGTCAGCACTGGGGGTGGGGGGACATGATATTTCCTTCGGTCTACACTTTGCCAGTGAGTGGTGTGATGCAGGCTTCCTCATCCTCCCATTTTATCCTGGGATTTCCGACCCACCTGCCAGACAGATAGTCCAACATTTTGAAAGAGGTGAGGAAGAAGTTGATTTATTCCCTCACCGCTGTCTGCCCTGGTGTCAATACACTTGCTTTCTGGGCTATATTAGCATTGATCGCTCCCAACCTTCTTGACCATCTGAAGGATCATTTTGAGGTGATAATCCACGATGGTCAGGAAGCGTCCTGCCATTCCATCAGGCGGGTCTGGACACAGATAATTCCATTGCCAGAGCGATGGGATCCTCTGTATGTCTGCAACTTTATACCTGTCTGTGCTCTACAGGTTTTCTGGGGATGTCCAGGCCGCACTCATGAACATGCATTTTGGTGGTGAAGGTCTTTTTTTTTTTTTTTAAATTTTTTGAAAACCTTTATTGTGCATGAAAAATGAAACAAATACGGGCCTACAACCGTCAGGCCGGCCACGATACTGTGAAGCACAGGAGCAAGCAATACGGTTCCCCAGCGTCATCAGGCACTATAGCAACAATTAACAGCAGTTACACTGAACGGAATCATGTCGCCAGGGAGAAGGAGCATTGAAGGTTAAAAAATTTTAAATTTTTCAGTCTAAAATAAGTCAGTGAAGAATAAAATCAAGGAGAACTGAGTCCGCACATTAACATCACAACATGGGCAGGCAGCATCAAGAAGAAACAACAGTAGTGAAAGCCACCCCGTCAACTTGGCAGTACTGTACATATCAACAGGAGAAGCAGTTCGCATTTACGTACCACCCACAGCGCTACCCACTCCCAACTAGACCCCTGTCACAGACCCAGAACGGAAAGAAAGAAAAAATTATAAAAGAAGATCATACGTAGGCACCATAGAAACTAACAAGAACTAAATGTAACCCCCCACCCTACACACATGCAGAGGCTACGGCCTGCCCCCCCCCCCAGCAGAGTGTCTGTCGCCCCAAAAAACCCGAAATTTAGGAAGAAAAAAGAAGTAGAGAGAAAAAAAAGATGAAGAAGCAAAGAAAAATATTCACCAGTGATATAGGGAGCGAGGAAAGAAATCTGACCCAGAACTCCCACTAGAAAACGACGGGGAGGAGGGCCACATCACACACGCTCGGACTCCGCCGGCTCATTAAGCATTCTCTACCCCAGTACCAATAACGGATAGCTTCATCAAAGGTCTGACCATTAGGGAGAGCAACAAACAGTACACAATGTCACATGTATGAGTCTGGTCCCTCGCGGTCTCCACCCGCCAGTATATCAATGCAGCAAGAGGACCACCTAGCCCTGGCCCGACCTGGGATTTAGTCTCTCACCCACCCTGCGTGGCAGTCCGATGCAGGCCGAGTCGACAAAGAAACATGGCCGCTCCGAGGATGGGGGAGGTGCACAGTCGCTGAACAAGCATCGCCTGCCCTCCATAGGTAGTTCTCCCCTGGTAACACACTCATCCGAGGCATCCAAGCGACAAAAATCACGAGGTGGAGAAGTCAAAACCGGCAAGGAAGGAGCAGAAGACAAGGCAGGAGGGCAGGCTAGCAGTGACCAAAGCAGTGAGACTGTAGCACGAGGTAGACAGCCAGTCAGAGAACAAAGGGGAGACAATGTTGCAGCGGCAGCCTTGACGGGTGGCAACAAATCTCCACAAGCCTCAGCAGTAGTTTCCTCATTCGCAACAGTATCTTTCGGAGGCGGCGGTGGGCTGGCAGACTGTAACAAAGTCAATTCCAGACCTTGTCGGGGGTAAGCCCCCTGCGCTTGGCATACATCATAGGCACATGCATCAAGTGTCTCACTCAATACTTTGTAATTGCACAACATCTCCGATCGTATCTCACCCAGGACCTTCATTACATCCTTGTAGGTCCATTCCGGCTGCAAGTCCCGTAGCTCTACACTCCCGGGGGAAAAATCAAACCCGGCCCCCTGCATGAAGACGTGCTCGCCATCCCAAGAGGAAAGCACACAGTCGTCCCCACAGCACCGAAGAGCAGGCACCGCCATCTTGTCCTCAGTCCACGGAGAGCAGGGGGGGGGAGTAAGACAAGGGGGCCACGGGACCCGATCGGTAGGCAGCTGTCGTCCCTGTAGCAAACTGTATCCCCTCCCGTCTTATCGTTTAATCAGGGAGCAGCCGGCCGTGAGGTAATCAGGCAGGACTGTGAGGAGCTCACCGGCGACAGGCACAGTGACGGGAAGAGCCGGCCAGCATCATGGCGGCCACGAACAAAGGAACCTCAGGGAAGCCCCTTCTCAGTCGTCCCGGTACAGCTCCGCGTATCCTCGGCTGGGTAGAGAAAGCAAGCATCGGCCAAGCAGCAGGCAGGTGGAAGCACCCCCGCGCCGTGTTACAGCCGCCGCATCAGAACGGTCACCTCGGGGCACGCGAGGTCCGGCAGGCGCTGTGGAGCGGGCGGGGACCCGGGCAAAGGCGATCCGTCCAGTAACTTCCGACTCCGGGCGGGCGGAGAGGCAAGAGGGACACCGCCAGACTCGGCTCCTTTTCCCGCACCTTGCAGGCAAGAAAGATCCGGAGGACAGTAGTCAGGATGTAGGTGCGGGATTCCAGAGCCGGCGGAGCCGAGCGACCGCACGTCCGTTCAGGTCGCCATCTTGGCTCCTCCCCCCTGGTGAAGGTCTTTTGATGGTCAGGGAAGTTGCAGCCTTGGAGCGCTTTAAGGCTGGGAGGTTCATGGCATGTTCTCTAGGGCTTCATTCACCAATTCATCATTCATTATCCAGTTCAAGAAAATTTGAGACTTCTCTAACAGGTTCCAGTACAGGCAGCGCCAGTACCCACAGACCATCCACAGCAGCAGATTCCCTTCATGCAGCAGTAGAAGGACAGAGACAAGGGAAGGGGTCTTTAGACCCATTCCTTCCCCTCTACTCCCTCCCCAGAACCACCAGGGAAACCACTTTAGCCCATATCTGAAGGGGGGTGGGCAGTCTGTGATGAGTTCACGTTTGGAAATTAAAACATCCATCCTCTTGTAGTTAAATTGTTTCAAGTGAACAATGTTCTATTGAAAATGTACAGAAATTGAACTGGTGTTTTCTCCAAAAAAAATGTACAATTGGTTGCTCGCTGGTATTACCTGTCAAGTATCTTATTTCCAGAAATTAGCAAAGGTTCAAAAATGCTTTAATGTCATGTTAACAATTATTATACTGAGTGTTAAATCAAGTATATTGCTGTTGTTCCAGGTTCTCTGTATGGGAACTCGGTCTGTGTATTTGGACAATGCCAATGAACCTCATGATGTGATCATTCTAAAACACTTCACAGAGAAAAATAGGGCTGTAATCATTGACATCAAGACTCGGAAAAGAAAAACAGGTTAGTTGCAACATTGCTTTGATTGTAGCCCTCAAAAACCTAAATGGACCATAGCCTTGTTTTATGGTATGTCTCACGATTCAAACTTTCCTACAGTAGGGGAGTTTTTTACCATACAGGTCATAGTATAACTGTTCTTCTTACAAGGTGTATAATGTCCTTTAAATATGTTTTAAATCTTTTGTCAGTACCAAGCATCTTCACTCACAGGATTGACAGACATATGCTGCAGTTGAGAAATGTATTTCAGTACTGCTACCTCCGATGAGGCCCATCGCAAGCAGTGTTCTGTACATGATGTTAGGATCCAGTAAACTGTGTTTTTGAGTAATGTTCTTTCTCATGCACAGCAGTAATGGATATGTGTTATTGCAGATTCCTTACCTTACGATTATCCTTAGTCCCCATGGTGGGTCTGCAAACATTTTCTCTTGCGGCATCTTTCGATTGCAATTTTGCCTCAATCTGCACAAGACGCAACAACACCAGCAGTTGTCTTATGCCGCCTGGCGTTTGGTGTTCGTTCCTGTTTGACATGCCTTAGAGAAGTGGTTCCTGACCTCTTTTTTGGTTTTCATCAAATTCATCCAAGATTATAACAACACTTTTCAGCAGACTAGGTCTGACTAAGAAGGCAGGTTTCCCCAGCCTCAATGACTCTCTGATGAAGGTGGGATTGTCATAGTCGGGTGTAGAAGACCTCTTCCAGACACTGACACAGAGTTTTGCTTCCTGGGAAGAGACGCCCTCATGCTGGGATACCTGAGGAATCTGCACACTACTAGAGCAAGTCCGTTTGCAAGGGAATGTTTACGAATTCCTGCCTGACTTAATTTGGGTTCACTATTAGCGTGGCAAAGTCATCGGAGATATTATGGATATTGTGCTTCACCAAATTGGAGAACTCTGGTTTCTAGTAGAGATGCGTCTTCACATTATTCTGTTCAATTTGCATGGTGCGGTTAGTCAATGGTAGTTCCAGTGGGTCTTCCAGAGAAGACTCAAGAAATTATACATAGGTCCAGAAGGGAGGGTCAGTGCCTGATGGAGGAGCAGCACTTTAGGAAAAAGTCGGCAAATGGGACCATATTGGTGAACAATCTCCTTGGGTCACTTTCTGTTCCCACTGATATGCCTGAGACCGTCCACCTTGGCACAAATGTCTGCAGTGAGGCTTACTGCCTCTCCTTTCCACTGACATGGCTGACAATTTGGCTTTAAGAAATGCAAGTAGACTGGGCAGGTCACCGTAGTTGTAGATGCAGTTCCCATCTGATAGAGACATCTAGCCTCAGATTCTTTACCTTTGAACTTCCAGGCGTCTGGCTGGATCCGGAAGATTTTTCTCATCAGTACCCCTGCATGCCGGTAAGTGGCGTTGGTAGACTCCGTGTGAGGCCGTTGGCGTTATGTACGTTGTCGTGACGTCCACGCCGTCAATTTACGACCACTCCGGCATGCTGATGTTTGTTCTTTTCGCACCATCAGAGCCGATTCATTGAGGACAGCTACCCCCTGTCATTTTCCGACTTTTTCAGCCTCATTGGTGTGTAGGTTTTTAATGGCAAGCAAGAAGACTTCGGGATTCAAACTGTGCACACCGTCCTGTCGATCACAGAACCCCATTTGGTCTGTCTAAAGCTTCTCACGGCCTGGCCTCCCGCACCACGGAGGTCGCTTAGTCGGTCTTGGTCGAGAGGAAGGTCCGAGCACCGCTCTGATGAATCAAAGTCCCCTTCGTCAAAGTTGTTGAAGTCAGGTAAGAGGCACTACAAGAAGTTGAAGCGTGCTTTGACTTCGCCCCTTCATCTTCGCGACAGAGGAACCTCTATGTTAGAGACCCCGCTCTGTGGAGCGGGTGCCTGGGTCGTCTCCGCGTTTCCCTCCCTTTCTGGGGCCGGGAGCGACCCCTGTCCAGCTGAAGGAATTTTATGATGCCATGTTTGCCATATTTGGGTAGCCTGAACGGTGCTTTCGGGCCCACTAGCTCAGAGGACAGAGGGTCCCCGTGGTTCCCATGCCATTGGCTCAGGCGCCACGGCCTCCGAGTGGACCCGTTCCCAGCAACCTCCCCCGCATCGCGTCCGGTGCCGAGGTCCTCAGTGGCACCTCTGAGATCCTCATTCCCATGGACACGAAGCCGGTCGGGCGTCCTCCGACGCAGAGATCGACGCTGACGGAGCCTAACGGCTCCATGCCGTTCTCTCTGCCCTATTCTGAAGGGTTAGTTATTGAGGAAGAGGTTTGGGAGAGGGAGCAGGATCACTAAGAAATCCTACAGCAACAAGACATAGACTGGTATGAGGAACTGGTTGAGGCCAGTAGTCTGGACACCTCCCCAGACTATGGCATGCTTTTCCCCACCTGCCTGGCTTCAGAGAAGGGAGCACCTTTTGCCATAGGGGTGCGTAGAGCTGCTAAGGTCCTGGACCTGCAGCTTCCTACAGTGGCAGTCTTGACAGAGGTCCTGCAGCCTGGGGTCTCGAGCTCGGAATCCCTACTACCTTTCAATGAGGCCTTGAAAGACGTCCTGGGGACCTGCTCCAAACCCAGCACAGGGGCTCCTGTGAATAGGATGAATGCCCGCCACCATCACCCTGCACCGGGTGACCCAGTTTTCCTGCCCATCCACCCTACCCCCTGAAGCTTGGTGAACCAAGCGTCCTATTCTTGTGGCGCATTCCCTTCCACACAAGCTGGACAGGGAATCCAAGAGGCTTCGGGAATAAATCCTTTTCGTCTGCCAGCCTAGCATTGCGGTCGTTGAACTCCGCATGCCTCTAGGGCTGTTACTCCCATTCTATATGGGATAAAGTAGCGCAGGTGATGCCCATGGTCTCTGAGGAAGACCGGGCTCTACTCTCCCAAGCTATTTAACACGGGAGTGATGCAACTAGGTTTGCCATCAGATGTGGCTTGGACACGAAGGACTCGCTTGGCAGAGCGATTTCCACGATGGTGGCAGTTCGGTGCCACGCCTGTTTGGTAACATCTGTTTTTTGGGGGGAATGTCCAGGCCAACCTCATGGACATGCATTTTGAAGGATCCCCTCTCTTCCGAGACAGGCAGATCCTGCCCTTGAGCTCTTTAAAGACTTGAGGGCCAAATCAAAGTCTTTGGGCCTCACTACCGTACCTAGGACTTCATCCAATTTTCAGTCCTTTTGTGGCTATATAAACTGGGCGTATAAACTGCGCCAACCCTACCCAGGCCAAAGGCCCCTTAAGTTCAGCAACTTCTGCGGGGCTGTGGACACGGTCCACCCCAGCCTCGTAGGTCAGGAAACCAGAAGTCGAACCAAGCCACCATCTCCTCCTCAGCCACAAAACCTTCCTAGTCCAATTCCCCAGGATCATTCTCATCCAGTCGGTGCCCGAATACGCCATCATCTCCACCACTGATGAAACATTACATCGGACAGGTGGGTATTACAAATAGTCCGAAGGGGCGACCCCCTCCCTTTTGAGACTACTGCTCTTTCTATGCCTCCATTGTACAATTGGCTGACTGAGCATCACCTTGACTTGCACCATGAGGAAGTCTCAACTCTCTTAGCCAAGGGAGCGATAGAGAGGGTTCCAGGGCCCGAAGTAGGCAGTGGTTGCTATTCCTGCTACTTCCTTGTCCCAAAGAAGGATGGTGGCCTTCATCCTATCCTAGACCTCAGAGCCCTCAAAAATGAGAAATTCAAGATGCTCACTCTGGCTCAGGTCCTGTCTGCATTGATCCCAGGAGACTGGATGGTAGCGCTGGACTTGCAGGATGCCTACTTTCATATCCCCATCCTGCCTGCCCATCGTCGCTACTTGCGGTTTAAGGTGGGTCACAAGCACTTTCACACCTGAAGTTCCAATAGGCACAGCATTAGGTAAATCTCACCGACCTGGTTCAGATTTCAGAGGGCACTGCGAACAACCTGCAGTGGTGTCCAACGAATCGCGATTGCAAGGGCAGACCTCTCTTTGTTTCCCACCCAGACCTCAGAGTAGTGATGGATGCGTCTCTTCTGGGGTTGGGTGGCCACCTGAGAGAGGTGGAGATCAAATGATTCTGGTGTCTTGCAGAAACCAAGCTCCATATCAATCTGTTGGAGCTTCGGGCGATCCGGCTGGCACTGAAAACCTTTTTGCCGTCAAAAAAGGGAACGCTGGTTCAGTTGTTAATGGACAACACTACCGCCATGTGATACTGCAACACACAGGGCGGAGTGAAGTTGTGGACTGTTCGCCAAGAGGCCCTGCATCTCTGGACTTGGCTGGAAAGTTAGGGCATGTTACTGGTGGATCAACACCTGAACACCAGGGCGGACGAGCTCAGCCAAGGTGCCTTGCGGATCTTGTATGGCATCTCCACCCAGAGGTCGCAGAAGGTCCCTTTCAGCAGTGGGGAGAGCCTTGGTTAGATCTGTTCGGCTCCGATGAGAACGTGCAATGTCAGCTGTTTACGTGTTGGAGTTTCCAAGGCAGCATTCGCTCAGCTATGCTTTTTGCCACGAGTGGAGCTCAGGCCTCCTAAATGCCTTTCTGCCCATACCACTCCTTTCCAGAGTGCTCACGTAGGTCAGGACTGACTGGACACAAGTTATTCTGGTGGCTCTGGACTCGGCAAGGAGTGTTTGGTATCCAGAGCTCCTAGACATGAGAATCGATCCTCCAGTCAGGGTGCCTCTTCGGGAGGATATTCTGTTGTAGCTCATGGCGGTTATATTGATGACGCAAACATCACGACGCAGAGAAAGTCATGCGGAGTGGACCAATGCCACCTACCGGTGCACAGAGGTACTGCTGAGAAAAATCTTCCAGATCCAGCCTGACGCCTAGAAGTTCAAAGTTAAGGAATCTGCGGCTAGATCATGTCTCTACCAGATAGGGCGTTACCAAAGGTAAGTAACTTGTCCTTCAGGGCCTCTGCCACCTGAGGGGTAATCATTCCACTCCATAATGCACAAAAGAAGCAGAAGCCCTAGAGCTCCTGTTTCCTGAGGCGGATAGCAAACCTGTGCTTCTGACTGAGGCGTTGCAGCCCTCAATGCAGTCTTCTTGACTGCTGTTGCCTTTAAATGATGCTTCTTTCAAGCCAGTCATGGCTGCCTTAGAAAAACGTACTTCTCTCACAGTGGTCAGTAGGTTGGCTGCGAGAAGTTACAAGCCTTCCCCTGGGATCCTCCATTCTCATTATTCCATCTCTCTAGAGGGAGCCTGGTGGTGCAGGCCTTTTGCTGGCCAAAGAAGGTTTCCATAGTGCTCCCTAAAGCCTAGGCTAATAGGGAGTCGGGAAAGATGGAGGCTGTAGATTTAAAATAAATATTCTTTTTAATCTGTCATTTAGCCCATAAATCGCTCAATGGTGCCTGGTAGGATGATGCATCTGTGCAATAAGGGATCCCTCCTATCAGATCACCTCAATGTTCATTTTACCTATGTTGTGCTGGACGAGTGACATGCATCCAGACATTATTAAAGCCAATCTGGACATAAGTGACTCTGCTGCAAGAGTTATGGGGGCTTTAGTGGCCCTACATTTGCACACTTTGTTGAATTTGTTTGGAATCTCAAATGATGTCCATGAACCTTGATAAATCTTTCCTCTGATGTACCAAGTTGTTTGGTGACAAAGAGGACTTTACTTTAGAGATATTTAAAGATTTTTAAAAGTGTGTAGAGCACTGGCCGACTCTCTTGGCCTTGTCTCCTCAAACTAATTACCATCAATAATTCTCTTTGAAAGGTTTAGCTTTCTGCAACGTCAGGCCACACAACCTCAGCATCCACCTCAGAACCCAATGTTCAAGCAGTACAAAAATAGGGGCAAGGATGGAGGTTGCAAAACCCCACACATAGCCTCCTCCTCTTCTCCCCTGTGCCACCAGGAAAGCAGCTCTAGTTTTCCCTTATCGCAGCATGTGAGGTGCAAGGTAGGACTGGTGTCCATTCTACAGGCCTGGAAGGCCATAAGTTTGGGCCGGTTGTTCCTTCCATTTGTAGAAAGGGGATATTCTCAACTATTCTTGTGGGCTATTTTCAGATTCCAGTGTTCTGCGAGAGAACTCAGATTCCAGTCCTCATGGTCGTATGGCTGCTAGGTGTGCTGACTTTCTGCATACTCGTACATATGCTGAAATATGAGGGATCTACAGTGGTGCCTCCACAGACAGAAATTCCAGCAAGGGGGAGATCTGGCAAATACTATTGTAATCTCCCAGGATATTGCGGACGACCTGACTTAATGGTTGGTGGAGAAGAATCTGTCACAAGGGTCGTCTTTCTTCCCACCACCAAACATGGTGGTGATGAATGCCTCCACTAACAGGTGAGGGGCTCTTCTGGAATAACTGGAGTTCAGAGACCTCCGGTCTCCAAAGGAGCAGATGTTCCACATCAGCTTGCTCGAACTGAGGGTGATGCAACTGATGTTCAAGGCCTTCCTCCCTTCCCTTCCCTTCCCTTCACAGTCACTCCGTCCAGATCTTAATGGAAAATATGCAACAATGTGGTATGTCAACAAGCAGGGTTGTATGGAGTCCCACCTTTTCTGTGGGGAAGCACTGCGAGTTTAGACGTGTGCTCACCAGCATGGAAATGGCTAGTCCCCTACCATCTGACCAGCTCTGGGAACGTCAAGGCCAATAGATAGATTCAGCATCATCTTGTTGACCACGAGGGTCACCCCCACCCGGACGTGATTCAAGAAATATTTGCTGGGTGGGGCACCACTTAGGTGGATCTGGTTAACCGCAGTTCTGTGCCCTCTACTATTCGTTGCAGAAAACCTTGGGGAGCACTTTTCTTTTGAGGTGAAAGTTACCACTTTATGCACTTCCTCATTAGATTTGATTCCTTTATGTTCTGAGGAAGATTCTAAAGGCACAAGTCATCTTTATTGCCCCTGTCTGGCGATTAAGGATGTAATGTATGGACCTGTGTGTCCCCTGTTTTGAATGTCTCTCATAGTGGACCTCCTTCTACTGCCCAACCTACAGAGCCTCCACTTTCATGCTACTAGATAGAGCCGGGACGCATAACTGCCTTCCAACTTCTCCACTGGAGGCAGTCAAAGTCATTGGCCAAAACTTCGATCTTCCACTAATATGGTGAACACTAGAAGGCGGAATAGGTTTGTTGCATTATGTGTTGAAAACAACTTGGAACCCTTGAATGCTCGCCTGTCAAAAGTCTTTGGTTTACAGTCTAAGCAGGGTTGTGGAGTGAACATCTATAAAGGATACATTTCAGCCCTGTCAGCATTTCTCTGCCTTCTAGACCAGTCTTCCATCTTTACGTCTCCTACCATAAGATTTTTGAAAGAACTGTCAAATTGGTTTCTGCCTCTCCTGTTTGTTATGATACGATGCGATTTGAGCTGGGTGTTAACCTTTCTGATGGGTTCTCCCTTTGAGCTCCTTCATAATTACCATTTAAAACGATTGACATCTAAAACTGTTTTTCGGGGAATTTGAAGGACTGAGCCCCTATCCTCATACTCATGGGCTTTCCTATACAAGCTGATTCTTAGTACTAGAGCTGCTTTCCTTTAAAGGTAGTGACCCCTTTCCATCTGTGCCAATCCATTACCCTTTTTTTCCTTTTATTTCCCACCACATTCCACCAAGGCGAAGGAGAGGTTACATAGGCTGGACCATAGAGGAGTGGTTGGTTTTCACATCAGCCACACTAAAGAGATCATTCGTAATGACTAGCTCTTTATGAGGTATGCAGACAGAAAGAAGGGCCAGTCAGTCCAGAAGAGAACATTATCCTGGTGCATCAAGATGTTCTATGCCCTTGCAAAGAAAGATCCGTCTGAAGGAATCTGACCCCATTCCACCAGGGCAAACCATATCTTTAGACCTAATTACTAGGTACTGTACTGCTTTTTATAATCTATGCAAGCGGTGAGAAATCTGTTGGTAGAAGTGTATACCAGAAGAAAAGATTACTTTCTTTTGATAAGGATCTTTCTGGTGAAATCTCTGCCTGCAGGTTTTTCCCCGATCCCTTCCACCTCCCTATTCTGAAGGATGGTTAAAGTAAAAAATGAAAAAAGGTTGTTCCACTGCAACATCACAAACTGATGTTGTTATCCTTCTGGTTGTTTCCTCAAAAGGCACAGAAAAATGGATGGGAAACTGATGTCTGGTCACCTGAGGGGGCCTTTATGGCTCCAGTGAGGTCATTTTGGCATTGTATCTGAAAGAAACATTAGTGATAGATTCCTTAGCTTAGAATTACCCCAAGGCGTCAGAGTGGATCCTGAAAGTTTTCGTCAGCAGTATCCCTGCGCGTCGGTAGGCGTCGTTGTGCGGCTCCACATACGTCGTTTGCGTCGTAGTCGCTGAGATGGCGTCTTTGGAGCTACTTAGACGCACCCGCGCCTGCTGACATCAGTTCTTTCTTTTTCCGCACCAGCAAGCGCGAATCCAGAGAGAGCAGTAACCCCAGTCACTTTTTGAGTGAGTTATTTTTGGAACTTTTGTCTCTGTTTTTTTGAGTCTTCAACTCCTGGTGTATAGGGATGCCCGGTTTTAAGTCTTGCGCTGCTTGTCCCCGCACAATGTCGGTGACTGACCCGCACCGAGAGTGTCTCTATTGCCTGGGGCGCAACCATGACTCCGAGTCGTGCCCCGGATGCTGGGATATGGCTCTGAAAACTTTGCTGGAGAGGTCCAGAAAGTTGCTGGAGGCCTGGGAGTCGGCTCAGCGCCATTCAAGGTCCCGGTCCCGAGGGAGGTCGAGGGGCTAGTCGCGGAGCCGCCATCACCATCCTTCGACGAAGTCTTCGCACTTGGAGTCAGGTAAGGCGAAGCACAAGAAGTCGAAGCGTCATCGCCTAGCCTGTCGCGCGACACGGCTGAGGGTGTGAGCGATACCACCCCTGTGGCTTTGGCGGAGCCTAGGCAGTTGTCGATGGCCTACCCACCCTTTCCGGGCCCATCGGCGACTCCGGCCCAGTTGCAGGAAACTGTCAACCATGGCGCGAGTCTTTGGGCCATCAGGCCCCGTCGGCATGCCTTCGGTCTCCCGGAGGTCTGACTGGGGGTCCTTGCTCTTCTGCGTCGTTGGCTCCGACCCCAACGTCATCGACGACCGGTCTCAACGTCGACAGACCCCCATGTATCCATGCATAGATCCCAGCCGATGTTGGTTGGCCTTGTTCGACCTCCATCGACGTCGACTGTGCTGCTGACTCTGTCCCCGGCTTCCACCACAATGTGGAGACGGTGCCAGACCAATGTTGATCAACGCTGATTCCAACGCTGTTAGGGAATTTCTATTCCTTTCTGCATCCACCTCCATCTTTTCCGCCTGCCCAGCAGGTTGGGGAGGACTGGAAGGGGTCTAAGGACCCTCTCGCAGCCCAGTGCGGGTTAGACCCTGGCTGGGAAGATGATGTGGATGTGGATGTGGAATATGCAGGTGACTTGGATTTTATTCCAGAAGCTGGTGCACTGTCTCCTTCTACTGTGGCTACGGAGGAAGGTGGTATGTATTATGTGGTGTTGCATAGAGCAGCCAAGGGTCGCTACCTTGAGTTACCTACTAACCTTCTGACAGAAGTGCTCCCGCCAGCGTCTTCTTCTACCGGGCCGCTGTTGCCCTTTAATGATGCACTTTCCGAAGCTCTTTTGGGCACCTGGTCTAGGCGCAGCACAGGGGCTCCTGTGGATAAGAATGTGGCCTGACGCCATCGCCCGGCCCCGGGCAACCCCATTTTTTTTCGGGAAACTTCCTTAATATCGCCCTCAGTACACCGCAATGCTGTTACATCGCAGTCATTACAACGACCGCGATGTAACCACTCTATGCCAGTACAACCCAAGTCTTTACATCTACTTGCGCTGGATGGCGTGCTAACATTACAAATAGTGTAGTTTACTATCCCAACACCTTCCCTACTGTTAAGTGGACTGGAGCTGGAATAGTAAATTACACTTTTTAAATGTTAGCAGGCCATATAGCGCAAGTCGATGTAAAGACTTGCGTTGTAATGGCATAGCGTGGTAACATCGCAGTCGTTGTAACAACCGCGATGTAACTGCATGCGTTGTACTCACTTGCGTCGTATTGTCATACATCCGCATTTTCCACTCCCAACACCCAACCCCTGAGAGCTTGGCCGTCCAAGCCTCTGCGCCCCCAAGCGCGTTCCCTTCCTCACCTCCAGACAGGGAATCCAAGAAACTGTAAACTTTGGGAAGAAAATGTTTACTTACACCAGTTCAGGGCTGCGGTCTGTGAACACTGCATGCCTCTTGGGCCGTTATTTCAAGTCTGTGTGAGACACAGTTGTGCAGGTGCTGCCGGAGGTGGCCCGGTCGGTGCTCTCCGAAGTTATTGCTGAGGGGAAGAGACTCAGCCAAGTTCACAATTCGTTGTGGTCTTGACACTGCCTACTCGCTGGGCAGGGCGCTTTCCATGATAGTGGTGCTACGCCGCAACGCCTGACTGAGGACAACTGGCTTTTCCGGGGATGTCCAGAACACTCTGATGGACATGCCCTTTGATGGCACTCGCCTTTTTGGCGACAAGGCAGATCGTGCGTTGCAGCGTTTTTGTAAGGACTTGCAGGCTATGGCCAAGTCCTTAGGCCTTTCGGCTATGTGCACTCCTTACGCTTCTGCTTTTTGCTCCTTTCGTGGCCAAGGCAGGGGTGCCCAAACACTTTTGTTTCAGAGCCACAGGCCTGTGCAGCAATAGTCTCAGCGCAGCCGCAGACGTGGGACCCGCCGAGGTGGGTCAACGAGCCAGCGGGCGGGTCAGTCCACCACCTCCCCTGACGCCACTGCTTCCTAGTCCGATGTTTCAGGCCCTTCAAATGTCAGTGGTTGGCAGGATTCGCCATCACTTCCTCCACTGGCGCACCATTACCTCGGACAGGTGGGTTTTGCAGATAGTGCGAAGGGGCTACTCCCTCCACTTCGAGACTACCCCTCCAGCCATGCCACCTCAGTACCATCACATGTTGGGGGATCACTTGCTACTTCTCCAACAGGAAGTTGAGGGCCCTCTTTGCCAAGTGGGCCATCGAGCGCTTTCCAACGCCAGACGTAGGCCGTGGTTGTTACTCCCACTACTTCCTGATTCCAAAAAGGACAAGGGCCTGCGTCCTATCTTAGACCTTCGAAACGTCAATCGCTTCCTCCGGAAGGAGAAGTTCAAAATGCTCACGCTTGCTCAGGTCTTTTCCGCCCTAGACCCGCAAGACTGGATGGTAGTGTTGGACTTGCAAGATGCCTATTTTCATATCCCTGTCCTGCCGGCCCACCGGCGCTACCTGCTGGCTACGTGCACTTTGAGTTAACCGCGCTCTATTTTGGCCTACCAGCGCCCCTCGGGTGTTCACGAAAGTGATGGCGGTGGTCACAGCTCATCTGTGCAGATCAGGGGTTTCGGTCTTCCCCTATATCGACGACTGGCTGTTGAAGGCGGGCTCGCCCCAGGCAGTCGTCTCCCACCTCCAGACTGCGACCGACCTCCTGCATTTGCTGGAGTTCTCCATCAACGTGCCGTAGTCACACATGGTTCCCTCTCAGAAGCTCCTCTTTATCGGAGTGGTTCTGGACACTGCGTGGTTTCGGGTTTATCCTCTCGAACAGCTAGTCCAGGACATTCGGGCTATGATTCTGATCTTTCGGCCCTTGTCCTGGGTTTTGGTCGGATGACCTTAAGGCTGCTGGGCCTCATGGCCTCTTTCATCCTGCTAACCAATCATGCCAGATGGCATGTGCGGGCTCTGCAGTGGGACCTGATGTTCCAGTGCGCAAAGCATCAAGAGAACCTGTCCGAGCACGTCCAGATCTCGGAGGGCACTGCACAGCAGTTGCAGTGGTGGCTCACGAACAAACATTGGGTCAGCGGCAGATCCCTCTTCCTCCCCCAACCGGAGCACACAGTGGTGACGGATGCATTCCTCCTGGGATGTGGCGGCCATATGGGAGAGGTGAAGATCAGAGGCCTCTGGTCTTTGGCAGAGTCCAGGCGCCATATCAACTTACTAGAGCTACAAGCCATCCTGCTTGCACTGAAGGCATTCCTTCCCTCTGTCAAGGGGAGTGTAGTGTAGGTGTACACAGACAACACCACTGCCATGTGGATTTGCAACAAGCAAGGCGTGGTGGGGTTGTAGACCCTGTGTCAGGAGGCTCTGCGTCTATGGACATGGCTGGAACGTCAAGGCATTTCCTTGACGGTTCAACAATTGGCAGGTTCCTTCAATACTAGGGCGGACAAACTCAGCCGCAGGTGCATGATGGATCACGAATGACGTCTGCACTCGGAGGTGGCGCAAGGTCTCTTTCAACAGTGGGGAGAGCCTTGGTTAGATTATGTGATCTCATCTGCACGTTGGAATTTCCAAGGCGGCACTCGCTCAGCGATGCTTTTCGTCATGAGTGAAGCAGCGGTCTATTGTACACCTCTCCACCTATACCACTTCTACCCAGAGTGCTGAAGAAGATCAGGCACAACCGGGCCTAAATTATTCTTGTGGCTCCAGACTTGGAGAGTTTAGTATCGAGCTACTCAGTATGAGCATGGATTCCCCGATCGGACTGCCTCTTCGGGAGGATCTTCAGTCACAGCAGCAGGGGACGGTCCTCCACCCAAACCTGTCCAGCCTCCACCTACATGTGTGGAGATTGAGCGGCAACAGTTGATTCCTTTTGACTTGCCTCCTGAAGTCTGTGATATCATTCTGGCAGCCAGGCATCCCTCCACTAAATCGGTATACGCCTGCAGGTGGAACAAATTTGTGGCATGGTGCACAGTAAAGACTATGGATCCCCTTTCTGCCCCTCTTTCACAAGTCCTTTTGTTCCTTCTTTCTCTGGCCCAGCAGGGTTCTGCTCTGGGCACTATTAAGGGCTACCTATCTGCGATTTCAGCCTTTCTCAGGCTCCCTGATCAGCCTTATCTTTTCAAGTCCCCTGCCGCACCCTCGAGAAAGCCTGGCGCCACGACCAGACAACATAACACATCACCGCCCTCAAGAACGCCACCCGCAAACACCACCAACTGATCCGCACCACCAAGAAGGCAACATTCAAAGAACGACTGGACAACAACACCCACAACAGCAAGTAACTCTTCAGCATCGTTAAAGAGCTCTCCAACCCCAGCGCCTGCAACAACGACATCAAACCCTCGCAAGACCTCTGAGACTCACTCGCCTCGTTCTTCCACCGCAAGATCGCCGACATACACAACAGCTTCGGCGCGCTGACCATGGACCCAACCACCGAACCAGCGCCCCCCCACCACCACCCTCTGTACCTGGACCCCAGTCAGCACCGAAGACACCACCCTCCTGATGAACACCATCCACTCCGGCTCCCCTACCGACCCCTGCCCACACCACATCTTCAACAAAGCCGACTCCATCATCGCACCCAAACTCCGGAACATCATCAACAGCTCCTTCGCATCCGCCACCTTCCCGGAGAGTTGGAAACATGCCGAATTGAGCGCCCTCCTGAAGAAACCCACCACGGACCCCATGGACCTGAAGAACTTCCGCCCCATCTTGCTCCTCCCCTTTCCGGCCAAAGTCATCGAGAAGACCGTCAACAGACAACTCTCCGCCTTCCTCGACACCAACGGATCCCTCGACCCCTCACAGTCCGGGTTCCGAGCAAACCACAGCACCGAGACCGCCCTCATCGCAGCCACCGACGACATCAGGTCCCTGCTCGACAACGGAGAAACTGCAGCCCTCATCCTCCTGGACCTCTCAGCAGCCTTTGACACCGTATGCCACCGCACCCTAATACAGCGCCTCAGCAACACTGGAATCCAAGGAGCGGCCCTAAAGTGAATCATCTCGTTCCTCGACGGAAGAACCCAGAGAGTCCGCCTCCCCCCGTTCCGATCCGCGGCCACCGAAGTCATCTGCGGCGTTCCGCAAGGATCCTCACTCAGCCCCACCCTCTTCAACGTCTACATGAGCCCTCTCGCAGCCATCGCACGCCAACACAATCTCAACATCATCTCCTATGCAGACGACACCCAGCTGATCCTCTCCCTCACCAACGACCCCGCCACCGCCAAAGCCAACCTCCAGGAAGGAATGAAAGATGTCGCGGAATGGGTGAAGATCAGCCGTCTGAAACTGAACTCAGACAAGACGGAAGTCCTCATCCTCGGACCATCTCCCTCCGCCTGGGACTCCTCCTGGTGGCCCCCTACCGCACCCAAGCCAACGGACCACGCACGCAACCTGGGCTTCATCCCGGACTCCTCCCTCACGATGACCAAGCAAGTCAACGCCGTCTCGTCATCCTGCTTCAACACCCTGCGCATGCTCCGAAAGATCTTCCGATGGATCCCCACTGGTCACCCAGGCCCTCGTCACCAGCCGACTGGACTACGGGAACACCCTCTACGCTGGAACCACAGCCAAACTCCAGAAAAGACTCCAGCGCATTTAGAACGCCTCGGCACGACTCATCCTGGACATCCCTCGCCACAGCCACATCTCTGCCCACCTGAAAGACCAGCACTGGCTCCCCGTCGACAAGAGGATCACGTTCAGACTCCTCACCCACGCACACAAGGCCCTCCACGACACGGGCCCGAAGTACCTCAACAGCCGCCTCATATTCTACCCACCCACCCACCTGCCAGCTCCGATCCGCCAGCCTCGCCCTTGCCTCCGTCCCAGGAATCCGCAAATCCGCCGTCGGAGGAAGAATCTTCTCCTACCTGGCAGCCAAGACATGGAACTCCCTCCCCACTCACCTACGGCTAACCCTGGACCATCTCTCCTTCAGGAAACAACTCAAGACCTGGCTGTTCGAGCAGTAGCGTTCCCCCTCCGCGCCTTGAGATCCTAACGGGTGAGTAGCGCGCTATACAAATTGATTGATTGATTGATTGTAAATAGATGTTCGAGGCATATGAGCTGCAGATTGTACACTTTGCATTAGATCGCCACTTGGTGTTGGGCTCAGATGATTGCATATTGTTGTCGTCTTGGAATAAGTCTTTTGTAGTCACGAGATAGGTGACTCCTCCCTTGGACGATAGTGCGCATGGGCATCGGCTCCATCCTTAGATTGTTTTTTCCCGCCACTGGGTTCGGATGAAACTTTTCGCGCCGGTTCGAAATCTACTTTTCAAGTAATTTGACGCATAAAAACGTATTTAAACTTCACCAAACTACTTTCCATATCGACAAACGTCATCTCGACTCCGTCACCTCAATTCCAGTCGTCAACGCGGGCCGTTGGGCCTTTCCACGCCGTGAGGCCTACACCTCATGGAAAGGACGCCATTCAAAAGATGCCCCAAATGTGGAGTAACATTTCCACACAGTGACCATCACGAGGTGTGCAACCTGTGCTTATCGCCAGAACACGACAAATCCAGCTGTGCAGCCTGTGCGTCCTTTCGATCCAAGAAGACCATTCGAGATCGGAGGGCCCGTCGACACGACATGCAGAGATCAGCTCCGGAACCGGTGGATATCTTCGACGAAGAGGTTCCGCTCGTTCCCGAAGAAAATTCAGACGATCTCCAAATTGTATCAGAGGCAGACGACTCAGATGACTCCATACCATCGGGTCAGCGTGTGAGTACTACTGCCCCGGCCCCATACCCACCACCCAAATCGAAGGCAAAGGTCAACACTCCGCCTCCAGGGCTCAGTCACGACCGAAAAAACACTTCTAAAGCCCACCATCAAGCCTTCCAGTACATGGTGTATAGCTAACACACAGGCCCTCCTTGCAAGATACGACAGGGCTCATTATGATCAGTTAGAGACATTACTACAACATCTACCTGATCAATATAAGGCGCAGGCAAATGACCTTATACAAGAAGGCAAGTTAATTTCAAATGCCTCGGTCAAGTGCGCACTTGATGTAGCAGACACTGCATCTAGAGCTGTAAACACTAGTGTCCTACTTAGACGTCATGCTTGACTACGCATTTCAGGATTTAAGCAGGAAGTACAAACTACCATCTTAAATCAGCCATTCAACCAACATCAATTGTTTGGACCAGAGGTAGACGCAGCATTTGAGAAGATGAAAAAAGATACAGATACAGCCAAATCTATGGGAGCTTTGCAATCCACACAATCTAGAGGCACCTTTCGTCGCTCCTACTATATAGAAGGCTCCAAACAAACTGGAGCAGACAATACTGCTTCCTTTAAGTCCAATACACAGACATCCTCCACTAATGGATATTTTAGAGGAGGCTACAGAGGCAACAATAACAAAGGAAGAGGTTGGGCTAACAACAATAATCGAACCTCTTCCACCACAAAACAGTTACTTCCCTCTGCTCCCCCAACAGCATTCCACTCCTGTGGGGTGCAGATTAGCACAGTTCCTACCTGTCTGGAATTCCATCACAACAGACAGGTGGGTAAGACAAATTATCCAGTATGGCTACTGCCTTCAACTTACAGCGATCCCTCCACACATACCACCCAAGTAACGTCCAATCTCCACAGAACATCTTACGTTGCTCAAACAAGAAGTGCTATCACTTCTTCAAAAACACGCAATAGAAATAGTTCTTTTACAACATCAAGGGACAGGGGTTTACTCGGTGTATTTTCTAATACCCAAAAAGGACGGGACACTTAGACCAATGCTTGACCTCAGGCCCCTCAATCACAATATACAATCAGATCATTTTCATATGATCACTTTACAACTCCCGTTGCTGCAACAGGGCAATTTCCTTACAACACTAGAACTAAAAGACGCCTACTTCCACATTCCTCTACATCCTTCTCACAGGAAGTATCTAAGGTTTGTACTGGAAGGACAGCATTATCAATTCAAAGTCCTTCAATTCGGGTTAACGACTGCACCAAGAGTGTTCACAAGGTGCCTAGCAGTATTAGCGGTACAAAAGGGGGTGGTAATGAACAGAGCATCTGAACCAATCAAACACTAGCACCCAGTCAAAAGATCTGGGTTTAATCCATCACCGTTCTTTAGCCCACTCTGTCACCCCAGTTCAGACATGGCTATATGCAAATCAGTCTGACCCTGTGCCTCATGGGAACAGTCCAGCCCGAACTGCCAAGCCATGCCTTCCCTGGACCGGAAACAAGCTTCCGAGGACCGGTTTCTGGCATTCCAGCCGTCTTCAGCCCGGCTTGCTTGAATCCAGTGGCAAAGTGAGCAGTATTAGCAGCATATCTCAGAAGACAACAGATACATGTCTTCCCTTATCTAGACGATTGGCTCATAAAAGCCAAGTCATTCAATCAGTGTGTCCAACCCACACATCAAACAATTCAAACATTGCACGACTTAGGGTTCACGATCAACTACATCAAGTGGCACCTACAGCCCTCTCATGTACATCAATATTTAGGGGCTACAATAAACATGTCTACAGCTCTAGCGTATCCCTGTTCAGCAAGGATACAGAGCATTCAAGCCTTAGTCACAAAGTCCCAACATCAACACTCTCTCCAAGCCAGAGTGTTCATGAGACTAATAGTCATGATGGCATCTTGAATCTTCATCGTACCATATGCAAGACTGCAAATGCGTCCGTTACAGGAAGGCCTAGCACAACAGTGGAATCAGGCTCAAGGGCAACTAACAGACCTGGTGTTGGTAGATAGCCGCACACATCGCTCTCTTCAGTGGTGGAACACCAAAAACTTGACAAAAGGGCGGCCGTTCCTCGAACCTGTTCCACAAATAGTACTCACAGCAGACGCATCTCTCACAGGATGGGGAGCCAATCTCCTATATCATACAACTCAAGGGCAATGGACCATACAACAAAGATCGTTCCATATCAATCACCTAGAGCTGCTAGCAATATTCTTAGCACTCAAAACATTCCAAGTACAAAACAAAGCTGTCTTGATCCGGACGGACAACATGACAGCTATGTACTATGTACAAAAACAGAGGGGGACCCACTCTCTACAGCTGTCCCAGCTTGCACAGAACATTTGGAGATGGGCCATTCCACAAAACATATATCTGTTAGTAGAACACCTTCCAGGAGTTCACAATCAGATAGCCGATCTGTTGAGTCGACAGACACAACAAATACACGAATGGGAACTACTTCCGCAAGTTCTTCAACCATTCTTTCACAAGTGGGGTCGATCTGTTCGCCACACACGAAAACGCAAAATGCCCAACCTTCGCCGCCAGGTTTCCACACCCGCTGTCCAAGGGCAATGCGATATGGATGAACTGGTCCAGCAGATTTGCGTACGCTTTTCCGCCAACTCCACTAATACCACTAGTGGTATGCAAGCTCAGACAACAGTCTCTCAAACTGATTCTGGTAGCTCCCACATGGGCACGCCAACCGTGGTTCACTTCACTGCTAGAACTCTCTGTAGTTCCACACCAAAAACTGTCTCTGATACCATCCATGCTAACGCAGAACCATGGAGACATCAGACATCCAGACCCAAATCAACTGAATCTGGCGTTCTGGCTCCTGAAGTCTTAGAGTTTGGTTATCTTAACCTACCAGCAGACTGTATGAATATCATTAAAGAAGCCAGGAGACCTACTTCTAGAGATTGCTATGCCGCTAAAAGGAAAAATTGTGCCTTTTATTGCAACAATAACCAAATTGATCCCCTGGATGCTTCTTTTTTTTTTTTTATTCATACCCCTGGATGCTTCTATCCAAAATATCATTTGCTACCTTCTACAAAGATGTAACTTGGCATATTCATCTATACTCTTACATCTTGCAGCAATTGCAGAATATTTGCAAAATAGACAACATCTGTCTCTATTTAGAGTACCTGCTATTAAAGCATTTATGGAAGGATTAAAAAGAATCATTCCCCCAGGTTACCACCCTCTCCAGTGTGGAACCTAAACGTTGTTCTTACAAGGCTCATGGGACCGCCTTTTGAACCTCCTCACAAATGTGAACTGCAATTCCTCACATGGAAAACAGCTTTTCATATTGCTATTACATCTCTTAGGAGAGTAAATGAGATACAAGCTTTCACTATACAAGAACCATTCTTACAATTACACTGTAACAAAGTGGTTCTAAGAACCAATCCATAATTCCTTCCAAAAGTCATTACTCCTTTTCATTTAAACCAATCTGTAGAGTTACCTATGTTTTTCCAAAACCCTGACTCTGTAGCAGAAAGCGCTCTACACACACTAGACGTTAAAAGAGCTCTTCTCCATTTTATAGATAGGACCAAATCCTTTCGTAAAACAAAGCAATTGTTTGTATCTTTCTCTCCACCTCATAAAGGCAACCCCATCTCTAAAGCTGGAATTGCAAGGTGGATTGTAAAATGTATACGGATATGCTATCAAAAAGCAAAACGTACATTAACAGTTCCTCCTAGAGCGCACTCCACACGCAAAGTAGGAGCCTCAATGGCTTTCTTGGGTAACATTCCCCATGAAGACATCTGCAAGGCAGCAACATGGTCTACAACCCACACCTTCACTAAACACTACTGTGTTTATGTGCAAGCCAAGCAGCAAGCTGCAGTAGGCCAAGCTGTTCTAAAAACTCTCTTTCAAACTACTGCAACAGATACAGGTAACCACCGCTAAGGAAGACACTGCTGCACAAGTATGCAAAGTGTACAATCTGCAGCTCATATGCCTCAAACGGAAAATGCTACTTACCAGTATGCATCTGTTCTTGGCATGTAGAGCTGCAGAGTTGTACACACCCTCCCGCCTACCCAGGACCTGTATCTGTTCCAGTTTCAACTTAATTAGATATACACATGTACATCCTTTCTTTACTTCTACTAACTCCATCATTTCCCATCATGGCGAAAAACAATCTAAGGATGGAGCTGATGCCCATGCGCATCATCGTCCAAGGTAGGAGTCACCTATCTCGTGACTACAAAAGACTTCTTCCAAGACGACAACAATATGCAATCATCCAAGCCCAACACCAGGTGGCGATCTAATCCAAAGTGTACAACTCTACAGCTCTACATGCCAAGAACAGATGCATACTGGTAAGTAGCATTTTCCTTCTCAAAGGCATTACACACCTTTTCCCTCCTATTCCGTTTGTTATGCCGCAGTGGGACTTGAATCTAGTTCTTACTTATTTGATGTGCGCTCCTTTTGAGCTACTTCTCAACTGTCCTCTTTGTTTATTTACTTTGAAGACTGCATACCTGGTTGCCATCATCTTCGCTATGCACCCGAGTGAGCTCCAGGCTCTTTCCTGTAAGGCTCCCTTTCTGTTGGTTCATCCGGATAAGGTTGTGCTTCACACTCGTTCTTCCTTCTTGCCAAAGGTTGTCACTGCTCCCACATCAGGCAAACTATCACCTTGCCTACTTTCTTTCTACCTCCGCACCCTTCCAGAGAGGAAGAGTGGCTCCACCGTCTGGACCCAAAACGTGCGCTCTCATTCTACCTGAATCGCACACCACAGTTCCTGGTGGATGACCAGCTCTTTGTTGGCTACGTAGGCGCCAAGAAAGGCCAGGCTGTACACAAGAGGACTATCTCCCGTTGGGTTGTCTTGTGTATCAAGGCCTTTTATTCTCTGGCTAAAAAGGAACCTCTGGTGGTGTTACGTGCCCATTCTACCTAGGTGACAGCAGCTACTACTGCATTGGGACGTGGTGTCCCCTGCAAGACATCTGTCAGGCAGCTACATGGGCCTCGCTGCATACTTTTACTAAGCATTATTGCCTTGACAGTCCAGTCCGGAGAGACGGCTTCTTTGGCCGTTGTGTTCTCCGTGACTTTCTGGTGTGATCTTGGTTGGCAGACCCACCACCGGGGTTGGTATTGCCGGGGTATCTATTCTAAGGTAAGGAATCTGTCACTAAAGTGTTTCTTTCAGATGAACAAGTTACTTACCTTCGGTAACGATATATCTGTAAGAAACATTAGTTAGTGATAGATTCCTTACCGCCCCACCCATCCTTCCCGTTCTGCGAACTGATTTCTAGGGTTAAGGTAATTCCTTTCAGGGCCCTAGTTTCAATGCACCAGGTCAGTATCTTGCATGGCTCTGCGTTCCTGGCGCGGAAAGTCGTGTACATAACTGACAGCGCCCAGGGCGCGTCTAAGTAGCTCCAATGACGTCATCTCGGCGACTACGACGCCAACGACTGGCGCGGAGCCGCTCAACGATGCCGTCGCGCAGTGGGACTGCTGACAAAAAATTTCCAGATCCAGTCTGATGCCTGGGGGTAATTCTGAGCGAAGGAATCTATCACTAACTAATGTTTCTTACAGATGTATCGTTACCGAAGGTAAGTAACTTGTTCTTCCAGCACTGACATGAAGTTAGTCCCTCCCTACTTGTGTGCAAAAAGTATTAAAAGTTTGTGGATCCAGTCTGACCCCAGGGATATTCAAGAGGAGCGGAATCTGCAGGTGGATAGGATATTCATTAGAAATATTGTTACCAAAGGTAAGCAACTTTTTCTTCTATGTCACAATTTTCCCAGCTTTAAGGTGCTACCCCCACTTTAAGATTTGGTCCCAGCACTACCAATTTGCCGGTCTGCCTTTCTGTCAGATTACCATTCCAAAAGACTTCATTCTAGTTTTGTGCTATGGTGGCAGCCACCCGCAGAAGGCCAGGAATCCATTTATTTCCATCCTTGAACAATTGCCTGATGAAGGTGAGTTTCCCCCATGATGGCCTTGGTCAATCTGGGGGCCACCCTATCTGTTCTTCATTGTCTTTGGTTCTGTTTTAACTAGCGGTAGTCACACCTCGTTCTGAATCAAAGGCTGGCCTCCATTGAAGTGATCCTGGACACTACTTGTAGTGGGGCCTCTCTTCTGCATTACAGGATCTCCAACATCTGGGATGTTATGCAAATCTTTTGTACAACACTACAAATGTACAGTATCTCAACATTGTTTCTTGGATCCTCTGCTGGGAGGCCGTGCACTTATGATAGTGGATGCTCAAAGGGGATATTTTCTTGGTGGCTGGTCACAATGAGGGCACTTTAATTGTGAAGTTGGATTCCTTGAGTTTTCTTTCTCTGGAGCCTTCATTTAAAAATCACATTTGGTAAGCAAGATTATATAAAGTTCATAGCACCACCAGCTAACTGTACAGTAATTTGAAGTAAAACAATGCAGAACAGCTTCTTGGTGGTTTTGGGTATCCAGTTTTCAGCAAAAGCGAATAAATAGAACTTGCATCCATCTAAATAAATGCTGTGCAACTACAAATATGATGTCTTTCAATTGAATAATCACTGAATCACATTTGTAGGATTATGGCTCTTTATATAGTATACCAAAAAGAAGTATGCTGTGTAAATAGTCCCAGTACCCCTTACAAGTAGACAGGACTTACTCTAGCAATCCCAAGTTGCTCTATCCGGGGTAGTGAGGTCGAGCAGCCTTAGACTTATCAGAGAATGTTTTCTGCTGCACATAGATTCAAAAAGGTTATCCATACCAATTTAGAAAAATAATTTGTATATATATTTTGAAACCAATAACTTCGTAAATAGGTAAGTTGTATTTCAGAATAGACTTTGTACAGATTTAACAATGTTAACCAACAGTGCGTTATTAGGTCGAAGCCTGCATTGCAGGGCATGCCCTGCTGCAGGCAAAGAGATATTGTGAGCAGGGGATTTCAGTATGGCGTGAAGCCACGCCCCTTTTTTCCATTGGTAGGCCTCTGGAATCGGAGGCCTGCCATTGGAAAAAGCTACTGTTTAGCAGATGTGTCTGCTCTAGATGCCGCCTCTCGAGGACTCCATGACCTGCCTTAAGGTAGCACGACAATATTTTTAGAAATATTGCCTTGGCAACCATGAGGCAGGTCAGGGAGTCCTGGAGGGGCGGGATTCAGTATAATGTTTCCGCCCCGTTTATTTATTTTTGTTTTGTTTAGTTTGTGCCGTCATTCCTGTGCTGAGCAGTGGAGGAGGTAGGGGAGAGGCGGTGCTGGTTTTTCCAAGTTTATGAGTTGAAGCAGGCTCAGTGGTGAGAACTGGCATACATACACATGTTCCTCTTAGTGTGGGCAGTATCGCTTCTTTTGGTCAAAAAGTATCTTTCTCTTTTTAACTTTCTCCATCCAAAAACGTCAGCACTCCATTTAACTGTTATGTCTCAAATGTATCTTTTTAGGTGACGCTAAAGGTTATTGTCGAGTGGGCTTGAATTGGCAGGCGCTGTATTGATTCCCTCCCAGTAGTGTGAATGAGGAGGGCGTAACAGAGCACGCTTATATATAAGGTCGGGGACAGCAGGTTGGCGGTAAAGAAAGTTGCCCTGGCAATTGAGGACACATACACCGAGTTGGTTCGGGGGCAGGGTCACAGTTTAAGGGTGGCGTTGGCGCATAAAGATAGGAGAAGGTTGACAGGGACGAGGGGGTAGCATGAGAAGGCGGAGGAAACAACCTCAGTCAACAGCGGCCTGAGAGTAAGATGGAGGCGGGCCGCTCCCCGCAGAGGGAGGAGAAGGCGCCGCTCCCAGCATGCTCTGCGCTGCCGGTTCCTGCTTCATCTCCTGACAGTAGCACAGGCCACACATGGCGGGTTACAGCAAGTACCTGACTCCGCGGAACTACACCTTGGCCGGTGTCGCTGCCTTGGTGCTCTTCCTGCTGAACCAGCGGCCCAGGGCAGCCGCGGCCCTACGGTGAGAGCCGGGAGGAGGGGAGGATGGCAGAAGCTTGGCACACCGGGTGCAGTGTAAGCGGTATCAGCACCTGCACACTGAGAGGTCAACTAGCAAGTGACGCCCCCTTTACACATGAAAGACACAGTTGTTTGACAGGGGCTGCCCTTTAGAAGAGCCCTGGCAGATCGCTGACCGCCAGTGAGACATGCACTTGACTTCCATCCCCTTTCAGTGACCGCTAAAGCCACAGAACCTCTCTGCACCAGACAAGTGTCAGAAACAGCCCCAGACAGTACCAGGCTCAGCTCTTTGCCTCTCCCAGTCCCTGCCCCTCGCTTTCCTACTACCTGATCGATCTACTTGCGAGCGCACAAACACACGTTAATGCATTACAATACTGCTTTATTTCTGCGACTGTAAGCATAAGTATTGACAATGCTTAGTTGTTGACAACATGTCTTCGTGTTTTTAACAATCATTTCAATGTTACCAACTGCAAAGGGAAAACAAATGCGGGCTAGCGAATAGAAGTGATTCCTTGGTGTAAAATGCGCACATTCTGTAATGACTAAGTGGTTCCATAACAATTTCAACCCTATTCTAATGCACAGGACTTATGACATCCTTCAAGGCCTGCTTTGCGCCTGACAAAACTGCACCCAGAGTAATCCTACATGCTAGCCATTTAAACGTGGGAGATTTAAAGAAAAAAGAAAAAATCGGGGGAATGTATTGTTCGCATTGATTACATTGAAGCAGAGTGTAGTAAATATCCTCTCCACTGTTCTTCTCTGGATAGACTGTACTATGATATCTGTGACATCATAGAATGCCTGGGTGTCCCTCTGGCTCACAGTACTAAGAATAAAGAAGGCAAAGCCTACGGAATAGTTAGACACCTAACTAGTTATCAAAAAAATGGATACCTTAAATTATCCATTCTTGGGTTTGATCATTTCCACCATAACTAAATTAAACATAATTTTGAACAATAGAGTTTCTCCTGTAGAACAGCCACCACAAATAAGGCTCACATATATGTAGGCTGTCCTGTTTTCAGTTTCTATTTTTGGTAAATTCTGGTGGGGTTTTTTCAGTGTTTTCAATATCTTAAAAAACTGTTGTTATCAGTGGTTACACATTTTCACGCCACTAAAAACAACAGAAAAAGTGTTTTTCCGGTGTTTATGGAACGTTTTGCTTTTATCATTGCTTGCTTTCTGCAGTGAAAAAACATGGTATATAGACAGTGTACGTAGAGCGTATATGAGGTCCAAAGAGATTTTTGCAAATGAATCTTATTGTAGTACACCATACAATACTTCTTCAGTGAGTCTTTGGTCATGTGCGCTCGTGCTTTCCTTCCCATGTAAACTTCTGTGAAAAGGCCCTCTCAGCATTCATAGCCCCTTGGGCTGAGAACCGTCAGCTAAGGGACACAGTTGGGATGACTCTTTCTTTGATGCCACATAAAGCACGAATTGATAAATATTTGCATTTTAGTTCCTGGGCATAAGAAAACAGTGCACCAGAATGAACTAAAAAGTCAATAGCATCCCTCATTAACTGTGAAGATTGTAAAGATGTTTTCAGCTTACCATCTAACAAGTGGAAAGGATCTCCTACAGGGAATCACTTCAGCTCGGGTATCAATTTTGACAGGTCATCACACAAATTTTTTATATACGTAGCTGAATCACTACAAATACAAACAATATCACTCCAATCTTTGTTGAACTTGGAAAGAACCTTTTTTGCAGAGCATAACAAGTGACACTGCGTTCCATGTTTTCCAAAAGTCTGGTGTCACGTTTTCACTACTATCCCATATGCTTGGTGATGTATATACTTGTCACTATACCTTGCATTTAATGTTTAAAGCCTGAGGTGTTGGCAATTCACTTACTATCAATACTGTCCCACTAGAAACTATGCTCAGATGTAATAAGGGTTGTTACCCATTCTCTGTGGGTAAATGTGATAACACATATTAGGAAAGATTTGTATGAACCAAGCCGTTTTACCTATCAGTGAAAGAATCAAATGCAGGCAAAATATCAAATGTGAGTTTGATATGTCCTGATTCTCTACAGTTTATAAAATAATTAAACTAAACCTAAAACGTGAAACTAAACCCTGCATCTTTAGACCAAAGGCCATAAAACTGAAAAAAGTAATAGGAAGAAGAAACAATATTTTAGTGGCATCCCCAAAGAACAAAACTTAAGCAGAATAATGTTAGCCAGTTTTTCTTACTACTAGCTTGTATAACAAAGTTACATTTTATTGACCCCTTCAGTAAGAACAAAATGAATTTTCCACTTTCTTTTTCCTTTCTTTGAATGGCATTTAGTTTGGTTGTGCAGGTGTTTTTTCAGTGTTTATATGTTTTCACCGGTGAGGGCTATTTTTCTTTCAGTGGGGTTTTATCAGTTATTATAGGTTTAAACCTAAAACCCCACAGCCTACATATATTTATTTATTTATTTATTTATTTATTTATTTATTGAGAGTTTTATATAGCGCGAACAAGACCCGTGGGTTTCAGAGCGCTTCACAAAAAAGTAGCTTAAATATTAACAAGATGATAATCATTGAACAAACAGATAGATATGAGGTAGATAATTATATGGCTATAGTGAGTGCTTAAGTAACTACATTCCACTCAAGTTCGTCGATGATAATACGAATTAGCTTTACAACATGAAGGTTATGTCATTTGTCCTTTTCGTCATACCTATGAGGTAGCGGTTATATAGTTTCAGAATGTGAGATAGATGTATAAGTTAGCTTTGACATGAGGTAGCAATTGGTATACAGTTTAGATACAAAAGGAAAGTCGACAGTATCAGACCATCATTTATCTTTCATCTAATTCACGGCAGTCCTTCCCTTCCTGTTAGAATTCGATCTCATAGTGAGACATAACCTTGTCTATATAAGGTATTTACTCATTAAGAAGCTCTTCACTTCTCGCTTAAATTTTGAGGTATTAGGAATCTTCCTAATACTTGGAGGCAATGAATTCCAAATCCTGGGGGCAGCTCCTGAGAACGCTCTGTCATAGGTTTTTTTCTTTCTGAATATGGCTGGGCGCAGCACCAACTCTTTGGCACTCCTGGTCGGTCTGTTACCTCCTGATAGCTCAATTTTCTTGGATAGGTAACTAGGGGTATTGTGGTGGAGTGCTCTGTGGGTGATACATGCTATCTTCAGTTGAATTCTGGCCTCATAGGGTAGCCAATTTAACGCTTTCAGGTGAGGAGAGATGTGGTCAAATTTCCTAGATCCGGTGATGAGTCTCGCCGCAGCATTGAGGCAGGCTTTTAGTGGTGCTGTGGATGTTTTTGGTAAACCTGCTAAGGTGGTGCAACCATATTCAATCCTGGAGTAAACCATATTTCTCCATAAAAGTTAGTATCTCACAGTTCACATCTATATATATACACAATTTTTACATATCTATACAAAACAAACAATTTTAGTACATTTATATTTTACACACTTTACTTAGAACCCAACTAAAGGTTCTTTTGCCCAACTTATTTCAAAAAAGGAAGTTTGTCCACAATTAATCAAAAAAATTCCTTCTATTCTGATCACCACAACAAACCAAACAAGAAAGGATTGTATAAGGTTAACCATGTTTTAACCTCCCTCTCTCTAGCACTCCTTATCAAATTTTTATCTTGATCAAAAAATATTTTCAGTTTGCATTGGTGTCTTCAAAAAGCTGTGTCGACGCGTTTCAGCCTCTTGTTAAATCAGGCCTCATCAGGACTACGAGGGCTTGGATAGGACAATTAGGAATTGAGTGAATGCATTACACAATTGTGAAATAATTCCATAATTGTGGAAAAATCCTTCTGGAAATCAGCTGCTGGTGCAATTCATGCGTCATGTTCAATTTTTCAGTCCCCGGTTTTGGTTAGGTAGCAGCTGGAACTCGATGGTGGTGTACATGATTGTAACCACATGTTTAAAATCAATAAAATGTCTATATTACTAGACGCATTGCTTAATAAGCATTGGCAAAGTCAATAGGTCTCGCTTTGTGACCTATTTACTTTGCCAATGTATTATAAACGTGCTGCAAAGAATCCCTGATCCTGTGCAAAGTGAATAAAGTTAAACAAGCATTCCATCGTGGTTCAGTTTTTAGTCTGAAGCGCCAGGATACTCGTGGGGTGACAGTAAGCGCTATATAAGTTTTAAAATCAATCAATCAATCATTTGTAATGCTATAGGTCGAAACTTTAACCTATTGGTATTTTAAATGACAATGCTCTGTATGTATGTGCACTTTGTACTCAAAGTCGTTGTTTGCACAATTTCAAAACACATAAATAAGAGGCATTGTCATTTACAATGCTAATAGCTCAAAATCTCGCAAATGCGAGACCTATTGCATCGCAAATGCTTGTTACTTGGAATGCTTTCCTATGGAAGAAAGCACATTCACTGCATACATATACTTGCAATACGTTTTACTGGGACCCCTCTGGGTCATGAGGTGGTATGGGACCAGGACCAAAATGCCACCAGCATGTTGGTCATCTTCGTCCTGGTGAGTCTAGATGCTGAAAGTGCTGGATGGGTTGGTAGCCTTGCGTGCTACGCCGTTGTAAGGAAGGGAGGCCACTTGGAAATAGATTGCAAAGAGGGACTTGGGGACAAGTCTGGGAGCTTTAAACAGGAGGCTCGGGTCCTGAGGATCCTGGTAGCATGGGCAAGCAGTCATTTTCCTTAGGCCTTGGCAGGGTGGCTCAGGTGCAGACTAGCCTTCTGGCTCTTGTGTGTCAAGATGCTCACAGTCGTCAGTCGGGACCCGCAGTGGGGGCAAAAATAGGACAACCGGGCCACTCTTGGTGCTGGCCTCTACAGTGGTAATGTCCCCTTGTTGGCTGGTTGCCGGTGATATTGGTGTAGTCTTGACTAAGTAACCTGTTCTTCTAAGTGTATCCTACTGAGTAGAGCAGCAAAACCTATATATTAAGTTTCAGGACTCCTCTTTGCAATGATAGTAAAAACAATACAAACTACAGTTAAAGCCTATGGATAAATAGGGGGCATGATAATGGAAAAGAAGGCACACCAAAGGCACAAGGTCTGTTCCCGTCCATGACTGGACCATGCCCAGCTTCAGGAACCCTAGCTATACTCCGAAAGCAATAAAAGCTACTGTTAGAACCTGTGAAGACATAGGGGTCATGATAATAGAAAAGGTGTGCCAAAGGCAAGCATGTCTGCGCCTGGACCACGCACAGACGACGGCCAGTGCCAGGAACACTGTTCTGATCATTGCCCAGCTATACTCCCCAGCACTCCCTAGGTTGCTAGACACTGGATGCCATTCCCCCTACTGATTCTACGCAACATCTTACACTATGGTAGGAGCTTTTATCTGCATCCACTGCTGCTTCTCTGGAAGTCACTTACCCACACCCCCTACGCAAATGCTAGCAACTCCCCCCACTCCCCCTCTCAACACACGCCAGAAAAGCAGCAATAATGCCTGCATGCCCACCCTGCAACACGTTGCAGCAAACCCACACCCACTAGCATGTATGCTTCTCAACACACGATCAATCCGCAAATACACAACCGAAATACGGGACCTGCTGAGTGCCACACCTGACATCCTCTTCATCACTGTGACTTGGCTCAACCCCTCATCGGCTCCTGACATCGTCACAGCATTCCCAGTGGGCTGCGAGAACGCTCGACAGGACTGCCGTCACAAGCCAGGAGAAGGCCTCACTATCAACTATAAGGATTCCATCAGAGAATGCCACCCCATTCATAGAACACTTGCACTTCAAGCTGCACATCTCTTTACCATGAACCGAACCCTCACCTATTGACCACCCGGTCCACGTGTGACCGCTTTCAACCTTTAGCCATCTTAACAAAACCATCACCAACTTCGCTGCTCCGCTCACCATCTACTCCAGAGCATACATTCTCTTGAAAGACTGAAAAGAACCCTGCACCACAGCACTCCTCGGAGGCTTGAGCAACATTGCACTTACCCAGCTCGTCTCAGAACCAACACACACCGCAGGACACACACTTGACTCCATTATCTGAAAGAGACACATTAGTGATAGATTCCTTACTTAGAATATCCCCAGGCGTCAGACTGGATCCGGAAAGTTTTGCTAAGCAGTACCCCTGCGTGTCAGTAGGTGGCGTCCTGCGGCTCCGCGTCCGTCAATGGCATCGTAAGTGCCAAGATGACGTCACAGAGACTACTTAGGCGCCACTCATGCACGCTGATGTCAGTGCTTTCTTTTTCTGCGCCAGCAAGCACAGATCCGGATTGAGCAAGTACCTTAGTCACTTTTGTCTTCCCCCTTTTTTCTCCTGGTGCACGTAGGGATGCCTGGCTTTAAGTCTTGTGGGGCCTGCCACCGTAATATGTCGGTAGTAGACCCCCATAATGTTTGCCTCTACTGCCTGGAGACTGATCATGACTCCCGGGACTGTCGAGCCATGGCCTGAAGGCCTTGCGGGAGCAGCGACGGAAATTGCTGGAGGTCCAGCATTCCTCTCACAGCGGCTCCGGGTCCAGGGGCCGTTCCTGAGATCGCTCCTCGGGCTCCAAGTCTTCGCCCTCGGATTCCGGTAAGCGACGTCATAAAAAGAAGTCGAAGAAGCGTCTTTGCTCTCCGATGTCCCCCTGTCGCTCCTCGGAGGCGGACGAGGGAGACAGGGGCTCCGCCCCTGCAGTTCCTCTGGAGACTGGGAGTCCTATGGTCTACCCGCCGTACCCAGGTCTGTTGCATCTCGCGAACAGGTGCAAGAGTTTCTTGCTACCATGGGCCGCCTTTTCAGGCCTCGGGCTCCCGCCGGCACACCTTCGGGCCTGCGGTCCCGTGTTCAGATCCTGTTGGCCCGGCGACTCTGCCAGCGGCTCCAGCCACGGCGCCACGAGGAGCAGCGTTGGCGGCTCCGGCGGCTCCCTCGGCTCCACCCTCGACGCCGCACTGGGTGCCGTTTATCCCACCCTTGCCCCGGTTACAGGGCCATTTTGTCCCGACCTGGGATCCGCATTGGGAGGCGGTGCCAGCCTGGCGCCGGCCAATTCCGGCGCTGTTTTCGATGCCCGTTCTAACTCTGCTCCGGCCCTGCCGCTGCGACCGCCCCCTCCAGCGCAAGAGGCAGAGGAGGACTGGGAAGGATTCCAGGACCCTCTTGCCCGGCAGTGTGACTCCGAGCAGGATTGTGTGGACGATCTGGAACGCGCCGGCGCTCTCGATGTCTCTTCTGACCCAGGGTTTACCTCTCCCCCACCTACGATGAAGGAGGGCGCTTCCTACACAATGGTGCTCCGTCGGGCTGCTGAGGCCCTCAGCCTCGACCTCCCCACGGTGATTCCCCAAAACTAACCTCCTCACCGAAGTGCTCCAGTTGGCGTCTACTTGGTCGGAGCCGTTGCTTTCCTTCAATGACGCCCTTACCAAAGTCCTATTGGGCACTTGGTTGATGCCGGCCACGGGGGACCCGGTGGTTAAAAACGTTGCCAGACGCCACCACCCGGCACCTGGTGACCCGGCCTTTCTGACCACCCATGCCACGCCTGAGAGTCTGGTCATCCAGACCTCGACGTTGCACAGTGACTTTCCTATGGCTCCCCCGGACAAAGACTCTAAGAAACTGGAACAGTTTGGTAAGCGGTTGTTCTCTTGGGCCAGCTTGGGGCTGCGGTCGGTGAACACCGTCTGCCGCTACTCTCACGCAGTGTGGGATTCCGTTGCTCAAGTGTTCCCTCAGTGCCCTGAGGAGGTCCAAGCTAAGTTCGCCATTCGGTGTGGTTTGGACATCGCAGACTCGTTGGGCAGGGCGATTTCTACGACGGTGGCGTTGCAACGCCACACCTGGTTGTGTTCGACTGGCTTCTCGCCCGATGTCCAGAGCTCGCTCACGGATATGCCCTTTGAGGGCACCCGCCTGTTTTGCAAAAGGCTGACAGTGCGTTGGAGCGTTTTAAGGACTTGTGGTCTTTCTGCAAATAATCCGTCCACTCCTGGTTTTCGTTCCTTTCGTGGCCAGGGCAGTGGCACCCAGGCACGTTCCTTCAACAAGCCTGTGCAGAACCAGCCTCAGCGCGGCCTTGGTCGTGGCTTCTGCAAGGGCGGGTCTGGGAATCAGCTTGCGGGCCACTCCACCTCCACCCCCGCTGCTCCTACCTCCAAACCTTCCTAGTCCGAGCTTCGTGGAGCACTCCACGCCGGTGGGTGGCAGGATCCACCACAACCTCCACCACTGGTGCGATATCACATCGGACAAGTAGGTGCTGCAGTTAATCCGCAAGGGTTACCCCCTTCCATTTCAGTCCTCCCATCCAGCCATGCCACCTCGGTGCCACCGCATGTCGGGGGATCATGTGGTTCTTCTCCAACAGGAAGTCCCGGCCCTGCCCTTTTGGCCAAGGGGGCTATCGAGTGCGTACCTGGGCAGTAAGTAGGGAGTGGTTGTTATTCCCACTACTTTCTGGACCCCAAGAAGGACAAGGGGGGCCTGCTCCCAATCTTGGACCTCCGGGACGTCAGTCGCTTCCTCCGGAAGAAGAAATTCAAAATGCTGACTCTGGCTCAGGTCCTGGCTGCCCTAGACCCTGGAGACTGGATGGTAGCATTGGACTTGCAGGACGCTTATTTTCTCATCCCCGTCTTGCCAGCCCACCGGCTTTACCTGCGGTTCATGGTAGGCCAGGAGCATTTTCAGTTTGCCGTGCTCTCTTTCGGCCTTACTAGCGCCCCTCGGATGTTCACGAAAGTGATGGCGGTGGTAGCAGCTCATCTGCGCAGGTCAGGGGTGTCAGTCTTCTTCCTACCTCGATGACTGGTTGTTGAGGGCGGGCTAGCCCCAGGCAGTTGGCACCCACCTCCAGACTACGGCCAACCTCCTGCATTTGCTGGGGTTCTCCATCAATGTGCCGAAGTCGCACCTGAGTCCCTCTCAGAAGTTCCCCTTTATCGAAGTGGTTCTGGATTAAACGCTGTTTCGGGTCTATCCTCCCGAGCAGCGAGTCCGGGATATTCAGGCTAGGATTCCGATCTTTCAACCTTTATCCCGGGTTTCAGTCAGGATGACCCTCCGGCTCCTGGGCCTGATAGCCTCTTGCATCCTGCTAGTGTGACATGCCAGATGGCATATGCGGGCTCTGCAGTGGGACCTGAAGCTCCAGTGGGCGCAGCATCAGGGCAACCTGTCTGATCACGTCCAGATCTTGGAGGGCACTGCACAACACTTGCAGTGGTTGCTCACGAATCGAGATTGGGTCAATGGCAGATCTCTCTCCCTTCCCCAATTGGAGCACACAGTGGTGACGGACGCGTCCCTCCTGGGATGGGGAGGCCACGTGGGAAAGGCCGAGATCAGAGGCCTCTGGTCTCCTGTGTAGTCCCGCTCCATTTCAACCTCCTGGAGCTGCGGGCGATTCGACTTGCACTGAAGGCATTCCTTCCTTCTGTCCGGGGGAGTGTAGTGCGGGTGTTCACGGGCAACACCACCGCCACGTGGAGAAGCGTGGCTCAGTGGTTAGAGGCGGCAGACCCGGAAGCTGAGATCGGCCGTGGACCAGGGTTCGATTCCCCGCCTCGGCGGGTCTCGGGCTCAAAATTCCACGGAGTCGACAATTCTCGCTCCGGTGCCTACTTGACTCACGGGGTCACACTCTGCGACTCTGGGCAATAGCTTGCTTAATCTCCACTACGGCCCCTCGCGGCGGGATGCCTGGCTTTCACCTTGTGGATACCCGGCCGGGGTATCTCACAGGGGAATACCAGGACGGGTTCCCTAAGCAAGCGCCTTGAGACCCCTGGGTTAAAGTGTTGCGCTATATAAATCGAAACACATTTACATTTACATTTACATTGCAACAAACTGAAACCTTTGTCGAGAGGCTCTGCATCTCTGTACATGGCTGGAACATCAGGGCATTACCTTGGTGGTTAACACCTGGCAGGTTCTCTGAACACCAGGGCGGACGAACTCGGCCGCCGGTGCTTGATGGATCACGAATGGCGTCTGAACTCTGACGTGGCGCAAGGTCTCTTTCAGCAGTGGGGAGAGCCTTGGTTAGATCCTTTCGCCACAGAACAGAACGCGCAATGACATCAGTTCTGCGCGTTGGAATTTCCAAGGCGGCATTCGCTCTGAGACGCTTTTCTTCGCAAGTGGAGCTGCGGTCTGTTGTACGCCCTTCCGCGTATTCCACTTCTGCCCAGAGTGCTGAAAAAGATCAGGCGCGACCGGGCCCAAGTCATCTTTGCGGCTCCGGACTGGGCACGAATATACTGGTATCCCGAGCTACTCAGCATGTCTGTCGATCCCCCGATTAGTCTGCCTCTTCAGGAGGACCTTCTGTCGCAGCCTCCACCCGAACCTGTTCAATCTCCACTTCCTTGGGCCAGGGCGGACGAACTCCGCCGCCGGTGCTTGATGAATCACGAATGGCGTCTGAACTCAGACGTGGCGCAAGATCTCTTTCAGCAGTGGGGAGTGTGAGAAGGTGGCCTGATATGCAGTGGTCACTATTCTAGTGAACACTATGTATCAGTCCAGCAACCCTTATTGATGATTGGTTGTAAGTCAACCTTATAGACCAGCTATCCTAGTAGCGTGGATACGAGCAGTCTAAGGCTAAAGACTCGAGAGGGCGTGTTAAGCCAGCTGTTATACCACATATACCCCTTGAACACCAAGTGAAAGGACACCACACAAGTGTTATGAAAATAAACAGTTATTTATTAAAGATCACAACAGCCCTGTACTCTTTATGAGGACAGGGTACTAAGCACAAACCAAAACTCTTATAAAAATACTTAAGTTAGCACAGTATATACAAATGCCCGAGGGGCACGGAAAACCATATACTTGAAAAGTGGAATGCGAAATTACTAGCAGGTAAGTACAGTACTAATAGGCTTTGGAATCGCTAGGACTTGACTATAGAATCGTTAGATTACTTCTAGGAGACCCAGGGGACTCGGGTGCAGTGTGTGCACTCTCACGCGAGATGCGGGACAAAGTCTATGGTAGCTAGAATTTGCAAAGTTAGTGTTCTCGGGCGAACCCGACCTGGTAGGGAGAAAACGAAAGTAGATTCTGACCCTTGGATAGTGAGGCTATGCTGGGGCACCGAAATGCCGAAGTTACCTAGCCCAGGGGCTGCAGCTGCATAGGACTCAAAAGACGTCGGGAATCCTCGTTGACGGGCCAGGAGCCTGGAAGAAAGAAGTTGCTGGCAGGCGACCAGTGAAGAAAGTTCGGTGGATCCAAGCCTGGATCGATGGAAGATGACACCTGAAAGCAGAGGGGACCAAGTTCGAGACTACTAGCCAGTAGTCAGTGGGCACCAGGAGGGCACCGGATGGTAGCCACCTCGACAAGGCGTGTGGGTGACGCTGGGCTCGGAGATCTCACGGACCAGGAGGCGTTGTCGGCGACCAGGAAGGAGGATCGAGCTGTCCCACGAAGATAGAAGCTGTCGGCGTCGCTGGACCCAGGATTGGGCAACAAAGCCTTGGCAAATTCAAGCCCACGCGGTGGACCTAAAATGGCGTCTGGAGTGGACCAGGAGGGTCCGGGGTGCCTCTCTTCAAGAAGGAAGCAAGGGCCAGTCTGGAGCAACCAGACCAGCAGCAGTGATGTCGTCGGGCGTCGTTCAGAAGGCCACAAGCCAGCCGGCTAGTAGCCAAACAACGCGGTGCACAGCAAACAGCAGAAGGGCCCCACGCAGATCGTGGAGATGCAGGGGGCTGATCTTGGGTGCTGGAGCTGCGCAGGGTTGGAGCTTCTCGGACCCCAAAGCACTCACCCGTGGAGGACACGGTGGGCTTGCAGTAAAGATGTCGTGCAGTCTTGGCGATCGTCGGTCCCTCGAGGTCTCGTCGCACTCACGGTTCTCAGCTTGGCTGTAGAGGTGAGTAGAGGTCAGAGGTGCCAGGGAAGCCGGGTCTCGTCGAGCTGGGTCGTCGGATTCGTGATGAAGGACTTGCAGCAGACCGCAGTGTTCTTTAGGATGGTGCCTGCGGATGCAGGGTGACTACTCCTTAGCCACAAGGGAGAATCTTGAGGAAGAAATCTTGAAGTCCTTTCGAAGAAAGTCGTGTCTTGATTCCAAAGATGATCTAATTTGAACAGGGGGCCCGCTCCCATCTTTATACTAAAAAAGGGGGCTGACCCGGTGACTAGGTCCTGCCTATGGGTGGGACTAGGAGGGGGGTGGTTACACCCCTCTGCCATGCCGGACTTCCCCAGGCCAGGGGCTGGTGTGCCCCTGGAACTGGTTCAGACCGGCCTATGCGTAGTGAGCACCGGGGTGCCACTCAGCAGTCACCTTCCTGAAAAGCCCTGCCTACCCAGGATACACAAAACCATGTCTGGGACGGTGCTAGCACCGCCCCTGACAGGAAACCCTTTGTCCAGGCTCCCCTCGCTGGAAGGACTCCCAGCTGTAGGGGGTCAGACTCGTGTCTGTGGTGGCAGCATCCATTTTGTGGAGCTGAGGCTTTAGTTAACTTTAACCGGGGTTCACAGTTACATACATGTCGTGTCCCTCTAGAAGGGTGGAATGCTAACCCCGTCGCCAGAATTGGCGAGGGGTTAGTATTCCAATTCGTATGACACCTTACTCGACATGTTTTGATAAAGCAATACCAAAGTTAGCATTTAACCGCGAGGATTATAATGCACTTAAGAGTATATGGTATGCGTTATCATGGAACAGCTATTAGGACTTGGTTCCGCAAGCTGCAGACAGGCTCAGCTCATGCCAGAGCACCATCTCACACGATTCCAAGCACTCTGCCTTCAGGATTGTCAAGGCCTGCCATAGGAGTGACTGATAGGAATCTGTGTGTCCATTTTAGGGTTAGGTATAGGTATACTACACCTACAGCAAAGCGTGATTACACGACTTTGCCCCAGCTGTCATGCAGCCAGTTGTGTCAAATTTAAGAGGCCAGCCAGGGGTGGCATAATACATGCTGCAGCCCCTGGCAGCCCTGGGTACACCTATGCCCTGAGTTACAGGGTCTGATAAGGTGGCCCAGCACCAATTGGTAAATGCACCTAGGGTACATGTCGTAATTTAGAAAGAGAACAGCCAGGCTGTGGGTCTGATTGGCAGGCCCACAGCCAGAGAAAGTCGTAAACCAGTGAAACAAAAGCAAAAAATCTGGGTGATCATAGGATTGCAGACCCTACTCTCCTACATGACCCCCCACCCCCAAACTTTGGGACAATAAGCTAACCTTGACCAGGTGAGTCTTCTTGTTCTAAGTGGAAATATCTGGAGAGCCCATCGGCATTGCCATGATCAGTACCAGGTCTATGTTCCACTGTAAAGTCCATCCCCTGTAGGGAAATGGACCACCTGAGCAGTTTGGGGTTTTCACCCTTCATCTGATTTAGCCACAAGAGGGGCTTATGGTCGGTCTGAATCTTGAAGTGAGTGCCAAACAAGTATGGCCTCAGCTTCTTCAGGGCCCAAACCACAACAAAGGCCTCCCTCTCAATAGCTGACCAATTCTTCTCTCTGGGGGTCAGCCTTCTGCTTATAAAAGCAATGGGCTGATCTTGACCATCAAAATTCAGTTGAGAAAGAACAGCTCCCACACCCAACTCAGAAGCATCTGTTTGGACAATGAATGGTTTGGAGTAGTCTGGACTCTTAAGGATAGGTGCTGTGCACATGGCCTGCTTTAGGTCATCGAATGCTTTTTGACAGCCTGCTGTCCACTGAACCTTTTTTGGCATTTTCTTACTTGTCAGTTCATTTAATGGTGTCACAATTGAACCATAGTTCCTGACAAACTTCCTATAGTAACCAGTCAGGCCCAAGAAAGCTCGAACCTGAGTCTGGGTGGTTGGAGGAGCCCAGTCCCTGATTGACTGTATCTTGCTCTCCAGTGGCTGAACCTGGCCTCCACCTACAAGGTGGCCCAGGTATACAACCTGTGTCTGCCCTATCTGGCACTTGGTGGCCTTGATAGTGAGGCCTGCTGCTTGCAGAGCCTCTAACACTTTCCTCAGGTGGACCAGGTGATCCTCCCAGGTGGAGCTAAAGACAGCAATATCATCTAGATATGCTGCACAGAAGTCATCCAGCCCAGTAAGGACTTGATTCACCAACCTTTGGAAGGTGGCAGGTGCATTTTTCAGACCAAAGGGCATTACCACAAATTGATAATGCCCACCAGGGGTTGAAAATGCTGTTTTGGGCTTGGCATCCTCAGCTAACCTGATTTGCCAATACCCAGCTGTTAAGTCAAATGTGCTTAAGTAGTTGGCAGAAGCCAATCTATCTATCAGCTCATCTGCCCTTGGTATTGGGTGGGCATCAGTCTTAGTGACTGCATTGAGACCCCTGTAGTCTACGCAAAACCTCATCTCTCTCTTACCACCCTGGGTGTGAGGCTTTGGCACTAGAACTACTGGACTAGCCCAAGGGCTATCTGAGGGTTCAATGACTCCCAACTCCAACATTTTCTGCACTTCAGTTTTTATGCAGTCTCTAACATGATCAGGCTGCCTGTAGATCTTACTCTTAACTGGCAGACTGTCACCAGTGTCAACCTCATGGGTACACCAATTGGTCTGACTGGGTGTCAGAGAAAACATATGTCTGAAAGACTGAAGAACCTGTTTACAGTCTTTCTGTTGATGCTCAGAGAGGCTGCCACAAAAGACAACACCATCTACTGACCCATCATCAGGATTCTGAGTGAGCAGGTCTGGGAGAGGGTCACTCTCTTCCTCCTGTCCCTCATCTATGGCCATGAGCAAACTCATGTCCTTCCTGCCGACATATGCTTTGAGCCTGTTGACATGGAGCACCCTGTGGGGGCTCCTGGGAGTTCCAAGGTCCACCAGGTAGGTGACCTCTCCCTTTTGCTCAAGAATTGTGTGGGGCCCAGACCATTTGTCTTTGAGTGCTGCTGGGGCCACTGGCTCCAACACCCACACCTTCTGTCCAGGCTGATAAACAGTCAGGACAGCCTTTTGGTCATGCCAAGCTTTTTGAAGTTCTTGACTGGCCTTAAGGTTTTCTGATGCCTTCTCCATATACTCAGCCATCCTGGAGCGGAGACCAAGTACATAGTCCACTATGCTGGTTGCAGGCTTTTTGAGAGGTCTCTCCCATCCTTCCTTCACCAAACACAGGGGGCCTCTCACAGGATGCCCATACAAAAGTTCAAAAGGGCTGTAGCCAACCCCCTTTTGTGGGACCTCTCTGTAAGCAAACAGAAGGCAGGGAATCAGGACATCCCATCTACGCCTGAGCTTTTCAGGTAGTCCATGAATCATCCCTTTTAGGGTCCTGTTGAACCTTTCAACAAGCCCATTGCATTGTGGATGATAGGGTGTAGTGAATTTGTAATTGACACCACACTCCTTCCACATAGCAGTTAAGTAGCTTGACATGAAGTTTGCACCTCTGTCAGAGACAACCTCCTTAGGGAAGCCCACTCTGGAGAACACTCCAACTAGGGCCCTTGCCACCACAGGTGCTGTGGTGGTCCTAAGTGGAATAGCTTCAGGATACCTGGTGGCATGATCCACTACCACCAGTATAAACTTGTGCCCTGATGCTGTCTGGGGTTCCATTGGACCAACAATGTCAATCCCCACTCTTTCAAAGGGCACCCCCACCACAGGCATTGGTATAAGGGGGGCCTTTGTTGTGCCACCTGACTTACCACTGGCTTGGCAAGTGACACAGGAGCGACAAAACTCCTTGGTATCCTCATTCATGTGAGGCCAGTGAAAGTGTGAGACAAGTCTGTCCCAAGTCTTTGTCTGGCCTAAGTGACCTGCTAAGGGAATCTCATGGGCCAAGGTAAGTAGGAAACCTCTCTGAGACAAGGGTACAACCAGCCTCCTGGTCATGCCAGGCTTGGGGTCTCTTGACTCAGTGTACAGGAGTCCATCTTCCCAGTATACCTTGTGGGTACCTGTGGCGTTCCCAGCAGCCTCAGCAGCAGCCTGCTGTCTGAGGGGTTCAAGAGAAGGGCAGCTTAACTGGTCCTTCCCCAGGTCTTCCCTTGAGGGTCCCCCTGAACCCAAGAATTCAACTTGATCAAGTTCAAACTCTCTGGGCTCAGTTTCCCTCAATTCCTGTAGGTCAGCCTCCTCTGAGACTTGATCCTCAACCTGGGGCAAGGGGGAAGGCACAGCCTTAACCCTGCTGCTCTTTTTCTTGGAAGGTGTCTGGTCCATTGTTCCAGGATCCAGCACCTGTTCAGTGGGGCATTTCCTGACCTGTGACCTGGTCACAGCAAACACATGTGCTGGCAAGCCTAACATTTCCATGTGAGTCCTCTGCTCCACTTCTGACCATTGTGATGACTCCAAATCATTGCCCAACAAACAATCCACTGGGAGGTCTGAACTAACTACAACCTTCTTTTGGCCAGTTACTCCTCCCCAGGAGAAAGCTACAATTGCCATACTGTGACTGGTAGTGACATTGCTTGCATTGGTCACCAGGAAATCTGTACCTGGCATGATCTGTCCAGGGTCCACAAAGTTAGGTGTCACCATGGTGACACTGGCACAAGTGTCCCTATAGGCCTGAGCCATTTTTCCATTTATGAAAGGTGTCTGTCTGTATTTGCCCAAACTATTGGGACTTATGTCAGGGGATATATCCATATCCCCTGTACTGACAAGGACAGCCTGAGTGAGTGTACCAACTAAGTTGTCACACCCCTCAGAACCCAGGGTTAACCCTACTAAACCCTTGGGAGGTGCACTACCACTGCTGGCTGTACTAGGGGGCACAGGTGCATTAGAGGCTGCAGTGGCAGGAGTCTGCCCTCCTTCTTTCTTGGTGCACTCACTAAACCAGTGAGTTTTACTTTTACAGTATTGGCACCACCTTTTAGATTGGCCTTCTTTCTTCTTTTGGGGAGCCTGACCCCCACCCTCTTTGGGTTGTTGGGGACCTGTCGAAGACTTCTGGTCATTTTGTTCCCCCTTAGAATCTTTACCCTTCTGGTCTGCTTTCTTCTGACCACCTTGATTCTGGCCCTGGTTCTGTTTAACTCTTGTTCTAACCCATCTGTCTGCCTTCTTTCCCAATTCTTGGGGAGAGGTCAGATCTGAGTCAACAAGATGCTGATGCAACAACTGGTTCTGACAATTGTTTAACATTTGTTCTCTCATCATCAAATTATACAATCCTTTATAATCAGTAACCTTACTGCCCAGCAACCAGCCCTCAAAAGCCTTAGTGGCACAATCTACAAAGTCAGACCAATCTTGAGACTGAGTTTTCTGGGTATCCCTGAACAGCACCCTGTACTGCTCAGTGGTTAGGCCAAACCCTTCAACCAGTGCATTTTTCAAGACTTGGTAATCATTAGCATCCTCCACTCTTGTAGTGAGGAGCTTGTCTCTACCTTTTCCTTCAAAGGAGAGCCACAAGATAGCTGCCCACTGACTTGGGGGAACACCTTGCACAGTGCAGGCCCTCTCCAAAGCAGTAATCCATTTGTGGATGTCATCCCCTTGTTTAAAGGGGGGCACTATCTTACCCAGGTGTTTTGTGTCAAAACTCCTTTCCCTATTGCTAGGTACAATGCTGCCACCAGTGGGGACTACCCCACTTAACTGTTGCTCTCTAGCAAAGGCAAGCCTCTCTTTGGCCAGGGCAAGTTCTTCCCTTTCAATCCTCAGATTGGCTGCCCTTTCTTTAGCTTCATACACTCTCCTCTGAGGGGATGTCATCCCTCTTTGAGAAGAGTTGTGAGAGCCATTGGTTTGAAGGGATCTGCCAGAGCCTCTTGACAGAGATCTGGCTCGTCCATTCCCAATGTTAAGCTGACCTGATAGTGGCCCCAGGGGTCCCCCAGTACCACTGTCATGTTTGCTTAAGTTGGACCTGCTTAGTCTAACGACTTCTACCTGTCCCTTATCTGCCTCATCCCCAGAGGGATCCTCATCCTCATCATCCTCTACATCTTCATTCTCAGTTGAGAGGTGGATGAGGTCAGGGTCACCTCTGGTTCCCTCAAGGGGAGGCATACCTCCATCTGGATTAGAAGAGCTAAGAAGGGTCTCAGCTTTTCTGGCATCATAAGTCTCCAAGAGACCAATCAGAAAGGAAGTTGTGGGGTTAGACCCCTGCTTGATCTTCCTGGAGTGACACACCTGTCTTAACTCCTTGAAGCTCAGCACAGTATATCTTGAAGGGATGACCTGTGGAGGGTCAGCTGACACAAGGGGAGACTCAGAGTTTCCTCCTTTGTCCGACATACTGTTTCTAGTGTGGTGTAAGTGATGCACCTACCTACACTATGTGTTTACCTACTGATCCCTTGCTAAGAGTTGCAGCCAAGGTGTGCTAGGCCTTGAGGAGCTGCAACAGCTGGTTCAGTAGAACTCAGAGTATTCTAAGCTTAGTTATATGTACTAACAGTACTTATGTGATCTTTCAACAAGATATTCTTAGGATACGTGTGGTAAAACAACAGCAAGCTCAAATCCCAACCGCTGCTCATCAATGTGAGAAGGTGGCCTGATATGCAGTGGTCACTATTCTAGTGAACACTATGTATCAGTCCAGCAACCCTTATTGATGATTGGTTGTAAGTCAACCTTATAGACCAGCTATCCTAGTAGCGTGGATACGAGCAGTCTAAGGCTAAAGACTCGAGAGGGCGTGTTAAGCCAGCTGTTATACCACATATACCCCTTGAACACCAAGTGAAAGGACACCACACAAGTGTTATGAAAATAAACAGTTATTTATTAAAGATCACAACAGCCCTGTACTCTTTATGAGGACAGGGTACTAAGCACAAACCAAAACTCTTATAAAAATACTTAAGTTAGCACAGTATATACAAATGCCCGAGGGGCACGGAAAACCATATACTTGAAAAGTGGAATGCGAAATTACTAGCAGGTAAGTACAGTACTAATAGGCTTTGGAATCGCTAGGACTTGACTATAGAATCGTTAGATTACTTCTAGGAGACCCAGGGGACTCGGGTGCAGTGTGTGCACTCTCACGCGAGATGCGGGACAAAGTCTATGGTAGCTAGAATTTGCAAAGTTAGTGTTCTCGGGCGAACCCGACCTGGTAGGGAGAAAACGAAAGTAGATTCTGACCCTTGGATAGTGAGGCTATGCTGGGGCACCGAAATGCCGAAGTTACCTAGCCCAGGGGCTGCAGCTGCATAGGACTCAAAAGACGTCGGGAATCCTCGTTGACGGGCCAGGAGCCTGGAAGAAAGAAGTTGCTGGCAGGCGACCAGTGAAGAAAGTTCGGTGGATCCAAGCCTGGATCGATGGAAGATGACACCTGAAAGCAGAGGGGACCAAGTTCGAGACTACTAGCCAGTAGTCAGTGGGCACCAGGAGGGCACCGGATGGTAGCCACCTCGACAAGGCGTGTGGGTGACGCTGGGCTCGGAGATCTCACGGACCAGGAGGCGTTGTCGGCGACCAGGAAGGAGGATCGAGCTGTCCCACGAAGATAGAAGCTGTCGGCGTCGCTGGACCCAGGATTGGGCAACAAAGCCTTGGCAAATTCAAGCCCACGCGGTGGACCTAAAATGGCGTCTGGAGTGGACCAGGAGGGTCCGGGGTGCCTCTCTTCAAGAAGGAAGCAAGGGCCAGTCTGGAGCAACCAGACCAGCAGCAGTGATGTCGTCGGGCGTCGTTCAGAAGGCCACAAGCCAGCCGGCTAGTAGCCAAACAACGCGGTGCACAGCAAACAGCAGAAGGGCCCCACGCAGATCGTGGAGATGCAGGGGGGCTGATCTTGGGTGCTGGAGCTGCGCAGGGTTGGAGCTTCTCGGACCCCAAAGCACTCACCCGTGGAGGACACGGTGGGCTTGCAGTAAAGATGTCGTGCAGTCTTGGCGATCGTCGGTCCCTCGAGGTCTCGTCGCACTCACGGTTCTCAGCTTGGCTGTAGAGGTGAGTAGAGGTCAGAGGTGCCAGGGAAGCCGGGTCTCGTCGAGCTGGGTCGTCGGATTCGTGATGAAGGACTTGCAGCAGACCGCAGTGTTCTTTAGGATGGTGCCTGCGGATGCAGGGTGACTACTCCTTAGCCACAAGGGAGAATCTTGAGGAAGAAATCTTGAAGTCCTTTCGAAGAAAGTCGTGTCTTGATTCCAAAGATGATCTAATTTGAACAGGGGGCCCGCTCCCATCTTTATACTAAAAAAGGGGGCTGACCCGGTGACTAGGTCCTGCCTATGGGTGGGACTAGGAGGGGGGTGGTTACACCCCTCTGCCATGCCGGACTTCCCCAGGCCAGGGGCTGGTGTGCCCCTGGAACTGGTTCAGACCGGCCTATGCGTAGTGAGCACCGGGGTGCCACTCAGTAGTCACCTTCCTGAAAAGCCCTGCCTACCCAGGATACACAAAACCATGTCTGGGACGGTGCTAGCACCGCCCCTGACAGGAAACCCTTTGTCCAGGCTCCCCTCGCTGGAAGGACTCCCAGCTGCAGGGGGTCAGACTCGTGTCTGTGGTGGCAGCATCCATTTTGTGGAGCTGAGGCTTTAGTTAACTTTAACCGGGGTTCACAGTTACATACATGTCGTGTCCCTCTAGAAGGGTGGAATGCTAACCCCGTCGCCAGAATTGGCGAGGGGTTAGTATTCCAATTCGTATGACACCTTACTCGACATGTTTTGATAAAGCAATACCAAAGTTAGCATTTAACCGCGAGGATTATAATGCACTTAAGAGTATATGGTATGCGTTATCATGGAACAGCTATTAGGACTTGGTTCCGCAAGCTGCAGACAGGCTCAGCTCATGCCAGAGCACCATCTCACACGATTCCAAGCACTCTGCCTTCAGGATTGTCAAGGCCTGCCATAGGAGTGACTGATAGGAATCTGTGTGTCCATTTTAGGGTTAGGTATAGGTATACTACACCTACAGCAAAGCGTGATTACACGTCTTTGCCCCAGCTGTCATGCAGCCAGTTGTGTCAAATTTAAGAGGCCAGCCAGGGGTGGCATAATACATGCTGCAGCCCCTGGCAGCCCTGGGTACACCTATGCCCTGAGTTACAGGGTCTGATAAGGTGGCCCAGCACCAATTGGTAAATGCACCTAGGGTACATGTCGTAATTTAGAAAGAGAACAGCCAGGCTGTGGGTCTGATTGGCAGGCCCACAGCCAGAGAAAGTCGTAAACCAGTGAAACAAAAGCAAAAAATCTGGGTGATCATAGGATTGCAGACCCTACTCTCCTACAGGGAGAGCCTTGAATAGATCTATTAGCCAATGAAGAGACCGCGCAAAGTCATCAGTTCTGCATGTTGGAATTTCCAAGGCGGCACTCGCTTGGCGACGCTTTTTGTCACGAGTGGAGTTGCGGTCTGTTGTACAATTTTCCGCCTATACCACTTCTGCCAAGAGTGCTGAAGAAGATTCGGCGCGACCGTGCCCGAGTCATCCTTGTGGCTCCGGATTGGGCACGAAGATACTGGTATGCTGAGCTACTCAGCACGGCGATCGATCCCCCGATCCGACTGCCTCTTCGGGAGGATCTTCTGTTGCAGCAGCAGGGGACAGTCCTCCACCCGAACCTGTTCAACCTCCACCTCCTTGCGTGGAGATTGAGCAGCGATAGTTGACAGCTTTCGATCTTCCTCCCGAAGTCTGTGATTTTATTCTGGCAGCCAGGCGTTCCTCCACAAAAACGGTAGACACCTGCAGGTGGAACAAGTTTGTGGCATGGTGCACAGCGAAGGCTGTGGATCCCCTTTCTGCCCCACTGTTTCCGAGGTTCTTTTGTTCCTTCTTTCTTTGGCCCAGCGGGGCTCTGCTCTTGGCACTATCAAAGCCTATCTCTCTTCCATTTCCGCCTTTCTACAGCTTCCTGATCAGCCTTCTCTTTTTAAGTCCCCGGTTGTTAACCATTTTCTGAAAGGCATTACACATACGTTCTCTCCCGTGCCGTTCATCATGCCTCAATGGGACTTAAACCTTGTCTTGACGTTTCTGAAGTGCGCTCTCTTCGAGCCACTTCATAACTGTCCCTTCCAGAGAGGAAGAGAGGCTTCACTGTCTGGACCCAAAGCGTGCGCTCTCCTTCTACCTGAGCCCCACACATCAGTTCCGGGTGGATGACCAGCTCTTTGTTGGCTACGTGGGTGCCAGAAAAGGTCGGGCCGTGCACAAACGGACCATCTCTCAGTGGGTCGTTTTCTGCATTAAGGCCTGTTACTCGTAGGCTAAGAAGGAGCCTCCTGTGGGGCTTGCGTGCCCAATCCACCAGGGCAACAGCAGCCACTACTGCCTTGGGACGCAGTGTTCCCTTGCAGGACATTTGTCTGGCAGCTATGTGGGCCTCACTGCACACGTTTACCAAGCATTACTACCTTGACTGTCAAGTCCGGGGGGGCGGCTTCTTTGGCCGTTCTGTTCTCTGTGACTTTCTGGTGTAATTCTGTTCGCAGACCCTCCACCGGGGTTGGTATTGCTGGGGTATCTATTCTAATCTAAGGAATCTATCACAAACGTGTCTCTTTCAGATGCACATGTTACTACTTGTGTTATGATATATCTGTATGTGATAGATTCCTTACAGCCCCACCCATCCTCCCAGTTCTGTGAACCGAGTACTAGGGTTAAGGTCATCCTTTTCAGGGCCCTAGTTTTCAGTATCTTGCATGGCTCTGCGTTCCTGGCGCGGAAAATCTGAAAGAAACACGTTAGTGTTAGATTCCTTACCTTAGAATATCCCCAGGCGTCAGTCTGGATCCGGAAACTTTTGCGTAGCAGTACCCCTGCGCGTCGGTAGGCGTCGTCTGCAGCCGTCCCCTGCGGCTCCGCGTCCGTCGTCGGCGTCGTGCGCCGTGATGACGTCGCTGGAGTATATAGACGCCGCCTCCGCGCGCTGACGTCAGTTCTTCTTTTTTCCGCGCCAGTGGACGCAGATCTGAAGAGCAGTACTCCGGTCTTTTGACCAAGTTTTTCGATAGTTATTTCTCTCTTTGTGCCTGTTAGGATGCCTGGGTTCAAAACCTGTGATGACTGTGAGCGCACGATGTCGGTCACAGACCATCACCGCCATTGTCTCCGGTGTCTGGGCCCCGACCACGACGTGGACTCCTGCGTCGACTGCCGGGCCCTCACCTCCAAGGCTAGGCGGGAGCGGTCCCGCAAGCTACTGGAGTTCCGGGTGTCGGCCCCACGTCGGGACCGGGAGCGGTCCCGGTCCGGCCGGAGGTCGAGTGAGTGTTCGAGGGAGCGGTCGCGGAGCCGCGCCGAGCGTTCCGGAAGTCGACACCACTCGTCAGGCTCATCAGGTAAGAAGCACAAGAAGTCGGGGCGTCGTCATCGTACCCCCGACTCCCCCCGACGCTCGCGCGATGCGGCCGGTCCTCGGGTGACCCCAACCCCGCGGCTCCGCGAGAGTCGCCGGCGCGGCCTGCCTCATACCCTCCGGTCCCTGGGCACGGCGCGACGCCTGAGGAGATCGAGGCGTTCCTCATGGCCATGAGGGCGCTCGCTTCTCCGACGGGGCCTACGGTGCCTTCGGGCCCAGTGCTGCCGTCTGGGGGCCCTGGCGGTTCGGGTGTCCCTGCCTCGGCGCCGTTGGGTGCTCCGGCCCCGGCGCCGCCGACGGCTCCGACCCCGGCGCCGCAAGGGCCTTCGGGATCGGCGCCGGCTGGTCTTCCGGCCTCTCCGGCGCCGTTACCATCGGGGTTACCCCCGACGCCGCCTCCGCGCGGCGCCGGTTCTCCGGTGCCGGCTCCGGCCGGCGGCGGGGCTCCGGCGCCGGCTCCGGGCGGCGCCGTTCCCCTACCTTCCCCGACGCCGGACGCGGAGCCGGACCGGCGTCGCTCGACGCCGGTCCCGGCGCCGATGGGGCCCATGAACCCCGAGGAGCCGGTCTACATCGTTGACTCCGAATACGGAGAGGATGAAGAGTTCGGTGAAGGTTGGGAGGGGTCCGAGGACCCTCTGTCACGCGAGTGCCAGTATGACCCGGACTGGACAGGTGACTTGGGGGATGCCAGTGGTCTGGACGACTCTCCTAACCCTGGTTTGATCTCTCCTCCAACCGTGGCATCGGTGGAGGGAGCTGCATATTCAGTGGTGCTGATGAGGGCTGCCAAGGCCTTACACCTTGAGCTCCCCGTCGCGGCCGTGAGGCCTAACATCCTCACTGAGGTCTTCAAACCGCAGTCATGCCCACAGGAGCCACTGCTGCCGTTTAATGAAGCCTTGTCAGACGTTCTGTTGGGCACGTGGTCCAGGCCCGCTTCAGGTGCGCCTGTTGATCGGAACGTGGCCAGGCGCCACCGTCCTTGTCCGGACGACCCCAAGTTCCTGTCTACCCACCCCACTCCTGAGAGTCTGGTGATCCAGGCCTCGACCTCCCAGTCCGCATTCCCGTCGGCCCCGCCCGACCGGGAATCCAAGAGGTATGACCAGTTTGGCAAGAAGGTCTTCTCGTCCATTAGTTTGGGCCTGCGGTCTTGTAACACCGCTTGCCTCTTGGGCCGCTACACCCACTCTGTGTGGGATACGGTCGCGGAACTGCTGCCAGAATGCCCCATGGAGGTGCGGGCAAAACTCGGTCAGGCTGTGGCTGAGGGCCGAGATGCAGCTAAATATTCGATACGGTGTGGTCTTGATACGACCGACTCGCTGGGCAGAGCTATGTCAACGACGGTGGCGATTCGTCGCCACGCCTGGCTGAGATCCGCCAACTTTTCGGCAGATGTCCAGAATACATTGATGGACATGCCGTTTGATGGCTGTCACCTGTTCGGTGATAAGGCGGACCACGCGCTGGAACGCTTCAAGGACTCCAGGGTCACGGCCAAGTCCTTGGGCCAAGGAAGGGGCGCCCCCACACGTGCTGCCAGCCACGCGCCGCAACAGTCCTTTCAACGCGGTGGCGGCCGTGGAAACCGCCGTGGTGGCGGTCGGGGACAACGGCGGGGTCAGACCACACCTCCCCCCGCAGCATCTGCCTCAAAATCCTCCTAGTCCGTGCTTTCGGCCCCATGTGCCGCCAGTGGGTGGCAGGGTTCGCCATCACCACGCTCACTGGCGCACGATCACTTCGGACAGGTGGGTGCTGCAAATCGTCCGAAGGGGCTACTCCCTCCCCTTCGAGACCACTCCTCCAGCCATGCCACCGCGGAACCACCGTGTGTCGGGGGACCACTTGACACTTCTGCAGGAGGAAGTTACGGCCCTATTGGCCAAGGGGGCCATCGAGCGCGTTCCTGGGCCAGAAGTAGGGCGTGGTTGCTATTCCCACTACTTTCTGGTGCCCAAGAAGGACAAGGGAGGCCTACGTCCTATCTTGGATCTAAGGGACGTCAACGGCTTCCTCCGGAAGGAGAAGTTCAAGATGTTGACGTTAGCTCAGGTCTTGGCTGCTCTAGACCCACAAAACTGGATGGTAGCGTTGGACTTGCAGGATGCCTATTTTCACATCCCCGTCCTGCCGGCCCACCGGCGTTACCTGCGGTTCACGGTAGGCCAGGAGCACTTTCAGTTTATCGTGCTTCCCTTCGGCCTTACCAGCGCCCCACGGGTGTTCACAAAGGTGGTGGCGGTGGTCGCAGCCCATCTGCGCAGGTTGGGGGTCTCAGTCTTCCCCTACCTAGACGACTGGTTGTTGAAGGCGGGCTCGCCCCAGACAGTCGTCCGCCACCTTCAGATGACGGCAGACCTCTTGCACGACCTGGGGTTCTCCATCAATGTGCCGAAATCACACCTGTGTCCCTCTCAAAAGCTCCTTTTCATCGGAGCGGTTCTGGACTCGGCGCAGTTTCGGGTTTATCCTCCGGAACGGCGGGTCCGGGATATTCAGGCTTTGATTCCCATCTTTCAGCCGCTATCCCGGGTTTCGGTCAGGTTGACGCTGCGGCTGCTGGGACTGATGGCTTGCTGCATCCTTCTGGTGCATCACGCCCGGTGGCGGATGCGGGCTCTGCAGTGGGACCTGAAGTTTCAGTGGGCCCAGCATCAGGGCAACTTGTCCGACCACGTCTTGATCTCGGAGGGCACTGCGAGACAACTGCAGTGGTGGCTTACGGACCGCGATTGGGTCAGAGGCAGATCCCTCTCCCTTCCCCAACCGGAGCACGTTGTCGTGACGGACGCGTCCCTCCAGGGCTGGGGTGGCCACTTGGGAGAGGCAGAGATCAGAGGCATCTGGTCTCCGGCGGAGTCCCGGCTCCATATCAACCTGTTGGAGCTGCGGGCGATTCGTCTTGCACTGAAGGCATTCCTCCCCTTTGTCAACGGGAGTGTAGTGCAGGTGTTCACCGACAACACCACCGCCATGTGGTACTGCAACAAACAGGGCGGAGTGGGGTCGTGGACCCTTTGCCAGGAGGCTCTGCGCCTCTGGCAGTGGCTGGAACGTCAGGGCGTGACTTTGACGGTTCAACACCTGGCTGGTTCTCTGAACGCCAGGGCGGACGAACTCAGCCGTCGGTGCTCGATGGATCACGAATGGCGTCTGAACTCGGACGTGGCGCAAGGCCTCTTTCTGCGATGGGGAGAGCCTTGGTTAGATCTATTCGCCACAGAAGAGAACGCGCAATGTCATCAGTTCTGCGCGTTGGAGTTTCCAAGACGGCACTCGCACGGCGACGCCTTTCGGCGCGAGTGGAGTTGAGGTCTGTTATACGCCTTTCCGCCTATACCACTTCTGCCCAGAGTGCTGAAGAAGATCAGGCGCGACCGGGCCCAAGTTATCCTTGTGGCCCCGGACTGGGCTCGAAGGTACTGGTATCCCGAGCTACTCAGCATGTCAGTCGGTCCCCCGATCCGCCTGCCCCTTCAGGAGGACCTTCTGTCGCAGCAGCAGGGGACGGTTCTCCACCCGAACCTGTCCAGTCTCCACCTCCATGCTTGGAGATTGAGCGGCGGCAGTTGAGGCCATTTGACTTGCCTCCTGAAGTCTGTGATGTAATTCTGGCAGCCAGGCGTCCCTCCACTAAGTCGGTATACGCCTGTCGGTGGAACAGATTTGTGGCATGGTGCACAGCAAAGGCTGTGGATCCACTCTCTGCCCCTCTTTCCGAGGTTCTTCTGTTTCTTCTCTCTCTTGCCCAGCAGGGCTCTGCTCTGGGCACTATCAAGGGCTGCCTTTCTGCCCTTTCAGCCTTTTTAAGGCTTCCTGATCAGCCTTCTTTGTTCAAATCCCCGATTGTAACTCGATTCTTGAAGGGCATCACTCACATGTTTCCACCTGTTCCGTTTGTGATGCCTCAGTGGGATTTGAACCTGGTTCTGACCTTTCTGATGTGTGCTCCCTTTGAGCCCCTTCATTCTTGCCCTCTCCGTCTCCTGACTTTAAAGACGGCTTTCCTGGTTGCCATCACCTCTGCCAGGAGGGTGAGTGAGCTCCAGGCTCTTTCTGTCAAACCTCCTTTCTTGTCCATTCATCCTGACAAGGTGGTTCTGAGGACTAGACCTTCTTTCCTGCCCAAGGTTGTTTCGGCCTTTCACATCGGGCAGTCCATCACCCTCCCTTCCTTCTTCCCGCCTCCGCATCCTTCAAAGGATGAAGAGCGGCTCCATCGTCTGGACCCAAAACGTGCGCTTTCATTTTATATGGATCGCACACGCCAGTTCCGGGTGGATGACCAACTGTTTGTTGGCTACGTGGGTGCGAAGAAGGGACGGGCGGTCCATAAACGGACCATCTCTCGATGGGTCGTTCTCTGCATCAAAGCGTGCTACTCTTTGGCTCGAAAGGAGCCTCCTGTTGGGCTACGGGCCCATTCCACTCGGGCCACGGCGGCTACTACTGCCTTGGGCCGGGGTGTCCCTTTGCAGGACATTTGCCAGGCGGCTACGTGGGCCTCGCTGCACACTTTCGCGAGGCACTACTGCCTGGACAGTCAAGTCCGGAGGGATGGCTTCTTTGGCCGTTCTGTCCTCCAGGACTTTCTGGTGTAGGAATGTATTGGTTCGCAGACCCACCACCGGGGTTGGTATTGCTGGGGTATCTATTCTAAGGTAAGGAATCTAACACTAACGTGTTTCTTTCAGATGAACAAGTTACTTACCTTCGGTAACGATATATCTGTAAGAAATATTAGTTAGTGTTAGATTCCTTACCGAACCCTCCCATCCTCCCCGTTCTGCGAACTGATACCTAGGGTTAAGGACATCCCTTTCAGGGCCCTAGTTTTCCATGGCACCAGTGTTGGTTCTCTCATGGCTCTGCGTCTCCTGGCGCGGAAATGCTGTGTACAAAGAACTGACGTCAGCGCGCGGAGGCGGCGTCTATATACTCCAGCGACGTCATCACGGCGCACGACGCCGACGACGGACGCGGAGCCGCAGGGGACGCCTGCAGACGACGCCTACCGACGCGCAGGGGTACTGCTACGCAAAAGTTTCCGGATCCAGACTGACGCCTGGGGATATTCTAAGGTAAGGAATCTAACACTAACTAATGTTTCTTACAGATATATCGTTACCGAAGGTAAGTAACTTGTTCGTCGTGTACAGAACTGACGTCAGCGTGCATGGGTGCCGCCTAAGTAGTCTCTGTGACGTCATCTCTGCGCTTACGACACCAGTGATGGACGTGAAGCCGCAGGACGCCACCTACTGACGCGCAGGGGTACTGCTAAGCAAAACTTTCTGGATCCAGTCTGACGCCTGGGGATATTCTAAGGTAAGGAATCTATCACTAACTAATGTCTCTTACAGATATATTATTACAAAGGGGTAACTTGTGCTTCAACACAAGTGACCCCATCAAATATAACTCTACCAGACCGCTCACATGAACAGACTACTCGATCATCCACTTCCAAATCAGCACACCGAGTCAACATACCTACCAGGTTTAGCATTCCAAGACACAACTGCGGCAAAATCACAGAAACAGACTGGCTCAGCGGCCTCAGCATGGCTCAACCTAACCCCATAGACAAACTTGACAAGGACATCAACAACTACAATACCTGGATCAAGAACTCTGCGGACTTCCTCACACCCATCAAACCAAGCAAGCAAAGTAGATCAAACAAGCAGGCCAGTGGTACACAAAGGAACTCAGAAACACCAAATGACACCGAAAACAGATCGAAAGGAAATGTAGTTAGCCATGAGACCACCAAAAGAGCTACCTACAAGGCTGCACCTGACAAACACTCACCAACTGTTGTTCCTTCAGTTGTTTTGATCCGCCCGGTTCGACTTTGTTGTAGTTCCAGGCACCAACTTCAAATACTCGATGACGAGTATTGGAAAAGATGCCTTTTAGCTTATGTCCTAAGTGTCATGCCAAGTATTCTAGGCACGACCAGAACACTGCTCGTGTCTGGTCATCCCCGGAGCAGAACGAGCTGTTGTGTGAGGCGTGCATGGCCTTTTGCATGAAGAAGACTCTTCGGCAGCAGAGGGAACATTCGGTAGCGTTGGATGAGGAGCCTGAGGACACCGAGGCACAGGCAGTGTAGATTGAAATCCCTATACTGCTGCCTAGCAGTGGCGAAGGCTCTGTCTCTGACCTCTCCACATCACCAGGGCACATAAGTACACAGGCAAAATCCTCTCACACCCCTACAAAAAACAGCTAAGGTGGCTCCCGGAACCCCACTGCCCTCGGGCCATGGTGGTCTCCTAAAACAGGCTAAGGATCACGCTCTAAATGCAGCTTGATAACCTCAGATCTGCAGGTATAGGGGAAAGCTTTGAAGAGATGCACCTGGAACAATTCCTATGTGAGTGGATGAAATCCTGGGTGCCACCATCCTGCCCTCTTGCTTTGTGATCGAGAGGGCACTTAGGGCCCTAATTTCCAGGCCTTTCATGGGTGCTTCAATCAATCAATCAATCATAGAATTTGTAGAGCGCGCTACTCACCCGTGAGGGTCTCAAGGCGCTGGGGGAGGGGGTGCTGCTACTGCTCGAAGAGCCAGGTCTTGAGTTGCTTCCTGAAGCTGTGGTGGTCCTGGGTCAGTCGGAGGTGAGTGGGGAGGGAGTTCCAGGTCTTTGCTGCGAGGTAGGAGAAGGATCTTCCTCCAGTGGTGGCTCTGCGGATCCGTGGGACGATGGGGAGGGCGAGGTTGGTGGACCGCAGCTGGCGGGTGGGGGTGTAGAACGTGAGTCGGTTGTTTATGGTATTCAGGTCCCAAGTTGTGGAGTGCTTTGTGTGCGTGGGTGAGCAGTCTGAACGTGATCCTTTTGCTGACGGGGAGCCAGTGGAGATTTCTCAGGCGTGTAGAGATGTGGTTGCAGCAGGGAATGTTGAGGATGAGTTGTGCGGAGGCGTTTTGTATGCGCTGGAGGCGGTTCTGGAGTTTGGCGGTTGTTCCTGCGTAGAGGGCGTTACCGTAGTCCAGTCGGCTGGTGATGAGGGCCTGGGTGACTGTTTTTCTGGTTTCGGTGGGGATCCATCGGAAGATCATCCGGAGCATGCGTAGGGTGTTGAAGCATGAGGATGAGACAGCGTTGACTTGTTTGGTCATTGTAAGCGAGGAGTCTAGAATGAAGACCAGGTTGCATGCGTGGTCTGTGGGTGTCGGTGCGGTGCCCATCGCAGGGGGCCACCAGGAGTCGTCCCAAGCCGAGGGGGATGGTCCGAGGATGAGGACCTCTGTCTTGTCAGAGTTGAGTTTGAGGCCGCTGTGCTTCATCCAGTCTGCTACTTCATTCATTCCTTCCTGGAAGTTTGATTTGGCGATGGCTGGGTCCTTGGTGAGGGAGAGTATCAGCTGGGTGTCGTCGGCGTAGGAGAAGATGTTGATGTTGTGTTTCCGTGTGATGGTGGCGAGGAAGCTCATGTAGATGTTGAAGAGTGTAGGGCTGACTGAGGAACCTTGGGGTAGGCTGCAGATGATTTCTGTCGCCGGGGAGCAGATGGGGGGGAGGCGGACTCTCTGGGTTCTGCCAGTGAGGAATGAGGAGATCCATTCCAGGGCCTTCCCCTGGATGCCCGTGTTGTTGAGTCGGTGTAGTAGAGTGCGGTGGCATACAGTGTCGAAGGCTGCTGAGAGCTCCAGGAGGATGAGGGTGGCTGTTTCCCCATTGTCCATCAGGGTTCTGATGTCATCTGTGGCTGCGATGAGGGCCGTCTCGGTGCTGTGGTTTTCCCGGAATCTGGACTGGGAGGGGTCGAGTACGTTGTTGTCCTCGAGGAAGGTGGTCAGTTGTTTGTTGACGGTCTTCTCGATGACTTTTGCCGGGAAGGAGTGAGATGGGCCGGAAGTTCTTGAGGTCCCTGGGGTCTGCGGTGGGTTTTTTCAGGAGGGCGTTAATCTCAGCGTGCTTCCAGCTCTCAGGGAAGGTAACTGATGCGAAGGAGCTGTTGATGATGTTCCGTAGGTGGGGGGGCGATGATGGTGTCGGCCTTGTTGAAGATGTGATGAGGGCAGGGGTTGGAGGGGGAGCCGGAGTGGATGGTGTTCATGGCGTGGACAGTGTCTTTGCTGCTGATGGGAGTCCAGGAGTTGATGTTGGTGGTGGGGGTCGCTGGGCTGGTGTCCGGAGGTGGAGGTTGGGGTCTGAAGCTGTCGTGTATGTCTGCGATCTTGCGGTGGAAGAAGGTTGCGAGGGAGTTGCAGAGGTCTTGCGTCGGGGCAATGTTGTTGTTACTGGCGTTGGGGTTGGAGAACTCTTTGACGATACTGAAGAGTTCCTTGCTGTTGTGGGCGTTGTTGTCAAGTCGTTCCTTGAGGGATGTCCTCTTGGTGTTCCGGATCTGCTGATGATATTCCCGGGTGGCGATTTTGAGGGCAGTCATGTTTTCCGGAGTTCGTTCTTTTCGCCAGGTCTTTTCGAGATTACGGCAGGATTTCTTTGCGGCTTTGAGGGCGTCTGTGAACCATGAGGGTTTTCTGGTGGAGGTCTTGTTGTTGGCGTTCTTTAGTGGGGCGAGGTCGTCTGCGCAGTTGGTGATCCAGTGTGTGAGGTTGAGTGCCGCGCTGCTGGTGTCGGGTGCGTGGTGTCGGCGGGTGGGTTCTGGCTGAGAGATGCGGTGAGTTCGTCCGTTGTGATTTTGCTCCAGCATCTGGGGGGGATCCGAAGCATGTGCTGGTGTGATGTTGTCCTCTTGAATGTGACGTGTATGCACCTGTGGTCGATCCAGTGTAGTCCTGCGGCGTGGTTGAAGGCGATGTGGTTGCTCGTTGAGAAGATGGCGTCGAGGGTGTGGCGGGCGCAGTGCGTGGGAGAGTTCACCAGTTGCTTGAGTCCGAGGCTGGCGAGGTTGTCGAGTAGGGTGGAGGTGTCGTCGTTGTTTTCTAGGTGGAAGTTGAGGTCCCCTCGGAGAATGTACTCTGGTGAGGCTAAGGCGTGCGGGCTGATGAGGTCAGCGATTGTCTCGCTGAATTGTGTGCGTGGGCCCGGGGGTCGGTAGATGAGTGTTCCTCTGAGGGTGGACTGAGGGTTGGTGTGGATCTGTAAGAGTAGGAGTTCAGTGGTGGGGGTGGCGTCTTCGGTTTTGGCCGTGACGCTGATGGTGTTTCTGTAGATAATGGCGATCCCTCCTCCTGTTTTGTTAGTGCGGTCCTTCCAGGTGATTTTGTAGACGTCCGGGATGGCTATGGAAATGTCGAGGGCTGAGGAGGCGTTCATCCAGGTTTCCGTGAGAAAGGCGACGTTCGGTGCTGTTGTGTTGAGGAGGTCCCAGAGTTCGATGGCGTGCTTGTGTATGGAGCGGGTGTTGAGGAGGATGCATTTGAGGTAGTTGGTGTTGCTGCTTGGTTCGGCGGGTGTGACGCGGGTTTGGAGCCAGGTGAATTTGCAGGTTTGACATGTGAATGGTCCGTGGGTGCGTCTGGGGGTGGCTTGATAGCAGGCGGGCGGTCGTCCGGGGTTGAGTGCGATGAGTGCGGCGTTGTTGTATCTCCGTCGGTTGGGTTGGGTCTTGCGTGGTCCAGGGGTTCTGGCGCTGGGCGAGGTCCAGGCGTGGACGGGCGTAGACGGGCTTGCCTTTGGCGTGCCTTGGGCACGTGACCGCTGCGCGTACGCGCGGACTCCGCCATAGGTGGCAAAGTGGGAGAGAAGAGCAGCTGGGAGGCAGGAGCGGTGTGGCGAATGGGAATGGGAGAAGGGTACAGAAGAAAACAAGGGGCGGGCCGCAGGGGAGCGGGGGGGTCTACACAGCCGGAAAGCGGTCCCGGGGGCGGCAGAAGGAAACGGGCAGTTACATAAACAGGGGCACAAGTACAGGAAATGCGATACAATGCTTGCGCAAAGCACACACAATTTAAAGAAACTAGGGGCACAAAATACAGAGAACAGCACTGAATGCAGGCACAGAGTACACAAGAAATACGGGGGGAAAGGAACCTCAGCCTCAGGGGCAGCGTTAAACTCGCGGTGGCAGCGGGGTGACTAGGCGCACTCAGAGGAGCCGCACAGTGCGAAGAGCGACCGGCCCTGAGCAAGGTCAGGTCAGGTCAGGTCACAGCTCACCGCCGCGTGGGCTCAACCCTAAATTGCCAGTGGGAGGGAGGAGCAGCTGGGAGGCGGGAGCGGGGTGGCGAACGGGAATGGGAGAAGGGTACAGACAGCGGAAAAGCGGTCACGGGGGCGGCAGAAGGAAACAGGCAGTCACATAAACAGGGGCACAAGTACAGGAAATGCGATACAATGCAGGCGCAAAGCACACACGATTTGAAAGAATCTAGGGACACAAAATACAGAGAACAGCCCTGAAAGCAGGCACAGAGAACACAAGAAATACGGCGGAAAAGGAACCTCAGCCTCAGGGGCAGCGGCGAACTCGCGGTGGCAGCAGGGTGACTAGGCGCACTCAGAGGGTGCCGCACGGTGCGAGGAGCGACCGGCCCTGAGCAAGGTCAGGTCAGGTCACAGGTGCTTGAGATGATTTCTCACCCTTGCCTCTTATATGTACTGTAAAATGTCCATATGATATCCCACCAAGATCCCTCCAGCCACTGCAGTCATCAATCGAGGGTTTTCCGTGGGGGGGTAGGCCACCCCTAATCTCATTCCAAAAATGTGTGCTATCGTCATATGAAGAGCAGACAAAACCTGGTTACAACCATTACAGACTAACTCTTTACAGATTGAGCTGCTCTCTGCTGTAGGTTAGAATTCATCTAATGTTAAATGTACTATATGATTCCCTCGGTCAACAGGCCCTACCCTTGACCACAAGAATGTATGTTGTTTTAAGCATTGACGTGGAATTGGGGGTAAGGTACCTAACTGCAGAAACCCTGCTGTGGTACGTTACATACCTACAACAAATCGTAGATCTTTCGACCTCATCAGCTACCCTAAACTGGCAGCGGTCTGGAACGGGAGTCATATCACCTCCTTAGCTTAATATGCGTCTGACTTCTCATCACATAAGTCACAATTCTGACATTACTTATAACTTTGCCAAGCACTCAAAGTATATAAAAGTGATCTGGACAAGTTGCCTCAATGTATTCCCAATGAGTCGAAGGTTACTATGTCCCAGTTGGGGAAGAAGAGGATTTCACATATATTTAAGTCTCTAGTTAAGCACACTTCCAACCCACTGAAACAATTGCAACCAAGATGGGCCCAGGCCATGGATCACTAGAGGACCCTGACTAGAAAGTAGTCAAAACGGTTCCCCAAGTACTTGCAGTATCTATGTGATTTCGGTTTATTCAACTAAAATACTTCCACCAAATATATTACAGTCCAGACAGACTATAGAAATGTGAAAAAAATTCTAATGTTAGTTGCCTTAGATATAAAGTAGAGCTTTGCACTTTTTCTATACTATCTCGACTTGATCAGTAATATAATGTTACTGGTCCTTCAGGCCTGGACTGTCTTTTTCCAAGATTGCACTAGCTCCATGGGTTCCAGACCCTCTTGATGGCAACCTGGCAGCCACCTGGTAGTTGTCTGCATGTCCAGTACAATTGAATTCTCAAGCCCCATTACCTCAGCCATTAAGAGCCCAAGCAACTACTTCCTATTACTTTCTTTAGGGCGATAGCAATAAGAATCTCGGTCTGACAGCCTTAATTTTTTTTTCCAAAGTTGAACATGTTCCGCCAAGTGCACAATAGTGGGCAACACACAGTTGCCCACTATTCTGGTCACTATTCTGGCTGCCCTCCTCCGCTCACGTCGCCGCCGGCCTTCGTCTCATCTACCATTTCTGATTCCTATTCTCCCCCTCTATCTATCACCTTACTTAATACTAGGTCCGCCATTAAACACCACCAGGAACTTTTTATCCTTTTAGACACTGATAAACCCGATCTCCTGTTGCTGACAGAAACGTGGTTTTCGGAAGCCTCCCTTCCATCTCTATTGGCTGCCCTCCCCTCGTCTTACTACGCTATCCGTGCCGACCGTCCGGCCGGGAAAACGGGTGGAGGTGTTGCTCTCATTGCTCGTTCTGATCTCCAGTTCCAAGTCCTCCCCTCACCTTCCCTGGTAGGAATTGACTATTTGGTGGCTCGCTCTACCTCCCTTTCCCCTCACTTAGCCATTGTGCTTGTCTACCGTCCTCCCCAACCAACTCCTTCTTTCCTCCCGGCCTTCCAAGATCTACTTGGCACCCTGGCAGTCAACTATGCCTCGGCTTTAGTCCTCGGGGACTTTAACTATTGGCCCTCGGACCCCAAGGAATGTGCCTCATCAAAGGACTTTTCAGAAACCCTTCTCTCTCTTAATTTCACCTCCTTTGTTCACACCCCTACCCACACTCATGGCCACACTTTAGATCAGGTCTGGTCTCTAAACTGCTCCCTGTCCGCACTGTCTGTTGTCCCCTGCACATGGTCTGATCACTTTTTAATTTCGTTTTCCCTCAGCCGCTGTCTGACTAATACCCCTATCCACACCAAAAACTCCTGGGCCCGTAACTGGGGCAAGGTCAATCTGGCTGACCTCTCTGCCTCGCTCCTGGCCTCCTCTCCCCCTATATCGGGACTGGATTCTGCAGCCCAAGCCGAAGCCATTGACTCATGGCTCAAGGAAGGAAGCGACTGCTTGGCTCCTCTCCGACGTACCTCGATCAGACGCCCTAAAGACGCCAATCGGTGGTTCAACAACGAGCTGAAAGAACTGAAGCTCACGGTTCGCAGGGCAGAACGTAAATGGAGACTGGACTACTCTCCCGACTCCAGGACTCGCTACGTCCACCTTCTTGGGACCTATAAGCAAAACATCACTGAGGCCAAGAAAACTTACTTCTCGGCCAAAATTCTGGCGGCCGAGAACCAACCTAAGGAGATCTTTGCCATTACTCACGATCTGGCTTTCTCCGATCGGACCTCACTTAAACCCCCTCCCTCACAGAAACTCTGTGATTCGCTGAATCTCTACTTTGTCGAAAAAATTTCGACAATCAAATCCAACATCCCCCCCCGTCCTCTTCTTTTGTCGACCCCCTGCCTCCCCCCGCCCCAGCCTATTTCAATTCCTTTCCCCCCCTCCCTGAAGAACTTTTTCTGTCCCTTCTCCCCAAAATTAAATCTGGTTCCCCTGCTGATATATGCCCGGCACACATCTTACGGCAGATTTATACTGTCTGCCCTCTGCCTCCTCTGGGTTTCCTTAATGACTCACTGGCTCGAGGGGTTGTCACTTCATCGCTAAAAGCCGCTTCCATCGTCCCTATTTTGAAAAAGCCAGGAGCCGACCCCTCTGTGATGGCCAACTATCGCCCCATCTCCCTTCTCCCGTTTCTGGCGAAGGTGCTTGAGCGACATGTTACATCTGCGCTCAGCTCCTTTGCCGAGGAGAATGGAAGGCTGGCTCCGTGCCAGGCTGGGTTTCGGCCCAAGCACTCGACAGAGTCAGTGGTGGTGTCAGTATCAGACACCCTCAGAGAGGGCTTGGACATGGGCAGTTCTCAGGCGCTGGTCCTCCTTGACTTGTCCGCCGCTTTTGACACGGTGGATCACTCCATCTTGCTTTCCCGTGTCAAGGCGGCGGGCATAGGAGGCTCAGCCCTCATCTGGCTCTCATCCTTTTTGAGGGACCGGACCCAGGCGGTTCACCTTGGGGAGTTCTCTGCTACCCCCTGTCAGGTCCAGTGCGGTGTTCCTCAGGGCTCTTCTCTCTCTCCTTTACTATTTAATCTTTACATCGCTCCTCTTATCTTTGCCTTACAGCAGCTGGAGGTCACGGTATATAATTATGCCGACGACCTCCAGCTCATCTTCAATCTGTCTTCTACCCCTGACTCTATCTCTAACTTCCAATCTATCCTATCTTTCATCAGGGACTGGATGAATTTCAACCACCTTAAACTCAATCCCGATAAAACGGAACTTGTGGTGACGGGTGGTTGCTCCAGTCCCTGGAATTCTCTCTTTTGGCCCCCCTCCTTTGGTTCTCCTCCTACCCCTGTTCCCTCTGTTAAGACCCTTGGCATCAGGCTAAACGATAAACTCACTATGCACTCCCAGATTGGTTCGGTGGTTTCTTCTTGCTTTCTTACTCTCCGCACTATCCGCTCTATTTCACGTTTTTTTTCTTTCTCTGCACTGAAACTAATTATGTCCGCACTGGTCCTGTCTCGCTTGGACTACGGGAACATTTTGTTCAATGGCATCCCTCAGTACAGCCTGGGTAAACTGCAACTAGTGCAGAACCAGGCTGCTCGCCTTACCTTCGGTCTTCCCAAATTCCACCATACCTCCCCCCTCTTGAAAACCCTCCACTGGCTCCCTGTGCGGGAACGCGCCCTGTTCAAATTAGGCTGCATGGCGTTTCAGGCCAGGACTGGCCTGGCCCCCCTCTTTATATCCTCTGCCATTAAGGCCTATGTCCCTGGCAGAGACCTCCGCTCCTCGGCACACCTTCTTTTATCAGTCCCTCGCTACCGGAAAAAAAAACAGGGCGGCTCGAAATTTTCCACTCTTGCCCCCATGTTTTGGAACTCTCTCCCTTTTCATCTTAGGTCCCTTACCCAGTATTCTAGTTTGCGCAAAGCCCTGAAGACCTTTTTATTTTCTCAGGCCTTTCTACTGTAAGCCCTGCTTGCCTTTCCAGTCGACGCCTTAGCAACTGCTCTTGCCCAGTTGGCTGCCTGCTACTTTAGCGCCAAGAAACCGCCCAGGTGTACGTTGCGCTTAACAAATATTTTAAACTTAAACTTAAACAGTTTTGAAGCTTCAGCTGGCGATCAAGTGTAGACTGTCTCGTCTCTAACTCATCCGCTTGTTTGTCAAAACAAGAGACCTTTCTCTCAGGTTGTTCTAGTCCTCCTTTTATCTTGTCCAGGGATCTTTCTACGATGGAAACCTTATGATCTATGCCCTCCAGAAGGTGTTTAGATAGTGTGTTAGTAACTCTGTTACATAAGGGGAGACAGGGCATATCAATATCTTTTAAATTCTCTCTTGTTACCTACGTGCGATTACACAGCGCTCAAAAAGTATTTCTTGTCACTTACCTCGTTTCTCTTTAGATGGCATGAATGACTTTGAGGAGTTTTCACTATGCTCCTTAATAATTCCCATAGACCTCACTCACTCTGGTGCGTACATCGCTCCTAAAGATCAAGCTGGGCATAGGAAATGTATCCATACGCAGAACTTCAGTTCAACTATACCCGACTCCATATCAGCCCTCTAAATTTCTGGATCTCCTCCACATGTTTTACTCAGCCACACCATTGCAGCAGACCAAGATCTGCCCGTGCAGTCTGGTTAAATGCAGGGGGGTCTGGGTATTCTTTCAAGAAGACTCCACTCCTCACCCTCTGGATAACTGCTGTTCCCTTATGGGGGAACACTCTTAAATGAGGACAGGGTTATGGCGCTACCCTGCCCCTGCCCAAAGAATTGTGGCTTCCTTCAGTGCCATCTTGACCTCTCTCATGCAGCACATCAAGTAAAAAGTTCTGCCCATCTTTGATTGCAGGGACTAACCTGCAGCTTGCAGGTCCAGAGTCCGACTCCAGGTGAGCCTCGTTCAGGAGTCCAGACCCTCTCTTGGTTAGAACTGCCGAAATCTGCTAGCAACTGGGGACATGCCAGAGCCCTGCGACAATGAGTCCAGCTATGATTCGTCCATTTCTTTAAAGTTAATGTCTATAAAGTTAAAAATGGTATTTGAAAGTCATGTACATTACATCCTGCAATTCACTGTACAACATGTCACTTTGAGAATAACAAACTGAAGGAATTGGCATGCATTTTATTCCAAAAGTTAATTTGTTTGACTGTTTTGCAGTGAAAGACTATCAACTAATCCATCATTGTGATGAGGAAAGTTCTGACCTTCAAGCCCAGTTCAGACACCATCTCCAGCACTTGGCATTTATAACAAGTCACCTTTTGCAGACCAACATGGAAAGCTCCTATTCTGAAGCAGTAGAGGCGACATGGGTCTTGTCTCTTGCTCTAAAAGGGCTTTATAAGACTGTGAAGGTAAAATAAGTTTAAGATATTATTTTGCGTACTTTATTTATTCAGGTCAATTAGCCTAAATTCTAATAAAATCAGTGATGTTTATTGAATTTATTTCCTGTTCCCTATTTCCTTGTATGCATGTTAAAAACATAAACTACTTTGAGAAGATTGACGTTCAGTGATTGTACAGGCTCCAAAAGTGGCCACTCTTTGTAAATAAAAATTCAGTTGCAGAAGAGACAGGGAAATGTTGTAATGGGCATTGCAGAAACAAATGTTTCATTTTTTAAATTAAATTGTTATTGAGAAGAGTGTGTTTAATATCTGAAGCAAATGTGTTCTCTCGTTTTTAGTCATGGGTACAAAGTTTAATATTCATGGTAACATTTTATTTAGAATATTTATGACTACAGAACTATATTTACCTAGCTCCGGCAAACAGATTGCAACAGATAATTGTAGGATATGTTCCACAGAGCGATGTGATGTATCGTATCTTTGTATTTTGTGACTCACTGGAACAGTTTGCCAATACCCCCCACACATAGGACAACCTTAATATTCATAGCTTTTGAAAACCTACCCCATATTTCAGATACACATTGCAGAAGCATTATTCTAGCTTTGATAACATGTATCTGGTAGAGACTTCTAATCGCAGATTCCTTACCTTAGAATTATTCCCAGGCGTCAGACTGGATCCGTAAATCTTTCATGAGCAGTATCCCTGCGCATCAGTAGGTGGCATCATTTGTCTCCGCGTGGGGTTGTTAGCTTTCTCCGCACCAGAAGTGACGTTTGCGGTGCCTATTTAGGCACCACATATGCACACTGACGTCAATTCTTTTCACTCTTTGCCAGTCAGGGCAGATCCAGGAACAGCTAACCCTTAGCCACTTTTTGACTAAGCTTTTTCGACTTTTTGTTGAGGTTTTTTTTTTAGGTATTACCTTCTTGGGTAGCAGAAATGTAATCAAAGAAGGCCAGCTTTGTCGATCTTGTTTAAATGTTGCATAAATGTGTGGGAAGGCGGGAGGCAGGGGCCGAACGACTCCATTGATGGTCTCCTCCCCCCACTGGTCCCTTTCCCCCTTTTTGCCTCTTTTGTTCCTTTCCTTCTCTCTGACTTTTTCTATATTTCGGGTTCCTAATTAGGGCGACAGGCACGCTGCTGGGGGGGTAGGCCGTAGCCTTCTGCAGGGGTGCAGGTTGGGGTGGGTGGGTTGGGGTCTCTTATCTGTTCTTTTCCACTTAGTTCTATGGCTCTTTTGCATCCCTTTATCGGGGTGCCGTGTCTGTGCGTATCTCCCATGGTATGCTTGCAGGTGGGACGGGGGGCGAGTTGTTCTTCTTCCTACGGTATTGATTGCATACACATCATGACTTGCACGCCCTATCCCCGATAGCGGGATCCCCAGTCACATTGCGTGCCTTTCTCGCTGTGGGGCACGTACAGCGGCGCGGCGTTCTTTCTTTTCTTCTTATAATATTTCCCCCCCCCTTTTTTTCTCCCCCCTTTTTTCCTTATTATTTAGGTTAGTATAGAGGATGATTGTAACCACTGTTGCTGTTCTGGTTCCTCCGTTATGCATCAGTATGATAATTAGGTGGTTAGTGGGCAAGCGACGGGCCACGGGGGGCACTGATTTGTATTATGGCGTCTATATCCTAATTGATGTGAACTGTTGCTGTACACCCTCTTTATTGATGCCTTTATATCCTGATGCCTAGTTCGTAGCCTGCTAGGGGAACTCAGATGATTAACAACTGCAATTGCTCTGCTATACTCCCTACTATAAAAAATTAACCTTCTTTGATCCTGTTTTCGGCGGTCGTGCTCAGCTTTCCTCAGACCGAACTACTTGCTTGCATAATGCTGGGCGCTACCGGGACACCTCCTTCTTCTTTTATGTGACTTCCATAATGTGTCGTGGCCGGCCTGCTTGGTTGTAGGCCCGTATTTGTATGCCTTTTTCTTCACAATAAAGGTTTTCAAAAAAAAAAAAAAAGGCCAGCTTCAGGCCCTTTGATTCCTATCACCAACATGTGTCGGTGACTGACTTGCACCTTGTTTGCCTATGGTGCCTCAAACAAGACCATAACTCGAAGGCCTGTCCCAACTACCGCGCCATGCACCCAAAGCATTTGAGGGAGCAATTCCTTAAGCTTCTGGCTGCTCGATGCTGCGACGCTCAAGGTCCCCGTCGAGAGGAAGGTCCCGGAAGCCGTGGAGTCGGAGGTCGTCGACCCATTTGGTTCCACAAAAAGAACATCCTACCCCGGAGAGCTTGATAGTCCAGGCCTCCACTTTACATGTAAATCCTGGTGCATTCCCAACTTCCCCTGCCAGATTGGAAATCCAGGAAAATGAACAATTTAGGCACGAAACAGTGTTCTACCACTAGCCTGGCTTTGCAGTCAGTAAACACTGCATGCCTTTTGGACTGCTATTCCCACGCTCTGTGGGATACGGTTACTTGTACTATTCTCTTCCAGGCTGTTGCCAACGTGAGGTATGCAGCTAAGTTCATCATTAGATGTGGACTAGACACCACTGAATCACTAGGCAGAGCGGTTTCGTTGACAGTGGCCCTGCGACTCCATTCCTGGATGAGGATTACTGGCTTTTCTGGGGATGTTCAGTCCTCACTCCTGGACATGCCATTTGATGTCTCCCGTCTATTCAGTGACTAGACGAATTCAGCACAGGAGTGCTTTAAGGTTAGAAGGGCTGCGGTCGGGTCTTTGGTCTTTATAGACCCCTTGTCTCACTCAATCTGCCTTTTGCTCCTTTCATAGCCACGGAAAGGGCATGCAACCTTGCCCGCCCTGCCACCATAGCGCACAAGCTTTCCTGTCTCTGCCTGGTCATGGACATGGTTACTACCGGCCCTGTGGGTCAGTAGCCAGCGGTCAGATCAATCCCACACCATCCCAACAGCTGCAGCCTCCAAACCCTACTAGCCTGTCCATTTACCATCATGGGCACTCAGTAGGTGGCCGGATTTGGTATCACCTGCCCCACTGGCAGTTTATAAAATCGGATAGGTGGGTTTTACAGGTGGCCCAAAGGGGCTACTCCCACCCGTTCGAGACAACGCTTCTCTCCATGCCACCTACTTATGACAGATGCAGGACCACCTATCTCTTGTCTGCCACAAAGGGATGGCTCTTTTGGCCAAAGGAGTCATTAAGCGAGTTCTGACACCAGAAGTGGGTTGTGGTCATTATTCCCGCTACTTTATGGTGCCACATTAGGACAGGGGCATAGACTTGCGCTCTCTCAACTTCTTCCTCAAGAAGGAGAAGTTCAAAATGCTCACTCTTGTTCAGGTCCCCTCTGCCCTGGACCTGGGAATCTGGTTGGTAGAGTTGGACTTGCAGTACACATATTTCCATATTCGTGTCCTGCCTGCCCTCAGGCATTACCTACGGTTCATGGTGGGTCACAAGCACTTTCATTTCGCTTTGCTCCCCTTTGGCCTCACCATCACCCTGCGGTATTCACCAAGGTGATGGTGGGCATTTCAGCACAATTGCGGAGCTCAGTTTTGCCCCATCGCGCATGTCCAACCTCTAGACCATGGCAGACCACCTGAATACGCTGGGGTTCACTATCAACATGCTGAAGTCCCTCCTTCCATCTCAGACACTCCCTTTCATCAGATGTTTTCTTGACACAGTGCAGTTTCAGACTATTCTCCTGAATGGCGACTCCAGGATATTCAGCCTATGATACAGATGTTTCAGCCTCTATCCTGAATTTTGGTGAGACAGCCTCTGAGGCTGCTCGGCCTCATGGCATTCTCCTAGTGACATATGCCCATTGTCATATGCGGGCTCAGCTGTGGTACCTGAAGTTCCAGTGGGCGCAGCATTAGGGGAATCTCTCTGACATGGTCCAGATTTCAGAGGGAACTGCAAAGACCTGCAGTGGTAGCTGATGAACTACGTTTGAGTCAGTGGCAGACCCCTCTCCCTTTCCAAACCAGCTATAATGGTATTGACAGATGTGTCACTCGTGGGATGGGGCGACCACCTGGGAGAGGCGGAGATCTGAGGACTCTGGTCCCCGTCAGAGTCTGAGCTCCATATCAACCTGTTGGAGCGTCAAGCGATTCGCTTGGCATTAAAACCTTTCTTCCTTCGATCCAGGGATGGTTGGTGCAGGTGTTCATGAACGACACCACTGGCATGTAGTACTGTAATAAACTGGCCGGTGTAGGTTTGTGGACCCTGTGTCAAGAGGCCCTGAACCTCTTGACTTGAATGGGCATTTCCCTGGTGGTTCGACACCAGGCGGTTTCTCTGAAAGCCAGAGTGGGCAAACTCATCCAAAGATGCCTCGCGGATCGCGAAGTGGACCATAAAGTGTCTTTTAGCAGTGGGGAGAGTGTTGGTTAGATCTGTTTACCACCGCAGAGAATGCACAATGTCAGCAGTTGTGTGTGACAAAGTTTCCTAGGCGGCTCTCGCTCAGAGAATCTTTTCCTCTCAAGTGTAGCTCCAGCCTCCTGTACGCCTTTCCATCAATACCACTCCCGTTCAGAGTTCTCAAGAAGATCAGGGACGACTGTGCCCAAGCCATTCTTGTGAGTCTTGATTGGGCACGGAGAGTCTGGTATCTCGAGCTGTTGAGCATGACCATCAGTCCTCCATTCAGCCTGCCTCTTTGGGAGGATCTCCTGGCTCAGCAACAGGGCAAAGTTCTACACCCGAAGCTGCACTCTCTCCAACTCCATGCATGGAAATTGAGAGGCATCAGACAACAGCTTTCGATCTTCTGCACAAAGTCCGATGTTATTCTGGCCGTCAGGTGTCTCTCCACCAAGTCAGTATATCCCTGCTGTTGAAGAAGTTTGTTTCATGGTGTCCTTCCACAACATTGAAGCCCTTTCTGCGCCTTTATCCAAGGTTCTTCTGTTTGCTTTATTTTTGGTTAAGTAGTACTCTGCTGTTGGCACTGTCAAAGGGTTGTGTTGTAATCTACCTCCCCCCCTCCCCCCTTCCTTCCGTTGGTGGACGAAGGTTCTACCGCTGACTATAGCTGACTGGAACCTGATGGTGGTGTAAGACGCAAAAACTCTACTCTTCTGCTACACAGTGTTGCGTCTTTTTTCCAGGTATCTTTCTGCAATCTGTGCATTCCTACGGTTACTATACCAACTTTCTCTTTTTAAAATACTCCGTTGGAGCCAAGTTTCTTAAAGTTCTGCAGTACATGTTTCCACCCAAGACATTTATTATGCCTCATTGGGACCTCAAACTTGCTCTCACTTTCCTGATGTGTGCGCCATTTGAACCTTTGCATAATTACCTTTTGTGGCTGCTGACCATTAAACCTGCCTTTTTAGTGGCCATTACATTGGCCAGGATGGTCAGTGAGTTACAGGCGCCTCTCTGAGCATCCTCCCTACACCTCCTTTTACTTAGAAAACCGGTCCTCTGGACTCGTGCCTCCTTTCTTCAGAGGGTTGTTAGTCCCTTCCATGTAGGCCAGAGCATTACCCTGCCAACCTTCTTTGCTCCACCTCGTCCCTCTAAAGAGGAGGAGAGACTCCACCCTCTAGATCCAAAAAGAGCATTGTTCTATCTTGATCACACAAAAGAGTTCTGGGCGGATGATCAACTCTTTGTGGGCTATGTTGGAGACAAAAAAGGAAAGACTATGCTGAAGGGGACCATCTCGAGATGAATCGTCCTGTGCATTAAGATCTGATTCGCACTAGCCAAGAAACAGCCCTCTGAGGGCTTGCAGGCTCACGCAACCAGAGCCAAGGCTGAGACCACTGCATTAACATGCCACGTTCCTCTCCTGGACACCTGTCAGACGGCAACGTCTGCATCACTGCACATGTTCCCAAAACATTGTTACCTGAACAGTCAGGTCCGTTGTGCCAGGCACTTCACCTGTCCAGTCCTGCAGGACTTTCTGATCTAAACCGGTTTGCAGACCCTCCTCTGGGTAGGAATTGCTTGGTTATCTATTCTAAGGTAAACAGTCTGTGGCTAGAAGTCTCTATCAGATGAACCAGTTATTAACCTTTGGTAACGCTTTATGTGGTAGAGACTCTAGCTTCTGATTCCTACCTACCCTCCCATCCGACCGCTCTGTGAACTGGTGAAGTTGTAATGCACACCATTTTTATGGCCCAAGGGACCTATTTAGTTATTGACTGGCAAGTCACTCCATCACAATGGTGTCAGATATCCTGTCTGCCGAAATATAAATCGAAATTATATCCTATGGAATTTACATTTTGGCGGACGGGATATCTGTCACCTTTGAGTTTATATTTCGGCAGTGGGGATATCGTGACAGAGAATCAGGTCATTAGTCTTTTTCAGTTCTCATCGTGGCTCCATGCTTCTGGCGTGGAAATTCACAAAAGTAACTGACTTCAGCGCGCTGAGCAGGTGTCTATACAGGTGACTCGCATGTCACATTCAGTGCGGACGGCGCTGCCGATGCGGAAACAACGTCACCTACAGGTACGTGGGGGTACTGCTCAAAATTCTTTCGGACCAAAACCGGCGCCTCAGGATATTCTAATGTAAGGAATCTGCAGCTAGATAGAGTCTCTACCAGATAAGGCGTTACTGAAGGTAAGTAATTTGCTCATTTGGTTGTTAAACTCGTACTAATGAGGGGAAATCTTGGCCCAGACATGTTACCATATGTAACAAACATTGGCTAAACCAATAGGTCATTGATTCCAGCCTTTTGGCAATTTTATTTTGTCATGGTTTTTGCAAAACCCCATTGTTTAGGGAGCTGATGTTCCTTCATCAACGTAAAACAAATAAAAAATATTTGGCTAAAGGCGAAAACTTTTCTTGGGTTTCAAGAAATCACTCATTATTATAGTACTCCCTGGTGCTTTGCCCAATGATGCATGCTCGAGTGGGTGGAATACAAGTGTGTATCTCATAACCAAAGACAAATGGATGACGTGGGGCTGAAACCCCCTATAAGTACCTATGTTACACACATAATTTTTGTGAAATCAAAAGTTCTTGGCTAACACAGACCTAAAAAAAACAATTGTTGTGCCAGCCTCTTGCTTTTGAGAAAAAGGGAAAGAAAGGAAGGAAGCAATAGAAGGACGAAATTCGATAGGAAATAAAGAAAGAAAGGAAGGAAGGAGAAAGGAAGCTAGAAAAAAGGCAGGAAAGAAGGAACGAAAGAATAGTTACAAGTGCTGCAAATTCAACACATTAAAGGCCAGTTTCCTCCCTGGGCAATGTTTAATATAGAACCATTGTTGAAACAGTCCACAGTACACATGTTCTGAAGAATTGGCCATTTTTGAATTTGCATAGTATAGTATTGAAGCTTTTGGTGTGTGCACTGCATGCTTAGTAAAATGAGAATACCTTAATACAGAACAGTTTCAAATGGACGCATTGACAGGATACAGAAACTGATAAATTTGGAATGTGCTCTGTGGTCACAACTGGTTGAAAGCATCCTATAACATCAGCCTATAAACAAAAAAGTAGCGCTAATGTAATTATATACTAAAAATAAAATCTGAACGAGACAATTAGTTATAGATTCCTTACCTTGTAAATTACACCCAGGGGTCTGACTTGATCCAGGGAATTCTTTGTCAGCCGTACCCTGCGTGTCGAAAGGAGGCGTTGGTTGGCTCCGTGTATGTCGTTGGCGTCGTGGTGCCGGTATGACGTCACAGCAGCTACTTAGATGCCAGCGCAGATCCGGAGAGAGACGTACCTCCAATCAGTTTTGGACTGAATTTTTTGATCGACTTTTGTTGACACCGTTTTGAGTCCTCAACTCCTATTGCACGTAGGTATGCCCTGTTTCAAGGCTTGTGACTCCTGCCGACTGTTGATGTCTGTGACGGATCTGCACTGTGTGTGCCTGTTTTGCCTGGAATACGACCATGATTCCCAAGTCGTGTTCGGACTGCCGGACCATGAATCTGAAGTCTTACCGGGAGAGGTTCCGAAAGCTTTTCCAGGCCTGGCGGCCGGCTCCGCGCCATTCAAGGTCCCGGCCAGCATGGGAGGTCGAGGTCCCAGCCAGCGCTGGAGGTCGAGGTCCCAGCCAGTGCGGGAGGTCGAGGTCCCGGCCAGCGCGGCTGGAGGCCCTGGGCCTTCGATGCCGGCGGTTTTGGCGCTGCAGGGTCCCCTTGGATCCAGATTGGCGCCAGTCGACCTCATAACACCTCCACTGGCACCAGAGGAGGGTGAGGGGGACTGGTAGGGGTCTGAAGACCCTTTGACTGACCAGTTAGGTTACGAAACGGACTGGAGAGAGGAGCTGGGTGAAGCCAGTGGTCTGGATACCTCCCCAGACCATGGCATGTTGTCTCCTCGTACCGTGGCAATGGAGGAAGGGAGCACCTTACACAGTGGTGTTGCGTAGGATGTTCAAGGCTCTCAACCTCAATCTACCTACGTTGGCCGTCAGGACTAACCTTCTGACGGAGGTGCTACACCCGGCAGCGAGCTCTTTGGAGCCCCTGCTGCTATTTAATGAAGCTCTAACCCATATCCTTTTGGGCGCCTGGTCCAGGCCCAACACAGGGGGTACTGTGGATAGGATGATTACCTCACGTCACCGCCCAGCCCCGGGCGACCGCACTTTCCTTTCCCAACACCCGACCCCTGGGAGCTTGGTGGTCCAAGCCTCCACGTCCAAATGCCCACCTGATATGGAATTCAAAAAGCTAGCCCTCCATAGGAAGAAAATGTTTTCTTCCTCCAGCGGTTGGTAAACACTGAATATCTGTCGGCCGTTACACCCACTCTGTGTGGGATACGGTAGCGCAGGTGCTGTCCCAGTGCCCGGAGGAGGTCCAGGCCATGCTCTCCCGTGCAGGACGATTTCAACATCGGTAGCCCTTCACGCTATGCCTGGCTGAGGTCGACTGGCTTTTCCGGAGATGTCCAAGCTACCCTTATGGACATGCCCTTTGATGACTGTTGCCTGTTCGACGACAAAGCAGGCAATGCACTAGAGCGCTTCAAGGACTCTTGGGCTACGGCCAAGTCCCTGGGCCTCTCCAACCACCCTGCGCAGTCTGCTTTTTGCCCCTTTTGTGGCTACGGAAGGGGTGCCCCGCCACGTTCTACCCAGAACCACAGGCTGGCGCAAGCTGTTCCGCCCCTGCGCGGCCGGGGATGTGGGACCCACCGCCGTGGGGGCCAGCGTACGGGCCAGTCCACCACCACCACGCCCTCTGCAGGAGCCTCCAAACCCTCTTAGTCCGACCTTTTCAAGGCCACCAATCGCTAGTGGAGGGCAGGATTCGCCATCACCTCCCTCACTGGCACATCATCACTCCGTACAGGTGGGTTTTGCAAATAGTCCAAAGGGGCCACTCCCTCCCCTTTGAGACTATTTATTTATTATTTTATTTATTTATTTATGCATTTTTATATAGCGCGGACTTTACCCGAAGGTGTCGGAGCGCTTCACAAAAGGAACAGAAATGAAACATAATGAGAAACATTACAAAAGAACAGATAACAAAAGCATATGTTACGTTACATAAGGTAAGTAGCCATGCTACTTCAGTACCATTGCATGTCAGTGGATCATCTGGACCTTCTCCAACAGGAAGTTACAGCTCGCTTGGCCAAGGAAACCATTGAGCGAGTTCCTGTCCCAGAAGTAGGTCATGGTTGCTATTCCCACTACTTTCTGGTGCCCAAGAAGGGCAAAGGCCTGCTGGATCTCAGGGACATTGATCGCTTCCTCTGGAAGGAGAAGTTCAAAATGGTGACGCTAGCTCAGGTCCTTTCTGCCCGCGACCCTGCATACTGGATGGTAGCGTTGGACTTACAGGACGCCTATTTTCACATCCCCGTCCTGGCGGCCCACCGGTACTCCTTGTGGCTCACGGTAGGCTGCAAGCTCGTTCAGTTTACTGTGCTCCCCTTGGGCCTCACCAGCGCCCCTCGGGTGTACACAAAGGTGATGGCGTGGTAGGCGTATCTGCGCAGATTAGGGTTTCCAGTCTTTCCCTATCTAGACAACTGGCTGTTGAAGGCAGGCTTGCCCCAGGCTGTTGTTTCCCACCTCCAGACTACGGCGGACCTCCTGCATTTGCTGGAGTTCTCTAGCAATGTGATGAAGTCACACCTGATTCCCTGTCAGAAACTCCTCTTCATCAAAGCGGTTCTGGACACGTCGCAGTTTCGGGTCTATCCTCCCGAGCAGCAAGTCCGGGATATTCAGGCTATGATTCCGATCTTTCAGCCTCTATCCCGGGTTTTGGTCAGGGTGACCCTGCGTTTACTGGGCCTGATGGCCACCTGCATCCTGCTGGTGCATCATGCCAGATGTCATATGCGGCCTCTCCAGTGGGACCTGAAGTTCCAGTGGCCACAGCATCAGGGGAACCTGTCCGATTGCGTCCTGATCTCAGAGGGCACTGCACGCCAATTGCAATGGTGGCTAATGAACTGGGATTGGGTCGACGGCAGATCCCTCTCCCTTCCCCAACCAGAGGTCACAGTGGTGACCGAGGCATCACTTCTCGGATGGGGCCGCCACATGGGGGACGCAGAGATCAGAGGCCTCTGGTCTCCGGCGAAGTCCTGGCTCCACATCAACCTTCTGGAGCTTTGGGCGATTCTTCTTGCACTAAAAGCATTCCTTCGCTCTGTCCGTGGAAGAGTAGTGCAGGTATTCACGGGCAATACCACTGCCATGTGGTACTGCAACAAACAGGGCGGGGTGGGATTGTGGACCCTATGTCAAGATGCTCTCTGTCTCTGGGCATGGCTGGAACATCAGGGCATATCCCCGGTGCTTCAACATCTGGCAGGTTCTCTGAACACCAGGGTGGACAAACTCAGCCGCAGGTGCATGAGGGATCACAAATGGCGTCTTCACTTAGAGGTGGCACAAGGTCTCTTTCAGCAGTGGGGAGAGCCTTGGTTAGATCTATTCACCACCAAAGAGAATGTGCAATATCAGCAATTCTGAACGTGGGGAACTTCCAAGGTGGCACTCGCTAGGGGACGCTTTTTGTCACGAGTGGAGTTGCGGTCTTCTGAATGCCTTTCTGCCTATAACACTTCCGCCCAGAGTACTGAAGAAGATCAAGCGCGACCAGGCCTAAGACATCCTGGTTGCCACGGATTGGGCATGAAGAGTTTGGTATCCCGAGCTGCTACACATGGCAATCAATCCCCCGATCTGACTGCCTCTTCGGGAGGGTCTTCTGTCGCAGCAGCAGGGGACGGTCCTCCACCCGAACCGGCCCGGTCTCCACCTCCTTGTGTGGAGATTAAGCCGCGACATTTAACTGCCTTTGACCTACCTCCCGAAGTCTGTGATGTTATCTTGGCAGCCAGGCGTCCCTCCACTAAGGCGGAATATGCCTGCAGATGGAACAAATTTGTGGCATGATGTACAGCAAAGGCAGTGGATCCCCTTGCTGCCCCTCTTTCGGAGGTTCTCTTGTTCCTCCTGTCTTTGGCCCAGCAGGGCTCTGCTCTGGGCACTCTAAAGGGCTACCTCTCGGCCATTTCAGCCTTTCTTGGGCATTCTGATCAGCCTTCGCTTTTCAATTCCCCTGTTGTAAATCGCTTCCTTAAGGGCATAATCTGAGAAGTTGGCCTGATATGCAGTGCTCACTATTCTAGTGATCACTATGTATCAGTCCAAACAACCCTTATTGATGATTGGTTGTAAGTCAACCGTAGACCAGCTATCCTAGTAGCATGGACAAGAGCAGTCTTTAGGCTAGACTCTAGAGGGCGTGTTAAGCCAGCTATTATACCATCACATATACCCCTTGAACACCAAGTGAAAGGACACCACACAAGTTGTTATGAAAATAAAAGGATATTTATTTAGAACACAACAGCCCTGGACTCTTTATGAGGAAAGGGCGCTAAGCACAATACAAAGCTCTTATGAAAATACACCAAGTCGCACAATTTACGCAAATGCCCGAGGGGCACGAAAAACCATATACTCTAAAAGTGGAATGCGAAATTACTAGCAGGTAAGTACTACTCTAATAGGCTTTGGGATCGCTAGGACTTGACTACTGAACCTTCAGATTACTAGCAGGAGGCCTAGGGAGATCGGGTGCAGAGTGTGCACTCTCACGCGGGATGCGGGACAAAGTCTATGGATGCTAGATTTCGTAAAGTTAGTGATATCGGACGAATCCGACTAGGTAGAGCTGAAACGAAAAAGGATCTGGACCTTTGGATAGCAAAGCTATGCTGGAGCACCGAAATGCTGAGCTTACCTAGCCCAGGGGCTGCGGATGCATAGGTCTGGAAAGACGTCGGGAATCCTCGTTGCAGTCTATGGAGCCTGAAAGAAGAAGTTGCTGGCAGGCGACCAGTGAAGAGATTCGGATGGATCCAAGCCTGGATCGAAGATGGAAGACACCTGTAAGCAGAGGGGACCAAGTTCTGAATCACTAGCCAGTGATTAGATGGGCACCAGGATGGCACCGGACGGAGTCACCTCGACCAGGTGAGTGGGCGACGCTGGGCTCTGCAGTCTCACGGACCAGGAGGCGTTGTCGGCGACCAGGATGGAGGTGCGAGCTGTCCCACGATGGTATCTGCTGTCGACGTCGCTGGACCCAGGATTGGGGCAACAAGTCTTGGCAAATGCAAGCCCACGCGGTGGACTTAAAATGGCGTCTGGAGTGGACCAGGAGGGTCCGGGGTGCTCCTCTGTTGGAGGGGAGCAAGAGCCAGTCTGGAGCAACCAGACCAGCGGTGTTGTCGTCGTGGAGCGTCGTCAAGGGGGCCACAAGCCAGCAGGCAAGTAGCCGGACAACGCGGTGAGCAGCAAAGAGCAGAAGGGCCCCACGCAGATCTGGTGGATGCTGGGGGGACTGGACTTCGGTGCTGGAGCTGCTCAGGGTCAGGGCTTCTCAAACCCCAAAGCACTAACTCGAGGATCCCTCGGCGGTCGTGCTGGATAAGAGTCGTGCAGTTCTGAAGATGGCCGGTCCCTCGAGGTCTCGTCACACCCACGGATCTCAGCTGAGCTGACGATGTAGGTAGAGGTCAGAGGTGCCAGGGAAGCCGGGTCTCGTCGCGCTGGTCAGCCGGATTCCGGAGGAAGGACGTGCAGCAAACCGCAGTGTTCTTAGATGGTGCCTGCGGGTGCAGGGTGACTACTCCTTAGTCACAAGGGAGAAATCTTAGGAAGAAGTCTTGAGTTCCTTTCGTAGAAAGTAGTTTCAGGATTCAAAGATGATCTAATTTGGAAGGGGGCCCGTTCCTATCTTTATACTAGGAATAGGGGCTGGCACGCGACTAGGTCCTGCCCATGGGTGGGACCAGGAAGGGGGGTGGTTACACCCCTCTCCCATGCCGGACTTTCCCCAGCTCAGGGGCTGGTGTGCCCCTGGAACTGGTTCTAGCCGGCAGATGCATAGTGAGCACCGGGGTGCCACTTGCAGTCACCTTCCGCTAAAGCCCTGCCTACCCAGGATACACAAAACCCTGTCTGGGATAGTGCTAGCACCGCCCCTGACAGGAAACCCTTTGTCCAAGCCTCCCTCGCTGGAAGGACTCCCAGCAGCAGGATGTCAGACTTGTGTCTGTGGTGGCAGCATCCATTTTGTGATGCTGAGGCCTGAGTTAACTTTAACCGGGGTTCACAGTTACATACATGTCGTGTCCCTCTAGAAGGGTGGAATGCTAACCCCGTCGCCAGAATTGGCGAGGGGTTAGTATTCCAATTCGTATGACACCTTACTCGACATGTTTTGATAAAGCGATACCAGAGTTGGCATATAACCGCGAGGATTATAATGCACTTAAGAGTATATGGTATAGCGTTATCATGGAACAGCTATTAGGACTTGGTTCTGCAAGCTGCAAACGGGCTCAGCTCATGCCAGAGCACCATCTCACATAATTCCAAGCACTCTGCCTTCAGGATTGTCAAGGCCTGCCATAGGAGTGACTGATAGGAATCTGTGTGTCAGATTTAGATGGCCAGCCAGGGGTGGCATAATACATGCTGCAGCCCCTGGTAGGCCCTGGGTACACCCATGCCCTGAGTTACAGGGTCTGATAAGGTGGCCCAGTACCAATTGGTAAATGCACCTAAGGTACACGTGTCAATTTAGTGAGAGAACAGCAAGGCTGTGGGTCTAATTAGCAGGCCCACAGCCAGAGAAGTCGTAAACCAGTGAAGCAAAAAGCAAAAATCTGGGGTGATCATAGGATTGTAGACCCTACTCTCCTACACATAACTCATCTTTTTCCTCATGTTCCCTTCATAATGCCCCAGTGAGACTTTAACCTAGTTCTAACCGATATTTTCTGCGCTCCCTTTGAGCCGCTACATAACTGTCTTCTTAGGCTTCTGACCTTAAAGACTGCTTTTCTGGTTGCCATCACCTCTGCGGGGGAGTGAGCTCCAAGTTCTTTCTACAAAACCTACTTTGGTTGTCCTTCGCACGCGTCCATCCTTTCTTCCCAAAGTGTTTACTTCTTCCACATTGGTCAGACCATCACTTTGCCCACCTTCTTTCCTTCTCTGCATCCTTCTAAGGAGGAAGAGAGGCTCCAACGTCTGGATCCAAAACGTGCTCGTTCCTTGTACTTGGATCACATAAAACAATTCTGGGTAGATGACCAACTCTTTGTTGGCTACATGGGCGCTAAAAAAGGTTGGGCCGTACACAAATGAACCATCTCTAAATGTGTTGTTTTGTGTATTAAAGCTTGCTATTGTTTGGCAAAGAAGGAGCCTCCTGTGGGGCTACGTGCCCATTCCACCAGGGCGATGGCAGCTACCAAAGCTTTGGGGTCGGGTGTTCCTCCCAACGACATCGGTCAGGCAGCAACATGGGCATCCCTGCACACGTTCACGAAGCAATACTGCCTGGACAGCCAAGTCCGGAGAGACCGCTTTTTTGGCCATTCTGTTCTCCAGGACTTTCTGGTGAGAACTTGGTTCTCAGAGCCACCTCCGGGGTTGGTATTGCTGGGGTATCTATTCACAAGGTAAGGAATGTAGAACTAATTGCCTCTTTCAGATGAACAAGTTACTTACCTTCGGTAACGATATATCTGTAAGAGACATAGATTAGTTATAGATTCCTTACCGCCCCAGCCATCCTCCCCGTTCTGCGAACTGACTTCTACGGTTAAGGATTTCCTTTCAGGGCCCTAGTTTTGCGCACCAGTGGTCAGTGTCTTGCATGGCTCTGCGCTTCTGGTGTGAAAAGTCGTGTACAGAACTGACGTCAGCGCGCGAGGGCAGCATCTAAGTAGCTACCGCGACGTCATCCCGGCGACCACGATGCCACGTTTGGACGCATAGGGGTATTGCTGACAAAAAATTCTCCGGATCCAGTCTGACGCCCGGAAGTAATTCACAAGGTAAGGAATCTATAACTAATCTGTCTCTTACAGATATATTGTTACATAAGGTAAGTAACTTGTTCATCACTGACACTGAAGGGAACTACTTTCTCTGTGGATGTGTTTTTTATAAAAGAGCAAAATGCAGTCACTCAGAGTGAAGTTATCCAGTGTCTTGAGTAGGCTGACTCGCTAATGCTGTAGTGAGCGGACAAAACAACAGACCAATGAATGAAGGGAAGTGGCTTCAAGCATCTTTGAGTCGGTATATTATACATATAACTTTAGTAAAGTAAAAAGGTTTTGGCAAACGCCTGATCTAAAAATGACAAAATATTAAAGAAATACAATCACAAAATGTGCCTTGTTACGCCACATAATTTGTCTTTTCATCAAACCTACTGAATGATTCCAGTGGCAGAGTGGGTACTCTGTCTAACGTCATATTCCTCACCAGCCCTCCCACCTCTCCAGTCTTGGGAATGGACTCTCCCTGCTTTGCCTCTAACTGCACTGACAAATATCAGAAGAAAAACTGACGTCCATGTGCGAAGGTGGTGACTTTGTAGGGGCCAAAGTGTGGGGTGGATCCAACACGGAGTTGCAAGAGGGAATTGATGAAGGAAATTCTCTGGATTAACTCTGGTGCCTGGGGTATTCATAAGTGGGGAATCTGCAGATAGAATAAGTATCTAGCAGAAAGAGCATTACCCAGGTTCTTTTTTAACTCCACCAACAATAAAGAAAATTACAACTGATGGTGTAGAAAAATATACCACAGTTTAAAAGGTTAGAAAATAAGCAAGGCAAAATGAGTGATTATGTTAATGTGTATAATACTTAGCATTAATACCGCTGAGCAATTCCTTTATCCGGGTTTAAAGTTGGTTTGAGAACCATAAAAAGTCTACACAGTGAATAATCTCTAATCGAAAATAAAATGGCTTACTCAAGAAGATGGAAAGCAGCCATTTGGGACCTCAAAATGTAGTACCAAGCATTTTTTAACTGAGATTTCGAACTGTGAACAGAGTCTTCAGAAACTCAAGTACATTACTTAAATACTGCTAACTTGCTCCAGTTGGATATTAACTCTTTGGTATGAAACTACCCAGATCAGTCTCCCTTCCCTCCCAAATGCATTCAAAGCTGGTTAGTTTTTTTTTCTCTTTTATATTATTAAATAATAAACAATCCCTCCAAACTGTTTAATCTTTAGATTAGCACCAAAGGGGAAGCTAAAACCAATAAACGATATTATCATCATTATTGCTTGCACATAATTATTGAAAGTACATTTACAAATTGTAGAGATGATCTTTTAAGATTTGAAATGTGATTTTATTTTTTAAATGGTGTAATATGCATCATCTTTTCAAACATTAAAAATGTTCGGTGGTATAGTAAATAATTTAACATGGTTGGCATTATTCAGAAACAACATTTGGTCTCAACATAGATAGCTCCTTCTTTATAGGTTGTCAAAGTGGTCACATGTGTATATATATATATAATTTTTTTTCACTATTTATATACAGAATATGTTATGATGTACAAATGTTTTTTGGGCTGGAAGTGAGAAAGGGCTCTTAAGACGTACTGGGTGTGGAAATTGCACCATACAGTGTCATAATTTGTATGTGGTCTCCTACTGGTGAAGGCACAGAGCCCAATCATTCACTGGAGTTTACTAGAGTGTTGGCTGCTTCTTTTCTCGCCTGCATCCTGGGATATATCGTATCCGTGCCCCCGACCTCGCCCTGCTTGGTGTGGTATCGTATTTGCTGCTGTAATTAGTTTCTGTGCCAGACTGTGCTTCGCGTGGTATCGTATTTGCTGCCTTCATTAGTATCTGTGCCAGACTGTGCCCCGATCTCGCCCTGCATTGCCTTGTTGTTGTTTGGTGCCATTTTGTTGTCCCAGCCCGTCTCTCCTCCCCGCTCCCTGCCGCTGCTCCCCGCGGCCCCACCCCCGCTCCCTACAGCATCTACAATCGATCCCCTCCCCACTCGCCACCCCGCTCCTGCCTCCCAGCTGCTCCTCCCTCCCACTGGAACATAAGGATAGACCGGAGCGGTGAAAAGCTGTGACCGTCCTGACCTGGTCAGAAACGGTCGCTCCACCCGCTCCTGGCCATCCTTGTACCGCATCAACACTCTGTGCCAGACTGTGCCCCCGATCTCGCCTGCATCCTGGGATATATTGTATCTGTGCCCCCGACCTCACCCTGCTTGGTGTGGTATCGTATTTGCTGCTGTAATTAGTTTCTGTGCCAGACTGTGCTTCGCGTGGTATCGTATTTGCTGCCTTCATTAGTATCTGTGCCAGACTGTGCCCGATCTCGCCCTGCATTGCCTTGTTGTTGTTTGGTGCCATTTTGTTGTCCCAGCCCGTCTCTCCTCCCCCTGCCGCTGCTCCCCCGCGGCCCCACCCCCGCTCCCTACAGCATCTACAATCGATCCCCTCCCCACTCGCCACCCCGCTCCCGCCTCCCAGCTGCTCCTCCCTCGCTCCGCCCCCCTCCACTCTCCACTTATGACAGATACACTTACGCGCAGCGGACGCGCCCTAAGCGCGCCAAAGGTAAGCCCGTCCGCGCCTGGACCGCGCCCAGCGCCAGAACCCCTGGACCCCGCAAAGGCCACCCCTCACGCCGAACTTACGACGCCGACACTCAACACTGACCGACTCCCCGACCGCCACCAAGCCGCCCCAGGACGCACCCACGGTCCCTTCACCTGCCAATCATGCAAGTTCTGCTGCATCAGAACCCATACTACATCCACAAACGCCAAACAGAACTCCGACAACAACCACCTGAAGTTCCTCCTGCTTAACACCCGCTCCGTCCACAGACACGCCGTAGAACTATGGAACCTACTCGACACCACATCGCCGGACGTCGCCTTTATCACGGAAACCTTGATTAACGCCTCATCAGCACCCGACATCGCCATAGCCATCCTAGACGGATACAAGATGATCCGAAAGGACCGCATCAACCAAACAGGAGGAGGCATCGCCATCATCCACAGGAACACCATTCGCATCTCGACCAGCTCCGAAGACACCCTCATAGCCACCGAACACCTCCACTTCCAGATACACACCGATCCCAAGACCACACTCAGAGGCACCCTCATCTACAGACCTCCAGGACCCCGCACACAATTCAGCGAAGACATCGCTGAATTTGTCAGCCCACACGCCCTCCCCTCCAATGACTACATTCTCCTAGGGGACCTCAACTTCCACCTCGAGAATAACAACGACAACAACACCACCAGCCTGCTGGACAACCTCGCCAATCTCGGACTCAAACAACTGGTGAATACCCCCACCCACTACGCCGGACACACGCTCGACCCAATCTTCTCCTCCAGCAAGCACATCACATTCAAGCACGCCACGGGACTCCACTGGACAGACCACAGCTGCGTCCACTTCAGCTTCAGAAAGACCACGACCCACCACCACCCGCAACAAGCTCCCCGCAGAAGCTGGAACAAAATTACCACCGACCAGCTCACCACATCACTGAACCAAAACCCTCCTGCCAGATCAACGGACCCAAATCAAGCAGCCATCAATCTCGCACAGTGGATCACCCACTGCGCTGACGAATTAGCACCCATGAAAAACCATCCCAACAAACCCGGAAGGAAAAAAGCCTCCTGGTTCACTGACGACCTCAAGAACTCTAAAAAGAACTGCCGCACCCTCGAGCAAACCTGGCGAAGAAAGCCAACCACAGACAACATGACCGCCCTCAAGAACGCCACCCGCAAACACCACCAGCTGATCCACACCACCAAGAAATCAGCATTCAAGGATCGACTAGACAACAACGCCCACAACAGCAAGGAACTCTTCAGCATTGTCAAAGAACTCACCAATCCCAGCGCCGGCAACAACGACATCACTCTCTCTCAAGACCTCTGCGACTCTCTAGCCTCATTCTTCCACAGCAAGATCGCCTACATACATAACAGCTTCGGCGACCAGTCCACTCCCCTCACCACTGAATTGAAGCCCCCCACCACCACCCTTTGCGCCTGGACCCCGATCAGCACAGAAGACACCATCCGCTTGATGAACTCCATCCACTCCGGATCACCAACCGACCCATGCCCCCATCACATCTTCAACAAGGCCGACTCCGTCATCGCACCCCAACTCCGGGACATCAACTGCTCCCTCAACACCGCTACCTTCCCAGTAAGCTGGAAACATGCCGAACTCAGTGCCCTCCTGAAAAAACCTACAGCTGACCCCACCGAACTTAAGAACTACCGCCCCATCTCGCTCCTCCCATTCCCCGCCAAAGTCATAGAAAAGACAGTCAACAGTCAGCTCACCGCCTTTCTTGAGTCTAATGGCTCCCTCGACCCCTCACAGTCCGGCTTCCGAGCCAATCACAGCACCGAAACCGCCCTCATCGCAGCCACAGACGACATCCGGACTCTGCTCGACAACGCGGAAACAGCGGCCCTCATCCTCCTGGACCTCTCCGCAGTGTTCGACATGGTCTGCCACCGTACCCTTGTACAACGCCTCAGCAACGTTGGAATACAAGATAAAGCATTGGATTGGATCATCTCGTTCCTCGCCGGAAGAACCCAGAGAGTTCGTCTCCCCCCTTTTACATCAGAGGCCACCAAAGTCATCTGCGGCGTGCCACAAGGATCCTCGCTCAGCCCCACCCTCTTCAACGTCTACATGAGTCCTCTCGCATCCATCACACGCCAGCACAACCTCAACATCATCTCCTACGCTGACGACACACAGCTGATCCTCTCCCTCACCAAAGACCCAAACACCGCCAAAACCAACCTACACGAAGGGATGAAAGACGTAGACGAGTGGATGAAGAACAGCCGCCTAAAACTGAATTCAGACAAGACGGAAGTCCTCATCCTAGGGTCAACCCCCTCTGCCTGGGACGACTCATGGTGGCCCCCGGCCCTAGGCAGCGCACCCAAACCAACGGACCATGCTCGCAACTTGGGATTCATCCTAGACTCCTCCCTCTCGATGACCAGACAAGTCAATGCTGTCTCATCTTCATGTTTTAACATCCTACGCATGCTCCGAAAGATCTTCCGATGGATCCCCACCGAAACAAGGAAGACGGTCACCCAAGCACTTGTCACAAGTCGACTGGACTACGGAAACACCCTCTACGCCGGAACCACTGCCAAATTGCAGAAAAGACTTCAACGCATTCAGAACGCCTCTGCTCGACTCATCCTAGACGTACCCTGCCACAACCACATATCCGGCCACCTGAGAAACCTACACTGGCTCCCCGTCAACAAGAGAATCACGTTCCGTCTCCTTACCCACGCACACAAGACCCTCCACGACCTAGGACCAAGTTACCTCAACACCCGCCTGACCTTTTACACCCCTACCCGTCAACTACGATCGCCCAACCAAGCCCTCGCCGCGATTCCACGCATCCGGAGAGCCACCATGGGAGGAAGATCCTTCTCCTACTTAGCGGCCAAAACCTGGAACTCCCTCCCCACCCACCTCCGCCTTACACAGAACCACCTCTCCTTCAGAAAGCAACTCAAGACTTGGTTGTTTGATCAGTAATGAACCCCTCTCCCTCAAGCGCCTTGAGACCCTCTGGGTGAGTAGTGCGCTATACAAATTTTTGACTTGACTTGAATTCCTTAGTTTCCTGGAATTATGAAAGGAGATATGCTTAACATATAGGATCTAAAGACTTGACTTAAAGTGTTCAGAAAAAATGGTTTCTTTCAATTTGGAGGCTGTTTACAATGTAGCTACTTAGTGCTGGATTTATATGTTGGTGGTAAGCATACTCTGTTGATACAAAGTATGGTTACCGTCAACATAATGGTCTGCCCAACGAATTTAGAAGTGGGTGAACCATAAATTGGCCACAGCAGAGACTACTCCATTTCCGCTGTGGCCAAACTATTAATCCGGGCTGTCTGGAGAATAGGCTATATGTCGCCCCCCAATTTGGATTCAGGGACAATTAGGCATTTTTTACTGCACCTCCCCACCAGGAAAACCCTGGTGATAAGGGGTAGTAAAAAACAAAAAAAATGACCCCCTCCTACTCCCTCACCATGGGAAACGACTCCCATGGTGAGAGGGACATTGTTTTCGTAATATAAAAAAACAATTTAGGTTTTTATTATTCAAAATAAACAGACTTTGGAGACTTTGTAGTAAAGCTCCGTCATGTTTGATGGAACCGTACTACAAAGTTTAAATGTATTTACAGGAACAACTTTTATGGCGGTTCCTATGAATGGTTTAAATGTCTGGTGGGCTGACAAATATGTCATAATTTGGCGGTCAACTTGTAGATCTTGCCCTGAGTTTGTAGCTAGCTATGTTTATGGTGATAGAAGATACACATTATACTTTTCTTTAGATTGTTGTCTCTTCTGAAGTTATTGTAGGAGGGTGGATACCTGACTATGGTTACCCCCAACTTTTTGCCTGGTGTTTTGCTGGTTTTTCGACTTAGTTGACCTGGGACCCTGCTATTCAGGGCCCCAGGCCTACTGCTCTCTCTCTAAAATGGATTCCATGTACCTTAGGTGCATTTACCAATTGGTACTGGGCCACCTTATCAGACCCTGTAACTCAGGGCATAGGTGTACCCAGGGCCTACCAGGGGCTGCAGCATGTATTATGCCACCCCTGGCTGGCCATCTAAATCTGACACAACTGGCTGCACGACAGCTGGGGCAAGGTGGTGCAATCACCCTTTGCTTTAGATATAGTATACCTATATCTAACCCTAAAATAGACACATGTATTCCTATCAGTCACTCCTATGGCAGGCCTTAACAATCCTGAAGGCAGAGTGCTTGGAATTATGTGAGATGGTGCTCTGGCATGAGCTGAGCCCATCTGCAGCTTGCGGAACCAAGTCCTAATAGCTGTTCTATGATAACGCGTACCATATACTCTTAAGTGCATTATAATCCTCGCGGTTATTTGCTATCTTTGGTATCGCTTTATCAAAACATGTCGAGTAAGGTGTCATACGAATTGGAATACTAACCCCTCGCCAATTCTGGCGACGGGGTTAGCATTCCACCCTTCTAGAGGGACACAACATGTATGTAACTGTGAACCCCGGTTAAAGTTAACTCGAGCCTCAGCATCACAAAATGGATGCTGCCACCCCAGACACAAGTCTGACCCCCTGCAGCTGGGAGTCCTCCCAGCGAGGGGAGCTTGGACAAAGGGTTTCCTGTCGGGGGCGGTGCTAGCACCATCCCAGACAGGGTTTTGTGTATCCTAGGTAGGCAGGGCTGAATAGGAAGGTGACTGCAAGTGGCACCCTGGTGCTCACTGTGCATCTGCCAGTTTGAACCAGTTCCAGGGGCACACCAACCCCTGAGCTGGGGAAAGTCCGGCATGGGAGAGGGGTGTAACCACCCCCCTTCCTGGTCCCACCCATGGGCAGGACCTAGTCCCGTACCAACCCCTCTCTTTAGTATAAAGGTGGGAGCGGGGACCCTTCCAAATTAGATAATTCCGAATCTTGATGACTTTCCACGAAAGAACTCTTGAACCTTTCAGACGACTCTCCCATGTGGCTAAGGAGTAGCCACCCTGCACCCGCAGGCACCATCCAAGCATCGCGGTTTGCTGTAAGTCTCTCCTCCGGATCAAGACTGCCCAGCTCGCCGAGAACCGGCTTCCCTGGCACCTCTGACCTCTACCTGCATCATCAGCCCAGCTGAGATTCGTGGGTGTGACGAGACCTCGAGGGACCGGCCCTCTTCAGGACTGCACGACGCTTGCCCAGCACGACCGCCGAGGGATCCTCGAGTGAGTGCTTTGGGGTGTGAGAAGCCCTAACCCTGAGCAGCTCCAGCACCGAAGTCCAGCCTCCCAGCATCCACGAGATCTGCGTGGGGCCCTTCTGCTCTTTGCTGCTCACCGCGTTGTCCGGCTACTTGCCTGCTGGCTTGTGGCCCTCTTGATAATGCACCACGACGACAACACCGCTGGTCTGGTTGCTCCAGACTGGCCCTTGCTCCCCTCCAACAGAGGAGCACCCCAGACCCTCCTGGTCCACTCCAGACGCCATTTTAAGTCCACCGCGTGGGCTTGCATTTGCCAAGACTTGTTGCCCCAATCCTGGGTCCAGCGACGTCGACAGCAGATACCATCGTGGGACAGCTCGCACCTCCATCCTGGTCGCCGACAACGCCTCCTGGTCCGTGAGACTGCAGAGCCCAGCGTCGCCCACTCACCTGGTCGAGGTGACTCCATCCGGTGCCATCCTGGTGCCCATCTAATCACTGGCTAGTGATTCAGAACTTGGTCCCCTCTGCTTACAGGTGTCTTCCATCTTCGATCCAGGCTTGGATCACTTCGAACTTCATCACTGGTCGCCTGCCAGCAACTTCTTCTTTCAGGCTCCATAGACTGCAACGAGGATTCCCGACGTCTTTCCAGACCTATGCATCCGCAGCCCCTGGGCTAGGTAACCTGAGCATTTCGGTGCTCCAGCATAGCTTAACTATCCAAAGGTCCAGATCCTTTTTCGTTTCAGCTCTACCTAGTCGGATTCGTCCGATAACACTAACTTTACGAAATCTAGCATCCATAGACTTTGTCCCGCATCCCGCGTGAGAGTGCACATTCTGCACCCGATCTCCCTAGGCCTCCTGCTAGTAATCTGAAGGTTCAGTAGTCAAGTCCTAGCGATCCTAAAGCCTATTAGAGTAGTACTTACCTGCTAGTAATTTTGCATTCCACTTTTAGAGTATATGGTTTTTCGTGCCCCTCGGGCATTTGTGTAAATTGTGCGACTTTGCGTATTTTCTTAAGAGCTTTGTATTGTGCTTAGCGCCCTGTCCTCATAAAGAGTCCAGGGCTGTTGTGTTCTAAATAAATATACTTTATTTTCATAACAACTTGTGTGGTGTCCTTTCACTTGGTGTTCAAGGGGTATATGTGATGGTATAACTGCTGGCTTAACACGCCTTCTAGAGTTTAGCCTAAAGACTGCTCTTGTCCATGCTACTAGGATAGCTGGTCTAAAGGTTGACTTACAACCAATCATCAATAAGGGTCGTTTGGAATGATACACAGTGATCACTAGAATAGTGAGCACTACATATCAGGCCAACTTCTCACAGTTATTGATTAATTTGTCTGACAATATCATAGTTAACCATGTTGTGAAACGCTTAAAAAGAGGTTGTTATTGGCTGGCATTGCTTTATTTTTTAATAACAATTATTCTCCAGTATTAGGGGTGTCTTTCATAGATTCACATGCCTGAATCATTCCCCGTCGTCGGAGTGGGAGTCCCCCGGTACATAAAAAAGCAATAATATGCCATAAATATGTAGTAAATACCAATAAAAATAAACCAGGAAGTAAAGTAGCCAATGCTACAGAAGGAAAAACTTCCACATCTATGACTATCCTAGTCATTTTGTATAGTCCAAACTACAGCCAATCAGGCGCCAGCACCCACCAGAATGTTCTCCCCAGAGGCTCAGGCTCTCAGATTTTCTTCCGCACGTCGTGTGAAGGGAGTCTCCCTGAGCTCTGCTCAGTTCTTTCAACTTTTCTTCCATTTGGATCAAGTATGTCTTCAAAGAAGTCTCTGTTCAGAGCCTGTGAATCTTGTGGTAGGCTCCGGCTTTTTAAAGAGGACCCACACAAGAAATTTATATATTGCCTCTACCCAGATCATCAAGTCAAGGACTGTAAGATATGCAGAACCTTTCCTCAAAAGACTCTCAGAGACAGAGAGGGTCGGTTGCTTTTGTGGCTACAAAGGCTTAAGGATTCTGATAATCCTGTGTCTGAAGTTGGCAGTATTGCCTCGGATTCCACTTCAGCGTCAAAAAAGAGGCCTGCGTCTGAGGTTTTGCCATCTCCTGGGGCTAAGGTTGCTAAGAAGAATCAACCTTCTAAAGGTTCTGACAAGCCTTCCTCTTCCAAGGCTGCCCCCTCAGGCAAGGACTTAGAGGTTGCTTCTATACCTCAGAAACGGTCCACCAAGAGTTTGCCTCAGAAAGCTGACAAGATTTCACCTCAGGAATCTTCTTTTTCGTCGACGATGCCTTCTTCTGTTTTATCGTCGACGAAGACCTCCGTCGACGCCTCATCCAGGTCGACGATGACCTTCTCATCTCCTAAACCTTCGATGATTATGGCGATGACAGCTTCATCCCCTACCATGGTCTATGTAACGGTAAGACCAATTTCGTCGACGCCTCGTCGTCGTCTACTCTGAAGGCTCTGCCGTCGACGAAGAAGTTGTCATCAACGGCGTCGTCGGCGAGCTCCATTCCGCCGACGAAGTTGCCACCTTCGACGAAGGCGTCGACGAAGGTAGTACCGTCGATGACGATCATCCCGTCGACGAAGCCCAATCCATCGACAACGTCCATTCCGTCGACGAGTTCCATTCCGTCGACAAAGACCATGCCGTCGACTAAGAGCATCCCGTCGACGAAGAGCATCCCGTCGACGAAGAGCATCCCGTCGACGAAGAGCATCCCGTCGACGAAGAGCATCCCGTCGACGAAGTCCATCCCGTCGACGAAGTCCATCCCGTCGACGACAATGACGACGGAGCCTTTGATATCTGCTGCTGAAGCAGTGGAAAACACACCATCGACGCCGCAATTCTCATCTTGCACTGCGTTGCAAGTATGGTCACCGTCTACGGTGTTCTTTACACCAAAGCCATCATCACAGGTACCTGACCGGCTTTTAGACTCGGATAGTGAGGATTAGGTGGATCATACATTTGGAGCGGCCACAAGTCCTTCTGAGCTGAATATCATGTTGCAAGAGGACGAACAGGAGGATGATCAACCAGTTTACCTGTCGCACAAGTACCTGTAGCTTTACTGACCAACCTTCAATACATGTTGGACGATTACTATAGAAGGTTTCCGCCTTCCAAAACTACGGGCTCAGAGCCGGCTACTCCGGCCACTGTAGTACCGGTGCCAGTATTGCAACCAACAAATCCTGCTTCGCCTACTTCACAGTCTCAGGTGGAAGAAGTAGATCCTCAGTCTTCTGATGAGGAGAAACAAAGAGAAGAAGGAGAGGTACAGGATGAGTCGGAGTGGGATGAATATCAGGTTCAAACACCTTCCCCTTCGCATCAAGCAGTTTCAATTTCACCACCAGTGGATGTGGTTAGCTTCCACCTTTTAATGGAACGTGCTACTAAACGTTTTCATATCAACATGGAGCATAAGGAGCAAGACTGTTTCCTATATGACTTTAAAGATCAGCCCAGGAAACAGATTAAATCTATACCCATCATTGATTTTATTTGGCAGGAAGGTATAAAGGTCATGGCAACCCCGGCATCCATTCCTCCAGTCCTGCCACGTTTGGAAAAGAAATACAGAGCACCGGACAAATCTCCTGCGTGCCTAATCGGACAGCCGAAACTTGACTCTGTGATAGTCCAGGCAGCACAAAAGAGGGCTCGAAATCCCTCTTTTCCGCTTACGGCCCCGCCAGACAGAGATGGCAAAAGCCTAGATTCGATAGGGAAACGTGTCTCTACTATGGCGGCTACGACAGTTCGAGCAGCGAATTCATTAGCCATCTTAGGAAGGTATGACCGACAGATGTGGTCGGACATTGCACCATTTCTTGATCTCCTACCTGAACCTTCTAAGGCTGAAGCGCTCAAGATATTTCAGGAAGGCCAAAGAATCTCAGAAGAGATTATTGACTCAGCAGTGGATGTGGCCTCAACGGGTTTTCGGCAGCTAGCAGGGGCTGCGGTTCTTCGCAGACAGGGATGGCTGCGGTCTACTTCCTTTAGGCAAGAAGTCCAAAATAGGGTGCTGGATTTACCATATGATGGTGAATATCTGTTTGGCCCTCGGGTGGAGGACGCCTTACAAACGATAAAGAAGGATTCTGAAACTGCAAAATCCTTAGGTTCGCTTCAATTCCGCAAACCGCCCTTTCGAGGGGCGAGAGGACGAGGAGCGTCCTCTACCAGAGGTGGATATAACCAACAATCCTCTTACAGACAAAACAATCAACGATACCAGACTCAACGCTATCAATCTTACGGCCAAAGAAAGCCCGCTTATGCCCAAAACAGGGGAAAGGCGAATTACCACGGAAAAGATAAACGCCAATGAGACTTTTTACCTGCCACCACCGCTGCCCTGCTCAAAAGAAAGAATTGGAGGACGAATATCCAAATTTTACTCAAGTTGGCAGTCAATAACATCAGACAAATGGGTCCTGGACATTTTAGCCAGGGGTCATGCCCTAGAATTCGAGAAATTTCCTCCAAATGTTTCCCCGAAAGGACCGCCCCCAGATCACCTGAAGGAGCTATTTGCCCAAATCAGATTGATGATGCAAAAAGGAGCGATCGAGAGCGTACCACAAAAAATGAGAGGAATGGGATTCTACTCCAGATTTTTTTCTAATAAGGAAGAAAAATGGAGAGTGGCGCCCAATTCTAGATCTTCGCGCTCTAAACAAGTACTTAAGAAAATTAACATTCAGAATGCTATCGCTCCAGGAAATATTGCATCTATTGGCAGCGGGAGATTACATGGTCACCTTAGATCTCCAAGATGCATATTTCCATATTCCCATTCTACCTCGCCACAGAAAATTCCTGCGCTTCAGGGTGGCTGACAGGGATTACCAATTCAAAGTTCTTCCTTTCGGACTACGGTCAGCGCCAAGAGTTTTTACCAAAGTTCTAGCTCCGGTAGCGGCGCACCTCCGGCTGGAGGGAATCCAAATTTTTCCATACTTAGACGACTGCCTTATAAAGGCCAATTCTCGAGAAGTCGTGCAATCTCATCTACAACAGTGTCTACACCTGTTCAAATCTCTGGGCCTTACCATCAACCTCGAAAAATTCCAATTGAAACCTTCTCAAAGACAAGCTTCCTGGGGGCAACATTGGACACCCAGAAACTCAGAGCCTTTGTCTCGGAAGAGAGACAAATAAAGATAAAGAACATGGCGCAGAATCTGTTATCAAAAAAGTCAGTTTCTGTTCGGATATACAAGTCCTTTCTGGGGATGGTATCTCCTTGCATCCCATTGCTGCCGAACTGTCGCCTCAGAATGAGACCCCTCCAGGAAGAGCTAACCCGGCAGTGGTTACAGGTCTCCGGTACGTTCGAGGATCTTATCAGGATCACACCGCTAATGCAAAACTCACTAAGCTAGTGGACACAAAGACGACATCTCCAGCAGGGGTGTGCATTTCTTCAAGAGTCACCGAGCCTCACCATCACGACGGATGCATCTCTCGAGGGCGGGGGAGCGCACCTTCAAGGCTTCACAATCAGCGGCAAGTGGACTGCTCCACAACAACGATGGCACATAAACCGTCTGAAACTGAGAGCCATTTTTCTAGCACTCAAGGCGTTTCATGCAGTCATTCAGGATTCCAATGTGTTGATAAGAACAGACAACACAACAAGCATGCATTACGTCAACAAGCAAGGAGGAACTCGATCTCTTCTCCTCTCCCAGGAAGCCCAAGAATTGTGGTCATGGGCCTTAAAGCACAATGTAAATCTTCAAGCAGTGCATGTTCCGGGAATAGAGAATGTCTTGGCAGACACACTCAGCAGGTCGAAGGTCTCCACTCACGAGTGGGAACTACATCAGCAGACAGTGGAACGCATCTTTCACCTGTGGGGTCACCCAGACCTAGATCTATTTGCGACAAAGGCCAACAGCAAATGCCAGTTCTTTGGAAGCTGGCATCCCCACATGGACTCTCAGGGGAATGCGTTTTCGATAGACTGGTCTCTGACTTATGCGTACGCTTTTCCGCCGATTCCACTCGTCCCCAGGGTTCTGCGGAAAATGAAAAAGGAACCGTGCAGACTAATCCTGATTGCCCCCAGATGGCCGCGCCAGTATTGGTTTACAGAACTTCTTCTGCTGTCAGAGTGCAAACCAATTCAGTTGGATCCAATCTCAAACTTACTCAGCATGCAGAACGGTCAAGTCTATCATCCAAATCCAACATCTCTGAGATTAGCGGCTTGGCGCCTGAGTACCGTGAGTTCGCCCACCTAAACATCCCAGAGGAATGCAAGGAGGTACTGGCCAGGGCAAGGGCACCGGCAACCATAAAGACATACAGTCTAAAATGGAAGCGTTTCTGCATCTGGTGTCAGGCTAACGGGGTTCACCCGTTTTCAGCAACGCCGGAAGAGATTCTACCTTTCTTCCTACATTTAGCAAAATCAGGCCTGTCTCACGCAACTCTGAAAGTTTTCCTGGCAGCGATTTCTAGATATCGGCAGGATGGTACTAATTCCTTATACTCTGCGAGGATTGTACAACAATTCTTTAAAGGACTCTTTAGGATGTTCCCTCCAGTACGACGACCACCTCCGGTGTCGCATCTTAATGTTGTCCTGGCACAACTTATGCGTCATCCTTTCGAACCCGTCCACAAGGCCAACCTCAAATATCTCTCGTGGAAGGTAGCACTGTTACTGGCTTTGACATCCTCCAGAAGGGTCAGTGATCTTCAGGCCTTTACAGTTCAACATCCTTTCCTGCAATTTACAAGTGACTCGGTAATACTCCGCACTAATCCGAAGTACATTCCCAAGGTACCTTCGGACTTTCACCTTAACTAACCTATAATTCTGAAGTCCTATTTTCCTAACCCGCAAACACCGGCGGAAAGGGCGTTGCATACACTGGATGTTAAAAGATGTCTTAAATTCTATCTACAGAGGACATCCGCCTTACGCTCTTCTGACCAACTGTTTATCACCTACGGTGCTATTCATAAGGGGCAGGCAGTTTCAAAACAAACTATTGCAAGATGGATTTCTTCTGCCATTGCCTTTTGCCATATGCAAGCGGGACGGCCGTTGCAAACAGCTCCTAGAGCTCATTCCACAAGAGCAGTATCATCGTCTACGGCCTTGTTTGCTGGAGTTCCTCTTCAGCAGATTTGCAGAGCGGCTACTTGGGCTAGTCGCCATACATTTACCAAGCATTACTGTCTGGAGACAGCCAGCGAAGCTGATACTTCTGTGGGTCGTGCAGTCCTACGAAATCTTTTCAAATAAGGTGAGCCTCTGTTTCCCACCTCCTTTACTGCTGTCATACGCTGTATATGTTATGTTTTTACACATTTTTACATGATTGCATTTTCTTATGCTTAAATGATGTGTATATTCAGTTTACACTGTCTTATATCTTATATGCTGACAAACTTATCAACCATGGGCGTCTGCCTAGCAAGGATATGTACTGCTAGCTACTCTGATTCAGGCATGTGAATCTATGAAAGACACCCCTAATACTGGAGAAGAACAATAGTTACTTACCTGTAATCTGTGGTTCTCCAGTATTGGTGTCTTTCATAGATTCACATGCAACCCGCCCACCTCCCCTCAGAGGCTTTTTAGGCTATTTTGGTTTACCTTCACTCATTGCGAGAAAATCTGAGAGCCTGAGCCTCTGGGGAGAACATTCAGGTGGGTGCTGGTGCCTGATTGGCTGTAGTTTGGACTATACAAAATGACTAGGATAGTCATAGATGTGGAAGTTTTTCCTTCTATAGCATTGGCTACTTTACTTCCTGGTTTATTTTTATTGGTATTTACTACATATTTATGGCATATTATTGCTTTTTCATGTACCGTGGGACTCCCACTCCGACGACGGGGAATGATTCAGGCATGTGAATCTATGAAAGACACCAATACTGGAGAACCACAGATTACAGGTAAGTAACTATTGTTCGTCTCTATTCTTTATTATGGTTTAGTCCATAAGTAAAAAAAAACCTTTAAAAACATTTTTAAAAATCTGCAAGTTTGTGGTAGACCTACATTGTGACTGTTAAGGAGTTCACGTATAACTTTGTTTCATATGTTTTTTACTAGAGTCTTGGATTTGAAGGGATCCAAGCAGCCTTTCTTCAAACCGGATTGCTGAAGCTGCTGGTGAAGAAATGTAGCAAAGGCACTGGCTTTAGTAAAACATGGCTTCTCCGTGACTTAGAGGTAAGTTGGGGTAAAATCTATCGTTTCATTTACAATTAGATACTTATACATAACAATCTTTTATGCATTTTAGCTATATTCATCATTATTTTAACAATAAATAATAGTGCAGTTGATTGGGGTTGCATTGCAAGAAAGAGACAAAGAACATTAATAGTATGCTTTCATATTTTCTCTCTGTGTATTAGATGTTATTACTTGTAAGGAAGATACAGTAGATGTGTTTCAATAAGTTATCAGTCTTTTCTGTTAAGTGTGCATGCTCTGATTGGAAAGTGAGCAGTCTGTTTTTCCTGTGTTCTTGATAAGGGGGGGGGGGGGAAACAACCCGTATTTTCATTCCATGTTAACAATCTTTTGTTACACTAGAGTTGGGGGTTTCTACAGATGACTGAAGGAAGTTGCTGATTTTATTAGGCCGGTCATAGTGTGGTATAGCATGTAGGGGCTGATTGCAAAGTTCCTGTTATTATCATTGAGTCCAACTTATTCAGAGGACCACTACTACAATTTTTACAGATTTTGTGTTTTTGGTGTTTCAGCATTTAGACAACAGGTGGAGTGGGTCTCACCACATACCAAATTGAGAGATCATATCACTCCATCTTTGCTAAACATTAGCAAACTATATTAATCTTTCTAATACATACTTCTAACCTGAGATTCCTCACCTCTTAAATTCCTCTAGGTGCCAGACTAGGTCCGGAACTTTCAGCAACTACTCCTGTGCGCCAGATGGTGGTGTCATCAGACTCCACAGCATCTTGCAACTGCTTATGATAATTACAGCACAGAACCTGCATGCAGGCGGCAGTTCCTTTCTGTCTGTGTTCAACGCAGATCTGGAACACAGCTCTCTAACTTTTTGCCAATGTGTTACCTACCCCAAGACAGTTTTTCGTACAGTGTGCTGCAAGAACGTCTCCCCCAAAGACTTTACCTTGCTGTGACTGAAGGAAACATGTGTGGGTTATAGTCCCACACCTCTGCTCATAGTGTCTAGAGTGTAAGTGTGATTCAAAGTAATTTGACAGATGGACCAAGCACAAGAAGTAGAGACCGGTCACTCTTTAAGAACCCGACCTACGTCTGCCCCTGTTACAAATTCTAAGGCCTGATCCCTGCTCCAGGTCATCATTCTCAGGTAAATTGAAGACAAAAGACAATTCTTGCCAGAAGCATAAGAGATTCAAATGGAATTCTTCTCTCTCCTGTCACTTCCACTCTGAGAAGAAGTTGCATAGTCGGTACGCAAAGAATCTGTCTCTGTTCTAACTTGAAGCCTATCCAGAGGCTGATCCCGATATGCCCCAAATGTGAGGCCTTAAAGCGGGCACTGGTGCAGCTCTTCCTTGTGATTCGAGGTCCTTATAAAGTGCCTTTGGGGCTCATAATTTCACAACGACCTGTGTCTGACCAGCAGGGCCTATCCCAACACAACGGACTCCTTTGGGCTCACGCCTGGTTCCCAACTGTCACCACCCTAAGCATCCACACCTGCAGCAAAGGCCACGTTGGTTCTGAATGCTCCAGCGGCACAGTTTTGACCCCAAAACAATACGTTTTGGATCCAGACCCAAATTTGTCCCAAGCCTACACTGTGCCTCGATATGAAAAAACTAAAACTCAGTCTGTGGTCTGGGATGCCTCACAGGCAGGACCACCACCTCCTCAATACCTGTATTGCTGGAGGATAGAGACTTTATTTGGATCTGAATCAGAACACCCTCAAGGGTCTTCAGAACATTCTTCATGTTGAAGATGACTACAAGTATACATATAATTTACTCTTTCTTCATTACACTGATGATGGTTTGAATTTAAATTTGCAAACTGCTAGTTGCCTGGTTACTTCTCTGAGGCAAAGTTAACTCTCCCCTCTGGCCCCTACACAGGAGACTGATGTAGTAGTCTTCAACGCCATAGAAATGTTGGGACTTCAGGTGTCTATTGTAGGAACAAAGGCAAATCTGCAAACTGATATTTTGCACAATGGGTCTGCTACTTCAGAGCTCTTACTGCCCCTTAATGACGCTCTAACAGACGTTTTTTGGCAACCTGGTCTAAGCCATTTTTGCTCCACTGGTGAAGCGAACTGGACCTAGGTGTCATAGGCCTGCCACTAGGGACCTGTCTTGCTAACCCAGCACCCGACTCCTGAGAGCTTGGTGGTTCAGTCTTCTACCAGCAAGGTCAATCCTAATGCGGTTCCCTGTGCCCTGCCAGAGAGGGAATCAAATATACAAAATAATAATGGCTGGATTTCTTGAATTAATCTGAGCATCTGGTAATTACTAAGGCTGCATCAGAGTATTTACAATATGTCTAGCAGTAGTGGCAGCACATCTCATAAGACAACAGATTCACGTTTTCCTATACCCAGACAACTGGCTCATCAAAGCCAGCACATACCAAAAGTGTTTGCAACACACTCAGACTACATTAGACCTGGGTTTCACAGGCCATGCACAGAAGACTCATCTTCAGCCTTTACAAATGCAGTCCTATCAAGGACCGACTCTAAACACTTGCACAGCTCTAGCCTCTCCCAGTGCAGCCAGAATTCGAAATATTCAAACTCTACTACTGCACTTTCAGACCAGTCAATACTTACATGCAGCTGATGGCATCATGCATTGCAAAGTTACACATAGGTCTTCTACAAGAGTGTTTAGCACTTCAGTGGAATCAGTTTCAGGGTCAATTAACACATCTAGTGTTGGGAGACAGCTGCACCCATTGCTCTTTGCAGTGGTAGACAACACAAAACGTATCAAAAGGTCAGCCCTTCCTTGACCCTGTTCCACAGATTGTGCTAACAGCAGGCACATCTTTCACAGATTGGGGTGCCCATCTTCACAATTTGACTATTCAAAGTCTATGGGACAACAAGTACAAAAGTCTTCATATCAACTATCGAGAGCTTCGAGCTGTTTATCTAACACTGAAAGCTTTTCAGTCTCACCTCATTGGGAAAGTTGTCCTAGTCCCGACAGACAATATGAAAGCTATGTACTATGTACAAGAACAGGGGGGTTTGGGGGGGGACACATTCTCTGAAATTGTCACACATCTCTCAAACCATTTGGCATTGGGAAATTCATCACAGAGTTCATCTTCTGGCAGAGCACCTCCCAGGAGTGACCAATCAAATTGCTGACCTCCTCAGCAGAAGCCGGCAACAAATACACAAGTGGGAATTCCCACAAATAGATCTGTTGGCCAAGGTGGACAACTCAAAATGCCCAAACTTCCCCTTCAGGTTCCCACACCCTTTATTCAAAGGCAATGCCCTTTGGATGAATTGGTCAGGGATATTTGCCTACGCTTTTACTCCTCTCCCTCTCCTTCCATTTCTGGTTCGGAAGCTCCGGCAAACATCCCTCACACTGATTCTAGTGGCTCCAACTTGGGCCCGTCAACTGTGGTTCACAACACTTTTGGAACTATCAGTCGTTCCACATCAAAAGCTGCATCTCAATTCTAGTCTTTTCAATCAGAACCATGGAGAAGTCAGACACCCAAACCCCAAAAAGCTCAATCTAGCAATTTGGCTCCTGAAGTCAGAGTTTGGTTATCTAAACTTGACACCAGAGAAAAATGGAAAAGATTTGTTATATATTCTACCAACAACAATATTGATCCATTAGTTGCCTCTATTCAAAATATCATTTGTTACCTTTTGCATCTACAGCATGCTGGTCTAGCCTACACTTCAATTTGATTGCATCTTGCGGCGGTAGCCACATATTTGCAAAACAGGCCACATCTATCTTTGTTCAAAGTTCCAGTAATTAAAGCTCTTATTGAGGGCTTTAAAAGTGTAATACCACCCAGGGTACCTTCTGCACAAGTTTGGAATCTAAACACTGTGCTTACACGGCTCATGGGTTCACCTTGTGAGCCATTACACAACTGTCCGTAACAGTTTCATTCACTGCGATCACTTCATTGAGGTGGGTTGGTGAGCTATAAGCATTAACCATTTAAGAACCCTACTCTCAACTTCATAAAGATAATGTAGTTCCTCTCACCAACCCAAAATTCCTTCCCAAAGTAATTCTGCTTTTCATATCAACCAATCAGTTGAGTTACCTCTGTTCTTTCCTCAACCTGATTTGGTAGTAGAAAGAGCTCTTCATGCTCTTAATGTCAGAAGAGCGTTATTGTATTATATTGAAAGGACAAAGGATTTTCAGAAGACAAAACAACTGGTTGTTGCATTTGCTACATCTCACAAAGCAATCCTATCTCTAAATCTAGTATTGCAAGGCGGAATGTTAAATGCATTCATACATGCTACGCTGAAGCTAAAATAACTTTATCTACACCTCCTAGAGCACATTCCGTTTGTAAAATAGGAGCGTCTGTGGCCTTTCTATGTAACATTGTTATAGCTGATGTTTATTAGGCAGCAACAGAGGTCCACACTACACACATTTACCAAACACTACTGCCTGGATGTGTTAGCACATCAACAGGCCAATGTAGGGGAAGCAGTGCTAAAGACACTTTTTCAAACAGCTGCAACATCTACCAGTTAGCAACCGCTTTGGGAGAATACTGCCATATAATCTATGCAAAGCATGTATTGTATTGTATTGTAATTGCATTTATATAGCGCTTACTACCCCTGACGTGTATCTACAGCACACATGCCTCAAACTGTAGTGTACATCCTATATTCCCAATATGCTCTGCGCATTGGAATAATATATCTTATAGACATGACGTAGGACTTAGGTCAGTAGGTCTCTATCGCATATACTAAACTTAATTGTGAGTGCCAGCTAGCTCAGAGGTCACTAGAAACTATCTTGAATTCACAAGAAGGGATTAGTTTCTGACAACCGCATAAACATGACAACTTTGTTTCCCTAGGACTGGAATAACTATCTTCAGAGTCGCAGAAACAATAGATAAGTATTTCACTAAGTCAATTGTGCATGCTTTGTTTCTACAGAGTTTGCAGAGAAATAGTGAGACGGGCGTTTCCAATAAAAGGTTTATTGAACAGTCTTCTTTCTCATGCAAGTGAGGTGAACTGCTACAATCGTTAGACAGAATACAAAGTATAATGCGTACTGCGAGAATAGTATTATAAAATAATACTGTAAGAGCATTGTATGGTTTCTAAGCCATATAAAAATATATACATAAATAACACAGGCTAAAATACTCAAATGGTGCTTCTAAAATATACCTACCCCAATGTACCTAACCTAGGTCTAGTACGAGGGAGGAAGTAAGCATTGTCTTTAGCATAGGTTTAGTTTTTGCCAAGAATCTACCAAAGGTTTCTCTAGGTTCTAATCAACTCCATACCTTCGAATGAAGGTCTGGTATCTCTGTCTCGGATCTCGATTTCCCAACACCTCGCAAGGGGAGTCAGAAACACTGGAGCTGGATTTCTCAGCTTCCTGATCAGTGCATCAGCTGGAGAGTTGGCTTCCTTCGAGCACTTGCTGTAGTGAGCTGCATCGGGCAAGTAGGCCGTCAAACTGCTCCGAACTACCCTGCTTTGCCATAGCAAGTGAAGGTATATTTATACCTTGAAGGTGTTTAGGAATGTCATGTTTGACGTAAAGTCTGGCATATGAACCTCATGAATGAACCCCTGGGGAATAGTTGTTCATTGTAAAACTAACTGAGTTCTTGGAGAAATCAATATTCAAGCAAGGGGAAGTCCCTAACGGCTTAAGCTGGTTTTCCTAGAAATCGTTGTGACGTTTGGTGAACGGATGGAAGTAGCCATGCCTGTATTTGGGTTGCATGGGCTAGGCCTAAATAAGGGCTTGATTTCTATGCCTATATAGGCGCAGCGTGAATTGTACCTATATAAGGGCATGAATCGGAAAAATCCATTCGGAATCTAAAATGCCGTACAACAAAACAGATTATGCTACTTACCCAGAAAGCATCTGTTCTTGGCATTTAGAGCTGCAGATTCACATGCACCCTCCCACCTCTCTGGGCACCTGTAGTTGTTGCAGTTTTCATTATTCACATTATATGCACATGAACATCTCTGTACTACACTCACTCCATTCTCACCCTCTTGTGGGAAAATAATCTAACAATAGAGTTGATGCCCATGTGCCGAAATGCAGAGTCACCTTACCTCGTGATTGGGAACGACTTCTTTGAAGAAAAACAACTTCCGGACCCAACACTAGATGGCAGGAGTATGCAAAGCATGTGAATCTACAGCTCTACACGCCAAGATCAGATGCTTACTGGGTAAGTAGCATAATCTTTATCTGTCCAGCTGGTGACCAATTCATGAGACCAGTGGTTGCATCAGCATGTTCAATATGGTTACACTCCCTCTTTTATATCCCCCCACCTGTTCTTTCTTTTTTTGTTCAGACATTGGCAGACCAGGCCTTCATCCTTGCTTGGGATGTTTGGTCTCTGGTTACTGAAAAGTAGGGTGTGTTAATGTCAATAATTTTGGTGCCCAAGAAGGGGGAGGTCTCAGGCCGATATTAAACTAACAGTTCTTGAAATATTTCCTTTGGCAAGTTCAAGATGTTGACTCGTGTTCAGGTCCTTTCTGACTTGGAGTAGTACTGGACGGAGTCCTTGGACTTGCAGGATGTGCACTATGGTGTGCATGTCCTGCCTTGCCATCGGCCTCTACTTTGGTTCATGGAGGGGTCAAAACACATCTTACCCTGGCCTCACCTCTGCCCCTACAGGTTTTTAAGACTGTGATGGCACTAGTTGTGACCCATCTTTGTAGCTCAGGAATACACAAATTTCAGTGCCTTGATGACTGGCAGGTGAAAATGAGAAAGCTGCAGTCAATTACGAACCACCAGTAGATAACTGATTCCCTGCAGTCATTTCTGGGGTTCTCGATCAACGAGACGACATCCCATCTGCAGCCGACACAAATTATTACCTTCATAGGTACACATGGACTCAGTAGGTTTGAAGGTCTTTTATTCCCACACACCAAGTCGGGACATTCAGGTTATAAGCACAATATTTCGGTTTCAATCCTGTGTTCCGTCATGGATGGTTCTAGTGCTTCCTGGCATTTATGGCCTCCTTTATTGGTTCTTCAAGCATTCTACTGATTCCCTATCTCTCTTCCATGGAAACTCTGACTACAGTGGTCCCAACATTGGGGTTGGCTTTTGGATGACATTCATAGCTTGTAAGTGGCCACCAGGGATGTTCAGTGGTTGCTGACAAAAGCAAACACTGCCACTTTGGAGGTGACTTGACTCCCAAGGGATCACTCTCACAAATCATTTGCTGGTTTCACTAAATGCCATAACAAATTAGCTCATCTGAAAGGGCACCTCATTAAGCCCGGCGCTCTTCAACATTTACATGAGGCACTGGCTGAGGTTGTCCGTCAGTTCGGTGTTAAGATCATTTCCTACGCTGACGACACTCAGCTGGTGGTCTCATTGGCGCAGGAAGCTAACATGCCAAAAAGAGGAGGGCTCAGAAAATGTCTAGAGGATGTAAAGAGCTGGATGTCCTCCTCATCACTCAAAATGAACGGGGATAAAACAGAGCTAATGCTACTGGGCCCTGCCGACCCTAGATCTTTCAACGCTCTGTGGCCACCCTGCCTAGGCACCCCCCCGGCCCCCAAGGACAACATCAAGAGCCTGGGGGTATGGCTGGACAGATCCCTGTCTTTTGGCACCCAAGCCACTAAACTCTCGGCTACCTGTTTTGGCCTCCTTAGGATGTTAAGGAAGGTTCTCCATCTTTTACCCATGGAAGCCAAACAGGTAGCCATCCAGGGCCTGATCCAGTCCCGCCTGGATTTTAACAACGCCCTCTACCTCGCTGCCCCAGAATATACATTGCGGAGACTACAAACGGTGCAGAACTGTGCAGCCCGCACACTACTTCAGCTCCCTCGTCGTCAATCTGCCAAAGCCGGGCTGATCAAATTACATTGGCTACCAGTTCGCCAAAGAATCCAATTCAAAGTCCTGTGTATCGCGCACCAGGCCTTCTGGAAAACAGGCCCTCTCATCACCCGGAACCTAGTCTCTCACTACCAACCTACCAGGAATCTTCGATCAAACCAGGCCTTCATGGCCACAACACCCAGAATAAAGAAGTCTAGAACTGGCGGCAGGACCTTCGCTCACAATGCCTCCAAAACATGGAACTCCCTGCCCCTTCATCTGAGAGCCAACCCCAACCTCTCATCATTCCGGAAACAGCTTAAAACATTCCTCTTCAACTCCCCTCAGTAAAGGCCCCCGGCACCATCCCTCTCTCTGTTGGTTCTTAGCGCTTAGACGCCCCCGGGCAGCAATCGCGCTCTACAAATCCGCATACAATACAATACAATACAATACAAAGAGACAATTAGTTCTAGATTCTTTACCTGAGAAATCCTTACCTGAGAATTAACTCCAGGTGTCAGACTGGATCCGGAGAACTTTCTCGTCAGCCGTACCCCTGCACTTCGATGGGTGGCGTCTGTCTACTCCACGCTCGTCGTTGGCGTCGTTGTTGCTGTAATGACGTTGCGATATCTACTTAGACGCCGTCCTCGCGCACGGACGTCAGTTCTTTTCTTTTTCTGTGCCAGCCAGCGCAGATTCGTAGAGAGCAGTACCTCCAGTCACTTTATGCCTGACTTTTTTGCGACTTTTGTCGACTCCCAGTGCACACAGTCGTCCTCGGCCCGGCTTCAAGGCTTGCAACACCTGTCGCAAGCTGATGTCACTTACGGTTCTGCACTGTGTGTGCCTGTGGTGCCTGATGTGCGACCATTTCCCAAGTCGTGCTCCGACTGCCGGACCATGCATCCGAAGTCTTTTCGGGAGCGGTCCTGAAAGCATCTCGAGGCCTGACAGTCCGCTCCGCACTGTTCGAGGTCCCAGTCATGTTGGAGGTCGAGGGACAGGTTGCAGAGTCAACCCCACTTGCCATCGAAGTCTTCACACTCCTCAGGTAAGTCGAAGCACAAGAAGAATTCGAAGAACCATCGTCGCTCCTTGACTTCTCGCCGTCCGTCAGCCGACGCGACGAGGGATGCGAATAATGCCTGTCCCGTGGTTTCGCTTGCGGAGCCTAAAGGGTCGACTCCGAGTTTCCCTCCCTTTCCCAGACCTGGAACGACCCCTGCCCAACTTCGGAGGTTCTGCAAAGCAGTGCATGCCATCTTTGAGCAGCCCGGCTCCGCTGGCACGCATTCGAGCCCCACGGACTCGTCTGGGGACTCTGAGCCTTTGAAGCCGGCGCCTCAGGCCCTGGCACCGCAGGGTCCCCTTGGATCCAGGACTGTATCCAGATCGGCCCGGCCGACCTTATAACACCCCCAGCGCAAATTCCACTGGCACCACATCCGCACTCGGCGTCTGTTGTTTCCCCAGCTGGCGTCCACCTCGGCCTCCACCCTGACTTGGACACGGAGCCGGACCTACATCGACCGGTGCCGGTTACGGCGGCGAGCGGTACTTTTGTACCTCTGTTCTACTCTGGTGTTTCGTACAGGCCAGATTAGCAACCAGAGGAGGGTGAGGAGGACTGGGAGGGGTCTGTAGAACCTTTAGATAACCAGTTGGAGGAACCGGACTGGAGAAAGGAGTTGGCGGAAGCCAGTGTTCTGGATACCTCCCCAGACCTTGGCTTGCTGTCTCCTCCTACCGTGGCTACAGAGGAGGGTGTTTCTTATGCAGTGGTGTTGCGTAGGGCGGCCGAGGCCCTCAATCTCGAGCTACCTACTGTGGCGGTCAGGACGAATCTTCTGACGGAGGTGCTTCAACCGTCAGCGGCCTCTTCGGATCCCCTGCTGCCTTACAAGAAAGGCATCCTTTTGGGCACCTGGTCCAAGTCCAACACAGGGGCTTCTGTGGATAGGATGATTGTCCGACGCCACCCCTCAGTCCGGGCGACCCCTCTTATCTCTCCCAACACCCCACCCCTGAGAGCTTGGTGGTCCAAGCCTCTACGTCCAAACGAGCATTCCCTAACGCACCCCCGGATAGGAAATCCAAAAAGCTGGACCACCATGGAAAGATGTTTTCTTACTCCAGCTTGGGACTGAGGTCAGTAAACACTGCATGTCTTTTAGGCCGTTAAACCCACATTGTGTGGAATAGGGTAGTGCAGGTGCTGCCACAGTGCCCGGAGGAGACCCGGTCCGTGCTCTCCCGTACAGTTGCCTAGGGGAGAGACGCAGCCCAGTGTACCATAAGATGTGGACTGGACACCGCCGACTTGCTAGACAGGATAATTTCAACGTCGGTAGCCCTTCAGCGCTATGCCTGGCTGAGGTCGACTAGTTTTTCTGGGGATGTCCAGGCTACCTTGCTGAACATGCCTTTTAATGGCCGTCGCCTGTTTGGCGACAAAGCGGACAGTGCGCTGGAGGGCTTAAAGGACTCTCGGGCTACGGCCAAGTCCTTGTGCCTCTTTACCACCTGCCCTGCGTAGTCTGCTTTTCGTCGCTTTCGTGGATACGGAAGAGGTGCCCCGCCACATTCCACTGAGAGCCACAGCCCGGCGCAAGCTGTCCTGCCCCTGCACGGGGGCCCACCGTCTTGGGTCTGGGGGCTAGCGACCGGGCCAGTCCACCAGCGCCCCCTCTGCAGCAGCCTCCAAACCCTCCTAGTCCAACCTTTCAGGGCTACCAATCGCCAGTGGGTGGCAGGATTCGCCATCACCTCCCCCACTGGCGCACCATCACGTTGGTCATGTGGATTTTGCAGATAGTCCAAAGGGGCTACTCTCTCCTCTTCAAGACTACCCTTCCATCCATGCCAACTGAGCACCATCGCATGTCGGAGGATCATCTGACCCTTCTCCAACAGGAAGTTATGGCTCTCTTGACCAAGGGATCCATTGAGCAAGTTCCTGCCCCTGCTATTCCCCTTACTTTCTGGTGACCAAGAAGGACAATGTGCTGCGTCCTATCTTGGATCTCAGGATCGTCAACCGCTTTCTCTGGAAGGAGGAGTTCAAAATGTTGACACTAGCTGAGGTCCTGTCTGCCCTCGACTCTGGAGACTGGGTGGTAGTCTTGGACTTGCAGGACGCTTACTTTCACATCCCCGTCCTGCCGGCCCACCGGCATTAACTGCGGTTCACAGTAGGCCACGAGCACTTTCAGTTTACCATGCTCCCCTTTGGCCTTACCAGCGCCCCTTGGTTGGTCACGAAAGTGATGCGTTGATCGCAGCTCATCTTCCAGTCCTTCCCTTATCTCAAGGACTGGCTGTTGAAGGCGTGCTCACCCCAGGCCATCGTTGGGGTTCACTATAAATGTGCGGAAGTCACACCTGATTCCCGCTCAGAAGCTCCTTTTCATCGGAGCAGTTCCGGACATGACGCAGTTTCTGGCTTATGCTCCTGAGCAGCGAGTCTGGGATATTCGGGCTATGATTCAGATTTTTCAGCCTCTATCCAGGGTTTTGGTCAGAATGTCCTGAGGCTGCAGGGCCTCACGGCCGCCTGCATCCTGCTAGTAGATCATGACAGGTGGCATATGCTGGCTCTGCAGTGGGACCTGAAGTTCCAGTGGGCACAGCAACAGGAGAATCTGTCCTATTGTGTTCAGGTCTCAGAGAGCACTGCACGACGGTTGCAGTGGTGGCTAATGAACCAGGATTGGGTTAACGGAAGATCCCTCTCCCTTCCCCCAACCAGAGTTCACAGTGATGACAGATGCATCACTTCTGGGGTGGGGTGGCCACACGGGAGAGGCGGAGGTCAGAGGTCTCTGGTCTCCGGCGGAGTCCGGGCTCCACATCAACCTTCTGGAGCTCCGGGCGATTTGTCTTGCACTAAAAGCATTCCTTCCCTCTGGCCGGGTAAGAGTAGTGCAGGTGTTCACGGACAACACCACCACCATGTCGTACTGCAACAAACGGGGCGGGGTGAGGTTGTGGACCCTATATCTGAAAGAGGCACGTTAGTGATAGATTCCTTACCATAGAATATTCCCCAGGCATCAGTCTGGATCCGGAAAGTGTTCTGCTTAGCAGTACCCCTGCACGCCAGGAGGTGGCGAAGCGCTGCTCCGCGCCCATCACTGGTGTTGTAAACGCAGGGATGATGTCACAGAGGCTACTTAGGCGACACTCATGCATGCGGACGTCAGTTCTTTATTTTTCTCAGTCATTTTTTACCACTTCTTTTTTAGAGTTTTGTCTCCTCCTTTTGTCTCCTGGTGCACGTAGGGATGCTCGGCTGTAAGTCATGTGGGTCATACCGCCGTAACATGTCGATGGCGGACCCCCCATGATGTCTGCCTCTACTGCCTGGATACTGAACATGACTCCCGGGATTGTCGGGACTGTCGTGCCATGGTCCCGAAGGCCTTGCTGGAGCGGCGCCGGAACGTTGCTGGAGGTCTTGCACTCCTCTCACCGCCGCTCCGGGTCTAGGGGCCGTTGGCTGGACCGCTCGCGGGGCCGGAGCCGTCACTCCTCGGACTCTAAGTTTTCACCTTCAGATTCCGGTAAGCAACGCCATAAGAAGAAGTCGAAGAAGCGTGATCCCTCTCCGACATCCACCCGTCGCTCCCCGGAGGCATACGAGGGGGACAGGGGCTCCGCCCCTGCGGCTCCTTTGGAGCCTGGGAGTCCCCCGGCCTACACACCTTACCTGGGTCCTTCGGCGACTCCCGAACAGATGCAAGAGATTTTGCTGCCATGGACCGCCTGTTTAGGCCTCGGGCTCTCGCCGGCGGCCTGCAGGCCCGGCAGCCCGTGTCCAAATCCTGTTGGCCGGTGCGGCAGCGCCTCTGGCGCCGGCCCCAGAGCCACAGAGCCACTGGATCCAGCGCCCTCCACTCCGGCCCTGCTGCCACAAGGTGCAGCAATGCTGACTCCGCCCCCCGGCACTGCCCTTGGCTCTGGCCCCAGCGCCTCCCTTGGCTCCGCCACTGGCGCCGCACTGGGTGCTGTTTATCGCGCCCCTGCCCCGGCTATCAGACCATTTCGTCCTGACCTGGGATCCATATTGGGATGTGGCTCCAGTTCGGCCCCGGCAGGCGCTGCTCCCGGCGCCACTGGCCCCCTCTCAGGCCCTGCCGTCTCGGCCAGCTCCTTCTATCCCAGAGCCGGATGAGGATAGGGATGGTTCCGAGGACCCCCTTGCGCTGCAGTGTGCCTCTGAGCAGGATTGGGTGGATGACCTTCAAGATGCGGGTGAACTTGATGGGTCTAATGACCCGGGGTTTGCCTCCCCTCCACCTACTATGGAGGCAGGCGCTTCCAACTCTATGGTGCATCGCCGAGCTGCAGAGGCTCTCCATCTCAACCTCCCTATGGTGGCCCTTAAGACCAACCTCCTTACGGAGCTGCTCCAGACGGCGTCTACATCGTCAGAACTGCTGCTCCCTTTCAATGAGGTCCTTACCGAAGTCCTCTTGGGCACTTGGTTGTAGCCGGCCTCAGGGGCACCGACGGATAAGAACATCCCTAGGCGTCATCGGCCGGCGCCTGGTGACCCTGCCTTCTTGACAACTCATCGCACACCTGAGAGCCTGGTCATTCAGGCCTCGACGTCACAGAGTGCCTTTCCCGTGGCTCCGCCGGATAAGGAATCTAAGAAGCTGGACCAATATGGAAAGAGGTTGTTCTCCTCTGCCAGCTTGGGGTTGCGGTCGGTTAATACCGCCTGCTAATTGGGCTGTTACTCCCACGCCATGTGGGATACGGTAGCAGAGTTACTGGCTCAGTGTTGTGAAGAAGTCCAGGCGGTCCTTTCCCAAGCAATTGTGGAGGGCAAGGATGCAGCGAAGTTTGTTTCAGGTGTGGTCTGGACACGGCTGATTCCTTGGGCAGGGCGATTTCCACTACTGTGTTTTTATCTAGGAACCTAAATCGATATTTCTATTTTATGCGCTTGTACGGTTATCATCAATAATATCCCTATAATGGCATAGGAATCATATCTATATTTTGTTGTAGCCCATGCAGTCACATTAAGCAAGGCTACTTCCCCGGACCCCTAGAAAGCACAACGAGTTCTATAAACAAACCAAACCTCCAGCAACCTAGGAAATCCCCATTTGCTTTTGTTTTGATTTCGTCCTAGAACTCCTGTGAAGCACTGTAAGAATGGCTAGTTCTTAGTGACATCTTTATTGACGTCTTATGTCCAACCTTACGCCAAACCCGGCACCTTTCAAGTATAAATATACCAACGTTGCCTTAAGCAAACACACGGTGGTGGTTTTGGAGCCGAGCAGCTATCTACTTGTCCGAGAGCCCAGCTGATGCGAGAGCCCACAGACGCTGCCCCTCCCTTTTGACGCACTGAGAGAGACGCTGTCTTTTCTCCTGCCAAGAAATCCAGCTTCCCTTGTTCTCAGCCGGCTTCTCGGGCTGCTGGGATATCGAGCCCTGAAAGAGAGATACCAGACCTCAGATTCTTGGCAAGACCAACTTAACTTAAACTGCTACTTACTTACTCCTTCCCATGTATTAGGCTTAGGTCAGGTACACCGGGGTAGGCGTATTAAGAAGCACCAGTTGAGTACGTTAGTCAATGTATATATGTATGTATATATTTTATCCATTTTAAAGTATCTTATGGCTAAGAAACCATATCAATGCTTTTACAGTATTATTTCATAATACTCCTTTTACTGTACGCACTTTACTTTACATTAAGTATTGCAATTATGGCAATTAATTTCTCTTGCATGAGAAAGAAGACTGCTCAATAAAATACACCTTTTATTGAAAACGTCCGTCTCTCTTTTCTCTGCACTCTGGTGAAACTAAGTACGCACGATTGACGGAGTGAAATAGCTGTCTATTGTTTTCACACGACTCTAGAGATACACTCTTATTAAGAGGGAGCAAAGTTGTCATGTTATATGGTTGTCAGAAGCTAATCCCTTCTTGTATATCCAGGGAGGTTAAACTCCTCGTTTATTCGAGAAAGTTTCTAGTGACCTCTGAGCTAGCTGGCAAACCTTAAGTCTAATATAGTCAGTAGAGACCTAGTCGACCTCAGTCCTAAGTCTACACTGCTGAATATATTATTCCAATGCGCAGAGCCTATTGGGAATATAGGAACTACACTACACCACGACTGTGGCGTTGCGGCGCCATGCCTGGTTGCGGTCTACCGGGTTCTCGCTTGATGTCCAGAGCTCGCTTATGAACATGCCCTTTGATGGCTCTTGCCTCTTTGGCGACAAGGGGGACAGTACCCTGGAGCGCTTTAAAGACTTAGGGTATTGGAATAATATATCTTATAGACATGACGTAGGACTTAGGTCAGTAGGTCTCTATCGCATATACTAAACTTAATTGTGAGTGCCAGCTAGCTCAGAGGTCACTAGAAACTATCTTGAATTCACAAGAAGGGATTAGTTTCTGACAACCGCATAAACATGACAACTTTGTTTCCCTAGGACTGGAATAACTATCTTCAGAGTCGCAGAAACAATAGATAAGTATTTCACTAAGTCAATCGTGCATGCTTTGTTTCTACAGAGTTTGCAGAGAAATAGTGAGACGGGCGTTTCCAATAAAAGGTTTATTGAACAGTCTTCTTTCTCATGCAAGTGAGGTGAACTGCTACAATCGTTAGACAGAATACAAAGTATAATGCGTACTGCGAGAATAGTATTATAAAATAATACTGTAAGAGCATTGTATGGTTTCTAAGCCATATAAAAATATATACATAAATAACACAGGCTAAAATACTCAAATGGTGCTTCTAAAATATACCTACCCCAATGTACCTAACCTAGGTCTAGTACGAGGGAGGAAGTAAGCATTGTCTTTAGCATAGGTTTAGTTTTTGCCAAGAATCTACCAAAGGTTTCTCTAGGTTCTAATCAACTCCATACCTTCGAATGAAGGTCTGGTATCTCTGTCTCGGATCTCGATTTCCCAACACCTCGCAAGGGGAGTCAGAAACACTGGAGCTGGATTTCTCAGCTTCCTGATCAGTGCATCAGCTGGAGAGTTGGCTTCCTTTGAGCACTTGCTGTAGTGAGCTGCATCGGGCAAGTAGGCCGTCAAACTGCTCCGAACTACCCTGCTTTGCCATAGCAAGTGAAGGTATATTTATACCTTGAAGGTGTTTAGGAATGTCATGTTTGACGTAAAGTCTGGCATATGAACCTCATGAATGAACCCCTGGGGAATAGTTGTTCATTGTAAAACTAACTGAGTTCTTGGAGAAATCAATATTCAAGCAAGGGGAAGTCCCTAACGGCTAAAGCTGGTTTTCCTAGAAATCGTTGTGACGTTTGGTGAACGGATGGAAGTAGCCATGCCTGTATTTGGGTTGCATGGGCTAGGCCTAAATAAGGGCTTGATTTCTATGCCTATATAGGGGCAGCGTGAATTGTACCTATATAAGGGCATGAATCGGAAAAATCCATTCGGAATCTAAAATGCCGTACAACAAAACAGATTATGCTACTTACCCAGAAAGCATCTGTTCTTGGCATTTAGAGCTGCAGATTCACATGCACCCTCCCACCTCTCTGGGCACCTGTAGTTGTTGCAGTTTTCATTATTCACATTATATGCACATGAACATCTCTGTACTACACTCTCTCCATTCTCACCCTCTTGTGGGAAAATAATCTAACAATAGAGTTGATGCCCATGTGCCAAAATGCAGAGTCACCTTACCTCGTGATTGGGAACGACTTCTTTGAAGAAAAACAACTTCCGGACCCAACACTAGATGGCAGGAGTATGCAAAGCATGTGAATCTACAGCTCTACACGCCAAGATCAGATGCTTACTGGGTAAGTAGCATAATCTTTATCTGTCCAGCTGGTGACCAATTCATGAGACCAGTGGTTGCATCAGCATGTTCAATATGGTTACACTCCCTCTTTTATATCCCCCCACCTGTTCTTTCTTTTTTTGTTCAGACATTGGCAGACCAGGCCTTCATCCTTGCTTGGGATGTTTGGTCTCTGGTTACTGAAAAGTAGGGTGTGTTAATGTCAATAATTTTGGTGCCCAAGAAGGGGGAGGTCTCAGGCCGATATTAAACTAACAGTTCTTGAAATATTTCCTTTGGCAAGTTCAAGATGTTGACTCGTGTTCAGGTCCTTTCTGACTTGGAGTAGTACTGGACGGAGTCCTTGGACTTGCAGGATGTGCACTATGGTGTGCATGTCCTGCCTTGCCATCGGCCTCTACTTTGGTTCATGGAGGGGTCAAAACACATCTTACCCTGGCCTCACCTCTGCCCCTACAGGTTTTTAAGACTGTGATGGCACTAGTTGTGACCCATCTTTGTAGCTCAGGAATACACAAATTTCAGTGCCTTGATGACTGGCAGGTGAAAATGAGAAAGCTGCAGTCAATTACGAACCACCAGTAGATAACTGATTCCCTGCAGTCATTTCTGGGGTTCTCGATCAACGAGACGACATCCCATCTGCAGCCGACACAAATTATTACCTTCATAGGTACACATGGACACAGTAGGTTTGAAGGTCTTTTATTCCCACACACCAAGTCGGGACATTCAGGTTATAAGCACAATATTTCGGTTTCAATCCTGTGTTCCGTCATGGATGGTTCTAGTGCTTCCTGGCATTTATGGCCTCCTTTATTGGTTCTTCAAGCATTCTACTGATTCCCTATCTCTCTTCCATGGAAACTCTGACTACAGTGGTCCCAACATTGGGGTTGGCTTTTGGATGACATTCATAGCTTGTAAGTGGCCACCAGGGATGTTCAGTGGTTGCTGACAAAAGCAAACACTGCCACTTTGGAGGTGACTTGACTCCCAAGGGATCACTCTCACAAATCATTTGCTGGTTTCACTAAATGCCATAACAAATTAGCTCATCTGAAAGGGCACCTCATTAAGCCCGGCGCTCTTCAACATTTACATGAGGCACTGGCTGAGGTTGTCCGTCAGTTCGGTGTTAAGATCATTTCCTACGCTGACGACACTCAGCTGGTGGTCTCATTGGCGCAGGAAGCTAACATGCCAAAAAGAGGAGGGCTCAGAAAATGTCTAGAGGAGGTAAAGAGCTGGATGTCCTCCTCATCACTCAAAATGAACGGGGATAAAACAGAGCTAATGCTACTGGGCCCTGCCGACCCTAGATCTTTCAACGCTCTGTGGCCACCCTGCCTAGGCTCCCCCCCGGCCCCCAAGGACAACATCAAGAGCCTGGGGGTATGGCTGGACAGATCCCTGTCTTTTGGCACCCAAGCCACTAAACTCTCGGCTACCTGTTTTGGCCTCCTTAGGATGTTAAGGAAGGTTCTCCATCTTTTACCCATGGAAGCCAAACAGGTAGCCATCCAGAGCCTGATCCAGTCCCGCCTGGACTTTAACAACGCCCTCTACCTCGCTGCCCCAGAATATACATTGCGGAGACTACAAACGGTGCAGAACTGTGCAGCCCGCACACTACTTCAGCTCCCTCGTCGTCAATCTGCCAAAGCTGGGCTGATCAAATTACATTGGCTACCAGTTCGCCAAAGAATCCAATTCAAAGTCCTGTGTATCGCGCACCAGGCCTTCTGGAAAACAGGCCCTCTCATCACCCGGAACCTAGTCTCTCACTACCAACCTACCAGGAATCTTCGATCAAACCAGGCCTTCATGGCCACAACACCCAGAATAAAGAAGTCTAGAACTGGCGGCAGGACCTTCGCTCACAATGCCTCCAAAACATGGAACTCCCTGCCCCTTCATCTGAGAGCCAACCCCAACCTCTCATCATTCCGGAAACAGCTTAAAACATTCCTCTTCAACTCCCCTCAGTAAAGGCCCCCGGCACCATCCCTCTCTCTGTTAGTTCTTAGCGCTTGGACGCCCCCGGGCAGCAATCGCGCTCTACAAATCCGCATACAATACAATACAATACAATACAAAGAGACAATTAGTTCTAGATTCTTTACCTGAGAAATCCTTACCTGAGAATTAACTCCAGGTGTCAGACTGGATCCGGAGAACTTTCTCGTCAGCCGTACCCCTGCACTTCGATGGGTGGCGTCTGTCTACTCCACGCTCGTCGTTGGCGTCGTTGTTGCTGTAATGACGTTGCGATATCTACTTAGACGCCGTCCTCGCGCACGGACGTCAGTTCTTTTCTTTTTCTGTGCCAGCCAGCGCAGATTCGTAGAGAGCAGTACCTCCAGTCACTTTATGCCTGACTTTTTTGCGACTTTTGTCGACTCCCAGTGCACACAGTCGTCCTCGGCCCGGCTTCAAGGCTTGCAACACCTGTCGCAAGCTGATGTCACTTACGGTTCTGCACTGTGTGTGCCTGTGGTGCCTGATGCGCGACCATTTCCCAAGTCGTGCTCCGACTGCCGGACCATGCATCCGAAGTCTTTGCGGGAGCGGTCCTGAAAGCATCTCGAGGCCTGACAGTCCGCTCCACACTGTTCGAGGTCCCAGTCATGTTGGAGGTCGAGGGACAGGTTGCAGAGTCAACCCCACTTGCCATCAAAGTCTTCACACTCCTCAGGTAAGTCGAAGCACAAGAAGAATTCGAAGAACCATCGTCGCTCCTTGACTTCTCGCCGTCCATCAGCCGACGCGACGAGGGATGCGGATAATGCCTGTCCCGTGGTTTCGCTTGCGGAGCCTAAAGGGTCGACTCCGAGTTTCCCTCCCTTTCCCAGACCTGGAACGACCCCTGCCCAACTTCGGAGGTTCTGCAAAGCAGTGCATGCCATCTTTGAGCAGCCCGGCTCCGCTGGCACGCATTCGAGCCCCACGGACTCGTCTGGGGACTCTGAGCCTTTGAAGCCGGCGGCTCAGGCCCTGGCACCGCAGGGTCCCCTTGGATCCAGGACTGTATCCAGATCGGCCCGGCCGACCTTATAACACCCCCAGCGCAAATTCCACTGGCACCACATCCGCACTCGGCGTCTGTTGTTTCCCCAGCTGGCGTCCACCTCGGCCTCCACCCTGACTTGGACACGGAGCCGGACCTACATCAACCGGTGCCGGTTACGGCGGCGAGCGGTACTTTTGTACCTCTGTTCTACTCTGGTGTTTCGTACAGGCCAGATTAGCAACCAGAGGAGGGTGAGGAGGACTGGGAGGGGTCTGTAGAACCTTTAGATAACCAGTTGGAGGAACCGGACTGGAGAAAGGAGTTGGCGGAAGCCAGTGTTCTGGATACCTCCCCAGACCTTGGCTTGCTGTCTCCTCCTACCGTGGCTACAGAGGAGGGTGTTTCTTATGCAGTGGTGTTGCGTAGGGCGGCCGAGGCCCTCAATCTCGAGCTACCTACTGTGGCGGTCAGGACGAATCTTCTGACGGAGGTGCTTCAACCGTCAGCGGCCTCTTCGGATCCCCTGCTGCCTTACAAGAAAGGCATCCTTTTGGGCACCTGGTCCAAGTCCAACACAGGGGCTTCTGTGGATAGGATGATTGTCCGACGCCACCACCTCAGTCCGGGCGACCCCTCTTTCCTCCCCCAACACCCCACCCCTGAGAGCTTGGTGGTCCAAGCCTCTACGTCCAAACGAGCATTCCCTAACGCACCCCCGGATAGGAAATCCAAAAAGCTGGACCACCATGGAAAGATGTTTTCTTACTCCAGCTTGGGACTGAGGTCAGTAAACACTGCATGTCTTTTAGGCCGTTAAACCCACATTGTGTGGAATACGGTAGTGCAGGTGCTGCCACAGTGCCCGGAGGAGACCCGGTCCGTGCTCTCCCGTACAGTTGCCTAGGGGAGAGACGCAGCCCAGTGTACCATAAGATGTGGACTGGACACCGCCGACTTGCTAGACAGGATAATTTCAACGTCGGTAGCCCTTCAGCGCTATGCCTGGCTGAGGTCGACTAGTTTTTCTGGGGATGTCCAGGCTACCTTGCTGAACATGCCTTTTAATGGCCGTCGCCTGTTTGGCGACAAAGCGGACAGTGCGCTGGAGGGCTTAAAGGACTCTCGGGCTACGGCCAAGTCCTTGTGCCTCTTTACCACCTGCCCTGCGTAGTCTGCTTTTCGTCGCTTTCGTGGATACGGAAGAGGTGCCCCGCCACATTCCACTGAGAGCCACAGCCCGGCGCAAGCTGTCCTGCCCCTGCACGGGGGCCCACCGTCTTGGGTCTGGGGGCCAGCGACCGGGCCAGTCCACCAGCGCCCCCTCTGCAGCAGCCTCCAAACCCTCCTAGTCCGACCTTTCAGGGCTACCAATCGCCAGTGGGTGGCAGGATTCGCCATCACCTCCCCCACTGGCGCACCATCACGTTGGTCATGTGGATTTTGCAGATAGTCCAAAGGGGCTACTCTCTCCTCTTCAAGACTACCCCTCCATCCATGCCAACTGAGCACCATCGCATGTCGGAGGATCATCTGACCCTTCTCCAACAGGAAGTTATGGCTCTCTTGACCAAGGGATCCATTGAGCAAGTTCCTGCCCCTGCTATTCCCCTTACTTTCTGGTGACCAAGAAGGACAATGTGCTGCGTCCTATCTTGGATCTCAGGATCGTCAACCGCTTTCTCTGGAAGGAGGAGTTCAAAATGTTGACACTAGCTGAGGTCCTGTCTGCCCTCGACTCTGGAGACTGGGTGGTAGTCTTGGACTTGCAGGACGCTTACTTTCACATCCCCGTCCTGCCGGCCCACCGGCATTAACTGCGGTTCACAGTAGGCCACGAGCACTTTCAGTTTACCATGCTCCCCTTTGGCCTTACCAGCGCCCCTTGGTTGGTCACGAAAGTGATGCGTTGATCGCAGCTCATCTGCGAAGATCAGGGGGTCCAGTCCTTCCCTTATCTCAAGGACTGGCTGTTGAAGGCGTGCTCACCCCAGGCCATCGTTGGGGTTCACTATAAATGTGCGGAAGTCACACCTGATTCCCGCTCAGAAGCTCCTTTTCATCGGAGCAGTTCCGGACATGACGCAGTTTCTGGCTTATGCTCCTGAGCAGCGAGTCTGGGATATTCGGGCTATGATTCAGATTTTTCAGCCTCTATCCAGGGTTTTGGTCAGAATGTCCTGAGGCTGCAGGGCCTCACGGCCGCCTGCATCCTGCTAGTAGATCATGACAGGTGGCATATGCTGGCTCTGCAGTGGGACCTGAAGTTCCAGTGGGCACAGCAACAGGAGAATCTGTCCTATTGTGTTCAGGTCTCAGAGAGCACTGCACGACGGTTGCAGTGGTGGCTAATGAACCAGGATTGGGTTAACGGAAGATCCCTCTCCCTTCCCCCAACCAGAGTTCACAGTGATGACAGATGCATCACTTCTGGGGTGGGGTGGCCACACGGGAGAGGCGGAGGTCAGAGGTCTCTGGTCTCCGGCGGAGTCCGGGCTCCACATCAACCTTCTGGAGCTCCGGGCGATTTGTCTTGCACTAAAAGCATTCCTTCCCTCTGGCCGGGTAAGAGTAGTGCAGGTGTTCACGGACAACACCACCACCATGTCGTACTGCAACAAACGGGGCGGGGTGAGGTTGTGGACCCTATATCTGAAAGAGGCACGTTAGTGATAGATTCCTTACCATAGAATATTCCCCAGGCATCAGTCTGGATCCGGAAAGTGTTCTGCTTAGCAGTACCCCTGCACGCCAGGAGGTGGCGAAGCGCTGCTCCGCGCCCATCACTGGTGTTGTAAACGCAGGGATGATGTCACAGAGGCTACTTAGGCGACACTCATGCATGCGGACGTCAGTTCTTTCTTTTTCTCAGTTTTGTCTCCTCCTTTTGTCTCCTGGTGCACGTAGGGATGCTCGGCTGTAAGTCATGTGGGTCATACCGCCGTAACATGTCGATGGCGGACCCCCCATGATGTCTGCCTCTACTGCCTGGAGACTGAACATGACTCCCGGGATTGTCGGGACTGTCGTGCCATGGTCCCGAAGGCCTTGCTGGAGCGGCGCCGGAACGTTGCTGGAGGTCTTGCACTCCTCTCACCGCCGCTCCGGGTCTAGGGGCCGTTGGCTGGACCGCTCGCGGGGCCGGAGCCGTCACTCCTCGGACTCTAAGTTTTCACCTTCAGATTCCGGTAAGCAACGCCATAAGAAGAAGTCAAAGAAGCGTGATCCCTCTCCGACATCCACCCGTCGCTCCCCGGAGGCATACGAGGGGGACAGGGGCTCCGCCCCTGCGGCTCCTTTGGAGCCTGGGAGTCCCCCGGCCTACACACCTTACCTGGGTCCTTCGGCGACTCCCGAACAGATGCAAGAGATTTTGCTGCCATGGACCGCCTGTTTAGGCCTCGGGCTCTCGCCGGCGGCCTGCAGGCCCGGCAGCCCGTGTCCAAATCCTGTTGGCCGGTGTGGCAGCGCCTCTGGCGCCGGCCCCAGAGCCACAGAGCCACTGGATCCAGCGCCCTCCACTCCGGCCCTGCTGCCACAAGGTGCAGCAATGCTGACTCCGCCCCCGGCACTGCCCTTGGCTCTGGCCCCAGCGCCTCCCTTGGCTCCGCCACTGGCGCCGCACTGGGTGCTGTTTATCGCGCCCCTGCCCCGGCTATCAGACCATTTCGTCCTGACCTGGGATCCATATTGGGATGTGGCTCCAGTTCGGCCCCGGCAGGCGCTGCTCCCGGCGCCACTGGCCCCCTCTCAGGCCCTGCCGTCTCGGCCAGCTCCTTCTATCCCAGAGCCGGATGAGGATAGGGATGGTTCCGAGGACCCCCTTGCGCTGCAGTGTGCCTCTGAGCAGGATTGGGTGGATGACCTTCAAGATGCGGGTGAACTTGATGGGTCTTCTGACCCGGGGTTTGCCTCCCCTCCACCTATTATGGAGGCGGGCGCTTCCAACTCTATGGTGCATCGCCGAGCTGCAGAGGCTCTCCATCTCAACCTCCCTATGGTGGCCCTTAAGACCAACCTCCTTACGGAGCTGCTCCAGACGGCGTCTACATCGTCAGAACTGCTGCTCCCTTTCAATGAGGTCCTTACCGAAGTCCTCTTGGGCACTTGGTTGTAGCCGGCCTCAGGGGCACCGACGGATAAGAACATCCCTAGGCGTCATCGGCCGGCGCCTGGTGACCCTGCCTTCTTGACAACTCATCGCACACCTGAGAGCCTGGTCATTCAGGCCTCGACGTCACAGAGTGCCTTTCCCGTGGCTCCGCCGGATAAGGAATCTAAGAAGCTGGACCAATATGGAAAGAGGTTGTTCTCCTCTGCCAGCTTGGGGTTGCGGTCGGTTAATACCGCCTGCTAATTGGGCTGTTACTCCCACGCCGTGTGGGATACGGTAGCAGAGTTACTGGCTCAGTGTTGTGAAGAAGTCCAGCCGGTCCTTTCCCAAGCGATTTTGGAGGGCAAGGATGCAGCGAAGTTTGTTTCAGGTGTGGTCTGGACACGGCTGATTCCTTGGGCAGGGCGATTTCCACTACTGTGTTTTTATCTAGGAACCTAAATCGATATTTCTATTTTATGCCCTTGTACGGTTATCATCAATAATATCCCTATAATGGCATAGGAATCATATCTATATTTTGTTGTAGCCCATGCAGTCACATTAAGCAAGGCTACTTCCCCGGACTCCTAGAAAGCACAACGAGTTCTATAAACAAACCAAACCTCCAGCAACCTGGGAAATCCCCATTTGCTTTTGTTTTGATTTCGTCCTAGAACTCCTGTGAAGCACTGTAAGAATGGCTAGTTCTTAGTGACATCTTTATTGACGTCTTATGTCCAACCTTACGCCAAACCCGGCACCTTTCAAGTATAAATATACCAACGTTGCCTTAAGCAAACACACAGTGGTGGTTTTGGAGCCGAGCAGCTATCTACTTGTCCGAGAGCCCAGCTGATGCGAGAGCCCACAGACGCTGCCCCTCCCTTTTGACGCACTGAGAGAGACGCTGTCTTTTCTCCTGCCAAGAAATCCAGCTTCCCTTGTGCTCAGCCGGCTTCTCGGGCTGCTGGGATATCGAGCCCTGAAAGAGAGATACCAGACCTCAGATTCTTGGCAAGACCAACTTAACTTAAACTGCTACTTACTTACTCCTTCCCATGTATTAGGCTTAGGTCAGGTACACCGGGGTAGGCGTATTAAGAAGCACCAGTTGAGTACGTTAGTCAATGTATATATGTATGTATATATTTTATCCATTTTAAAGTATCTTATGGCTAAGAAACCATATCAATGCTTTTACAGTATTATTTCATAATACTCCTTTTACTGTACGCACTTTACTTTACATTAAGTATTGCAATTATGGCAATTAATTTCTCTTGCATGAGAAAGAAGACTGCTCAATAAAATTACACCTTTTATTGAAAACGTCCGTCTCTCTTTTCTCTGCACTCTGGTGAAACTAAGTACGCACGATTGACGGAGTGAAATAGCTGTCTATTGTTTTCACACGACTCTAGAGATACACTCTTATTAAGAGGGAGCAAAGTTGTCATGTTATATGGTTGTCAGAAGCTAATCCCTTCTTGTATATCCAGGGAGGTTAAACTCCTCGTTTATTCGAGAAAGTTTCTAGTGACCTCTGAGCTAGCTGGCAAACCTTAAGTCTAATATAGTCAGTAGAGACCTAGTCGACCTCAGTCCTAAGTCTACACTGCTGAATATATTATTCCAATGCGCAGAGCCTATTGGGAATATAGGAACTACACTACACCACGACTGTGGCGTTGCGGCGCCATGCCTGGTTGCGGTCTACCGGGTTCTCGCTTGATGTCCAGAGCTCGCTTATGAACATGCCCTTTGATGGCTCTTGCCTCTTTGGCGACAAGGGGGACAGTACCCTGGAGCGCTTTAAAGACTCACGGGCCACGGCTAAGTCTTTGGGTCTTTGGGTTTTGTTCCTTTCGTGGCCAGAACCTGCCTCAGCATGGCCGCGGACGTGGCTCCTGCAGGGGTGGGTCTGGTAACCAGCAGGCGGGTCAGTCCACCTCCACACCTGCTGCTTCCACCTCCAAGCCTTCCTAATACGAGCTTCAGGAGGCTCCTCATGCCGTAGGAGGCAGGGTCCGTCACCACCACCACCATTGGCGCAAAATCACATCGGACAAGTGGGTGCTGCAGATAATCTGCCAAGGTTACTCGCTCCCCTTTCTGTCCTCCCCTCCAGCCATGCCACCTCGGTACCACCGCATGTCGGGGGATCATTTGGCTCTTCTCCGTCAGGAAGTCATGGCCCTCCTGGCCAAGGGGGTCATCGAGTACGTTCTCGATCAAGAAGTAGGGAGTGGCTGTTATTCCCACTACTTTCTGGTCCCCAAGAAGGACAAGGGGGGCCTGTGCACCATCTTGAACCTCCGGGACGTCAATCGCTTCCTCCAGAAGGAGAAGTTCAAGATGCTGACTCTGGCTCAGGTCCTGACTGCCCTGGAGTCTGGATGGTAGCGTTGGACTTGCAGAACACCTATTTTCACAACCCTGTCCTGCCAGCCCACTGGCGTTACCTGCGGTTCATGGTAGGCCAGGAGCATTTTCAGTTTGCCGTGCTCCCTTTCGGCCTTACCAGCGCCCCTCAGGTGTTCACGAAAGTGATGGCGGTGGTCGCAGCTCATCTGCGCAGATCAGGGGTGTCAGTCTTCCCCTACCTCGACGACTGGCTGTTGAAGGCGGGCTCTCCCCAGGCAGTCGTCTCCCACCTCCAGACTACGGCCGACCTCCTGCAATTGCTAGGGTTCTCCATCAATGTGCCGAAGTCGCACCTGAGTCCCTCTCATAAGCTCCCTTTCATCAGAGTGGTTCTGGATTCGATGCTGTTTCGAGTTTATCCTCCCGAACAGCGAGTCCGGGATATTCAGGCTATGATTCCGCTCTTTCAGCCTCTATCCCAAGTTTCAGTCAGGATGACCCTTCAGCTTCTGGGCCTGATGGCCTCCTGCATCCTGCTAATGACGCATGCCAGATGACCTATGCGGGCTGTGGGACCTGAAGTTCCACTAGGCACAGCATCAAGGCAACCTGTCCGATCTCATCCAGGTCTCGGAGGTCGCTGCACGACAGTTGCAGTGGTGGCTAACGGATCGCGATTCGGTCAGTGGCAGATCCCTCTCCCTTCCCCAACCGTAGCACACAGTGGTGACTGATACATCCCTCCTGGGATGGGGAGGCCACTTGGGGGAGACGGAGATCAGGTGGTCTCTGGCAGAGTCCCGGCTCCATATCAACCTTCTGGAGCTGCGGGCTTACTGGCTTGCACTGAAGGCATTCCTTCCCTCTGTCCGAGGAAGTGTAGTGCAGGTGTTCACGGACAACACCACCGCCATGTGGTATTGCAACAAACAGGGCGGGGTGGGGTCGTGGACCCTATGTCAGGAGGCTCTGCACCTCCTGGACATGGCTTGAACATCAAGGCATTACCTTGGTGGTTCAACACCTGGCAAGTTCTCTAAACACGAGGGTGGACAAATTGAGGCGCCAGTGCATGGTGGATCACGAGTGGCGTCTGAACTTGGACGTGGCGCACGGACTCTTTCTGCAATGGGGAGAGCCTTGGTTAGATCTATTCACCACGAAGAGAACGCGCAATGACAGTTCTGCGCGTTGGAATTTCCAAGGCGGCACTCGCTCGGAGACGCTTTTCGTCTCGAGAGGAGCTGTGGTCAATTGTATGCCTTTCTGCCCATACCACTTCTGCCAAGAGTGCTGAAGAAGGTCAGGCGCGACCGGGCCCTAGTTATGCTTGTGGTTCCGGACTGGGTTTGAAGAGTGTGGTATCCTGAGCTACTCAGTATGAGCATCGATCACCTGATCCGTCTGCCTCTTCGGGAGGATCTTCTATTGCAGCAGCAGGGGACGGTCCTCCACCCGAACCTGTCCAGCCTCCACCTCCATGCGTGGAGATTGAGCGGCGACAGTTGACCGCTTTCGACCTTCCTCCTGAGGTCTGAAATGTCATTCTGGCAGCCAGGCGTCCCTTCACTAAGATGGAACATACTTGCCGATGGAACAAATTTGTGGCATGGTGCACAGCGAAAGCTGTAAATCCCCTTTCTGCCTCTCTTTCTGAGGTTCTTCTATTCCTCCTATCTGCTCTGCTCTGGGCACTATCAAAGGCTATCTTTCTGCCATTTCCGCCTTCCTGAGGCTTCCTGATCAGCCTTCTCTTTCTAAGTCCCCAGTGGTTAACCGCTTTCTCAAGGGCATTATGCACATGTTTCCTCCCGTGCCCTTCATAATGCCTCAATGGGACTTAAATCGTGTCTTGACTTTTCTGATGTGCGCACCCTTTGAGCCTCTTCATAACTGTCTTTTACTCTTAAGACCGCTTTCCTGGTTGCTATCACCTATGCCAGAAGAGTGAGTGAGCTCCAGGCCCTTTCTTCCAAACCGCCTTTCCTTTCCGTTCATCCGGACAAGGTGGTTTTAAAGACCCGTCCTTCTTCTGTGCCAAAAGTTGTCAGGTCCTTCCACATCGGGCAGACCATCACTTTGCCCACCTTCTTTCTGTCTTTGCATCCTTTAAGAGAAGAGGAGAGGCTCCACCGTCTGGACCCAAAACGTGTGCTCGCTTTCTATCTGCAGTGTACACAGCAGTTCCGGGTGGATGATCAGCTTTTTGTCGGCTACGTGGGCGCGAAGCAAGGTCGGGCTGTGCTCAAACGGACCATCTCCCGGTGAGATACTCTGTGCATCAAAGCATGTTACTCCTTGGCCAGGAAGGAGCCTCCTGTGGGGCTGCGTGCCCATTCGACCAGGGCAACTGCAGCCACTACTGCCTTGGGACGAGGGGTTCCCTTGCAGGACATTTGTCAGGCAGCTGCATGGGCCTCGCTGCACACATTTACCAAGCACTACTGCCTTGACAGTCGGGTCTGGAGAGACGGCTTATTTGGCTGTTCTGTGCTCCGTGACTTTTTGGTGTAATCTTGTTCGCAGACCCACCACTGGGGTTGGTATTGCTGGGGTATCTATTCTAAGGTAAGGAATCTATCACTAACGTGTCTCTTTCAGATGCACAAGTTACTACTTGTGTAACGATATATCTGTAAGAGACATTAGTTTGTGATAGATTCCTTACCGCCCCACCCATCCTCCCTGTTCTGCGAACTGATTACTAGGAGTTTTATGCACCAAAGGTCAGTTTCTTGCATGGCTCTGCGTTTCGGCGCGGAAAGTTGTTTCCAGAACTGACGTCAGCGCTTGGGTGGCGCCTAAGAAGCCTCCGTGACGTCATTGCGGTGCTTACGACGCCAGTGACCGGCGCGGAGCCGCACGACGCCAGCTACTGGTGCGCAGGGGTACTGCTAAGTGTAGGAGAGTAGGGTCTGCAATCCTATGATCACCCAGATTTTTTGCTTTTGTTTCACTGGTTTACGACTTTCTCTGGCTGTGGGCCTGCCAATCAGACCCACAGCCTGGCTGTTCTCTTTCTAAATTACGACATGTACCCTAGGTGCATTTACCAATTGGTGCTGGGCCACCTTATCAGACCCTGTAACTCAGGGCATAGGTGTACCCAGGGCTGCCAGGGGCTGCAGCATGTATTATGCCACCCCTGGCTGGCCTCTTAAATTTGACACAACTGGCTGCATGACAGCTGGGGCAAAGTCGTGTAATCACGCTTTGCTGTAGGTGTAGTATACCTATACCTAACCCTAAAATGGACACACAGATTCCTATCAGTCACTCCTATGGCAGGCCTTGACAATCCTGAAGGCAGAGTGCTTGGAATCGTGTGAGATGGTGCTCTGGCATGAGCTGAGCCTGTCTGCAGCTTGCGGAACCAAGTCCTAATAGCTGTTCCATGATAACGCATACCATATACTCTTAAGTGCATTATAATCCTCGCGGTTAAATGCTAACTTTGGTATTGCTTTATCAAAACATGTCGAGTAAGGTGTCATACGAATTGGAATACTAACCCCTCGCCAATTCTGGCGACGGGGTTAGCATTCCACCCTCCTAGAGGGACACGACATGTATGTAACTGTGAACCCCGGTTAAAGTTAACTAAAGCCTCAGCTCCACAAAATGGATGCTGCCACCACAGACACGAGTCTGACCCCCTGCAGCTGGGAGTCCTTCCAGCGAGGGGAGCCTGGACAAAGGGTTTCCTGTCAGGGGTGGTGCTAGCACCGTCCCAGACATGGTTTTGTGTATCCTGGGTAGGCAGGGCTTTTCAGGAAGGTGACTGCTGAGTGGCACCCCGGTGCTCACTACGCATAGGCCGGTCTGAACCAGTTCCAGGGGAACACCAGCCCCTGGCCTGGGGAAGTCCGGCATGGCAGAGGGGTGTAACCACCCCCCTCCTAGTCCCACCCATAGGCAGGACCTAGTCACCGGGTCAGCCCCCTTTTTTAGTATAAAGATGGGAGCGGGCCCCCTGTTCAAATTAGATCATCTTTGGAATCAAGACACGACTTTCTTCGAAAGGACTTCAAGATTTCTTCCTCAAGATTCTCCCTTGTGGCTAAGGAGTAGTCACCCTGCATCAAGCGGGCACCATCCTAAAGAACACTGCGGTCTGCTGCAAGTCCTTCATCACGAATCCGACGACCCAGCTCGACGAGACCCGGCTTCCCTGGCACCTCTGACCTCTACTCACCTCTACAGCCAAGCTGAGACCCGTGAGTGCGACGAGACCTCGAGGGACCGACGATCGCCAAGACTGCACGACATCTTTACTGCAAGCCCACCGTGTCCTCCACGGGTGAGTGCTTTGGGGTCCGAGAAGCTCCAACCCTGCGCAGCTCCAGCACCAAAGATCAGCCCCCCTGCATCTCCACGATCTGCGTGGGGCCCTTCTGCTGTTTGCTGTGCACCGCGTTGTTTGGCTACTAGCCGGCTGGCTTGTGGCCTTCTGAACGACGCCCGACGACATCACTGCTGCTGGTCTGGTTGCTCCAGACTGGCCCTTGCTTCCTTCTTGAAGAGAGGCACCCCGGACCCTCCTGGTCCACTCCAGACGCCATTTTAGGTCCACCGCGTGGGCTTGAATTTGCCAAGGCTTTGTTGCCCAATCCTGGGTCCAGCGACGCCGACAGCTTCTATCTTCGTGGGACAGCTCGATCCTCCTTCCTGGTCGCCGACAACGCCTCCTGGTCCGTGAGATCTCCGAGCCCAGCGTCACCCACACGCCTTGTCGAGGTGGCTACCATTCGGTGCCCTCCTGGTGCCCACTGACTACTGGCTAGTAGTCTCGAACTTGGTCCCCTCTGCTTTCAGGTGTCATCTTCCATCGATCCAGGCTTGGATCCACCGAACTTTCTTCACTGGTCGCCTGCCAGCAACTTCTTTCTTCCAGGCTCCTGGTCCGTCAACGAGGATTCCCGACGTCTTTTGAGTCCTATGCAGCTGCAGCCCCTGGGCTAGGTAACTTCGGCATTTCGGTGCCCCAGCATAGCCTCACTATCCAAGGGTCAGAATCTACTTTCGCTTTCTCCCTACCAGGTCGGGTTCGCCCGAGAACACTAACTTTGCAAATTCTAGCTACCATAGACTTTGTCCCGCATCTCGCGTGAGAGTGCACACACTGCACCCGAGTCCCCTGGGTCTCCTAGAAGTAATCTAACGATTCTATAGTCAAGTCCTAGCGATTCCAAAGCCTATTAGTACTGTACTTACCTGCTAGTAATTTCGCATTCCACTTTTCAAGTATATGGTTTTCCGTGCCCCTCGGGCATTTGTATATACTGTGCTAACTTAAGTATTTTTATAAGAGTTTTGGTTTGTGCTTAGTACCCTGTCCTCATAAAGAGTACAGGGCTGTTGTGATCTTTAATAAATAACTGTTTATTTTCATAACACTTGTGTGGTGTCCTTTCACTTGGTGTTGAAGGGGTATATGTGGTATAACAGCTGGCTTAACACGCCCTCTCGAGTCTTTAGCCTTAGACTGCTCGTATCCACGCTACTAGGATAGCTGGTCTATAAGGTTGACTTACAACCAATCATCAATAAGGGTTGCTGGACTGATACATAGTGTTCACTAGAATAGTGACCACTGCATATCAGGCCACCTTCTCACACTAAGCAGAAAACTTTCCGGATCCAGAATGACGCCTGGGGAATATTCTAAGGTAAGGAATCTTTCACTAACTAACTAATGTCTCTTACAGTTATAACGTTACACAAGTAGTAATTTGCGTCAAGAGGCTCTCTGTCTCTAGACATGGCTGGAACATCAGGGCATATCCCTTGTGGCTCAACACCTGGCAGATTCTCTGAACGCCAGGGCGAACGAACGCAGCCCCAGGTACATGAGGGATCACGAATGCCGTCTTCACTAGGAGGTGATGCATTGTCTCTTTCAGCAGTGGGGGAGAGCCTTGGTTAGATCAATACGCCACCGAAGAGAACACGCAATGTCAGCAATTCTGCGCATTGGAATTCCCAAGGCGGCACTTGCTCATCAACGCTTTTCGTCACAAGTGGATTTGTGGTCTTCTATACGCCTTTTCGCTGGTACCACTTCTACCCAGAGTGCTGAAGAAGATCAGGCGTGACCGTGCCCAAGTCATACTTGTGGCGCCGGATTGGGCACGAAGAGTCTGGTATCCTGAGCTGTTAAACATGGCCATCGATCCTCCGATCCGACTGCCTCTTCAGGAGGGTCTTTTGTCGCAGCAGCAGGGAACGGTCCTCCACCCGAACCTGTCAAGTCTCCACCTCCTTGCGTAGAGATTGAGCGGTGACAGTTGACAGCCTTCAACCTTCCTCCCAATGTCTGTGATGTTATCTTGGCAGCCAGGCATCCCTCCACTAAGATGGAACAAATTTGTGGCAAGGTGCGCAGCAAAGGCTGTGATTCCCTTTCCGCCCCGCTTTCTGAGGTTCCCTTTCTTTGCCCCAGCAGGGCTCTGCTCTTAAGAGCTATCTCTCAGCCACTTCAGCCTTTCTTAGGCTTCTTGAACAGCCTTCTCTTTTCAAGTCCCCTGTTGTAAAAACACTTTCTTAAGGGCATTACTCATCTGTTTCCTCCTGTTCCCTTCGTAATGCCTCAGTGGGACTAGAACTTGGTTCTTACTTCTCTTATGTGTGCTCCCTTTGAGCCGCTACATAACTGTCTTCTCAGACTTCTCATTTTAAAGACTGCATTTCTGGTCTCCATCACCTCTGCTCGCAGGGTGAGTGAGCTCCAGGCTCTTTCTTCAAAACCTCCTTTTCTAGCTGTTCATCCAGACAAAGTTGTACTTCAAACTCAACCCTCTTTTCTTCCCAAGGTGGTTACTTCTTTCCACATTAGTTAAACCATCACTTTACCCACTTTCTTTCCGCCCCCGCATCCTACTAAGGAGGAAGAGAGGCTCCACCGTCTCGATCCAAAACATGCGCTTTAATTTTATTTGGATTGCACAAAGCAGTTCCGGGTGGATGACGAGCTCTTTGTTGGCTATGTGGGCGCCAAAAAACGTCGGGCCGTGCACACACTTACCATCTCTAGGTGGGTCGCTTTGTGCATGTAAGCTTGCTATTCTTTGGCAAAGAAGGAGCCTCCAGTGGGACTGCATGTCCATTCCACCAGGGCGACGGCAGCTACCACTGCTTTGGGACGTGGAGTTCACCTCAATGACATCTGTCAGGCAGCTATGTGGGCATCTCTGCACATGTTCACAAAACACTACTGCCTTGACAGCCAAGTCCGAAGAGGCGGCTTCTTTGGCCGTTCTGTTCTCCAGGACTTTCTGGTGTGAACTTAGTTCACAGACCCACCTCCGGGGTTGGTATTGCTGGGGTATCTATTCTCAGTTAAGGAATCTATAACAAATTGTCTCTTTAAGATGAACAAGTTACTTTCCTTCGGTAACAATATATCTGTAAGAGACATAGATTAGTTATAGATTCCATACCGCCCCACCCAACTTCTAGGGTTAAGGACTCCCTTTCAGGGCCCTAGTTTTGTGCACCAGTAGTCTGTGTCTTGCGTGGCTCTGCACTTCTGGCGTGAAATGTTGTGTAAAGAACTGAGGTCAGTGCACGAGGGCGGCGTCTAAATAGATAACGTGAAGTCATTACGGCGACCACGACGCCAACGACAAGCGCGGAGTCGACCGACGCCACCTATCGATGCGCAGGGGTACTGATGACGAAAAAGATTCTCCGGAACCAGTCTGATGCCTGGAGGTAATTCTCAGGTAAGGAATCTATAACTAATCTATGTCTCTTACAGATATATTGTTACCGAAGGTAAGTAACTTGTTCAACAGGTCTCATCTGGTGAACCACAAATGACATCTACATCCAGAGTTGGTACATGGCATCGTCGCCCACTGGGGCATGCCTTCGGTAGATCTTTTCATCAAATGCCGAGAACGTGCAGTTTCTCAAATACTGTTTGCTGTATTTACTGCCTTAATGCTCCCTGTCAGATACATTCTACTTACAGTGATACTGCAGTCTCCTGTATTCCTGTTCACCCCTTCCACATCTGCCCCAAGTTCTGACCAAAGTTAAGAAGGTCAGAAGATATAGAGATTGGTTCAGCCCTGAATTTAGATAGGACCTGGAAACAAGTATGAAACCCTTGTGTGATCCTGGGACGCTATGGATTCCTGAGAAGTAGACAACATTCTGAATTCCGCACGGGGTCATTTGTATTAATACCTCAAGTTTTTCTCAAAGAAAATGACTTTTGGAAACAAATATATTGAAAATGAGCAGGACAAAACAGCCACGTGTGACAACGTTTCCATCTGTAACTTCTTGTCACCATATCTGATTTGCAAAAGCAATATACCATTATGTCTGCTTGGCCTTTCTGGTTATGCTGGTGTATAAGGTTTGTAGGTTGTCCAAAAATAACCCAAGATACCGGAGCAAACAGCTGAGAGCTATAGAGCTCTACTGGTAAAATGTAAAGAGTGAAAAATCTATTTCTGAGATTTACACCAGATGCTGAGTTTTGGAGCTGTGGTTATTTCTACACCTCTGAATCTAGGGTTATCCATACAGTTATGATTCAGAAGATATTTTGCAAAATGTCTTCGTTCTTGCACACTGGTTTACATATGAAAGTCAATGCCGAGAAATTCAGTTGGTAATAACAAATGTTCTCATATTCTGTGTTCCATCGCATCTCTCAATAAAAAGAGCACCTTCACTTGTATGGCTGGACCTAGCGCCTGCAACACAAAATGCCCCAAACCCCAACATGGAGACATCCTACTTCACCCAGCAGAATCCAGGCTGTTTTTTTCTTTTACAATGTGGGTGGCTGTGGATTTTGTGCCGTAGCTTACCCACCACCGGGGTAAACGTATCAAGACATTTCTGAAAACTGGACACCCATGGGTATCCAGGGTTTTGTGACTTGTGTGGCTTTCTAAAGGTTTTCTTACCTAGAATGTCTTGCAAGCCTTAAACTTATTCTAAAAGCACACATTTTCCTTGTGTTTCTGTGAGGAAAAGTTCTGGAATATGCATGGCGCCGCAAATTTCCTACCACAGGCCGTTCCTCCATGCCTCCTGATAAAAAATGGCACCTCACTTGTATGGGAGGACCTAGCACCCACGACAGGAGAGGGCCCAAAACACAACATGGGCTCATCAAATTATTTTTCCAACAAAAAAACCAACCCTTTTTTACAGTTTGGACAGCTCTGAATTTTGGGCCCAGCTCAGCTGGCACCTAGGGAAACCTACCAAATCTGCACATATTAGATAACTAGGCACGCGCAAGCGTGCAGGGTGTTCCTCACCTTTGTTTTATTTTGTTTTTTACCCTGAAGCCCTTGCAAACATCGAACTTTCGCTCAAAACACTCTTTCTCCTCAAATTTCTGTGATGAAAACTTCTGAAATCTGCATGGAGCCACAGATTTCCTACCAACTAGCATACCCCCCGTTGCTTGCTAAATATAGTAGGTACTTCACTTGTGTGGGTGGGTGAGTGCCAGAAAAGTTCCCTAACGGCAAGTTGGAGCCATCAAATTTTTGCCACTGAAAACCAACTTGCAAGGACTCCCATTGACCCTGGTTTAATCCATCTCTGTAAAAAATGTAAAAAGTGATCACATATGTGGTGGTCTGCTGACCCATCCCTGTGATGGCCACCAACTGTGGTGAGTAGCAATTTGCGACCCACCTTAGGAATATTGATGGGATAGGACATAGGACAAATTGAGACCCACTACGATTCTGAATTTTGCCAGTCGGCCTATTAATACACTGGCTGGTTCACAACATTTCACACTGGTTGCAAAAACACTGGTCACAGTTTGCACCAGTGTTTTTTTACCAGTTTTTTTACAGCTGGCCTTTAGTGATAGGTTTAGATTTGTGACTACAAAGTAGGTTATCCATTTTGATTATTAATCATCATAACCAGTCCATCCCAAATGGATTCAATGTATAACTTACTGACAAATTTAGCACTGTGGCTTAAATTGTAATAGATAATCTCTAGAATTACGGTCATCAAGTTCAACACTTTGTTGAAAATATATACATGCTTAGTAAAACAGTTGTTCACTTAGAATCAGAGGAATCTGTAAAGAATGTCATACTCATAATTACATATGCGATATAAAGTTTTTAGAGACTAGTATCTTGCAGAAGAGCAAGTTGCTCGCTCTTTCTGGTGGATACTCCAACCATGTGCAGATTCCCCACCACCTTTCCTTGTCCCTGTTCTTGGAGTGGACTTTATTTTTCTCAAAAGACCTCAACTTAGATTTTGTTCACTGTCATTATGATCTACCTTCATTGATAATCGTCTGATAGTGCAGCAAAGTTTCTAAAGCAAGCTGACGTCAGCATGCAGGGTTTGCACCTATGTATCCGTGCCATCATTTCACGAGGCAGGGAGAAGTCGCTGCGGACTCTAATGGCACTATATACCGCTGTGCAGGAGCAATTTCTGAAAATTTTCCGGAACCAAATAGGTACGTGAGGAATTGAATTTACGTTTAGCTAGAGTATCAACCAGAATGAGCGTTACTACAGGTAAATAACTTATTCGACTAGTCACTGTTTGTACCATTAGTTTATTTAGTGTTTGGTAAACGGCCTCCATTTTGACTTTTGACCATATTGTATTTAGAAAGGGACCTTTTAGCACTAGTATTCTGTTATCACTGGTATTCTGTTATCACGGTCTTCTTTTAACATTAGTATCCTGATTTACTGGACTGCATTGTGACTCCAGTTCAGAGAAGCAGCTTGTAGAAAGGATTGTGTGTTCTCAATGAGGAAGTGTTTCTTCAATATCTTCTGAAGAAAGAAATGGGCTGCTAAAGATTTGTAGTGCTGCCAGATCATATAAGGATAATTGCCCTATTGTTGCTATGGAATAATTCTACATTCACTTTTACTATCCTACAGATTTTGTCAATCATGCTGTATTCCTCAAAGAAGGAGATTAATTCCTTTGCAGAAAGAGCTGAATCTGAACTTGAAGAACTTGAGCAAGATCCAGAATTGGACCAGTCCATCAGTGGCATTGATTTTGATGAGTCTAGCGTCAGCAACATTGATTTGGACCAGAACAAGCCAGATCCACTTGAAGGGTTGGACGAGGCTACCAAAGTCTGCTTTTTGGTAATTATAGACACATTACATATATGTTCATATGGAGAAAGGGTGTGTTTGAGGCATGTGCAGCTGTTGATACAAATGCTTAGCATAATCCCGCCATCTAGTGTTGGGCTGGGATGTGTACAAGTTGTTTTTCTTCTAAGAAAGTTTTTCAAGTCACAATGTAGGGTGACACCTCCTCTTGCTAGTAATGCGCATGATCACCAACACAATTGTTAAATTGTTTTTTTCCATCATTGGGTTCGTTCAGACATGTGCTCTTCTGCTCTGGTCCGACACCATTGTGATATAACTTTCTCTGTAAATACCTGCTTCCCTTCTGTATTGTTTCTGATCATGTTCTTCTTTCACTCCCTCCAGTTCGGTTCGCTGATGTCAACTTCGTCGGGGTTACTCTCCTCGACTGCTGCCCATTGTGGACCTTTGTCCATCAGGGCACTGCTTTCATCCTTCTGTATTCCACCTGCATCCTGTCAATTAGGTGATAGAACAGATGCTTTTCGATTTTGACCTCTGTGTCACACAAAATCTCCTTGCACCGGCTTTCACCAGGTGTATGATCTGTGCCTTTCCACGAGCAGGACAAGGCGAGTAGCGAGGCGTGCCACTCCTTCAGGTCCAAGAAGACTCAAATAAATCAGGTAAGTAGCACAAATATACCCTGGTCTCCAAGTGCAGACCAACCCATATACTAAATAAGTGGAATGCGAACTGCAAAGGATAGCAGGACTTGGACCAAAGGACTTAGAAGAGCTTGGAGAACCTGGAACCACCCAAGGTAGGTACCCAGGGACCCCAAGGAGGCTCTGTGCATAGTGGAAACACAGCTGCGTGTTCAATGGAAGTCCGTGGGGAAGTTGCACTTTCACTTTTAAAGAAAATGGAACCTTCCCAGAGGACGCTGAAGAAACCCTCTGGCGGACGGAAGGTTGGAGAGCCACCCCACCCATAGATGCCCCAGGAACTAGGTTACCTGCACTGGGGAAGCTGGGTACATAGAGGTAAGGTGACATCGGAATCCTTCTTAGACGACAATGGGTGACTCTGGAAGAAATGCCTCTGGAAAACTCAGTGAAGATGTCCGGTGTAATCCAAGGGTGGATTCTTGAAGAGGAAAACCTGCAAGCAGAGGGGACAGAGTTTATGCTACTCGGAGGTGACCAGGAGGCATGGAAACACAATGCCCACCTTTGTCAGGAAGTTCAGAAGAGTTCATGAGGACCTTGTTGCAGCAGTTGTGGGGACCCGACGACGGTGTGGAAGACCAGGAGGCGTACACAAGCTGTCCCACGTCGGATTTCGGTGTCTAGGTGGTTGGTGTCCGATGGGAGAACCAACAAGCCTTTGTAGCTGCAACCGGTGGGGAAGATGAAAAGATGCAATTGTTGGGACCAGCAGGGTCCAAGGGACTCACCACGTGTAGGAGAGGCAGAGCAGGAGCCGAGCATGCCGGGGATCCACCAAAGCAGAAGACCCTCGAGAGGACCTACAGGCCAAAGGCACATGAGTCGCAAGTGGACCTTAGGCAGCTCACCAAAGATGGAGGCACACGATGCAGAGGATGCAGGGAGGACACTGTTGTTCGAGATTCGGAGGCTGGTGATTCCTGTAGCCTGAAGAGTTGATGCTGTGCGCAAGGCTTCGGTCCCAGCGGCTCCGACGATGGATACAGTCCTCCAAATTGCAGTGGAGATAGGTCAGGCCACAGGGGAACTACATAACCACCACCTGTGTTGCTGAGCCTCGGGAAGTCTGTAGGACGACCGGGACAGCAGACCGGTCTGCTTCGTTGTGGTGCCTGCAGATGCAGGGGAGTGACTCCTTAACTCCAAGGGAGATTACTTTGGATGTCCTTGATGCCCACAGGTCCCTGGAGATCCTGAGCGAAGCATACACACAGACGATTCAGAATAGTTGCAGAACAGCGAGACAAGAGTTTGAGTTTGAGTTTAAAACATTTATAAAGTGCACGTACACCTGGAGGTTTCATGGCGCTGTGAAGTACTGAACTCAAAAGGGTAGGAGGATCGGGAAGGGGGGGAAGAATAGAACGATTATACTTGGAAGGCTAGTGAGAAGAGGAAGGTTTTGAGCACCTTACGGAAGAGCGAATATTGAGTGGAGGATCTAAGGTGGGCGGGGAGAGAGTTCCAGAAGGCGGGGGCCAGTGTGGAAAATTTCGTGGCCCCCCACTTTTTACGCCTGAAGCGGGGGACTGTCAACAATTGTTGGGAGGATGAGCGTAGTTCCCTGACGGGGGCGTAGGCTTCGATTTCCGAGGAGATAAAGGCAGGGGCTGCGCCGGCCCGGGCCTGAAAGGTGATACATCCCATCTTGAACTGTGCTCGTTCTCGAACAGGGAGCCAGTGCAGGGACTTCTGGAGTGGGGTGACATGGTGGAATTTGGCCAAGTTGTAAACCAGGCGAGCAGCCTGGTTTTGAACAAGCTGTAAACTCCGAATACTGTAGGCGGGCATGCCGCAGTATAGGGCATTGCCATAGTCTAGGCGGGAGATTACCATCGCCAGGACGATGAGTTTTAAGGCGGCGAAAGAAAAAGAAACGGGAGACTTTGCGGATGGTGCGGAGTGAAAGGAAGGAGGAGGACACCACTGAGCTGACCTGGGAGTGCAGAGTGAGTTGGTCATTCAGTTTGATCCAAAGAGTTTTGACCGAGGAAGAAGGAGAAGGGGGGGCCTAGGGAGGGGGGCCAGAAGAGAGGGGACCAGGGACTGGAGCAGCCACCTGTCAGAACCAGCTCAGATTTGTCTGGGTTTAACTTCAGGTGGTTGTAGTTCATCCAGTCCCGGATAAAGGGACAAGGAGCAGCACGAGTCTTCTTTGATGCAATCTTGGTTCCAGGCAGAGTCCAGGGAAGTCCATGTGCCCAAACGGTCGAAGAGTGTCGATGACACTCTTGGTATTAGTAATGAGTCTTGTTCCAAAACGAATCTGAGGACCCACCCACGGAGGAGCCCTTAAATACTGAAGGAAAGGGTTGGCACAGCTCAGGGATCCCTTCCAGTGGGAGGGATTGGACTGAGGGGAGGATACTCGCCTTTCCTTTGTCCAGTTTCACGCCAGAGCGTGAAACTGGACGAACTGGCTCAAACCGGTGAGTGCACCAGCTAGATAGCTGGATGGAGACCAAGCACAGGAATAAAGAGGCATTCAGTCAGGGTGCTCCCGCTAATCCTGGTGCTGCTCTCTTGCTGGTGAGAGTGGCACCAGGATTGGTTAGTGGAACTTCCTGGAGTCTGGAGCCTGCAGAATCAACGGAGATCAGGACTGAAGATTACTTCACACGTGCAGCAGGAAAGGTAAGTAAATGTATTTTTTATTATTTGCCACTAGCCTTGCCTGCATGCACACAAACACACCACTTAGCTGCCCGACCGATGCACATATGTATCAGCTGCCCCCGCAGTTCAGAGTATTGTCCCTATGCACCCTATATCCATCTGCGACATTGCAGCTATTAGAGGCCCTCTGAGAGGCCATGCTTCATATTTTTGGTGTTTCTGGTTCCCTTTGGTGCGCCTATGTGGGCCAAGAATCTGCAGGGATGTCCTGTTGGACTTTTTAAGGCAGTTCATCCTCAGTGCCATCTGTGTCCCTTGAGCCCACTTTACTTTCAGCACCTGCTTTAACACTGTAGCAGACTTCAGCAACATTGCGACTCCCTGTGCTGGTTCCTTTTGTATTGACGGCAGTGGAGGAATTGCAGCCCATTGTGGTGTCCGACCAAGCAGAATCCACCATGACCTCGACCAAGGTAGCACCCGGCGCTGAACATCATACAGCCAATAGACAATCCTTTCAACACTTTGCACTTACTTTGCACACTCTTTTCAGCACTGACGTGGACAGTTACAATTATAATAAAAGCGACACCAAGATGCCTACCATACTTTAAAAAAATTTTTTTTTATAGTTTTATATAGCGCAAAGTTGACCCAAAGATATCGGGTATCAGATGGTTTTACATGAGCACCAGTTTCGTTTCAGATAGACACATTCATTTTTGTTAAGCACGGGGATATTAAGTGATTTGCCCACAGTCACAGGATGTTGAGCGTCGTTGCCGAGACTCGAACCCAGTTCCCCAGCTTCGAGGTTGACCGCTCTAGCCGTAAAGTACTTGTGCTCACCTCCGCCCTGCCCCCCTCCTTACTGAAGTGCTTTAATCCTGGTCAGGACCTGGCATAATCTCTATTGCCATTTAGTGAGGTCCTCATAGATACCCTTTTGGGCACTTGGGCAAGAGCATGTTCGGGTCCACCTGTTAATAGGCAGGTCACTTGTCACTATTGTCCTCCACTGGGCAATCCAGCGTTTATTACAGAATCACTATGGACAGGCACCTGAATATGATCAATCACATTAGCAATGTTAGTTCGCACTATATAAAAACTTCATAAATAAATGAATAAAATATCCGTTGCCTGAGAGTTTATTGGTACAAGCATGCACCAGCAACGTCAATCCCAACACCTTCCCTACCACCCTGCCTGATCATTAGTCAAAACGAATAGAGACCTTAGACAGTGGAGTTTTCCTATAAGAGCCTGGCTCTGAGGTCAGTAAGTATCAGCTGACTTCTAGGCTGCTACCCCATGTGCTCGGGACACAGTGACACATGTTTTAGCAGCCATTCCTGGCAACCTAAGGCTTTTCCTTACTCCACCTATCCAGGATGGTTGCGATGCAGCAAGATTTGCAATTTGTTCTACCTTGGACATGACTAACTGCTTAGGTCAAGTAGTGAGTACCATTTCAGCATTTATGTGCCATCCCTGGCTGAAGTCTGTGAGTTTCTCTAGGGATGTCCTTGCATCCCTGATGGACATAATGTTTGACAGCTCTCGCCTCATTGGTAAAAAGCTGACCCAGGCCTGTAACAGTTTAAGGAAAGCAGGGCCACAGCATATTTGTTTGGCAGCCCCAACCATATAACTTCACCAATAATTTTGCCCTCTCCATTGCTGTGGTTAATGTTTTCTGTTTTATCAATGGTAGACTCCTCCACGAGCCCAGCAGGTTTTTCAGCCCTTTCATGGGTGAGATCAAGGTTCGCAGAAACAATGCCCAGGACAGCAGGGACAACTTGCAGCTCATTCCCTCACCCCTCCTCCATCAGCAGCTTCAAACCACTTTAATGTGGCCTTGCTGGTGCACAGCCATCCTGTCAGAGACCAGAGACAATCATTTCTTAAGATATTTTCTTCAAAGGAAATACGCCCTCACTTGACAAATGCCCTCCCATTTCTCTCCACTCCGCCGCACCTTTCACCATCATCTGGGCAGTGACAGAGTACCATCAGTCTGTCTTGCAGCAGGAAGTGCACGCCCTTTTGCAGAGCAGATTCCAGTCTCGTAAGTAATAATTGAATGTTACTCCTGCTACTTCCTTGTGCTGAAGAAGATGGAAGGCCTTCAACCTTTTTTAGACCTTTGTCCTCTCAATGCTTTCCTGCAGAAGGACCTGTCCACCTTATACCCTGTATATCGGATGGTGGCTTTGGACCTCGAGGACGCTTATTTGTATGTTCCAATCCTGCAGGCCAACAAGCGCTCCCTGTATTGCACAGTGGGCCAGGAGCATTTTATGGTCACAGTGCTCCCTCTTGGCCTCACCAGTGCTCCAAGGGTGTTCACGAAAGTGATGACAGTGGTTGCTGAACAACTTAATAGGCAGGGCATACCAGACTTCTCCCACCTTGATGGCTGGCTGCCGAAAGCTATCTCTCACCAGGCAGTTGTCAACCACCTCTGTATAACAGAGAAACCTCTTATTCTTAGGCTTCACTATTAAAATGCCAGAGTCACGCTTGACTCTGTAGACTCTCACATTCATCAAAGCTATTATGGATATAGCCTCGTTTTGTTCCGTTCCTCCCAAAGTGGCGAGTCCAGGACATTCAAACAATGATCCTTATGTTTCAGCCTCTGTCGTTGATCTCTAATCTGATAACTCTGAGGCTGCTGAGGTTGCTGGCCAGACATACATGTTGACACGTGAACTCTGCAGTAGGACTTCAAGTCACACATCAGGTGAATGTGTCAGATTGTATTCAGAATCTGAAAGAAACAGGTTAGTATTAGATTCCTTACCTTAGAATATCCCCAGGCGTCATACTGGATCCGGAAACTTTTGCGTAGCAGTACCCTTGCGCGTCGGTAGGCGTTGTCTGCGGCTCTGCGTCGCCGGAGTGCTTAGATGCCGCCATCGTGCGCTGATGTCAGTTATTCTTTTTTCCGCGCCAGAAAGCGCCCATCCGTAAAAAGTGGTACCCTTTAGTCATTTTTTGACTAAACTTTTTCGATCCTTTTGATCTGTTTTTCGAGTCGAACGACTCAGACGATGCCCGGGTTCAAACCCTGCGTCGACTGCAACCGACTGATGTCGGTTACCGACTCCCATCGCCGGTGCCTGCATTGCCTGGGGCCCGACCACGATGACAAGTCGTGCCCCGACTGCCGGGCCTTGACGTCGAAGGCTAAGCGTGAGCGGTCCCGCAAGCGCCTCGAGCTCCGGCAGTCGGCCCGCGCCGTTCGACGTCCTGGTCCGGAAGTAGGTCGAGGGGCCGGAGTCGTCATAGCTCCTGGAGTCGACACCACTCCTCGAGCTCCAAATCCTCAGGTAAGAAGCACAAGAAGTCGAAGAGGCGACATCGCTCTTCTGACTCCCCCCGACGCTCGTGCGACGCGGCAGGGGGTTCGGCCGACACCGCCCCCGGGGCTACGCTGGAGCCGCAGGCATCGCGGCCTGCTCCATACCCGCCGGTCCCTGGGCAGAGCGCGATGCCGGAGGAGATTGACGCCTTCCTCACGGCCATGAGGTCGCTCGCTCCTCTGTCGAATTCCGCGGCGCCTTCGGGCCAAGCGGCCCAGACTGGGAGCCCAAGTGGGTTGGGTGCTTCGGCCCCGGCGCCGTCGGGTGCTTCGGCCCCGGCGCCGTCTGCGACTTCGGTCCCGATGCCGCAGGGCCCTGCTGGATCCGGGTCGTCGCCGGTCGACCTCGCCGGCGCCGCCCCCCCAGGGTGTCTCCCCCGGCGCCATTCCAGGACGACGTCAACCCCGGTCCTCCCCTCGATCCGGGTCCGGCGCTGCTCAACGCCGATTTCAACGCCGATGGGAGATTTTTACTTCTATGACCCGGCCACATCCTTTGACCCTGAGTATCAGGAGATGGTTGGCGAGGCGGATTGGGAGGGGTCTGAGGACCCTCTGGCACATGAATGCCAGTCTTATCAGGACTGGGCAGGTGAGCTAGGGGATGCCAGTGATCTGGACACTTCGCCAGACACTGGTTTTCTCTCCCCTCCTACCGTGGCTTCGGAGGAAGGGGCTGCCTATAGTGTGGTGTTGACGCGGGCGACCAAGGCCTTGGCTCTTGAGCTCCCCGTCGCGGCCGTGAGGACTAACCTCCTCACTGAGTTCTTTAAACCGCAGGCAAGGTCTTCGGAGCCTCTGTTGCCGTTTAATGAGGCCTTGTCTGACGTTCTTCTGGGCACCTGGTCCAGGCCCACCCCAGAGAGCCTGGTCATACAGGCTTCTAATTCCCAGACCACATTCCCGACGGCTCCCCCCGACCGGGAATCCAAGAGGTACGAACAGTATGGTAAGAAGATGTTCTCCTCACTGAGTTTGGGGTTGCGTCAGTTAACACCGCGTGCCTCTTGGGCCATTATTCCCACTGTTAGAAATGGGATCCCTGGCTGGCCAGGGCTTGCGCCAAAGTCAGTCAGAGACCACCACTCCTAAGTCAGGGCAAGGGAGTTACACGCCAAGATAACCCCTGCTCACCCTCTAGGTAACGTGGCGCGAGCAGCAAGGCTAAACTTGGAGGCGATATGAGTTAAGTATTTGCGCACGCACCCCAGCAACAACACCCAAGGCCCACCACAAAGGAAACTCCACACAAGGTTATATATAAAAATAGCCTTTGTATTATACCAAAACACATTAGATAAAACACACACTTTACAATGTGCCAACAGGCACGGCCAGAATTTAGAGGGGATATGTACAGGACAGGGCCACATGGACCACTGTCAAGAATATGCACTTTTAGGACTTAGAATACAATACTTGTAGGCCTAGAACTTAGAACATAGAGCCTAACGGACAGTACCTTCCGTCCTGGTTGCGCGGGATAATGCAAGTGATCTCCTTAGTAAACTTGAGCGGGCGGGCGGCCGGCTAGCTACAAGCGTTTCTCTGGGGCGGCCAATGTGTGCGGCTCAGAAGAGGAGGAGGAGGCAGGATGCGGGCGACCCAGCGAAGGGGCGCGGCTCAGGGGAGAGCGGCGCAGCTCGAGGCTTGGACGGGCTGCCGTGCACGAGCTGCCGAGGGGGGTGAGGGAGGCGCACTTCAGCGAGGCTCCAGGGGCCCAAGGGAGATCAGACAAGTCCCAGCAATTTGTCAGAGAAGGCACAAATAGAGTCCACTGGTCCTGGGACTCTGGTCAGGGGGCGAGCTCAGTATCAAGCCATTGGAGAGTTAAACACCAAATAATCATATAGCACAAAATAGAACATAAAGCACACAACCAGTAACTACTGGTACCAGGTAAGCACCACCTATGCAACCCTAACCACCTTAGGAGAATATTACACAGGGAACCTGGGCTTCGCTAGCAACACCTGTACTAGCAAGAGAACAACCACCTAAATATCACAATACATTTAGAGGTGTAAGGAACAAGGCACATGGTGCATCAACAACACATTCAGAGGTGCAGGACACAGGGTGCGCAAAACATACAACACGCAGTACATTTCCTAACACCCAAAAGCAATAGGACATAGATCATAACAGCATCTAAACCACAGTTAGCGCAGGAATCATAATAGCACCTGATTTACATCAAAGTCCAGGGTCCAGGTTGCATCACTGCGCCAAGACCTAAACGTGGCAACTGCCCACAAAGTGCTGGGCAGCTGTAGAGGATGATGAGGGGCATTGTGGGAGCCTCACAGGCTCTGAGGAATAAATATGCAAAGGGAGAGCCTCTCTGGCTCGAGACCAAAGGTACTGGGGCTGAGCCTCTCAGGGCTCGAGAAACCAATATGCCCCCTTGAGCCTCGTGGGCTCTTTAGCAATGCAGCCAACGTTGGAGCCTCTCAGAGCTCGAGAAACATCTGGCTCCGTGAGCCTCGTGGGCTCTTCCGACAAAATGCCCCCTACGAACCTCTCTGGGCTCGCAACACAATGTGGCCACTCAAGAGCCCCTCTGGGCTTGTGAATTCAAATGCGGGGTTGGTGGAGTTCCTCTCGGGGGACTCTGCATCAGGGGAGGCCCCACGGGCCTCCGAGCACTCAGGCGCTCGCACTGGAGGGGAGGGGTGGGCACCGGCAATGTGCCCCGACGACCCTCCTCTCCCTCAGAGCACTCACCGGGTCTCCAGACGCGCCGGTCTCTGCTTCGCCCTTCACCCGGTCCCCCATCTCGGGACCGGGACTCGACGTGGAGCCTTCGTGGCTCCTAGGCAATTTAGTATCCGGGGCTCCCTCCTGGTCACGGGAGCCCCGCAACGCTCGCACCACTGCCTGCTTCCGTCTCGCTCCATGGGCGGGACCGGCAATCTCCTCGGGCCGGCAGCCAATCTTGGCGCGGCCCCGGGGAGAGCGTCATCGGGAATCCCGGGGCGGCGGCAGTGATCGCGTCTTTGGCAAAAGGAGGGGTAGGCTCCCTTCGTGAAGTAAATAAGAAATAAAGCGAGGTAGGCACTCGCTGGGGGTCCGGGACCCCTTCACCGAACGGGGCAGATGCCGGGTGGGCACCGGCTTAGATAAACAAAGCGCTCTCAGCGCTAGTGGGGAATGAAGTGCTTCGAAGCGCTAGAAAGGGCAAAGAATCAGCGCTCCCAAGCGCGAATGGCAGGACACAGCGCTCCACAGCGCTAGAGCAATGAACAAGCGCTCCCAGGCGCTTAGGGAAGTCCAGAAAAGTCCTTCAGGAGTCCAGGGGCTGGGCAGGGCCCAGGGGAGGCAATCCTTCCCCTGGGCCCAAGCAGCAGCATGCCCCTGGCAGGATTTAAGTTGGCAAACAAGAACATTTTCGTGGGGTCACAGCCCCTCTTTTATACACCTTTTCCCTTTGTCTTTAGGTGCAGGGTGGGGGGAGAACCAGTCGCAGCTGGTTTTGGAGCACCCTGGATGGCTCAACCACCCCTTTCATTCACTAGGGAGGCTAGGGTCATCAGTCACACCACAGGGGGCGGAGCCAGCATTGTGTGGGGAAAACCCAACCTCATTCAGGACACAGGTGCAGCCCCTCTCTCACATCAGCATGCTAATCTCTCCATTCACCACCGGGGCAGACCCACACAGACTTCCTGGAGCCAGGCTTGCCAGCCAGCTCCAGCCAATCACACTCCCGCACCCTCACAGCACACGTACAGCCATATCTAGAAGTGGCACTTCCACACTAGACACATACATGCCACATATATCATTGCGAAGCATTCAATCACACGAGTTGGTACATACCAAACTCAAGCATGCACACCTCACGCATCAGGAACTACCAGGGACACAGACATTCCCCATGCATTCCTATGGGAGAGCAGGCCAATCTCACACACGCACTCAGGGAGCGGACGCACTTTACACTGCGCCACAGTGTCAAAGTGCATAAAGACCAGAAATCACTATAAATATTTATTAACACCAGGCAAAAAGTTCAGGGGTGAACCTGCCAGAAGGGCTAAGTCCAACACCCACTCTCTGTGGGACACGGTCGCGGACTTGCTGCCACAATGTCCGGAGGGGGCCCGGACTAAACTCGCACAAGCCCTTGCGGAGGGTCGAGATGCGGCACGTTTTTCTATCAGATGTAGACTGGATACTACGGACTCGCTAGACAGAGCGATGGCAACGACGGTGGCGATTCGTCGCCACGCCTGGCTGAGGTCCGCCAACTTTTCGGCTGATGTCCAAAATACCCTTATGGACATGCCGTTTGATGGCCGTCGCCTCTTTAGTGATAAGGCAGACAGTGCGCTTGAGCGCTTTAAGGACTCCAGGGCTACTGGCAAGTCATTGGGCATGTCGGCTCCGCGCCAGCAACCTGCTGCCTTTTGCTCCTTTCGTGGCCAAGGACGGGGCGCCCCCACACTTCCTGCCAGCCATGGGCTGCAGACTAACATCCAGCATGGTGGCGGACGTGGTAAGTGCCGTGGCGGTGCCCGGGGACAACGGTGAGGCCAGTCTGTAGGAGAGTAGGGTCTGCAATCCTATGATCACCCAGATTTTTTGCTTTTGTTTCACTGGTTTACGACTTTCTCTGGCTGTGGGCCTGCCAATCGGACCCACAGCCTAGCTGTTCTCTCACTAAATTGACATGTGTACCTTAGGTGCATTATCCAATTGGTACTGGGCCACCTTGTCAGACCCTGTAACTCAGGGCATAGGTGTACCCAGGGCCTACCAGGGGCTGAAGCATGTATTATGCCACCCCTGGATGGCCATCTAAATCTGACACAACTGGCTGCACGACAGCTGGGGCAAGGTGGTGTAATCACCCTTTGCTTTAGATATAGTATGCCTATATCTAACCCTAAAAATGGACACACAGATTCCTATCAGTCACTCCTATGGCAGGCCTTGACAATCCTGAAGGCAGAGTGCTTGGAATCGTGTGAGATGGTGCTCTGGCATGAGCTGAGCCCGTTTGCAGCTTGCGGAACCAAGTCCTAATAGCTGTTCCATGATAACGCATACCATATACTCTTAAGTGCATTATAATCCTCGCGGTTATATGCTATCTCTGGTATCGCTTTATCAAAACATGTCGAGTAAGGTGTCATACGAATTGGAATACTAACCCCTCGCCAATTCTGGCGACGGGGTTAGCATTCCACCCTTCTAGAGGGACACAACATGTATGTAACTGTTAACCCCGGTTAAAGTTAACTGAAGCCTCAGCTCCACAAAATGGATGCTGCCACCACAGTCACGAGTCTGACCTCCTGCTGCTGGGAGTCCTTCCAGCGAGGAGAGCTTGGACAAAGGGTTTCCTGTCAGGGGCGGTGCTAGCACCATCCCAGACAGGGTTTTGTGTATCCTGGGTAGGCAGGGCTTTACAGGAAGGTGCCTGCAGAGTGGCACCCCGGTGCTCACTACGCATCTGCCGGCTAGAACCAGTTCCAGGGGCACACCAGCCCCTGGCCTGGGGAAAGTCCGGCATGGGAGAGGGGTGTAACCACCCCCCTTCCTGGTCCCACTCCTAGGGCAGGACCTAGTCGCGTACCCACCCCTTTCTTTAGGATAAAGGCAGGAGCGGGGACCCTTCCAAATTAGATCATCTTTGAATCAAGAAACTACTTTCTACGAAAGGAACTCTCGACTTCTTCTCAAGATTTCTCCCTTGTGGCTAAGGAGTAGTCACCCTGCATCCGCAGGCACCATCTAAGAACTCTGCGGTTTGCTGCACGTCCTTCCTCAGGAATCCGACCAACCAGCACGACGAGACCCGGCTTCCCTGGCACCTCTGACCTCTACCTACCTCTACAGCTAAGCTGAGAACCGTAGGTGCGACGATACCTCGAGGGACCGGCCATCATCAGAACTGCACGACTTCTATCCAGCACGACCGCCGAGGGATCCTCTGGTGAGTGCTTTGGGGTCCGAGAAGCCCCGACCCTGAGCAGCTCCAGCACCGAAGTCCAGCCTCCCAGCATCCACGAGATCTGCGTGGGGCCCTTCTGCTTTTTGCTGCTCACCGCGTTGTTTGGCTACTAGCCCGATGGCTTGTGGCCTTCCTAACGACGCCCGACGACATCACTGCTGCTGGTCTGGTTGCTCCAGACTGGCCCTTGCTCCCTTCCAAAAGAGGAGCACCCCGGACCCTCCTGGTCCACACCGGACGCCATTTTAGGTCCACCGCGTGGGCTTGAATTTGCAAAGACTTGTTGCCCCAATCCTGGGTCCAGCGACGTCGACAGCATCATCCATCGTGGGACAGCTCGCACCTCCATCCTGGTTGCCGACAACGCCTCCTGGTCCGTGAGACTGCAGAGCCCAGCGTCGCCCACTCACCTAGACGAGGTGACTACCATCCGGTGTCCTCCTGGTGCCATCTGACTACTGGCTAGTGGTCACGAACTTGGTCCCCTCTGCTTTCAGGTGTCATCCATCTTCGATCCAGGCTTGGATCACTCGAACAATCTTCACTGGTCGCCTGCCAGCAACTTCTTTCTTCAGGCTCCCGGTTCGTCTACTAGGATTCCCGACGTCTTTTGAGACCTATGCAGCTGCAGCCCCTGGGCTAGGTAACTTCGGCATTTCGGTGCCCCAGCATAGCCTCACTATTCAAGGGTCAGGATCCACTGTCGTTTTCGACCTACCTTATCGGGTTCGCCCGAGAACACTAACTTTGCTTTTACTAGCTCCCATAGACTTTGTCCCGCATCCCGTGTGAGAGTGCACACTCTGCACCCGAGTCCCCTAGGCCTCCTACTAGTAATCTGAAGGTTCAGTAACGTAGTCCTAGCGATTCCAAAGCCTATTAGTACAGTACTTACCTGCTAGTAATTTCGCATTCCACTTCCATAGTATATGGTTTTCCGTGCCCCTCGGGCATTTGTGTAAATTGTGCAACTTAAAGTATTTTCGTAAGAGTTTTGTTGTGTGCTTAGTACCCTGTCCTCATAAAGAGTACAGGGCTGTTGTGACTTAAATAAATACACTGTTTATTTTCATAACACTTGTGTGGTGTCCTTTCACTTGGTGTTCAAGGGGTATATGTGATGGTATAACAGCTGGCTTAACACGCCCTCTAGAGTTTAGCCCGAAGACTGCTCGTATCCACGCTACTAGGATAGCTGGTCTATAAGGTTGACTTACAACCAATCACCATAAGGGTTGTTTGGACTCATACAAAGTGCTCACTAGAATAGTGAACATTATATATCAGGCCAACTTCTCACACAGTCCACATCCACCGCCGCAGCATCTGCCTCAAAGCCCTCCTAGTCCGAGCTTTCAGGCCCACAAGACGCCAGTGGGGGGCTGGGTTAGCCATCACCTCCTTCACTGGCGCAACATCACTTCGGACAGGTGGGTGCTGCAAATCGTCCAAAGGGGCTACTCCCTCCCCTTCGAGGCGACCCCTCCAGCCATGCCACCGCAGTACCACCGCATGTCGGGGGATCACTTGAATCTTCTGCGAGAGGAAGTTACGGCCCTCATGGCCAAGGAAGCCATCGCGCGCGTTCCTGGGCCAGAAGTAGGGTGTGGTTGTTACTCCCACTACTTTCTGTTTCCCAAGAAGGATAAAGGAGGCCTACGCCGTATCATGGACCTGCGGAACGTCGACAGCTTCCTCCGGAAGGAGAAGTTCAAGATACTGACACTGGCTCAGGTCTTAGCTGCCCTAGACCCGGGAGACTGGATGGTAGCTTTGGACTTGCATGACGCTTATTTTCACATCCCTGTCCTGCCGGCCCATCGGCGTTAGCTGCGGTTCATGGTAGGCCACGAGCACTTTCAGTTTACTGTGCTCCCCTTCGGCCTTACCAGCCCCACGGGTGTTCACGAAAGTGATGGCGGTGGTCGCAGCTCATCTGCGCAGGTTAGGGGTTTCAGTCTTCCCCTACCTCGAGTTGTTGAAGGCGGGCTTGCCCCAGACAGTCGGCAGCCACCTCTAGACTACGGCCTTCCTCCTGCACCTGCTGGGATTCTCCATCAATGTGCCGAAGTCACACCTGTTTCCCTCTCAGAAGCTCTTCTTCATCGGAGTGGTTCTAGACTCGGCGGAGTTTCGGGTTTATCCTCCCGAACAGCGGGTTCGGGATTTTCGGGCTCTGATTCCGATCTTTCAGCCGTTATCTCGGTCAGGTTGACGCTGCGGCTTCTGGGGCTGATGGCCTCCTGCATCCTTCCGGTGCATCACGCCAGGTGGCGGATGGGGGCTCTGTAGTGGGACCTGAAGTTTCAGTGGGCCTAGCATCAGGGAAACTTGTCCGACCATGTCTTGATCTCAGAGGGCACTGCAAGACAGTTGCAGGGGTGGCTCACGGACCGCGATTGGGTCAGCGGCAAATCCCTCTCCCTACCCCAACCGGAGCACGTAGTTGTGACGGACGCGTCCCTCCAGGGCTGGTGGGGCCACATGGGAGAGGCGGAGATCAGAGGCCTCTGGTCTCCAGCAGAGTCCCGGCTCCACATCAACCTTCTGGAGCTGCGGGCGATCCGGCTTGCACTGAAGGCATTCCTCCCCTCTGTCCGGGGAGTGGAGTGCAGGTGTTCACGGACAACACCACCGCCATGTGGTTCTGCAACAAACAGGGCGGGGTGGGGTCGTGGGACCTATGCCAGGAGGCTCTGCGCATCCGGCAGTGGCTGGAACATCAGGGCGTGACTCTGGTTGTTCAACACGTGGCAGGTTCCCTGAACGCCATGGCTGTGCATGATGGATCACGAATGGCGTCTGAACTCGGACACGGCGCAAGGCCTCTTTCAGCAGTGGGGAGAGCCTTGGTTAGATCTATTTGCCACAGAAGAGAATGTGCAATGACATCAGTTCTGCGCGTTGGAATTTCCAAGGCGTCACTCGCTCTGAGGCGCTTTTCGTCGCAAGTGGAGCTAGGATCTGTTGTACGCCCTTCCGCCTATACCACTTCTGCCCAGAGTGCTGAAAAAGATCAGGCGCGACCGGGCCCAAGTCATCCTTGTGGCTCCGGACTGGGCACGAAGATACTGGTATCCCGAGCTACTCAGCATGTCTGTCGATCCCCGATACGTCAGCCTCTTCAGGAGGACCTTCTGTCGCAGCAGCAGGGTACATTCCTCCACCCGAACCTGTCCAGTCTCCACTTACATGCGTGGAGATTGAGCGGCGGCAATTGAGGCCATTTGACTTGCCTCCTGAAGTTTGTAATGTGATTCTGGCAGTCAGACGTCTCTCTACAAAATCGGTATATGCCTGCAGGTGGAACAAATTTGTGGCATGGTGCACAGCAAAGGCTGTGGATCCCCTTTCTGCCCCTCTTTCAGAGGTTCTCTTTCTTATTTCCCTTGCCTAGCAGGGCTCTGCTCTGGGCACTCTGAAGGGCTACCTCTCTGCCATTTCTGCCTTCTTAAGGCTCCCTGATCAGCCCTCTATGTTCAAGTCCCCAGTTGTAAATAGGTTTTTGAAGGCTATCACTCATATGTTCCCTCCTGTTCCTTTCGTGATGCCTCAGTGGGACTTGAACCTTGTTCTGACATATCTGATGTGCGCTCCCTTCGAGCCTCTTCATAACTGTCCTCTTCGTCTCCTTACTCTTAAGACTGCGTTCCTGTTTGCCATCACCTCTGCCAGGAGAGTGAGTGAGCTCCAGGCTCTATCTCCTAAACCCCCTTTCCTTTCTGTCCATCCGGAGAAAGTTGTGTTGCGGACGTGACCCTCTTTCTTGCCCAAGGTAGTCACAGCCTTCCACATCGGGCAGTCCGTCACCTTGCCCACCTTCTTTCCGCCTCCGCATCCCTCGAAAGAGGAAGAGAGGCTCCACCGTCTGGACCCAAAATGTGCACTCTCATTCTATCTGGATCGCACACGTCAGTTCCGGGTGGATGACCAACTATTTGTTTGTTACGTCGGCGCTAAGAAGGGTCGGGCGGTGCACAAGCGGACCATCTCTCGGTGGGTCGTGTTGTGCATCAAGGTATGCTACTCTTTGGCTAAAAAGGAGCCTCCTGCTGGGCTGAGGGCCCATTCCACTCGGGCCACGGCGGCTACTACTGCCCTGGGTTTGGGAGTTCCCTTGCAGGACATCTGTCAGGCAGCTACGTGGACCTCGCTGCACACGTTCGCAAGACACTCTGCCTGGACAGCCAAGTCCGGAGAGATGGCTTCTTTGGCCGGTCCTTTCTCCAGGATTTTCTGGTGTGATCATTGGTTCGCAGACCCACCATCGGGGTTGGTATTGCAGGGGTATCTATTCTAAGGTAAGGAATCTAATACTAACCTGTTTCTTTCAGATGCACAAGTTACTTACCTTCGGTAACGATATATCTATAAGAAACAGTAGTTAGTATTAGATCCCTTACGGCCCCACCCATCCTCCCCGTTCTGCGAAATGATATCTAGGGTTAAGGTCATCCCCTTTCAGGGCCCTAGTTTCATGGCACCAGTGTTGGTTTTTATCATGGCTCTGCGTTTCTGGTACGGAAAAGCTGTGTATAGGAACTGACGTCAGCGAGCGAGGGCGGCGTCTAAGTACTCCGACGACGGACGCAGAGCCGCAGACGACGCCTACCGACGCGCAAGGGTACTGCTACGCAAAAGTTTCCGGATCCAGTCTGATGCCTGGGGATATTCTAAGGTAAGGAATGTAATACTAACTACTGTTTCTTACACATATATCGTTACCGAAGGTAAGTAATTTGTGCTTTAGGAAGAGACTGCACAACATCTGCAGTGGAATCTTCTGGTTCGCAATTGGGACAGTATCAGGCCCCTCTCCATACTCCAAACAGAATTGACAGTAGTGTCAGATGCATTGCTTCTGCATTGGGAAGACCAACTGGGAGAGGTAGAGATCCGAGGCTTCAGGTCTCTGGGAGAGACTTGACTCCACACAAATTTGTTGGAGTTGAGGGTGATTCACTTTACAGTGAAGTTCTTCCTACCTACCATCAGGGATAGGTTGTTACAGGTGCTCACAGACCGTATCACAGACATGTGATACTGGAAGAAGCAGGACGGTGTGATCATGGGCCCTGTGCTAGGAGGCTCTATGCCTCTGGGAATGGCTGGATTGCCAGGGAATTTCTTTGGTGGTGATCTTGAAGGCAGACAAGCTCAGGCTCTGATGTTTAACAGATCATGAATGGCAGTTGCACCAAGAGGTGAGTCAGGGCATCTTCCAGCAAGAGGTAGACCCCAGACTCAATCTTTCTACCATCAGTGAGAATTCACAGTCTCAGCACTTAAAAGTGTTGCGGTATTCAAGGCAGCTCTCTCGGAGAGATGCTTTATGTCTAAATTGGAGTTCAGGACTCCTGTATACGTTCCAGTTGCTGCCTCTCCTGTCTAAGCTCTGAAGAAGATCGGAACAACCATTCCCAAGTTATCCTAGTGGCATCTGATTGGGCCAGGAGAGTGTGGCATCTGGAACTTCTGGGCATGAGCATCTGTCCTCCAATCAAGCTGCCACTACAGGAGGATCTTCTGTCTCAGCAGCAGGGTCAGATACTGGACTCAGGCCTGCATACTTTTCATTTACATGCATGAGATTGAGCGATGTAGCAGCTGACTGCATTTGATCTGCCACCCGAAGTAGTAGCTCTGATCCTTGATGCCGAGCTACCTTCCACAGGGCCCATTTACACCAGGCGCTGGGACAAATTTGTTACCAGTATGGAGTCTACAAGACAGACCCTCTATGAGTTAAACTGTTGAATGTTGTACTGTTTGTTTTGTCTTTGACCCAGCAAAGCATTCCAGATTGTATTATTAAAGGTTATTTGTCGCCCTATTGGCCTTTTTGTGTTTGCCTTTATGTGATGCAGTTTATTAAAGGTTTGACACACGTCCCATCCAAAGCCACTGGTGATTCCACAGTAGGCCCATAACTTGGTCTTGACGTTTCTCATGTGTACCCCCGTCGGCCAATGCAACACTGCTCGTTGCATCTTCTAACTCTAATGACTATTTTTCATTGCAATCGCTTCAGGTACTATTGGTGCAAAATCCCTTCACCACTTTTGTCCTAGATAAATTGGTGCTGAGGGCTGAGACAGCATTTCTACTTAAAGTAGTCCACGTTGAGCTATTCATCAAGGTAATAACATTTTTCTAACCCTCCTCACCCCGTAAATGAGAAGAGACTTCATTGTCTGGACTCCAAAGGTCTTTAAAGTTTTGCATTTATTGTACCAAGGACCCTCTGGTAGATGATAAGCTTTTTGGGGGTTTCTCCAGATTGATAGCGCGAACTTGACAACATGGCATGAGCACAATTTACATTACAGAAGAACACATTCATTTGTCGTAGGCACGAGGAGAGAAAGCGATTTGCCTGGAATCACAGGATGTTGAGCTGATGCCGAGATTCGAAAGTACCTCCCCAGCTCTAAAGTTCGCAATTCTAAAACATCTGGCGGGAGGTGTATCTTAAAGTGTATGTCGGTGCTGGCCATCAATGAGAGAGACCTGTGAATTTTTAAAATGGGTGGTGAAAAAATATGAGTATGTTGCTGGAGATGTTGGCCGCCGTGCCACCAATCTACTTACCGGAAGAGGGATAGTCCCTTTCTTGCTATTTCCGTGGAGGCGGGCCTTGTGTCCGGATGTGCGTGGCGCGAGGTCTGTGCGCAACAGAAGTGGAAAATCTCCAGTGTGCACTTCAGGCATCACCGGAAGTTAAGGCCAGATTAGATTTCCTGCACAAGGGCCCCTGTTTGTGCTCTATCCGGCCCTTGGGAATAGCGCCATGCCTGACCTCCATACAGTAAAGCAGGTGCACGCCACAGGGAGCGCGGGGCAAGCACACCCGGAGCTGGAATGTACAGAACCTGGCCAGAAAAAACAATGAAATAATGGGCACAACGCTCGCTCTTTTTTTATTTTGTAATCCCACGCCCCGCACCCACCCCCAGCACACGCCCACAATACAAGATATGAGACATGGCATGAAGGGCGGAACGTACCACACGCCCCCAGCGTTTGTCACACCCCCAGCACACGCCCACAACACAGACACGCCCACAAGGGACTACTTTGCTGGCACGGTTCTTTTACCTTTTAAACGTATATGGTGGGCGTCTGCATAGCCTACGTCCTTATGCTGCAACTGCCCTTTCCAACGCTGTATTGGGTGTTGTGATTGGTGCTGTGGTTCCTGAGATTACCCGCCTCAAAAGTTTGGGCTCTCTCTTTATTATATTAGTATAGATGGACCAAAATGATCATTAATGTTGGTAAGTAATTTGCCTGTTTGGATGTTGGCGATCCAATGGAAGAAGTGAACTCTATACATTAATGTTTTTTGATGCTCTTCGGAAGTGAGCTCAGTTCATTTTGAAGTCTCAAGTGAAGGCTATGTGCTACACTTCACTGGCAGTCCTGAGTAGGATGCCTACTTGTCCCTGTTTTTCTGGTGACATGATGTTGGCCTGTTGTTTTCGAAAACATAGATTCAGAAGCTCCTTTAGAATCCTGGTGTCAAAGGGTAGAATCTGTGAAATATTCATCACCCATAGATATACTTTAATTGAAAAATACACAATAGTTCTTCCTCCTTAGAGAAAAGATCCTTAACTGTTCTCATTCATCTCATAAGTGGTCAAAAAGGTTGACAGTGTATGCATTGCAAGTGCAGATTGTCCCAAACTACTTTTTGATGCTGCAAGACTGGAATTTGCCAACGCAAACTCTCTTCAGTTTTTGGGGGCGGGGGGAGGGGGGTTGTTTAGTAGTGGTTTTTGCACTATTAAAGGGATATCTTGACACCAAGCTTAGCCCTGAGGCAAAGAAAGAGCAGTCCTGCTGTCCGACAAAGTAGTAAAATGCATCGGAAAACTTTGAATATAATATAGAAGTCTTAGTAGTGTTCTACAAAGAATGATGTTCTTTCATGCATTGTGTTTTTTTTCTGTATTTTCAGAGGAAATCTAGAGCAAAACTAGAAATGCCTGTGTGTTCAGTCGTGCTGTGTACTGAGCTACTGAAGATCGTTTAAAATGGCATTTGAAAAGTGAATTGTGCATAGTAAAGTAGATAGGCTGTAATAATAAAGGAGCTATTTACGTTTCTCCTTTGTTAATTTACAGTTGATTCCCAGCCTGCTAATGGAGAATAAATCAGTGTTTGAATCGGCAAAAGATATCGGTGCTGACAAACTGTAGCTAAGTAAGTTGATTTGAAACAGAGCACAAGCTAGAGAAATTCAGTATAAGCGAAGGAGAGACTTTATCCCACTAAATACATTTTACTCGGCACAACTCAAATCCATGCATAGCAAGAAGTTGCTGCACAATTTCTCACTACCAGCTCAAGACCGTTAATGAAAGACTTCTCCTTTTTAAATTGGAAAAGGTGCACGTCTGTCTTCTTCTTAACGACTGGCCTTCCTAAAGTAGTCAGATTCCTACCTCTACAAGAAGGTGTTAGTGCTAAGGCATTCTTTGTAGCACTGAAACTCTTCCTGTGAGTTGTGACATCCAGGGTGGTGATTATGGGATACAGTTATTACATTACAGCTGTTTCCCCGCATTCCATTACAACGCATGACCATCACAACGCAATTTTTTACAATGCATAGGCCTTTACCACGAATTGCGTTGTAAAGAATGGTAAAGAGGTGTGCTTTTCAAATGTAAGTATGGGTTTTCTGGTGGTATGGGTAATTTTAGGGTTACGGGCGGGTGTGGGTTTTGGGGTGGCATGGTTAAATTTAGGGTTTAGGGTGGGTATGGGTTTTAGGGTGGCAAGGGTAGCTTTAGGGATTAGGATGGGGAGGTGTTTTGGGGTGGCACGGGTAGTTTTAGGGTTTGGGGTGGGTAGGAGTTTTGGAGTGGCAAGGTTAATTTTAGGGTTTAGGATGAGTATGGGTTTAGGCGTGGCATGGGTAATTTTAGGACGGGTTTGGATTTTGGGGGGCATGGGTAATTTTAGGGTTTAGGGTGGGTATGGGTTTTGGAGTGGCATGGGTAATTTTAGGGTATGTAGGGATTGAGGGGGTTGGCTTTATATATATGGTTTTATATATTTAAATAGACATCATTGTGTGTGGAATATATAAAAACATATAAAAGTAAGAATATTATTTTTGTTTTACATGTATTTTCATGCATTACCATGCATGCCACTACTAAGAAATTATAAGTATTTTACAGGGAAATCTAAAGTTATAATGTTTACATAAATATCGTTTACATTTACCTGTAAAATACTTATATTTTCAATTACAACTTAAACCACACATATGCTTTTATAAAACATGCTTTTACAACAAAGTTCGTTGTAAAGGCATGTGTTGTAAAGTATATGCGTGGTTAAAGTATTTGTTGAAACTTGCGTTGTTACAACAGCATTGTAAAGGCATGCAATGTAATGGCATGCATTGTGGAGACATATAACCGGTAATGAAGCATACAGAAAATACATTGGTCCATCACCACAGACTTTTGAATCTTACAGATTTTCGAGCAACATTACCTACCCCATTGCTCCATCTATCAGCTGAGACAACCATGCTTGCATTCTGCAGCAGGGGGTCCTTGCTGTGTTGAGCAATGAGGCTATCTGAATTGTTTCCAGAGAATGAGATCAGCCAGGGATTCTACTTCCATTTTAACTTGTTCAAAAGAAAAGCAGCTTTCTCTGTCTCATTTTGAATTTTTCATTCTGAATCCCTTCCTCCATAATGAAATTACGTTTTACTTTGCACAGCTAATTTTTACTGTGGAGCTGTAAGTCTAAATGGTGTTCCTCAAGTTGCAGGACGAACATTTTCATAGACTGATTCTGCATTCACACTATAGGTGTCTAGGTTTAGTGGCAGGTTCACCCATTGTCAATTTATGGTCCTTTGAGATAACATCAGCAGTAACGGCTGGCATGGCTCGCAGGTGGGGGGAGCAGGAGGGAAAGTACGCGCAGGGGTGGGGGGGTTGCGCAATGTGAAAAAATAATAAACACTTTGCCGCCGGGTGTCGTGGCTCTGCTCCTGCTGTCCTCATTGGACTCGGAACAGTAAGCACAGCCAGGCACAATCACAACACATCAATCTTTGTGCTGTTGTATCTCGATGAATGACTTCTGAAGGCAGGATCGCCCAACTGTTGTTGAACCATCTGCAAACCACCATTGGGTTTTTGGCCAGCCTTCCCACCTCCATTCCTCCCAACATCCCATCTTCATCATGGTGGAGCAAGATACTATCTCCCTCAATGCATTCCTTTTCCCCAGTGAGTTCAGGCCATTCCAGTGAGGATCCTGATATTTCATGAGGGAGCTCTTCTTCCAACCATGACAGTCGTATGTCTTTTAGGCCTGATCACCTCATGCATCTTGATAGTTCCCCACTCTGAGTGGCTCATTTGAGCACTCCATTGGTGCCACTGCTTCCAGTTGCCTCTGGATTGGGGAGTCTTGACAAAAAACATTTGTATTTAGCAGCAGAAGCATCAAAAGACCTGGGGTGGTAACATGTGATGGGCCACCTTATGCAAAGAAAAAACCTTCTGCTCTCATTCAGCAATGGCTACTGTGGTTACTGAGGCTTCCTCCTGTAATTAGGGCAGTCATATTGATGCATTGGAAATTGGAGGCCTTTTTAGGTCGAGGACTCGTCGCACTGCTGTAAGCAGTGTGGACGGAGCCCGAAGATTTAATGTTTCTTAGAGGGGGCTTGGAACCCGCCCCTCTTCTCCATTGGCTGGCCTAGTAAATGCTGGCCAGCCATTGGAGGAGAGGGGCGTCACTCGGTTCAAGCCCCGTCTTTTTCGGATTTGGGGGCGTTTTTTTAAGCTTCTTTCTTGTTTTCTTTCTCTCCTCTTCTCATTGGATGAAATTTTACCTTCCAGCCAATGGGAAGAGGAGAGAACGAAAACCATGGCCCCGAATCCCAAAAAGACACTGGTTTCTCCGAGGCATTCCTCCCTCGTCTCGGAGAAACATGGTCGTGCTGCTTGGTTTCGTGTGGCTCTCACAGAGATTCTCCCTCCATTCCTGCTGCTGCTACCATACTCCACCGCAGGCCCTCGGTGCTCCTCAGCTCCTGCTCAGGGCTTCCCGGATTATCCAGTATTAGGGGTGTCTTTCATAGATTCACATGCCTGAATCATTCCCCCTCGTCGAGACGGGAGCCTCCGGTACATAGAAAAGTAATGTCCTATAGACATACATAGAGAAAATAGGCCTAAGGGCCTCACCTTAGTAGCCTATCCTTGTCCTTATGTAAAAAGGACCAAACTCTTAGAGCCATCCAATCAGCTATGACCTCCCTCTAGAACCTTCCTGGCAGGAGCCTCAGTCCCTCAGATTTTCTACCGCACGTTGTGCTAGGGAGTCTCCAGCCTGAGTTCTCCTCAGGATCTCTTCAAAACAACTTGTTCACATTTAAAAGTGACTTCTTTCTTCTAAATCTCGACAAGGATTACTTCAAACCACTTATCACTGCAGTAAGTGATTTATTACTTCAAAATTTCTGACATGTCTGAATCCCAGAAGAAAGCCCTTTTCAGGGCCTGCTCTTCATGTGAGAAGAAAAGGCTACATGTTGAGGATAAGCATGCTCTATGCTTATATTGCCTTTATCCAGACCACGTCCCTAAAGACTGTAAAATATGTAGGTCTTTCCCTAACAAGACCTTGAGGGACAGAGAAGGTCGCCTGCTCATCTGGCTGGACAGGCTCAAAGAGAGGGAAAATGTGGAATCTTCAGAGGGGAGCATTTCAATGACCTCAGAAGTCTCCCTGAAGAGGCCAAGGGTGGCTTCCCCTGGCCCCTCAGACACTCCTCCTATGAAGGCACAAAGGAAGTCTTCAGAGGCAAGATCAACGAAATCTTCAGTGTCTGTAAAGGACTCTCAGACTTTTAAGAAGCCTACACAGTCGTCCAGCAAACTTGCGACATCCTCCTCAGCGTAAAAAAGAATTATGGCGCCAGTTCACGTCACCACAGCGACGACGACTGTGTCGACGACGACAGCGTCGTCGGTTTTCCCATCGACGACGACAACTCCTTCATCGTCGTCAGCAGGTAAACCCTATTCCATCTATAATTCTGCTGAAACCGTCGTCGACGTCCAAAACCTCGTCGACGACGAAGATTGTCCCATCGGCGACGGCGTCGTCGATGAAGAGCCCCCCGTCGACGGGTATGTTGATGACGAAGACGTCGACGACAAAGACGTCGACGACGAAGACGTCGACGACGAGATCACCATCGACGACGAGATCACCGTCGACGAGGAGTGAAGCGTCGACGAGCGCATCGTCGACGAAGGCGTCGTCGCCGATGAAAATATCGTCTACGGAGGCACCGTCGACGAAAGTCTTACCGTCGACGAGGGCACCGTCGACGGGGGAATCGTCGTCAACATTGGCCCCTTCTGAGCCGTGGAAGAAATCCAAGCTGGTAGAAACGTCGTCTCTGACCCTGCCACCGTCGACAACACCAGAAACGACGGCAGGGGCTCCTGCAACACCTTCTGTGCCTGGCAAACTAACCAAGAAGCAGATTACACCGGAAAAAACGTCACCAAGTAAAGTGCAAACTCATTTGCCTACAGAAATTCTCCAGAGTGAAGAATCTGAAGAAGAACTCCTGGATCAGGCTACTTCCATTTCAGACCTTCACGTAAAATGTCAGAGCACGGACGAGGAACAGGAGGAAATGAGCTACCAGGAACACTCTTTCCAAGCTCATGTTCGCACGGAGGTCACCCCGATGGAATGCTTTCCCGCTTCAATTGTTAATGACCTTAAATACCTTATCTAGGACTACAAACAACGTTTCCCGGAAACACCGGCAACTGAGACAGGGGGCCCGACGCCTGCTACAAATACACCAGCGACAGCCCCAAAACAGACACGGCCAGCTACTCAGGTCTGCCATGAGAAAGTGCCTCCTCAGGTGATAGATTCATCAGATGAGGAAGAAGAGGAACTGGAAGAGGGGGAAGTCCAAGAAATCCAGTCGGACCACGAAGAGGAAGAAGAGTATGTGGCATCTTCCCCAGCCTCACCCCAACCACGCCAGGCAGATTCACCACCAGTGGACATTGGCGGTTTCCATCGAATAGTGGAAAGGGCGGCAAAGCGTGTGGAAAACGAGCCCATAATCCTATCGATGCCCAGGCCGCTGGCGCAAACCGCCTCTTAGTTCCCATGTTGAATAATTACCAAAATAAAGAGACGGGCGCTGGAAGCAGGAATCAAGAACAGAGTTTATTTCTCATGAGGAGAGCCAGTCATTTCGGACACGAAACACAGTGTCTTTCGGGAGGTGCTCTAACAAGTGAGCTGAGACTCTTGGTTTTATACCTTACAGAACACTCGATAACACAATCAGGACTGTATGACGCAAGAGAAGGACATCCCTATAATCCTCGTGGTGATCCTACCCCACATGTGTTCACAATGGGGACCCTTGACCTGCTGATAAGAGGGGAGGGCAATCACGCAGCTGAGTGTTCCGTCAACTGTTTAGGATGTGTACGCCTGATCATAGCCCAGGGGGTGGGGTGGCTAGGATCAATAGTGGCATACAATAAGGGCAGTAAATGGTATCTCCTGACTCAGGCAATGGCCTCGGACATGTGTGGTCAGCCGGACTCGGGGGAAGGGGTTATCAAAGGAGTGGTATTCATGCCGCGTGGACAGTCGAGCGCGGAGGGAAGGCTTGTCAACAGAGGGGCATTCATGGAAGGGAAGGAGGCGTTGGTCAGGCGCGGCCGTGACTCTCAAGGACAGGGTCTTGCAAGAGAAAAAGGTTTATGACTTGCCCACGTGAGGAGAAGGGAGGGGTAGCCAGGGTGGACACAGGGACAGGGTCACACAGAGAGAGAGAGAGAGATCTTATGACCCGTACATGAGAGAGCGGGGGCAGTCAGGTGCAGCTGGGGAGGGCAACGTCAGCTAAGGCGAAGGATGCCTCTCCAAGAAGGGATGGGGGGGGGTTTTGTGCGAGTCAAGTGGGAGAGTTGCCTTTCACAGCGGGGTCGCGCAGAGGGAGAGGGTTTCATGGTCTATGCATGGGAGAGGGGGGGGGGTTAAGATACGCGCAGGAGGGAAACCGGGGATCCTAATGGGTAAAAAGGCCATAGTGCCTAAACTGGCTGTACATATGTATAGGGGTAGGGGCTCTCACTGGCAGAGTGATACGGTCAATAGTTTACGGTATTCATGGTGCTCACAGGGAGAGGAGTGGGGGAAGAAGGGGAATGAATGCTGTCTATGTACATCAATTTCTTCAACTTTCACAGTCGCCCCTTTTTACATAGCAGCAGTCATATTTGCAATTGATGGGTTTACAGGCAGACAGGCATCGTTGATGAATTAGCGTTTTGTCGATACTAACATTTGGCGTACAATCATAGACAGTTAAGGTGATGGGCAGAATGCAGTACATAGAAAATTACATTTCATTGAGTTCCTAATAATTTAAACGCACTACATAGCAAAAATCTTTCTGACTTAAAAAAAAAATGTGACCAATGAACAGCTTTGACCAGGTAGTTGAGAGCGGAATTCAGTTCAATACACAATATTTCTTCGCCACAGTGTCTTTGTATCATTGAGCCATCACTGGTAGGCTCTAGTCCGTGTACTGTCGTTGGCGCTGTTGAGCACCGGCGGTGGAGCTATAGGTCCAGCTCAGTCCTATCCTTACGCGTTGCAGGGTGTGGTCAGTCCTCTGCTGTTAGACCACAGTCCTGTTCCCTAAACAATCCGGTTGGTGGCGCCTTATGCTCGGCACCCATAGTTCTATGGCAACACCCTATTCCCAGCGGAATGCAGTTCTTTCCCTTGGCAAAAAGTCACGTGGAAAAGAGGGTGAGTGTTGTTCAAATAGTCGATAGGTAAGAGGGCGGAGTTGGGTCAGAGTTCCTGGGACACACAAAAGGGACCAAGGGAGCAAAGGATAACAAGCAGGCAGGCCCATCAATCGGGCCCAAAGAAGGGGGACGGAGACTCCAGGCACACGTGGGTTAGCAGACGGAGGGCTTTAAGGCGGCCCATCATTTTTCATTTTCCACGTTGAAATTGCGGTCTCGTCCCGTATCCTGTTGCTCTGCGGCTCCACCTTTGGTCGAGGTCACACGTGTCCCAAGATCCGCAGTCAGGCTGTACGTCACATCTGACCCATCTCCTTCGGTGATCGTGAATCTTTGAATAGGTACAAGACAAGGTTTCAGTGAAATGACAAAAGAAGATATCTACGCATGTGAACTCCTCCCTCAAGTCTACGCATTTGGGAGATACGCTCATTGGTCACAGTCAGAGGTCCTATTACCAAGCAGTGCATGTGTCAGCATTCCTACTGAGTTTATAGCAGGTTTAATCATCGTCCTATTTATAACTCAAGTGAGGATAAATAATATTCCCATCAATTGTGCATTACATCATATTCAACATTACGGAGCATTTCCCTCCAGGACTGGCTAACCTTTTCAAACAGGGCGGGGGTGTCATTATCGAGAGTCAGGCAAAACAAGATTTTCTCGAGGGTCAACAGTTACTCATGGTCATCGTGCTTATCTCCGAGACAGCAACCGGGTTCTATCAAAAATTGGGGCGGGGATGCTTCGGGCGCTCGCGCTTGGGTGCAAAAGGGGATGGGGCAATCTGGGCATTGGAGGTCAATCTAGACGTTGGCGTTCGTCTCTGAAGAACAGACATAAGGTGCCATTGACATACAGTTCCCCTATAAATGGCCAGATTTGGGGGACTTTAGTCGTCTTACCTGTCCTTTCCTTCTCAGCCAATTCAAGTTCATTCATTTTACAGAAAGGAGAGGTAGTAATATGGCGAGATTCAATCATTTTAGTTTCGGTCAATTTCGCTGAACGCCTTCGCGTTCAATATGTATCAAATCAGACTGGTGCCGGTGGGGCACAATTTTACCAAAAAGAGGGAGGGAAAAAATAGGGAGACTCTCATAGAGAGTGAGAGTCGTCCGCAATCTAAACGAGCCATTCGGTACACGTATGACATGTAGGGAGAGAGATAAGGGGGTGGAGAGAGAGAGAGAGAGAGAGAGAGAGAGAGAGAGAGAGAGAGAGAGAGAGAGACGTGTACAAAAATAGGTCATTTAGTGCGCTCACAACACGGAACAGCAAAGGTCAGGTGACATGCAGATACAGACAGAGGGAAGACATAAATTCATACATTACACACACACAAACTCAGACAGGGAAGACAGCACATGTATTACACATATATAAGACATTCACGACAAGACAGGAAACAACAGGTGGCCAACAAAATTCATATTATATCCTACGTATCTTTACTATCCTATTTATCTACGTGCTTAGCTCTTTCTACCCTTCCCCCCTTTTCCTCTCGCTTGTCATGTCTGCGAGCGTTCCCAATTGCCAATACTCACACCTCGGTTGGTCGATCAGAAATTAACCTGGTCGTGCTAGTTACCCACGGTTGGATTTTAAGCCATTTTTCTGTTCCCTCCTTTGGCGGGAAGTTCTCCAGGCTGAGGCAACGGCAAGCATTGATCGGGAGAACAGTCGGACAGCTTGGCTATATCTATAAAAGTGTGGGAAAGGGGGTAGTGCATTTTGAACATCAGCAGCATTTCTAACTTCCTAGACGGGTGGTGCCGTGGCAACCCTTACCCGTATAATTTTCTTTGTCCTTTCCCTACCTAGTCAAACGTCCAGTTACATTATTTAACACGTCATTTCTAGTCAATTTTCCGTCATTCAGTACCTGTCCAGTTCCTATGTCAGTCCATCCTCTCAGTCGCTATGTTCTAAGGAGGAACAGTCATGTTAAGCCTACGTCTTTTAAAAACTTATCGTTATAACGACTAAACACATATTCCCTTTTTCCCTTTTTCGTCGGTGGTCCAACCGTCGCTCTTCCACACTTCAGTCGACGTTCTGACGTGACCTGCAGAAGGGAGGAAAAGAAGGGGTGGGGGGGGGGCAGCATTCAAAGCACATCATCATGCAGTAATCCGAAAATGTTTTTACCTACCACATACTCGCCCTATCTCCTCGTACTGCATTCCCTTGCCATCTCGGCGTTTAAGCCCAGAGGGACCAGTGGTGTCAGATAGATAATCATTGACGATCTGCGTATCTACATGAGCTACTTGGTCGTAACCCTCTTTTTATCGGGTGCAAGGGTGGCGGTCAGATGCCATTTCTGTGGTGTCATTTTAAGGGTGTCTGAAACACTTTTCCGGCTGCTTGTGACACATAATGTAGCTGCTAAATATCTGATCCCTTCTGATCTACATCCTTCATCATACTTATTCTTCGCTCACAGTAGTAAGGCATCCAAAACTCATTAGTGCAACTGCTACAACCATGCTTTCTTTTCCAAAATACTTTTAATAAAAAGTGCTGATGTACAAATACAGGCCTGCAACTCGGTGGACCGGCTACAAAGCAGATTGAAACTGTACATAAGAAGAACGAAATTGGTGGCAGTTCATTGCATAAAGTGCAGCAGTGCAATAAAATCGCATTAAACTTCCCTACAGAGCAAGCATGATGCATGTCAGTAATTCATCTTTAATAAATTCATAAATTCATTATCCAAGTTCATTCGTTACCTAAATTGCACCAATTCATTTTCCAACTTATAATCAGTACCCACCCTAAGTCAGTTCATCGTCCAAGCACATACTCAATAACCTTCATATCTACTTTCATTATCCAAAAACTGCGTATATATCTCGGGACAAAAGGCTGCGCAATCAGGGTGCAACAAAGTTTATTCAAAACGTTTCATTTTGTGTCGGCGCCATTTTTGGGTGGGGTCAGGCAAGTTCCAGCACAGTCAGAATGTCTCCAATGATTCGTGGTTGGACCGGGGCCTTTCGTTGGAAGTTCAAAAAAGTTTTGAATCATGTGGAAACAGTCTAACGATAGTCAAAAGAGTGGGGAGGGCGGCAACAATTTTCCTACCGGGTCATTCTGGTGTTCCTCCGGAACTGAACAAGTCTGCGCCGTGGCTGCACCTTAGCCATTTCCAAACTGAAGCTGGCGCTGGCAGGAGTGCGTCGATGTCGCTGTTCCCAGTGAGGGGGACGGGGGCGCCCATGCGGAGGGATCGGGGTGCCCCCCCGGCTCTTATAGAATCTTCAAGGTTGAGGAGAAGAACAGACATGGGGCGTGTGCCCGTCCGGGGCAGAAGACCGCTTTTTGATGTTGACCCTCTTTAAGTAAGAGCATTGGGGTGTCGCTGGAAGCCTCCACCTGGAGGGAGGTGGGGGAGGCTCGTTCGCGTCACCTCCCCCTTCCAGCGACCCCGCGCCGTTCCTCGGCTCCGTCGCTTCGATATTGGCCATGCCAGCCATTGAAGATGGGGGGGGGGGGGTCGGTGGCTGCGGCAAGACATCCCCCCCTTTTCTCTTGACATGTGGCGGGACTACCTGGAACTGTCCAGGAATTTGACATGTGGCGGGACTACTTGCAAGCGCCGCCATTCTCGCTTTTGGCTTCGGCCTTCTTCGTGGGTCGGACCAGGCGAGAGACAGAAGGGGGGGGGTGGTCGGCGGCTGAGGCAAGACAGCCCCCCCCCGTGGCCTGCAGGGCAGCAGGAGAGAAGGAGAGGACTCTGCCATTCTTTGGACCGCCTGCCCAACATCATCTCCTCCTGACCGTGGCCAGGCGGGCCCCTCGTGCCTCAAGGCCTCGCCCTCCGGATGGGCGTAACCGCGGACCTGTTGCACTTCGGGAGCTTCCGGAATGGGGGTAGGTACCTATTGAATTGTTTCTATTTCACGTGACCGTTATTTTGGGCGTGGCGGGCAATGAGGCAGACATGTTGGGAGCAGGAATAGGCAGTGAAGCCTAGCTACCTTGTGGCTATTTCTGTTGTCAAACTTTTCACCATTTTACATTTCCTATTACGAACTATTTCTAATGTTTCTTATTTTTAGTGAAGTCAAAAGCTCATCAGGGGGTTACTGACTTAGCCTGATTTCTTTTTATTATTTTTCTTTCTCTTCCTTAGCGTGTTTCGAGCTAAAGCTTTCTGTTAGTAGGGAACGGTGATCACTTCATATTTTTATGTGTCCTTTTCACTAGGGGGTACCTCTGGACGGACCAGACGAGTTCCCTCCAATAAATGGTCCGGGGTGGAACGAGATTATCGATCAAAAGGGGAACATATATTCCTTCATTAGGGTATCATCCTGGACAGACCGAGCGATGTACTTCCATTTACTAGGGTAGCCTCCTGGACGGACCAGATGGTCTACTTCCACTAAATGGCCCATGAGCGGGGAGCATATGTCCTCCATAAGGGTAGTCTCCTGGGCGGACCATGCGAGCTACCCCCCAAACAGTGGGGAGTGGGTAGGACTGACGAATTCACAAAGGGGCATAACCTACCCTTTACTACTTGCAAAGACTAGATAGAATATTTCTATTCCACGTTGTTTGCAGGCAGAAAATACCTCAAACGAAACAATTCCTGGAACAACAATGTCCAGGCAACCAACCAATCAGTGGGGAGAAAAACAGGCATGACGGATTACAATGGGGACAAATGTCTGCATTACCTGCCCTTCGCCATCCAAAAAGGAAGACAGAATATTTCTACTCGTCTCAGTTTGTAGACAGGGAAGATCTCAAAGAACAACAATCGATTATTAATCGACTTCAAACAATTCAGTGGGGAGAAAAGTAGGTATGACGGATTAATACCGGGGACAAAAGTCTGCATTACCTACCCTTCTCTATCTTCAAAGAGGGACGACGTTCCTATTCGCCGCTGTTTGCAAACAGAGAATGTCTCGTTCTCAGAAGAGAACCAATATGTCAAGTAGCCTTCAAAGCTAAATGAACCAATACCAACAATTTCGGTATACAAATACCGATTTTCAATACAATCAATCAGCAATTTCGGTATACAAATACCGATTTTCAATACAATCAATCAACAATCAGGTGGATAGAACCACCCTACCAATCAGGCGTAAGAACGCCCTACTTAATCTTACCCGGACCGGACCATACGGACAGTTCTTTGACTTCCTCCTCCAGCGCCCGATCGTTCTCTTACTCCATGTAGCATTCCTGTGGGATTCCAGTCAGGACGATAGGTCACTCAAGAGAGGTCAGTTCAGAATTGGTGAAGTTCTGTCGATCGGCAGCCGGGCGAGGGCCCTCTCAAGGCAGGCATGCTCCGATCATTTAGATGTTCACTTCTTCGTCTGGATCTCTCTTATCGAACCCCATGTCACTGATGGACCCCGCGTTGGGACGCCAATTGTGGAAAACGAGCCCATAATCCTATCGATGCCCAGGCCGCTGGCGCAAACCGCCTCTTAGTTCCCATGTTGAATAATTACCAAAATAAAGAGACGGGCGCTGGAAGCAGGAATCAAGAACAGAGTTTATTTCTCATGAGGAGAGCCAGTCATTTCGGACACGAAACACAGTGTCTTTCGGGAGGTGCTCTAACAAGTGAGCTGAGACTCTTGGTTTTATACCTTACAGAACACTCGATAACACAATCAGGACTGTATGACGCAAGAGAAGGACATCCCTATAATCCTCGTGGTGATCCTACCCCACATGTGTTCACAATGGGGACCCTTGACCTGCTGATAAGAGGGGAGGGCAATCACGCAGCTGAGTGTTCCGTCAACTGTTTAGGATGTGTACGCCTGATCATAGCCCAGGGGGTGGGGTGGCTAGGATCAATAGTGGCATACAATAAGGGCAGTAAATGGTATCTCCTGACTCAGGCGATGGCCTCGGACATGTGTGGTCAGCCGGACTCGGGGGAAGGGGTTATCAAAGGAGTGGTATTCATGCCGCGTGGACAGTCGAGCGCGGAGGGAAGGCTTGTCAACAGAGGGGCATTCATGGAAGGGAAGGAGGCGTTGGTCAGGCGCGGCCGTGACTCTCAAGGACAGGGTCTTGCAAGAGAAAAAGGTTTATGACTTGCCCACGTGAGGAGAAGGGAGGGGTAGCCAGGGTGGACACAGGGACAGGGTCACACAGAGAGAGAGAGAGAGATCTTATGACCCGTACATGAGAGAGCGGGGGCAATCAGGTGCAGCTGGGGAGGGCAACGTCAGCTAAGGCGAAGGATGCCTCTCCAAGAAGGGATGGGGGGGGGGTTTGTGCGAGTCAAGTGGGAGAGTTGCCTTTCACAGCGGGGTCGCGCAGAGGGAGAGGGTTTCATGGTCTATGCATGGGAGAGGGGGGGGGTTAAGATACGCGCAGGAGGGAAACCGGGGATCCTAATGGGTAAAAAGGCCATAGTGCCTAAACTGGCTGTACATATGTATAGGGGTAGGGGCTCTCACTGGCAGAGTGATACGGTCAATAGTTTACGGTATTCATGGTGCTCACAGGGAGAGGAGTGGGGGAAGAAGGGGAATGAATGCTGTCTATGTACATCAATTTCTTCAACTTTCACAAGCGATTTCATATGGTGATGGAACCAACTGAGACTGAGTGCTTCTTACATGACTTCAAGGAGCAAACACAGAAAACAGCGAAGTCTATCCCAATAATAGAATTTCTCTGGGACCAGGGAAAGAAACTGATGCTGACGCCGGCCTCTGTACCTGCGGTTGTTCCACGCCTGGATAAAAAATACAAGGCTCCAACCACAGCGGCAGCTTGCCTTAATGGGCACCCGAAACCGGATTCGGTCGTAACCCAGACGGCCCAAAAGAATTCTCGCAACCCTTCCTCTCCTCTGTCAGCCCCTCCGGACAAGGAAGGCAGGAAGTTAGACACAATCGGCAAGCGGTTTACAACAACATCGGCCATGACCATCAAGGTGGCCAACTCCATAGCCCTGTTGGGGCGTTATAACCACCAGCTCTGGGAAGATATAGTCCCATATATAGCGGAACTGCCAGACACAGTTCAGGAGAAAGCCACGGCACTGCTTACGGAGGGTCAAACCTCGGCAGCTGAAATCATTGATTGTGCCATAGATGCAGCCATGACTGGCTTTCGACAACTAGCTGGGGCAGCAGTCCTGCGCCGTCAAGGATGGCTTAAGGCAACGTCATTCAGACAAGAGGTGCAGACGAAAGTGCTGGACATGCCCTTCGACGGCCAACACCTTTTTGGAGACAAAATTGACGAGGCGCTCCAAACGATCAAGAAAGACACTGATACTGCTAGAGCACTTGGTACGTTACAGGCATGGAACCAGTCCTTTCGAGGCAACAAATCCAGGGGCCAGTCCTCCTACAGGGGATCCTATCAAAATAGGTCCTCGTATTCCTACCAGAATAAATCCCAGTACCAACAGAAGCAGCAACAAGGTCGTCAGACTTCTTATGGAAGGTCAAACTTCAGGGGCAAAAACCAGAGGAGGGGCACTGGCGGCCGCCAGTGACCAATTACTCCAGCCAGTCCAGCAACTATATCCCTCATTAAAGATTGGAGGAAAATTGACACATTTCCTAGACAATTGGCATCTCATCACCACAGATCGGTGGGTACTTCAATTAATCAGATTCGGCCATTCCCTGGAATTCACCACCATCCCACCTGCAACCCCTCCCCGCAGGCTGCCACACAAACATCTACGCCTGCTACTCCAGGAAATTTCTGCGATGTTGAAGAAAGGAGCAATCGAACGAGTTCCATCGTCTCTAAGAGGAAAAGGATTCTATTCCCGCTTCTTTCTTATACGCAAGAAGGAGAAAAAGTTGAGGCCCATTCTAGACCTCAGGGCTCTCAACTTTTTCCTGAAGAGTTAGTCGTTCAGGATGGTGACGATCCAAGAAATACTAGGCATACTGGAAAAAGGAGATTTTATGACATCTTTGGATCTCCAGGATGCCTACTACCACATCCCGATCCTCAAGGGCCACAGAAAATTTCTGAGATTCGAAGTGGCAGGACAGCACTACCAATTCAAAGTCCTACCGTTTGGCCTCAAATCCGCTCCGCGGATTTTCACCAAGTGCCTTTCACCTGTGGCAGCTTTCCTGCGTCAAATGGGTCACCAAGTCTTCCCCTACCTCGACGGCTGGCTGGTAAAGGCACCTTCAGCTGCAGGCGTGACCGAATCCTCCAACGCCTGCACCAATCTTTTTCAGCAGCTAGGATTAACTCTCAATCACGAGAAATCCTGCATGACCCCTACAAGAAACATCACCTTCCTCGGGCGACCTTGAACACGGAATGCGCAAGGGCATTTCCTTCGAAGGAGAGGAAAAACAAAATAATATCTCTGGCCACGGCTGTGGCATCAAGGAAGTCCCTAAAAGTTCGAACCTACAAATCACTCCTGGGAATGATGTCTTCTTGTATACTCCTCATCCCTCACTGCAGGCTCAGGATGCGCCCATTGCAAGAAGCCCTCACGAACCAATGGACACAGAGTACAGGTTCTTTCGAGGACATTGTGAAGATAACACCACAAATATCCAAGAGTCTGGACTGGTGGAGGAATCACAAGAATGTGTCTATGGGACTGCCATTCCTACTTCCAGCAACAACTCTGGTGATCACCACGGATGCCTCCCTGGAAGGCGGGGAAGCTGTCCTCCAGGACCTTTGAATAAGCGGCAAATGGACAAATCAGGAGAAGCAACTCCATATCAATCTTCTGGAACTGAGGGCTGTGTATCTGGCACTACAAGCCTTTTTACCAGGCATCCAGAACTCCCAGGTGCTCGTCAGAACGGACAACACCACAACGATGCACTATCTCAACAAACAGAGAGGAACGAGTTCGCTCACTCTGTCACGCGAATCGCAAAAAGTCTGGAACTGGCTTGTACTCCATGGGATCACGCTAAGGGCGGACTATGTCCCGGGCAAGAACAACACCATTGCGGACGCCCTAAGCAGACAGAAATCCCTCTCCCACGAGTGGGAGCTCGACAACAGTACGCTGGATCACATATTCTCAGAATGGGGAGTCCCAGGAATCAACCTGCTTGCCACCAAGGAGAACGCCAAATGCCCAAACTACGCAAGCTGGCGTCCCCAACCAAGGTCACTCGGAAATGCTTTTTCCATCGGTTGGTTCAGCGTTTTTGCGTACGCTTTTCCACCTCAGGAAGATCAAGGCGGAGCCTTGTACCCTGATCCTAGTTGCCCCGTTCTGGCCGAGGCAGCTCTGGTTCTCGGATCTTCATCGCCTCTCCATCAGGACACCGATTCGTCTGAAGCAGCACCCGAACCTGCTGACAATGTCCAACGGGCAGGTGCAACATCCGAACCTGCAATCGCTCAGGTTATCGGCCTGGCTCCTGAGCACAGAGAGTTCTGTCATTTGAACATCCCGCAGCAATGCAGGGACGTGCTGGCAAAAGCAAGAGCGGACAGTACCAACAAAACATACTCTCTAAAATGGAAACGATTCTGCATATGGTGTTTAGAGAAAGGCCTGAGACCACTCCATATCACACCCGAACAGATATTGCCATATCTACTGCATTTGGCACAGTCAGGACTGGCGCATGCATCCATAAAGGTGCATTTGGCGGCCATTTCACGATTCACCAGGACTTTCAAAGGACCGTCTCTTTGGTCCAATAGGCTTATCAAGCAGTTCCTAAAGGGACTATATAGATCCTTCCCAAGACCTAGAAGGGTACCACTGACATGGCACCTCAATTTAGTCCTCAACCAACTCACGAAGCACCCTTTTGAGCCCATTCATCGAGCATCCATCAAGTACATCTCATGGAAGACGGCTCTGCTGCTCGCTCTAACATCTGCCAGGAGAGTAAGCGAGCTACAGGCTCTATCCATTCAGGAACCCTTCATGCATTTCTAACAGGACAGGGTGGTGCTGAGGACAAATCCCAAGTTCATACCGAAAGTGCCTTCAGACTTTCACCTTAATGAACCGATGGTTCTACGTTCTTTCTTTGTAAACCCTACCACCGCAGCAGAAAGGACGCTACACTCCTTGGACCTCAAATGTGTCTAAAGTTTTACATAGACAAAACAAAGACTTTCAGGATGTCATCACAGCTATTTGTGGCCTACAGTAGGCCAAGGATGGGTATGCCTCTAACGAAACAGAGAATCTCAAGGTGGATCTCCTCAGGGATAGCATTCTGCCATGACAGGGCCGGACAGCCTTTGAGTGCTAATGTTAAAGCGCATTCCACGGGAGCGATGTCCACATCAGCAGCGCTGTTCGCTGGAGTGCCGATTTTGGACATATGTAGAGCGGCGACGTGGAAGTCACCGCACACCTTCTCCAGACACTACTGCCTGGTTGCTGAACTTCTGAAGGATGCAGCAGTGGGCCAGGCGGTGCTTCGCCATCTATTCCAGTGAGGTGAGCCTTCCAACATCCCGCCATCCTGGTACGCACATCTCTTGCTCTTATGATATATTGATATATGCTAGTGTTTCAAAGTCGCAGGGTAATATGTGTATTATCTAAAATGACTATGTAGCATGATTACATCAGAAATGTGCATAATGTATTGCTGACTACTCTGATTCAGGCATGTGAATCTATGAAAGACACCCCTAATACTGGATAAGAAACGCGTTACTTACCTGTAACAGCAGTTATCCAGTATTGGTGTCTTTCATAGATTCACATACAACCCTCCCGCCTCCCCTGGAAGGACTCACGTTTCTCTCTAACTGTATTACGCCTACCTAGCTTGGTGCGTATGAAAATCTGAGGGACTGAGGCTCCTGCCAGGAAGGTTCTAGAGGGAGGTCATAGCTGATTGGCTGGCTCTAAGAGTTTGGTCATTTTTACATAAGGACAAGGATAGGCTACTAAGGTGAGGCCCTTAGGCCTATTTTCTCTATATATGTCTATAGGACATTACTTTTCTATGTACCGGAGGCTCCCGTCTTGACGACGGGGAATGATTCAGGCATGTGAATCTATGAAAGACACCAATACTGGATAACTGCTGTTACAGGTAAGTAACGTGTTTCTTCTTGCCCTCTGGACTTCAGCTTCTGCCGTCTGTGTGTGGCCAGGAGCGAAGCGCGGCGGCCTCCATTGTCTCTCCGTCTCACCTAGCTGTTGCCGATTTTAATGCATCGCCCCCACAGGCTTCTATGGGGTGGGGGGAGGGGCATAGTCTCAGCGCCGAACGGGCGCTCCTAATAATTGTGGTGAAACAACGATATTATTTTTATGGTTTAGACAGCGCCTAAACCCCGAAAGTGTAACTAAGCTTTAAAACCGGACTGAGGTGTGGTAGCTTGCATATGATCCAGAGCCTGTGGGTGGCCTGAACTGAAGAATGTCTCAGTGAAAAAATCGAAATCACAAGAGAAAGTGACGGAATAATCAGGAAGGTGGTGCCTGCCTGCCTGCACCAAGACATTTGTATTTTCTCAGGGGCACAAAAAGGCATCAAAGAGTACTCTTCTTGTGAAACTGACAGTCGTCAGTTTCACTGACGGGACAGGAGGACACACCTTAGTCAGGGAGGGGCGACGGACTCCCTCTTACCGAGACAACACGGAGCAGAGCCACCAATGAATAAAAGGTAACCAGCCTCTGCTCCAATTCAAGGCTTACGGTTTCTAGGGAGACCGGCAGCTACCTGGAAAGGCTCCCGGAACTGGTGCTCCACAGGACGCCCTCTGCCTGACTTCCTGCCCGCCACCCTGCGTTTGCGGATTGGCAGCTTGGCCGGGCGCTGTGCACACCCACTCCCTGACACAACGCCTGCTGCTCTGCAGGTGTACTTTGTGTAGAGAGCATGTGCGTTGTCCACACTTATGGATTTGCTGTCTTGTGCCATGCAAGTCATAGGTGTGAAGTAGTCGTTATCCCTCTGTCCTTTGAGCATTAGCACATATGGATCAATTGTTAGAGATGTTTTTTTTTTATGTAGGAACCTACTCCTTTTCTTAAGGGGACTATTTTATTTTCATGTGAGATTGTTTACGTGTACTGATAAGGGCTAGATAGTGAGGACTGGGCACTTTAACTTCCTCTGAGGAAAGGTTTTTTTTACATTTCTGGTGTTTATGGCAAGCGACCCCTACTTTTGGCGTGCGCTCCGGCATCTCGAGGCATCCTCTGTTGGGCTCTACGCGCCCCGGGCTCTGCCTGCGAACAGTAGGTTCTAACCACTGCTGGTACCCCTCATGTACTTTTAATGTTAGTGGACCATGCTGAATTAATTTTGTGTGTGTATTTAATTTTTCCCCCTCTAACAAACCTGCCCTGTTTCCCACTTACATTGGACTATTCATTCTTGTGTCTAAACTTGCCTTCACATTTACCATGTTCCATAATTGCTGAGAATTTATTTGGTGATCTTCTTTAGTCACCCCGCACCCCAAAAGCTTTTATTTTATTTATTTTATGCGTTTTTATATAGAGCGGACTTCAGAGTGCTTCATTGGCCACTGCGCGCGCTAGCTATTCATAAATCTCTGACTTCCTTTCCATCCTCGTCGGGACCGTAATGCTTTTGTTGTGTTGTCGGGCCCCTATTGCCAGTTGTGTGCAATTGAACTGTGTGTGTGTGGCTCTGGCTCTGTCTGTGTCTGTGTGTGTGTGTGTGTGTGTGTGTGTGTGTGTGTGTGTGTTGCTCTGTCTGTGTGTGTGTGGCTCTGTCTGTGTGTGTGTGTGTGTGTGTGTGTGGCTCTGTCTGTGTGTGTGTGTGTGTGTGTGTGTGTGTGTGGCTCTGTCTGTGTGTGTGTGTGTGGCTCTGTCTGTGTGGGTGGGTGGCTCTGTCTGTCTGCGTGTGGCTCTGTCTGTCTGTGTGTGGCTCTCTGTGTGTGTGGCTCTGTGTGGCTCTGTCTGTGTGTGTGTGTGTGTGTGGCTCTGTCTGTGTGTGTGTGGCTATGTGTGTGTGGGGGTGGCTCTATGTGAATGTCTCTGTGTGGGTGGCTCTGTATGTGTGTGTGGGTGGCTCTGTATGTGTGTGTGGGTGGCTTTGTGTGGGTGGCTCTGTGTGGGTGCAATGCAATAGGTCTCGCATTTGCGAGCGATTAAGCTATTGGCATTGTAAATGACAATGCCATTTATTTATATGATTTAAAAACCAAAACATAAATACAAATATTGTCATGAGCAATGCCAATAGCTCTAACTTTAACAATGCTGAGACCATTGCATTGTACAGCCTTCTACCGCCACCACTCTACAACTCTCTCCACCAACACTCTACCACTCTATCCGCCACCACCCTATCCACCACTCTATGCACCACCACTCTAGCGCACACACTCTACCACCCTAGCGCCACCCCTCTAGCGCCACCCCTCTAGCACCACCCCTCTAGCGCCACCACTCTAGCGCCACCACTCTAGCGCCACCACTCTAGCGCCACCACTTGATCCGCCACCACTTGATCCGCCTCCAACACCACCCTCCAACATCACCCTCCAACACCACCCTCCAACACCACCCTCCAACACCACCCTCCAACACCACCCTCCAACACCACCCTCCAACACCACCCTCCTAATCCACCCTCCTAATCCACCCTCCTAATCCACCCTCCTAATCCACCCTCCTAATCCACCCTCCAAATCCACAATCCAAGTACTACTACACCCTCCAACTCCACCATCCACCATCCAACTCCACCCTCCAACTCACTCTACTAAATAGCATCTAATGTATAGTACTTACTGTAATACTGTACTACACACTCTGCTACACTCTCTACTAATCAACATTACTCACTCCTAATTAGTCACTCTATATTACTCACTCTTTACTACTGTAACTAAAAATACACTTTGTATATGTAAGGGTGTGACTGTGCATGCAAATGTGTGTGGCTCTAGGACTCTTTACTACTCACTCTCTCACTATTTAATACTCACTCTTTCACTTTTTACTACTCACTCTCTAATACTCTCTTTACTAATAACTCTCACTTACTCACTATCAACTACTCACTCTACTACTCTACTACTTACTCTGTGTGTGGGTGCTAATGCAATAGGTCTCGCATATGCAAGCAATTAAGCTATTGGCAATATAAATGACAATGCCATTTATTTATGATTAAAAAAAAAAAAGAAATGTCATGAGCAATGCCAATAGCTCTACCTTTAATAATGCAGACCATTGCATTGTAAATGCTTGTTTCTCTGATGGAGTAGAAACTGCACATCAGTCTGCTTGAGCTTTAGGCAATATGCTTGGCACACAAAGCATTTTTGCTTTCCACTCAGAGTTGGTCACTTCAGGTCCTGACAGACAACATGATTTTGATGTGGTACGCAAACAAGATTGGTATCTGGTGGCTCTGAGGCTCAGGTCTTGAGTTCGAGCTCACAATGTGTGGCTTGTCGTGAATCATTTGATAGGCTTCCTGAATGTGCAGACCAACAATCTCATTCGGCACTTCCTTTCTAATAATGAGTGACGTCTCCACCGGGAAGTGGTGCAAACTGTCGTCGCCTACTGCGGCATCCCTCCAGTAGACCCTTTTGCCGCTTACGAGATCGCACATTGTACACAGTTCTGTACCCTGTGGGTCCTGCTCCTCGTTTTGCCTGAAATGGGCTAAAAGATTGAGCTATATAATCTGATCTTTTTCAACTTCCTGCAGAGGTGGCAGCCGTCAGCTTGCCCGGTCATCACACCTGTACCAAATCTGTTTATTCTAGATATTGGTGCTATTTAGATTATTTGTTTGATTGCTTCATCAGATTCCTTATCTTTGAGGTACTACTTGGGTATGGATTCAAGAGAAGAGGAATCTGCATGCAAAGTTACTTACCTTCAGCAATAGTCTTTCTCACCAATCCCACCCGCCTCCCCTTTCTGAGGGTTGGCCATGTGACTTTTAGTAAGGTCCCTGTTTAGTTTTGGTTTACAGTAATTTCTGTCATTCTCATCCCCACCTTTGAGGGTATGGAAAATGGGTGCGAAACTGGTGTCAGTGCACTCGTATAGCATCCTCTACACTTCTGTGATGTCATATCCAAATTTTACAGCATGTACTATATGGGAAAGATAAACCTCTGTTCTTATTTGTTCTAGGTCACTGTTTAAAATGGTATATAAAGTATTCAAAATACTGTATTCTTTTGAAGGCATATTTCGCTTTTGCAAAAGCATGTATGTTTAAGCTTCTTGTTTTGACCTTATTACCTGTCTTCTATTACAGATGACACATGACGCCCTTAATGCTCCTTTGCATATACTTCGTGCTATGTACGAACTGCAATTGAGAAGAACTGATTCCTTTTTTCTAGAAATTCAGAAGAGGTAAATATATTGCTGTATTTAGGGAGCAGCTAAACTGTAATAAGTACATTTTGTCTGGATATTAAGTAAAATATGGGATACCTTTTCTGTATCTTTGCTTTTTTATTTAAAAAAATGTTTGAGCAGAAAATGCAAGCATTCTAGGCTTTCTTAAAAACAAATTTGTCACCTCCTCTCAGCAATATTTGCTACTTTTGTGGCACCTTTTGTATTGAGGGACTTGGTGCAGTGCCAGAAGCGTTCTCCCTTGCTTTACTTAGGCCTTTGGAGGTGTAACCTACAGCTCCACTGGAGTCATTCAAGAATTGTGTTCATTGAGGAGGTTCTCACCATGGAATATTGTTGATGTGCCAGTGGTTCCTAACTTGACGAGATTTACAAAATTTCCCATGAGACTTGATAATACAGATTGTGAGAAAAAGGTCTGTGAAAAGATCTTGAGGAAAAAGATCCTTCATATAAAGAAAGTAATCACAGGAGACTTTTTACGTATTCCATAATTCTTTTGGAACTGACTTAAAATCGTTAGACTGTGATGAGCTTTACCCTGGCAGTGGTGACAATGATGCCAGTTAAGTAGAGAATGTGATTCTCTTTAGAAATTCTTATGAAGGTTTGTTACGTGATTTGCAGAATGACAGTAACACTAACACTAACACTTAGCTTGAGTTTGAGATGCTGGTTCCAGAGGTCCCGCAGTGGCTGCTGATACTTTGGCAATTCAGCTGCACACAGAACATCTCAAATCTATTCTTTCACTGATATTGTGTTGAAGAAGCAGTCAGTGGAACCTCTTTTCCTGTGAGGCCTAGACAGATAATGTTAAGTTAGCAAATACACACAAAAGGGGTTGAAGCAATATGCTAACGCACTTACCACCACAGTGGAAAAGGTTTAGACAGATAGAGTGGTGCACAGAACCAGAAGTTATACCCCATTCAACTTCCAGCAGAGAAAGCTCAAAAACATAAACAAATCGTCATGGTTCAGCACCCTTATTCTATCAAGTACATTTCATAATATTCTCAAAAGTTCAGTACACTTCATGCACATAGTGCCTTGGTAAAAAATACATATTTAGACAATAATCCTTTGTTCATGTTCTTCTTTTTATTACTTCAAAAGCAATAGTCATACAGTAGCCAAAATGTTTTGTCCTCCTGAACTTCTTTAGGGCTCCATTTCCAATCCCCTCAGAGATTAAACTGTGCTGGTGTATGTATTTGTAAATAACACCTCAGATATTCTCTACAAGATAGATCTTGAAGACATACCGCCAAATAGACTTGGGGCTGGAGCACACAAACTCTGGCGTATGAAAATGTATCAGCATAATTTGAAGAATCTAAACAGTACTGTACCAACAAAAATTTGCTTCATTCTATATAGTGGCCCATAGCATGGATTGGTATTCTTGGGTCCAACGCTAGAGGACTTAAAATGCAAGTCTCGTAGAGAATATCTGAGGTATTATTTGCAAATACATATACCAGCACAGTTTTATCTCTGCAAACAAGCCGTAGGCGCTACCAGACGTTTAGCGCCTCTGCAGCCTGTCAAGGAGCTGGGCCTAGCGAGTGATTGATCGTGCCCCTTCCCTGATCGTAAGCTGAGACGGGTGGTGTGCTTCAAGGAGGAATCAGAGCAGAGGGCGAACTTTCGGTGAAGAGCCCCGCTTTCATGCAGAGAGGTAAGCACCAAAGCGGGGGTCCCCCCAAAGCCCACACAGGGAGATGAATCGGGGTGCCCATGTTGGGGTAGTGACAAATGCCCTAAAGAGAACTACCCAGGAGGCGTAGACCGCCATTCCCCCAACCCTGCAGTCTGCCCACACTAGGGCTGTACTGGAGGCCCCCTCTGTGAGAGCAGCTAGGGGCTTCTGTGGATCCTATCTTGTGCTCTGTTAGAAATGGGGGTCTCTAGTTGGCAAAGCTAGGTACCTTTGACCAAATAGGGACCCTTGCTTCTAGTCAGGGTCCCAAGGGGGAAACACACTCTAGATAACCCCTGCTCGCCCCCTTGGTGGCTTGGCACGACCAGACAGGCTTATCCCAAAGGGAATGTGTAAAGTCTTTGTACCAACACTCACAGTAACACAGTGACAACACCAGGAATGGACACCACACAGGTTTAGAAAAATAAAGGTATCTTATCTGAATTTGACAAGACCAAAACAACAAAAAACCAGCATACACAATGAAAGTTAATTTTTGAAATGTTATTATAAAAAGCAAAGTTGTAGATTCTGTATTCCTTGGTGTAATCAAACAAAATATCACCAATCAGTTCCCTTGAGCACCTGCATGCGGCGCTCTTGTGGTTAGGGGACTTTCCCCCATGGGCCTGCTGGCTCCACGGTCAGTGATTGCAAAAGTATGCCCCCAAATGTTTGAAACAAACAGATTCCGAGGAACAGGCTCCGGTACCACAGATCTTCTGATGTGCCGGTACGGGCAGTACTTATAACTTCAAGAAGGGAGACGCCACTACCTAGGTAAAAGCTTTCACAGTCCCTGACAGGCCCGCAAACTAGGACAAGAGGCTCACAACAGCCCTGCTGTCTCACAATCTGCCCACGGCCACACGACAAGTGGCCGCACAGATGTTAGGCTTGGATCACGCTTGCACCGTCCCCGGCAGGCCCGCAAACCAGAACAATGCTCCAAACAGTCCTGCCGACTCCCAACCCACCCAAGGCAACACGACAAGCAGCAGGGCTGATTTGAGCGTTACCTGGGGAGCGGGTCTCTCGCTCCTGACCACGACTTGGTTGGTTCTCGGACGTGAGCCCTCTCCTCGAGGACGCTTCACGGGGTGAATGGGGCAGCCTTCCCGGACTCGAGCGCGGCTTCCCTCGGGGCTGACGTCCTGCTGAGCGTCAGCCCCGAGCCAGCGGCAGCGGTACGTCTTGGGGGAATCCCGGTTGCCAGGCAATGCCTCGCAGCTGAGGAGCACAGCATGGCTTTCTTCTCCCTGGATAGGGATCTCGCTGACTACTGGGGCCAATGGTGGTGATGGGACATGCTGCAACCCAAACAGTCCCTCTTCTGTCACTTCTGCATGCTCCTCGCAGTCACAGGCTTGGTGCTGGCCCACTCACTCAGTGGCGTAGAGGCAATTTAACGAGTGAAGCACTTTTTAGCAATGCGGGGCTTCACGCAGGTTACACAGCGTTACAGAGATCTTGAAACTTTGATGTTTCTGAGCTTCCACAACAGGAGGCCATGAGAGATTCCTCAGCAGAAGATGAAATGCACACCCTTAGGCAAGACTTTGCAAAGCTGCATGAAGTTACTGCAGCTCGAGAAACGAACAGAAAATGCAAAGGGTAAATCGTGGCGTAACAACTTGCATCTGTCAAGCATTCTGAAGGGACTTGAGGGCACACGCTCGGAATAATAATTTAAACAATGGTTAAATCCTGAGTCCTGGCTCACAAACTCCCCTCTTGTTTCATTATAGAGCGGGCCCACCGAGCCATTACTCCCCCTCAACCCCTAGGGGCACCTCCTCGATTGGTGATTCAGCTGCTGTTTAACCAGTCTCGGACAGAGATGCTATCCTCTGGGCGGCGTGCAAATCCAATACTGTTTTAAAAGAATCCATTCTGATCATGATCTTCCCAGGCTACACTACACTACTATTACACTATGGCGCACAGTCTTGGAGGGAAAAGCCAAACTCCAAGCAATGTAAATCCAATACATGCTTCTCTATCTAGCCCGATTGAAGGTCATTCACCAAGGAAAGACTCCTTTCTTCAACACCGCAGAGGACCCCTGACACTGGGTGGAGGAGGGTCCGCAATCGGAGACCCCCCAGAACGATCGTCCCGCACGGAGGCCAGGCATTTTGAAGGTGGTCCTCCCGCCCAGACCAACTCGCCGGCTGTGCCGGGTGATATCGTTCCCGGGCTGGGCAAAGTTTGACAGAGACTCATCGCTGTCCAATGGAGAGGAACCAGCGAACAAGGTCCGGGCCCACGTTTCCAGAGACAGGAACCAGCAAACAAGGTTCCGGCCCACATTTCCAGAGACAATGATCTGAACTTGCCTAGGCCTCACTGCCAGTGTAGCCCTGAGACTCTGGCTATTAGTGTTATGCCACCCCCACTGGTGGCTGTGACGAGGGGGATCCGGGGACAGTTTTCTAAGGGCCACGGTGCGGGTGGTAATGGCCAACTGAGGTGACCACAACCTAATTGGAGCCCCTGCAAACCCCTCCCCGAGGGCCCATAGTGCATGGACAACTCAATACTGAGTAAGAGGGGTGGAGAACTAGTGGCAGGCAATGCCCTAGTGTTTGATATGGTGGGAAGTTGCAAGTTAGGGCAACAAATACTCCCTTTTACGAAGTGTAGGGTGAGGGCAAGTAGTCATGGAGAGGCTGGTTGCCACACGCAGCTGTATAGTTTTAATTTAAAGACCTTCATCCCATTAGGCAATGCACATGACCCCCAAGACAGGGATAGTGGAAAAGAGGCACATAACTGGATGACAAGCCCAAGATACTCCCTCTTACGTGGAGCCACACAAGCAAGAAGGAGCATAGAGAAACATGCCCATGACATATCACACCCAGGGATGTGAGACACATCAGTTAAAGGTCCTGTCATGGAATGTCAACGGCCTCCTTAAAAAGCTCAAATGTGGTGTGGTGGCTCAATACCTTAGAAGACAGCCCCCAGACCTGATATTCCTGCAAGAGACACACCTAGCAGGAAAAATAATCTAATGACTTACCAGAGAGCAGTACAGAGTACTGTCTTACTCTGGATTCACCATGGGTACAAAAAGAGTGGCGATCCTGGCCCAAAAAAATCCCCCTCCCCCATTATATAGACAGGACCTGGCGCGACCCACATTGGTGATTTATTGTAGTCTAGGGTACCAGTTGACGCATCTGCCCACTCGCCTTAAGCGTCTACGTGTCTCCCACACATTACAACAGCCTGTTTTCTTGCCAGAAACTGACACGGATATATACGTAGTGGTAGAGACTTCAGTGAGCTAATGGACTAGAGCCTGGACAGATCACATGCTGGCATGGCAGAGCTCTCTGTGGAGACCGATAACGCATTTGGGCCGAGTATTGGGCCTCTTAGATGCTTGGAGAGCTACTCACCCAACTGTCAGACAGTGTTCCTTCTTTTCCAGGACCCATAAGACCTTCTCCTGACCTGACTACATCTTCGTCCTGTCGGGGGAGTGCCCAGTCTACCTTTCGGCTAAATATCTACCAAAGGGAATCTCAGACCATGCCCTTTTACTAGTAGTGTTGGAGGCACAGGCGGGCACTAGCTGGGAGCTCTAAGATGCTGACATGGTGTGGTCTGTGTATACTGAATACTCTGAGACTGGGTGCCTTCTCCAGTGACCCTGTGGGGGGCATACATGACTGTCCCCCACAATAGGACCAAAATATAATAACCAAGAAGAACGTACAAAGGCTAGCCCTGCTGGAAACTGATATATGTGAGACTAAGCATGCACACCTCAGATCGGGGAGCCAAGCAATGCTGCATTGCCTGGAAGCTCTACAAAAGTTATGCACAGCCACAACACTCAAGAGACTGACAAAACACTGGCTCACACTACTGCTAAAACTTTACGGTGTGATGGAAAGGATGGCCACCTCCTGGCATGGCTTAGTCAATGGGAAGAAGCCACAAAATGAGTGGGCAAACTCCTGGATACTGCGGGGATGACTGATAGGGGAATAGCCAATGGTTTCTATCGTACTACCAATCACTGCACGAAACACAGTATCATGCCACCGAGGCAGGTGTGGGGGCGTTTTTGGATGAACTCCCACTGCCGTAGCTTGACGTGGCCAATCGGGATTACCTTGGCCAGGCACTCTCCCTTTGAGAGATCATGGATGTGATGCAACTGGCAAGGCCCCCAGCCCCATCAGAATACCAGTGAAATTCAGTAAACGGATGCTCTCTGGCCAAGCCCCCCACTTGCTGGCTATGTTCAGTGCAGCGCGAGATGCAGGCAAATTACCCTCCAATCTGTGACCAGCAACAACAGTGGTAAATCAAAAATTTAAGAAACCAGGGTATGCATGCACCTCTTTTAGGCCCATCCTTCTCTTGAATACAAAAGTTAAGATTCTGGTGAAGATTTTGGCACTTTAACTTGTGGAAGTAATTTCCCCCTTAATTCATAGAGACCAACCAGGCTTTATTCCCCTGACTAGACAGAATCTCAGATGCATCCACAGCTGGCTGGAGCACACAAAGGATAGCCTGGAGCCAAGAACACTACTTTACATGGCCATCGAAAAGGCATTAGACTCCATCGGGTGCCAAAACTGCTCTATAGACCACCATCTACAAAGTGATGGTCAATGGCAATTTGTCTCAGGTATTCCCATTGGGTGGTGGACCTGGAGGGGTGCCCCCTGTCCCCTTTACTGTTCCTTCTTTGTATGAAACCCATTGCATCCTGGGTGAGAGTGAGCAGCGATGTTGTGGACTTCTCTGACGTGGGAGGAGAGCTGGAGAAGGTACAACTTTGTGGTCGATGTGTTACCATACTTCTCTGTGATATCACTGCAGGGGGTACTGTCGATCTTTGCTAGCTTAGCAAAGTATGCAGAATATAAAATCACCTGGGATAAGCGTATCTTATTTTGCTTGGGGGAATGGAATGATACAATACCGATCCCGCCCAAACTTAAAAGTCACAATGGAAGGGTTCCACTACTTAGGATTGCGGTGGTAATGGGTAACTCCTTGCTCCTACAAAAAACCATAAGACACTCCAAACTAATGTATATAGGTGGAGATGGCTGCCCCTTTCTTTTATGGGTATGACATCTCTGTTCAAGATGATTTTACTGTATGTCCTAAAAAATGCCCCGTGGCCAATCCCCAATGTCTTCTTTGACTGAGAAGATACCATACTGCGCATGCTTCTATGGGAGGAAGGCATCACAAAAATAGCTTTGTGCACCCTGCAGCGCAACATATACAATGGGGGGTGTCAGCTCTCAGCTTTCGAGCCTAGTACTGGGCTGCCCAGCTGCAGCTGATACGCGAGTGGTGCTTCCCCCCCTAGAGATGACCCAGCAATGACACTGGAGAAGGGTCCTGATGGAGACCAGTACCTATCTCCACTGTATATATGGTAAAAAGCACAGGCAGTCGCTCCCTTGTCTGACAGGTGAGTCTACGTGCGGTGGAGGAGTAAAATAACACAGGCCGCCTATGGATGGATGTGAGGAATCTGGTGGGATATACAAAATGAGACTAAATGGGTAGCTCCACCTTGGGGAACATAGCTGGTGCAGAAGGGATATATGACCATGATCCCTCACAGGAGTTTCATTATTTTCAAATAAGTAACACTTTACAAGCGGAGCCTATAGCCTGGGAAACCCTGGAAGATAGTAGCCCTTTGGAGAGCAGGGTACTGGGGGACGCAATGGTAGTGAAGATGATCTGATGGATATACCAGATACTCCTAAATAGCAGACCCAATAACCTACAGCCCCTGAAGAAGAAATAGGAACTGAAAATTGGGGACATGGAAAATATTGACTCAGAAGCAGCATTGATACACCTGGTTGAGGTGGTCATTAAGGCAAGTCTAAGGCTTGTTCAGTAGAGGATACTTACCAAGGTATTCTACAACAGAAGTAGCCACCACAAAATGTGCAGAGCCCCCTTCCAAAATGTCTGACGTGTGGGGCAGCAGACATCACTTATATACACCAAGTGTGAACTTGCCCTCGTATAGTGAGCTACTGGAATGAGCCATCTGTGGCATTTGGCATTTTTTTAGCTCACTTGGAGTGAGTTTGGTCCTGATGAGAACCTCCTAAAGCAAAGAGGTTTGAAACGCGTAGGCCATTGGATAAACCAAACATCTTTTCCATCGAATGTACATTAGATCCAATAGAGGATTCATACAAAAAAATCATTAAGCGCATCAAATGTATAAAGTGTACATAACTTTTGTTTATTGAAAAAGGGTATTTTTGTCAATAATTAATGTTTGGTTTAGTAATGTATTTTTGTGTACGAGTATGAATGTAGTGTGTTTGAAATGGTGAGTCTGATGTGATTTTGTTGTGTAATTTGTGAAATCTTTTGCACAGTATTTGTGGGTTATTGTAAAAATGTTGTATATATGGATATAAAAATGATTTTTTTTTTGAAAAAACAAAATATGAATTCATAAATAAAAGGGACTAATGAGCTTAACTGATGGTTAGTTCTTACATCGGTGTAAATTTAATTTAGGAAATTGTAGCAGCATTGGCAATCGATTGTGGTTTTTGGTTAATATGTGCTCAGCCTTGCTGCATATGAGCCAGACTTTTTATTGTTATTCAACATTGGTTACACAGCACATGTTCTTAAACTTAAAGGTTTGATGGAGATGCAATTACAACAGATGAGAGAATACGGATGCTGGCTCGAAAATGGCAGCCCGGGAAGCGGTTAAGATCTGAAGATCTGGGCTCAAAAGCAGTTGATACAGATATGATCATCTTACCCTCTCTGGTAGGTAGTTCTAAATTAAATGAATGGAAAAATGTAGCATTGGTTTGTGCAATTATGTAATGATTCCAAACTGAACTCTCTGACCATGGTATTCTTGTTTCAGTTTTTTAGTGTATCCTTATAGATAGCCAATATTGTCTTGAGTAAATGTAAATGTGTTTGTATTTATATAGCACCTTCTACCCAGAGGTCTTGTAGCGCTGTATTCATACCGCTGTGGAACCCTTCCTGGCTTTCCTGTGAGATGTTCACTCCTGGGCACCCCCAAGGTGAAGCCAGGCATCCAAGCGCTGCTGGGGCAGTTGTGGAGATTAAGCAAGCTATTGCTCAGAGTCACAGAGTGGGACCCATGATTAGACTAGGCACTGAGGCGAGAATTATCAGGTCCGAGGAGATTGAATCCAAGAGCCGCTGAGGCGGGAATTGAACCCTGGTCCCGGGCCAGACCTCTGCATCAGGGTCTGCCGCTCTAACCATTGAGCCACGCTTCTAAGGTAGTATCTAAGGTTGTTGCTGACTTTGCCAAACATGAATTTATGGATCTTATTTGTTTAGTTTTTTTTTTTAGAGGAAGACATAGTCCCCAGGAGAGCAAATACATTTTGTTTCATTAAGCACATTATGTATAATATATACATTATTTTGCCTGGAATTTTAGAGTTTGTAACTTTAGATCAACAGATGCATCCTATATCATATACATGGATATGACCTATCATTCTACTTATTTGGCTTCTCTGCAATAATCTTGTAATGAAAGTTCAATTATCATTGAACAAATGTGTGTACAGAAAAGACAAAATAATAATCACCCTTTTTAGCAGGTAGCTCTTCTACAAGTTGAGTCAAACATGAATGCTCATTATGAATGTCATCATGGGATAGCTGCCTGCCCATGAGTAATGCATCTCAAAAAGAAGTTGTGAGGGTGTGAGAGTGTGTGTCTGTATGTCTCACTCCACACCAACCACAGCTCCCTCTAAACGCCTCTCACCCTATAGGGGATGGCATGTTGTTGTAAAGTGGGGCACACAGGCAAAGACAATAAAGTATATTTCCTCCTCCCCTGGGTCCAGCAAGAACAACATCCACTCCAAGTGGCTCCACCGGTACTATAGAGCTACAATATTGCACTGCTGGAGCCACTAGTTGTGAGTTGTCCTTTCTGGACCCTGAGGAGGAGGAAATATAATTTGTGTCTATATATCCAATTTAAAAAACCTAAGGATAAACATTTGGTTTGTATAGAAATATCTGTATTGCACTTGTGATGCTGCTAGGTGCAGGTTATTCTTTCTGGACCCTAAGGAGGAGAAAATATAAGTTATGTGTATATATTCAATGAAAAAAAATGATATTGTTATTGTAACAAAAATGTTATTCTTTCTATACAAACCAAACTGTACCCAAACATTAGACATTCTAAAGTTACAGTTATACCTTACATTTATAAATGACGCACCACCTTTAAATTACTATAACTGTATTTATTACTTATATACAAACCAAACGTAAAGCACCCAAACCTTAGAAATTCTAGAATTATATTTATACCTTAAATTTATCATTTGCGCACCACCTTCAAATTATTTTAACTTGCGCACCTCCATACACACTGTAGTGAACTCGGTAGCCATACTACATTCACTAAAACTGGCACCTTCTCCATGCACTGCTTATACCCTTTTGTATTATATCAGGAATGCCTTCTGAAATTATAGCATTAATAACAACACGTATGACATCACAAATCACATCATTTGTTAGAACACCGTGCATGGTACAATGGTGACTTATAGCTAATGTAGTGTAGCTACCAAGTTCACTCCACTGAGTACAGAGGTGTGCAAGTTATAATATTTTGAAGGTGGTGCATAACTTATAAATATAATATATAACTATGAATTTAGAATTTCTAATGTTTGGGTACTTTGTTTTAGTTAAGAAACCTTTATTTTTCTATACACACTAAACAAAGGTTTAAGCTTTGATTTTTTATTTAATAAGTTGGTTTTTATTTTGTAATTAAAAAAAGTGTTTCAAATCGTATAGTGAACTGTTGTCGAGGGTGGTGCTAAGTGTAGTGCTATAGAGTACAATGGAATACATTGTAGAGTGAAATAGCATACAGCGGATTAGCATACAGTGGAAGGGCGTAGACTCAAGTTGCGTAGAGTGGAATAGCCTAGCCTAGCCTAGAGTGGAGTGGCGTACAGTAGAGTGGTGTAAAGAGGAGGGGTGTAGGGTGTAATTGAATACAAGGGAGTAGCGTAGAGTGGAATACCATATAGTGGAGGGACATACAGTGGCATAGAGTGGAGTGGCATAGGGTTTTTTTTAACACACTTTATCGGTGACCGCAATATCCGGTACATCACAAACAATGTTCTGCTAGATACAGTCTTTTCGGATTTTTAACCCCGTCCCACGGTAACAGACTCATCGCAAATACACATAACCAGTTGTTTTATAGCGTTACAAATGGTATAAGTGTTACAGAGGTCAGTTTCGAGCTGGACACATGATTAAACGGACAGAATACATGAGGTAACGTCAGCGGCCCTATAAAGTTGTGTAGAATTATGTTCAATTAGTTAAACTCAAAACACACACATTCCCCCCCCTAATCCCACCCTAACCCCCTGCCTTGTCAATCCTACTCCAGCTGCCACAGTGATTACAAAGAATTAACCCCTTCGATGCTTGTGACGGAACCATTCCGTCATCAGTCACAGTTGAGCTGTGCTGATGACGGAATGGTTCCGTCACGACCACACCCTGTTCTGGAATGTCCAGCACAGGGGGGGAACTCGTGCAGCAGCCAAGGTGTTAACATTTAAAACACCTTCCCAGAGGGTACAATGGCAAGACAGTGGCACAATGTCTCTGGTAAATGGGGTAGGAGTACAGACAGTAGCCGGGCGCCTTCTAATTACAATTACTGAGACGCTGTGGCGTGTGGGGTAGATAGGTCCAGTGCCTCCAACTCGAGTATCATAGCCTCCCACTCTAAGGAAATGTGTTGTTTTCTCAGCCCTCTCTCCTCCTCCCTGTGAAGAGCTGCGCCCTCTGCCCTCCCACACTGGAGCATGTCTGACTGCCAAACAGCCACTGTTGGACACCGAGGCGACTTCCACCTCATAGTGAGCGCCCTGATCTCCAATATGAACGCTAGGTCAAGAAACTTCAACCGCACCTTTTGGACCTTCGAGGCTCTACGGAGGCCCATAAGGCAGGTCAGGGCCTTGTCCGGGCATGGCAGTTGTGTTATCGTGGCCAAGGAGTGGCCTACTCTCTCCCATGTGTCCCCCCCCAACCCCCCAGGAATCCCGCAGGCAAGGGCAGGACCACAGCATGTGAATGAAGTCCGCTTTGTCTCCCCGACAACGGGGGCAACAATGAGGAGCATCTGCAAACATGCGGTGTATCTTATGTGGAGTGAGGTACGATCTATGGAGAATCCTTGCCTGAATGAATTTGAGCCTCGCATTACGGGACACTTTTTTGGGGTGCTCTAACATGCATTTCCATGCTTGGTCTGTGATCTCCATCCCGGAGTCCTCCGTCCAGCATGCTCTTACGAAGGTGAGTGTGATTGCCGCATGTACCCGTATCCCAGGGTAGAGCCAGCGCACCAGATGCCAGCCCAGTCCCATGTAATATAGAAGATGTATCAAGGTATGCTATGGTGGTTCGATCCGCTGCAGGCCCCACATGGTTCTGATATAATGCGCCACGGTAGCGTGTAAAAGGTACAGGCGTGGTGGCGCCCCGGTAGCGTGCGTGAAAGCGTCATGATCTAGCATAGTGCCATCCCCAAAGAAGGCCCCTATCTCTTCAATACCGCTGTCGTCCAGGCCTGTGTTCTAATCCGTGTGAGTCTCCCCTGTGGTGTGGGGATGCTGAGCAGAGGGATATTTGTAGCATATGGGGTCATCGCAGACGTGTACGAGAGGGCTTTCCTCCAACAGAGCAAAGCAGTCCGCAGCAGGGGAGGGCAATCCATGGGGATCCTAGCCTTTGGTAATAGGAGAGTATGGAGTTCCCCTTGATCCAGACTTTGCGGCGTGAATCCAATCTCATTCAAATTTTGTCCCGCAGTCCAGTAGGATAACCACTGAAGCTGGCTAGCATAATAGTACCCCCGGGAATCAGGAACTCCTAGACCGCCGTTCTGAGACTCCAGCTGTAGCTTCCGGAGACTTTTCTGCCTCCGGCCCGCCCCCCAAATGAGTAGTCAGTATGGTGTTAAGTGAATTAAAAATGGATTGTTGGAGGATCACGGGCAGATTCACAAAGTAATACAATAGGTGAGGCATCATCACCATTTTAGAGATAGCGATCCGTTCCATTACTGACAGGGGTAAGGAGGACCAGAACCCCACCCTTTCACGGAGCCCCGCTATGGCCTGCCTATTATTGCCCTCAATCTGATCCTCTTGTGCCCTGTATATGTGTATACCAAGATATTTAAAGGTGGCAGCAGCTACTGGCAGGGTATAGGTGCCGAAGTGCAAGCGGGATATGTGTGGCGTTTCCTGGAAGAAGTAACCGGTAGATTTCTCTGGGTTGATGGCCAGTCCCGACAAGCGTTCAAAAGCAGCAAATATACCTGGGAGAGGGGCATTATAGCCGTTAGATCCCGTAAATATATCATTATATCATCTGCGTAGATGGATATGAGATGATGTATCCCGTCGATGCAGATGCCCAACTGGTCCACCGATCCTCGAAGGGCCAGAGCCAGAGGCTCCAGTGCCAGCACAAAGAGCAATGGGGACAGAGGGAACCTTTGTCTTGTGCCTCTGTAAACGTTGTACTGATCAGAGATGTAGCAACCAGTACGGGCCCTGGCCGTTGGGGAGTGTACAGTAGATGGACCCATTTAAGGTATGTGTCCGGAAACCCGAATCGTTTCAGCGCCGCGAACATAAAATCCCAGGATAAGGAATCAAACGCCTGTTTGAGGTCTAAGGCTATACATCCCGCATGGCGGTTGGAGTGGCATAGAGTAAAGTGGCGAACAGTAGAGTGGTTTGAAGTGGCGTTAAGTACAATAGCCTTGAGTGGTGTACAGTGCAGTAGCATACAGTGAAGTGGCGATAAGTGGAATAGCATAGATTGGAGTGGCACACAGTGGATTAGCGTAGAATGGAATGGCGTTGAGTTGAGTGGCATAGAGGGGAATAGCTAGAGTGGGGTGGCATAAAGTTGAGTGGCGTACACTACAGTGATGTAGACTGGAAGAACAAAGTGTAGTGGCATATAGTTGTGTGGCGTTCAGTGGAATAGTGTAGAGAGGAGTGGCGCACAGTGGAGCTGCGAAGTGTATGATAGTGTACAATAGAATAATGAGTCGAGTGGCATAGCGTTGAATAGTGTGAAGTGGAGTCTCATACACTGAAATGGTGTAGAGTGTAATGGCGTAAAGTCTGGTGTACAGAGTTGAGTGTCGTGCAAAGGAATAACGAAGAGTTGAGTGGTTTACAGGTCAGTGCTGTACAGTGGAGCTGCATACAGGAGAGTAGAGGGGAATTGAATAGGGTGGAGTGGCGTAAAGTGGAATATATACAGTGTTGTGGCATACAGTGGACTGGTAGAGTGGAATAGCATAGAATGTTAGTGGCATGGAGTGGAATAGCGTTCATTGGAGTGCTGTATAGTCCAGGGGCATACATAGGAATAGTGTGGAGTGGCATACGGTGGATTGAAGTGAAGTAGGGTAGAGTGGCATGGCATAGAGTGAAATAGAGTACAGTGAAGTGGGAAAGAGTGGAATGGGGGTACAATGGAGTGATACAGAGTTGAGTCGTACACACTGGAATAGCATACAGTGTTGTGACGGACAGTTTGGTACAGTGGAGTTGCATACAGTGAAGTGGCATCGAGTGGAGTTGTGTACACTCAATTAGTGTAGAGTCCTGTCCTGAGATGCCTGACCTGCCTCCAGTAAGGGAAGGCACTCTAAGTAGAGTTTTATGGTACATGTGAGGAGGTACTTCATCACTTTCTCCAGTTAGGTTAGTGGGACAATCTCCTGGAGTACTGTTTCCACTTTCATGGTCACTGTCAATCTCTTCAGAAGGGACATGATCACTTGCTGCTTGGGCTGCATCAACCTCTACAAGGGCCTCTTGGAGGCTTGTTTTTGTTATGTTTGAGGCAGTTTTAATTTTACTGGCTTTGCAGAGGTTTCTTAACTGCTTCATACTAAGATGAAGATAAGGGGTCAGGTTGAGTTCCTGGACTAGCTCATCTGTGCAAGACATTTTTAGTACAGTTGGGACATTTTTAGAAAATCGACAAAAAAAATCTAAAATACTTTGTAATGCCTAACTGACGAGTACACATTTTACATTTCTAATGCAGGGGACTTAACATAAGGTCCTAACAGTTTAAATTAGAAAATATGGAAAAAATTGTGGTGAAAGGTTTTCAAAAAATAGTTTTGACTAAAGTCAGTTGTGGATTTCTTTGTGGAATAATCCTTTGACAAAGTCATCTCAGCCTATGCAAAGTTTTATATCCCACTGCTGAATCACCAATCTAGGAAACTGGGTTTTTATGTTGTGTACCAATTTAGGGGAATACCATGCAAAAAATCCAGACTAATCTTATTGGTTTACATGGTTTTACTTTAATAAATCCAGGTGCTCTATTTGTAATAGTGTGGTTGAGCAGTTTAGACTTATCAGAGGGAAGTGTTGAACATTTGTTGTACACAAGAATCAATAAATAAGGCACACACTCGAAAAGAAATCTGAGACCAATTTAAAAAAAATTAAAAAAATTTCATTTAATTTTAGACACCAAGATCATCTGAATCAGGTAAGTACTTTTGAAAAAATGCTCAAATAAGGGGTTTGAAGGTCTGGGTCTCAAACCCAATAATGTTATCCTAAGGGATAAACATACACTGCATACATATACTTACTAACGCTTGTTGAAGTGCAAGTGGTTGTTGAAGATGCCTTTTAGAACTTAAGGTGCTTAGGGTTCAAGATCCGAAGAACCAACAGCCGTTTGTGTTTACCTGCTCTGGTGTCTCCACGTGCAGACGTGCTGCTCGCAATGGTACCCTCAAGCGCTACACGTTAAAGTGAATGGAAGGATACCTGTGACAAAAAGGCTGCAAGTGGGGACTTGGGGGCAAGTCCGGCAGAACCCAAAGGAGGGTTCGACTCATGAGGGTCTCTGAAGCAGGGGACAACATCGGTTTTCGTGGACCTGGGCTAAGGTGCAGTGGTGTTTGGCCAGATGGCCACTGGTGTTTTAGGCTCTATAGTGGTTCTTGAATAGACATAGAGAGGGAAAGAAAACAAGACAGCAGGGCCACTCTTGGTGTAGTCCTCGTCGGTCCTGAAGTCCCTCGACTGAGGGTTAGTATGTAACTAAGTGTTTTCTCACTTATAACTTTAATAGTACTTCACCAATTTAGACCTATCAAATTTTACCCTCCTAACCTCATATTCCTGTCCGTTCAGCCAGTTTCACACAGTGTCTCTTTAAACTAACTCTGCAACATCATACTCCACTCCACTGTACGCTATTCCAGTCTACGTCTGCTCCACTGTCTGCCAGAACACTGCATGCTATTCCACACTACGCTACTCCAATCTACTTTTCTACCTAATCTTGTAGAACCTGTGTTCAGCTAATGGGTGTAAGTGTTTACAAAACACATGTGCTCCTGATGCATCATAGGTGTGTAGATGTATTGAACATGTTATAAAACCTTGTATTGTAGAGCAGCTCTGTGTGCAGATGACAGCATGTTCCACACAAGTTTTTTGGTGCTGCAGAAAAAGTTTCCAAAAGGGCAAATGTTCCATGTACTACATACTAAGTATTGTTAGCAGCCTTGAGTATTAGTCAGAATCGTTTCAGCATGACAAATTCTACTTAACATAGAAGACTCTGGGGTTGGCTGCATTTGGAGTTTGGCTGTAGCCGTGCACAGCTAAAGCTCGTTTGTAGCGGAAGGTTGCATTTATGTATGGTAATTAAATATTACTTAACCTTAAATAAAAAAAAGTAGAAATTCACAGAAAAAAAACAGTTAAAGTAACGTTACAGTTAGGTGTGATAAAAACATTTTTATTTTTTTAACCTTAGAAATTCTCTGAAAAAACAAAGCAAAGTTGTTGAATTTGTCAGTGACAACATTAGTTTTTTGAAGTTTAAAAAAAACACACACCGAAATTCACTATGTATAGTTAGCAGAGCTAATGCACTGCTTATTCCCTCACATATAACTCATGACATGTTCTATGACCTAATTTATGACTTCTCAAATGATATCACTCATGACATCTTCCAAGCTTCTTTTGTACACATTGCTCTTTGAATGGGTATATCATTAGAGCTATGAAAGCAGGGAAGTAGGGCCTCCCTCTTCAGGCAGATTTCGAGTAGGGGCCTGGTAACATTATCAGTGGAAAGGAGTGCACAGCTCTCCTCCCCAGACCGATTTCTTCCCTGGATCCCTCATACTTCAAGGTGGATGCCCTAGTGCACCCAAGGCACCCGCCATACTCTTGTTGGGAGCCGCTGACCGCCCCAAGACCCCGCTGCCCCAGTCGGCATCTCCACATGAGTTTTAAAGCTTTCGCTTGCTGGGAGCGGACTTAGTGTTTGCTCCTGATTGGCGGAAACTTCAAAACTGCACCCGCCTTGCGAGAACAAAAACACAGATGATTCTGCCTGCGCCACTGTAGACAGGGAAACCACTATGTCACGTGGATGGCTCTCCGGGACATAGCTTGCGAGCCGGCACCGGGGCTATGGGGCAAGTAATGTCTAGGGACGGGCTGCATGGCCCCCCTTCTTCCTTATAGTAAACGGCCCGTGGGTGGTCTCCCTAAGGACTTGTGAGGCTTGGGGATGGGAGCCTTGCAACCCCCCTTCCCATATAAAGAAATTTTTAACCCAGGGGTGGGCTCTCCAGGGCCACCTCAGGCTCGCGGAGGGGGACTACGCAGCCCACCTCCCCTTTATGAACACAGCACAGGGTGGGCTTCCCAGAGTATAAGATTAATAACGGCAGCCCTACCCTGCCTCCTTATGTTATTTATTTATTTTTTAATTTCAGGACAGGGGCCTAAGTCCCTGAGTCCTGTGATGGCTGTCAGCAACATTTTTGCCATGTTGTTAGCAGCCAATCAAAGTGCTTGCTCCTATGGGAGCAATATGGCTCAAAGGAAATGGAGTTCCCTGGACCAATCAGAACGCTCTAGTTTTAAATTGGCTCTCCTGTCCAGATATACAAATATTTTGTCCCTTAATGTCTCAAAAACTACTGTAGAGATTTTCACCAAATTACAAAAGGCACAATCTGTGGACCAAGATCTAGCTTCCTGGCAAATTTGGTGTCATTCCGTTCAGCAGTTGTTGCCTTTGCCTTGTGTAAAGAAGTCTATGGAAAATGCATGTGGATTTTGTGTTTTGGGGCCCCTATTGTTTTCAGCCCACGCCTAACAGATCACCCCAAAACCTTCCAGAAAGGAGCTAAGGTGGATAAATGTTTTTGGAAAGTTTTGTGAAGATTCGTCAAACGAGGCCACAGTTAGTGGCAAAACCAAATAACACTCTTTTCTATATAAAAGCGGACTTAAGTATAACTACCTAGTGGTGACCGCAACTAGATATATAAACACACACACACACACACACACACATATTGTACTGTACAAATTCAGGCACTAAAATTGTTAGTTGGAGATTCCCTCTCTAAAATCATGATAGTGCAGGGGACTTAACATAAGGTCCTAACAGTTTAAATTAGAAAATATGGAAACAATTGTGTTGAAAGGTTTTCAAAAAATAGTTTTGACTAAAGTCAGTTGTGGATTTCTTTGTAGGATAATCCTTTGACAAAGTCATCTCAGCTTATGCAAAGTTTTATATCCCACTGCTGAATCACCAATGTAGGAAACTGGGTTTTTATGTTGTGTACCAATTTAGGGGAACACCATGCAAAAAATCCAGACTAATCTTATTGGTTTACATGGTTTTACTTTAATAATTCCAGGTGCTCTATTTGTGATAGTGTGGTTGAGCAGTTTAGACTTATCAGAGGGAAGTGTTGAACATTTGTTGTACACACAGAATCAATAAATAAGACACACACTCAAAAAGAAATCTGAGACCAATTAAAAAAAATATAACAGATTTTCATTTAATTTTAGACACCAAGATCATCTGAATCAGGTAAGTACTTTTGAAGAAATAACACTCTTTTCTATATAAAAGCGGACTTAAGTATAACTACCTAGTGGTGACCGCAACTAGATATATAAACACACACACACGCACACGTACACGCACGCACACGCGCACACACACACACACACACATTGTACTGTATCAATTCAGGCACTAAAATTGTTAGTTGAAGATTCCCTCTCTAAAATCATGATAACATAGTTATGGATTATAAGAGCTGCTCTTACTGATCTGCTTTGTCTTGATCCCTACACAATCAATTTACGTTTGGTATTGTCATTTTACTACAAAATTCCAGTCCTCGAACCATCCTGTGCTCTTAACCTGAAAATGTCCTGCATGTGTGCAAAATTTATAATAGTCTTTAATTAATTAAAAAAACATCTTTCTTCTCCTAATCCAAATTAGCCAATTCAATTACTCTTAATTCAATCGTAACATAAATTCAAGCTATCTGAGTCTGTGCTGCATTCCCTACATGTCTTACCACCATTTTCTAATTGATATTTCTTCCTGCAGACTCCTCATTCTAGAAATCTCCCCAGGCGTAAAGACTGGATTCTGAATTTATTCAATAATACCATTTGCTGGCGTCAGAGCTGCTTGGTTGCAGAAAAACTAACCTCAGCACCACAAGTGATATAGGTTTTAAATGTATGCTCTGTACAAGGCAGAGACATTGGCCTATTAATCTGAGAAACCACGGTTATGAAGATTCAAGAGTGGTTTGGCACTTTTTATTTTCTTCAAAAACTTTGGTTTGGTTTTTCCATGAAATGAGTCCCCTCCCTGGCCACAAGTTCTAAACCCAGTACAGATATAAGATTCATATGTCTGGACTGTCATACAACTTTCATGTCTTAGACCCTGTCTAGATACTAAGCTGGAACCTTTGTGCTTGGTTGCTGGCTAAGGAACTGACTAAGACCAGATTCCCTCATTAAGTTGCTCACCTATCCGGGAAGAGCACCAGCATCTTTCAAGAAGCAAGAAACCGAGCCAGATACATTCCCTTCTAGTTTTGGAGGAACCTCATTCTAAACTAGAAGTTACCTTTCCATTCCTTTCTTCCATTGCAGTGCACGTTGAGGCCTTTAGAGTTGCTTTGATAGAGATTTTTGCAACTTCGTCCATTCTTTTTGGAGTCTCTGGTATCCATTTACGATTTCACAACCATTCAACAAGACCATGCTTGCTGCTTCAGCCCCACTTGTCTCAAGCCTGCATGTTGGCTCCAGTTCCATTGGCTGCAGCTCAGCGTTGGGTGGCTTCAGATAGTGTGTGGTCCTGAGAGATAGCAAATGTGAGACGCTGGGATAAGTGTATGTGGCCCGACATCTGCTCCTCGGTGACTCCATTAACCCACTGTTTCCAAGAGTGGCAGAAATTTAGTCTAATAAGAACAACAGGGCAAAAATATTCCTAGCTATAGAAAATCTTTAAGGGTGGAGACTCTTTTCAGGTCAGATGAAAATGCACTGGTGTTTTCAGAGACTAAGCTCAATGCTGATGATTGTGACAACTCAAGCGCTGATCCAGAGAAGAGCTTCCCCTCAGTCACTGATTGACTGAATTTTTTGAACATTTTGTGTAGTGTTGTTCAGGTATTGTCCTCACGGTGTGTAGGATCTCACCTAAGAAGTCAGGATTGAAGGCCTATGGAGCCTGTCATCGGCTGATGTTGGTGATGGGCGCTCACCTGGTCTGCCTGTGGTGTTTTCAGCATGACCAAGACCCAAAGTTCTGCTCTGATTGCCTTGCCATGATTCCTAAGGCCTTGCGGGAGGCATCCCTAAAGCTCATGGTGGCCTGACATTCGACTTTGTGTAAAGCCAGGACTCTGTTGAGAGGAAGGTTCCTTGAGTGGTCCCGGAGTCCGAGGCTATCGTCCCTTTCCATGTCCTCTGGACACTCGGGTAAGTTGAGACAAAAAAAGGATGTCGTCGAAGAGGTCTTCAATTTCTTCTGGTTGACAACGAGATGAGGGAGCATTAATATTCAGTGCCTGGGTCCACGGTAGAGCCTACGCCTGTACTGGCTCAGCACCTTCCTGATTTTCCGAGAGCGGGAGTGACCCCCCCCCCCCAACTAAAAGGTCTTTGAGGCCATGCACCTATATTTGGGCGGTCCAGCACCTCTGTCACGCATTTGGGCCCTGTGGGGTTGGAGGGGACCCCATCTGGTTCTGCACCAGCAGCTCTGGCTCATGTGGACCCCATGGATCCATTCCAAGATCCGGACTGGCGCCTGTCATACCAACTTGACCATCACCGATGCCGGTCATGATTCCAAAGCTCCCTGCACCATCATTCCCATTGTGATCCCCAACTCCGATACAGAGCCGGATGGGCATCACCCAATGCCAACTGCGGTGCCGACAGTAGCATTGCCTCCTAGATTTAAGACTGAGCCCTATTCCCTCAGGCAGGGACTCTGGGAAGAATAGGATGGGTCACTGGACCCTGAAGAATACCAGCTATATGAGGAAGACCCCAGCATGTACTGGTTTGAGGAACTAGGTGAAGCCAATGATCTGAAAGAAACACTTTAGTTATAGATTCCTTACCTTAGAATTACCCCCAGGCGTCAGACTGGATCCGAAAAGTTTTTCGTCAGCAGTACCTTTGCGCGTTGGAAGGTGGCGTCAGTTGGCTCTGCGTTTGTCGTTGGCACCGTGCCACCAGGATGACATCGCAGTAGCTACTTAGACGCTGCCCTCGCGCGCTGACATCAGTTCTTTGTTTTTCCACGCCAGCCAGCGCAGATCCGGAGAGAGCGGTACCTCCAGTGACTTTTTGACTGACTTTTCTCGACTTTTGTCGACTTCTTTTTTCAGTCCTATGACTCCTGGTGCACGAGGTATTCCCGGCTTCAAGGCATGTGGTTCCTGTAACCGTTTAATGTCGTGACGGATCCGCACCGCGTGTGCCTCTTCTGCCTGGAGTACGACCACAACCCCAAGTCGTGCTCCGACTGCCTGCCGATGGCGCTGAAGTCTTTGCCAGAGCAGTACAGATAGCTGCTTGAGTGGCGACAGTCTGCTCCGTGCCGTTCCATGTCCCAGTCGCGTGTGAGGTTGAGGAACCGGTCACGGAGCCATTACCATTCGTTCAAGTCATCAAAGTCTTCACACTCAGGGTTGGGTAAGTCGAAACATAAGAAGTTGAAGAAGCATCGTCACTCTTCGACTTCTCGTCGGTCGGCCGAACTGACGAGGGATGCGGGCAGTGCCCCTCCTGAACCTCCGCCAGAGGACCCCGAAGAGTCTACTCCGCGTTTCCCTCCCTTCCTGGGACCTGGAATGACTCCCGCCCAGCTTTGTACGTTCTACCAGGCGATGCATGCCATCTTTGGGCGACCCAAACCTGCCAGCGGGCCCCGCAGACTAGGTTGGGTGGCCTAGCCCTTCTCTGGCCCCGGTGGCGCAGGCCCCCCTTGGATCCAGGCCTGGATCTGGATCGGCACCGGTTAACCATATTTTACCTCCACCGGCGCCGCTTCCTCCAGGCCTACTACCGCATTCGCCGCCGGTCATTTCCCCGGCACGTGTCAACTCCGTCCTGATGTGGACCCGGAGCTGGACCGGCATCACCCGATGCCAGATCCGGTGCAGAGACGCTTTTTTGTGACTCTGTTCACTCCTTGGATCCTTTTCGCCCAGATTGGCACCCAGAGAATGAGGAGGAGAACTGGGAGGGGTCATGTTGTCAAAGCCCAGCTCACCTGAGTTTCTGTTCAGTTCTGATGGAGGTTGAAGACAGTCCGACCCCACCCTGAAACTGCTTGTTCCAGCACACTAGTTTTAAAACAGTGCACTAAGAACCAGAAGCTCAAGGGAAGGGCGGAAGTGGATAAAATAAAAAAAGAGAGACAACACAGTTCTTGCGTTTCCACTGTAGAAGAGCTGCTAAAATCTGCGGCCCTCTCTGACTTCTGTAGAAACTGGTGCCGTCCTGTTCCAAACAGAAGCGTTCGCTCCCCACGCTGCTCCCCGCCCTGCCTGCCTGCAGCCTGGTATCGTAGCGCATCACCTCAAGACTGCTGTCATTGCCTGATTAATTTGCACTTTCTCATAGTAGCGCCAGTTTGCTATTGACTGCTCATTAATTCATCTTTAGATCGTAGCGCCAGATTGCATTGATTGTTTATTAATTCATGTTTACATCGTAGAGCTAGATTGCCTTGATTGTTATTTCATTCATTTTTAGTTCGTAGCACTAGATTGCCAAAGTGCACTGTTACTACAGTTTAATCTGCGCTGCCTGTAAATTTTGATGTGTGCCTGATTGTGCCGGTGCCACCGCCATTTGCATCGCATTTACATCCTGTTTCGCTTTAGGATGCCTGCCATTTTGTTGTTGTTGTTGTGCCTCCCTGCCCGGATCTCCGCCCCGCTCCCGCCTCCCAGCTGGTCCCCCCTCCCACTGATACTGTTAGACCTGCTCCCCCGCTGTAGCGCTGTGACCGTCCTGTTCCAAACAGAAGCGGTCGCTCCCCACGCTGCTCCCCGCCCTGCCTGCCTGCAGCCTGGTATCGTAGCGCATCACCGCAAGACTGCTGTCATTGCCTGATTAATTTGCACTTTCTCATAGTAGCGCCAGTTTGCTATTGACTGCTCATTAATTCATCTTTAGATCGTAGTGGCAGATTGCATTGAGTGTTTATTAATTCATGTTTACATCGTAGCGCTAGATTGCCTTGATTGTTATTGCATTCATTTTTAGTTCGTAGCGCTAGATTGCCAAAGTGCGCTGTTACTACAGTTTCATCTGCGCTGCCTGTGAGAAGTTGGCCTGATATATAGTGCTCACTATTCTAGTGATCACTGTGTATCATTCCAAACGACCCTTATTGATGATTGGTTGTAAGTCAACCTTATAGACCAGCTATCCTAGTAGCATGGACAAGTGCAGTATTTAGGCTAAACTCTAGAGGGCGTGTTAAGCCAGCTCTTATACCATCACATATACCCCTTGAACACCAAGTGAAAGGACACCACACAAGTTGCTATGAAAATAAAAGGATATTTATTTATAACAAGTCTACCCTGAACCCTTTATGAGTCAGGGAGCTAAGCACAATACAAAACTCTTAAGAAAATACTTCAAGTCGCATAATTTACACAAATGCCCGAGGGGCATGAAAAACCATATACACTAAAAGTGGAATGCGAAATACTAGCAGGTAAGTAACAAGATCCAGAGGCTTCAGGATCGCTAGGACTACATTACTGAACCCTAAGGTTAGGAGCAGGAGGCCTAGGGAGATCGGGTGCAGAGTGTGCACTATCACGCGGGATGCGGGACAAAGTCTATGGATGCTAGTATTTGTAAAGTTACTGTTTCCGGACGAATCCGACTAGCTAGACTGAAAACGAAAAAGTATCTGGACACTTGGATAGTGAACCTACGTTGGAGCACCGAAATGCTCAAGTTACCTAGCCCAGGGGCTGCGGCTGCATAGGGTTCAAAAGACGCCGGGAATCCTCGTTACAGTCTATGGAGCCTGAAAGAAAAAGTTGCTGGCAGGCGACCAGTGAAGATATTCAGAGGGATCCAAGCCTGGATCGATGATGGAGACGACCTGAAAGCAGAGGGGACTCAGTTCTTAATCACTAGCCAGTGATTAGGTGGGGACCAGGATGGCACCGGATGAAGTCACCTCGACCAGGTGAGTGGGCGACGCTGGACTCTGCTGTCCCTCGGACCAGGAGGCGTTGCCGGCGACCAGGATGGAGGTGCGAGCTGTCCCACGAAGGTGTCTGCTGTCGGCGATGCTGTACCCAGGATTGGGGCAACAAACCTTGGCAAAGTCAAGCCCACGCGGTGGAGTCAATATAGCGTCTGGAGTGGACCAGGAGGGTCCGGGGTGCTCCTCTTTTGGAGGGGAGCAAGGGCCAGTCTGGAGCAACCAGACCAGCGATGTAATCGTCATGGTTCGTCGTCAGGAGGGCCACTAGCCAGCAGGCAAGTGACCGGACAATGCGGTGAGCAGCAAAGAGCAGAAGGGCCCCACGCAGATCTCGTGGATGTTGGGGGGCTGGACTTCGGTGCTGGAGCTGCTCAGGGTTAGGGCTTCTCAAACCCCAAAGCACTCACTCGAGGATTCCTCGGCGGTCGTGCTGGATAAGCGTCGTGCAGTTTTGAAGATGGCCAGTCCCTTCAGGTCTCGTCACACCCACGAATCTCAGCTGGGCTGATGATGCAGGTAGAGGTCAGAGATGCCAGGGAATCCGGGTCTCGTCGAGCTGGTCTGTCTTGATCCGGAGGATGGACGTGCAGCAAACCGCAAGCGCTTAGATAGTGCCCGCTGGTGCAGGGTGGCTACTCCTTAGCCACAAGGGAGAGTCTTCATAAAAAGTCAAGAGTCCTTTCGTGGAAAGTAATCAAGACTCAGAATTATCTAATCTGGGAAGGGGGTCCGCTCATACCTTTATTCGAAGAAAAGGGGCTGGCACGCGACTAAGTCCTGCCCATGGGTGGGACCAGGAAGGGGGTGGTTACACCCCTCTCCCTTGTCCCGACTTTCCCCAGCTCAGGGGCTGGTGTGCCCCTGGAACTGGTTCAAGCCGGCATATGCACAGTGAGCACCGGGGTGCCATTTGCAGTCACCTTCCTCACAGCCCTGCCTACCTGGGATACACAAAACCCTGTCTAAGATGGTGCTAGCACCGCCCCTGACAGGAAACCCTTTGTCCAAGCTCTCCTCGCTGGAAGGACTCCCAGCAGCAGGAGGTCAGACTTGTGTCTGTGGTGGCAGCATCCATTTTGTGATGCTGAGGCTCGAGTTAACTTTAACCGGGGTTCACAGTTACATACATGTCGTGTCCCTCTAAAAGGGTGGAATGCTAACCCCGTCGCCAGAATTGGCGAGGGGTTAGCATTCCAATTCGTATGACACCTTACTCGACATGTTTTGATAAAGCGATACCAAAGTTGGCAAATAACCGCGAGGATTATAATGCACTTAAGAGTATATGGTACGCGTTATCATGGAACAAACGGGCTCAGCTCATGCCAGAGCACCATCTCACATAATTCCAAGCACTCTGCCTTCAGGATTGATAAGGCCTGCCATAGGAGTGACTGATAGGAATACATGTGTCCATTTTAGGGTTAGATATAGGACTACTATATCTAAAGCAAAGGGTGATTACACCACCTTGCCCCAGCTGTTGTGCAGCCAGTTGTGTCAGATTTGGAGGGCCAGCCAGGGGTGGCATAATACATGCTGCAGCCCCTGGTAGGCCCTGGGTACACCTATGCCCTGGGTACCTAAGGTACACTGTACAGGGACTGATAAGGTGACTCAGTATCTAATTAGATATGTACCTAAGGTACATGGAATCCATTTTAGAGAGAGAGCAGTAGGCCTGGGCCCCTGAATAGCAGGGTCCCCGGTCAACTAAGTCGAAAAACCAGCAAAACACCAGGCAAAAAGTTGGGGGTAACCATAGTCCGATATCCACCTTCCTACACTGCCTGTAAATTTTGATATGTGCCTGATTGTGCCGGTGCCACCGCCATTTGCTTCGCATTTACATCCTGTTTCGCTTTAGGCTGCCTGCCATTTTGTTGTTGTTGTTGTGCCTCCCAGCCCGGATCTCCGCCCCGCCTCCCAGCTGGTGCCCCCTCGCCCCTCCCCCCTACACTACCCTCTTATGACAGATGATTTTGCGCGCAGAGTTCACGCGCTGTGGTCGCGCCCCATGCGCGCCGAAGGTGTGCCAAAGGTAAGCCCGTCTACGACCGTCCGCGCCTAGACCGCGCCCAGCACCAGACCCCCTACCCCCCGCAAAACCCACCCCACCCGCATTACATACGATGCCGCAACCCTCTCAGCCCTTAACCCCGGCCGACTCCCAAACTGCTACCAAGCCGCGCCAGGACATACCCATGGACCCTTCACCTGCCACTCCTGCAAGTTCGACTGCATCAGGACCCACACCAAATCCACAAACTGCAAACGGAGCTCCGACACTAACCACCTAAAGTGCATCCTGCTCAACACCCGCTCAGTCCACAGACACTCCATTGATCTCTGGAACCTACTCGACACCACATCGCCGGACGTCGCCTTCCCTACAGAAACATCAGCACCCGACATCGCCATAGCCATCCCGGACGCCTACAAGATCATCCGAAAGGATCGCACCAACCAAACAGGAGGAGGCATCGCTATCGTCCATAAGAACACCATCCGCATCACGACCAGTTCCGACGATAACCTCGCTTCCGCCGAACACCTTCACTTCCAGATTCACACCGACCCCAAAACGACACTCAGAGGCACCCTCATCTACAGACCACCAGGACCCCGCACACAATTCAGCGAAGACATCACTGACTTCATCAGCCCACATGCCCTCCCCTCCAAGCACTACATTCTACTGGGAGACCTCAACTTCCACCTGGAAAAGAAAAACGACAGCAACACCACCACCCTCCTAGACAACCTGGCCAATCTCGGACTCAAACAACTTGTTGACACCCCCACCCACCTTGCCGGACACACCCTCGACCCTATGTCCACCTCCAGCAAGCACATCTTCTTCGATCACACCACAGCTCTCCATTGGATGGACCACAGCTGCGTTCACTTCAACTACAAAAAGACCACGACCCACAACCTATTCCTCGAAGAAACTAGAACAAAATCACCACCGACCAGCTCTTCACATCGCTTCACCAAAACCCCCCTGCCAAATCATCGGACCCAAACCAAGCAGCACCAACCTCACACAATGGATCACCCACAGTGCCGACGAACTAGCACCCCTGAAAAACCATCTAATAAAACAAAGTAGCAAAAAAGCCCCCTGGTTCAATGATAACCTTAAGAAATCCAAGAAGCTCTGTCGTACTCTCGAGAAAACCTGGAGAAAAAACCCAACCACTGACAACCTAGCCACCTTCAAGAACGCCACCCGCATCCACCACCAACTGATCCGATCCACCAAGAAATCAGCATTCAAGGATCGACTTGACAACAATGCCCAAAACAGCAAGGAACTATTCAACATCATCAAAGATTTTACTAACCCCACCGCCGGCACCAATGACATCACTCCCTCCCAAGACCTCTGCGACTCTCTATCCTCATTCTTCCACAACAAAATCGCTGAAATACATAACAGCTTTGAAAACCAGTCCGAAGACCAGTCCACCCCAACCACCCCCGAACCAAAACCACACTCTAACAACCTTTGCGCCTGGAACCCAATCTCCACCGAAGACACCATCCGCCTGATGAACTCCATCCACTCAGGATCGCCAACCGACCCATGTCCCCACTACATTTTCAACAAAGCAGACTCCATCATGGCTCCCCACCTCCCCGATGTCATCAACTCTTCCTTCAACTCCGATACCTTCCCGGAAAACTGGAAACATGCCGAACTCAGCGCCCTTCTGAAGAAACCCACTGCAGACCCCACCGAACTTAAGAACTACCGCCCCATCTCGCTCCTTCCATTCCCCGCCAAAGTCATTGAGAAAGCAGTCAATAGTCAGCTCGCCGCCTTCCTTGAATCCAACAAATACCTCAACCCCTCACAGTCCGGCTTCCGAGCCAAACACAGCACCGAGACCGCCCTCATCGCAGCAACAGACGACATCCGAACACTACTGGACAACGGAGAAACAGTTGCCCTCATCCTACTTGACCTCTCCGCAGCCTTCGACACACTCTGCCATAGCACCCTCATACAACGCCTCAGCAACGTCGGAATACAAGGAAAAGCATTGGACTGGATCATCTCGTTCCTCGCCGGAAGAACCCAGAGAGTCCGCCTCCCCCCTTTTAAATCAGAGGCCACTGAAGTCATCTGCAGCGTACCACAAGGATCATCACTCAGTCCCACCCTCTTCAACGTATACATGAGTCCCCTCGCAACCATCGCGCGCCAACACAACCTCAACATCATCTCTTACGCAGACGACACCCAGCTGATCCTCTCCCTCACCACAGACCCAAACACCGCCAAAACCAATCTACACGAAGGAATGAAAGAAGTAGCCACGTGGATGAAGAACAGCCGTCTAAAACTAAACTCTGACAAAACGGAAGTCCTCATCTTAGGATTATCCCCCTCACCCTGGGACGACTCATTGTGGCCACCGGCCCTGGGAACCGCACCCATACCTACGGACCACGCACGTAACCTGGGCTTCATCCTGGACTCCTCCCTCTCGATGACCAGACAAGTCAACGCAGCCTCATCATCATGCTTCAACATCCTACGCATGCTCAAAAAATCTTCCGCTGGATCCCCACCGAAACAAGAAAGACGGTCACCCACGCTCTGGTCACAAGCCGACTGGATTACGGAAACACCCTTTACGCCGGAACCACAACCAAACTACAGATAAAACTCCAACGCATCCAAAACGCCTCAGCCAGACTCATTTTGGACATCCCCCGGCAAGCTCACATTTCCGACCACCTGAAAGACCTCCATTGGCTCCCTGTCAACAAGAGAATAACGTTCCGTCTCCTCACCCACGCACACAAAGCCCTCTACGACCTAGGACTCGAATGCCTCAACACGCGACTTTCCTTCTACACCCCCTCCCGCCAACTACGATCGTCCAATCAAGCCCTCGCCTCAATTCCGCGCATCCACAAATCCACCATGGGGGGAAGATCCTTCTCCTACTTAGCGGCCAAAACCTGGAATTCCCTCCCTACCCACCTCCGCCTTACACAGAACCACCTCTCCTTCAGAAAGCAACTAAAAACTTGGATATTCGATAAGTAAAGCACCTCCCTCCTTCAAGCGCCTTGAGACCCTCTGGGTGAGTAGTGCGCTATACAAATTTTGGAACTTGAACTTGAACTTAATAAAACATAAACAAAGAACAGATAAGTGCAACCTATCCCTAAATGTGTTCCTGACTAAACCTTAATCGTATTAGAAATTCTCTTCTAAAAGTACCTCTTGGATCCTGGTCTCAAGCTTCCAGGTTTGGAATGTGTTACTGTTCTGGGATGTGCTTTCTATTACTGTAAAACTTCTGTAAAATCAAACGAATATCATTATCAGAATTACCAACGTCTAAATTTCACCATAATATAACTAACTTTGGAGCCTCTGCTTCCATTCAATTAGGCCCTTACCGACCTCCTTTTGGGCTCCTGGTCCAGGCCCAACACAGGGGCTCCCGTGGATAGGATGATTGCCCGACGCCACTGCCCGACTCAGGGCGACCCCACTTTCCTCTCCCAACACCCCACCCCTTAGAGCTTGGTGGTCGAAGTCTCTACTTCCAAGAGCACATTCCCTTCTGCTCCCCGGAAAGGAAATCCAATAAACTGGACCACCTTGGGAAGAAGATTTGCTCTTCCGCCAGCTTGGGACTGCGGTCAATAAACACTGCATGTCTATTGGTCCGTTACTCCCACTCTTTGTGGCACTCGGTTGCACAGGGGCTGCCTCAGTTTCCGGAGGAGCCCCGGACATTGCTCTCCTAAGCTATTGCCGCCGAGAGGGATGCGGCAAAGTTTACCATCCATTGTGGGCTGGCTATCGCTGACTCTCTGGGCGGGACGATTTTCACGTCGGTAACTCTTGGACGCTACGCTTGGATGAGGTCGACTGGCTTTTCTGGGGATGTCCAGAGTACCCTCATGGACATGCCCTTTAATGGCTTTTGCCTTTATGGTGACAAAGCAGACAACGCTTGAGAGCGTTGCAAGGACTCACAAGCTACGGCCTAGTCCTTGGGCCTCTCCAGCCGCACAGCGGTGTCCGCTTTTCGCCTCCACACCTTCCTAGTCCGACATTTCAGGCCCATCAAACGCCAGTAGGCGGCAGGATTTGCCATCACCTCGCCCGCTCGCGCACCATCATGTTGGACAGATGGGTTTTGCAGATAATCCAAAGGGGCTACTCCCTCCCCTTCGAGGCTACCCCTCCAGCCATGCCACCGTAATACCACCTCATGTCGGAGGATCACCTGGCCCTTCTCCAACAGGAAGTTACGGCTCTCTTGGCCATGGGAGCCATCAAGCACATTCCTGTCCCAGAAATAGGTTGTGGTTGTTACTCCCACTACTTTCTGGTCCCAAAGAAGGACAAGAGCATGTGTCCTACATTGGATCTCAGGAACGTCAACCGCTTCGTCCGGAAGAAGTTCAAAATGTTGACGCTTGCTCAGGTTTTGTCTGCCCTCGACCCGGAAGACTGGATGGTAGCGTTGGACTTGCAGGACGCTAATTTCCACATCCCTGTCCTGCCGGCACACCAGTGCTACCTGCGGTACACGGTAGGCCACAAGCATTTTCCGTGCTCCCCTTTGGCCTTACCAGTGCCCCTCGGTTGTTCACAAAAGTGATGGCGGTGGTCGCAGCTCATCTGCACAGATCAGGGGCTTCAGTCTTCCCCTATCTCCAGGACTGGTCGTTGAAGGCGGGCTCGCCCCAGGCAGTCGTCTCCCACCTCCAGACTACGGCCAACCTCCTGCATTCGCTGGGGTTCTCCATCAATGTGCCGCAGTCACACCTGATTCCCTCTCAGAAGCTCCTTTTCATCAGAGCGGTTCTGTATACAACTCGGTTTTGGGTCAATGATTCCGATTTTTTAGCCTCTAACCTGGTTTCAGTCAGAATGACCCTGAGGCTGCTGCATCCTGCTGGTTGATCATGCCAGGTGGCATATGCGGGCTCTGCAGTGGGATCTGAAGTTCCAGCTGCAATTGCAGTGGTGGCTCACTAACCAAGATTGGGTCAACTGCAGATCCCTCTCCCTTTCCAATCCTGAACACACAGTGGTGACGGCCGCATGCCTTTTGGGATTTATTTACTTTTTATTTTATTTTATTTTAAAGGTTTTGTATAGCACGAACAAGGCCCTTACGGGGTAGTTAGACAAATTAAGCATAGTACAAAAGAAACATAATAATTTGAGATAAAGACATATGTTACAACTGGATTGTTCTAGGAATCCGAGATAATGTTCACATGAATTTCGTCATGAGAAGGGATTTTACTTCTTTTTTGAAGGATGCAGATGATGGGTTGTTTGCGTCTGGTTTCTGGGGGAAGTGCATTCCAAATCTTAGGAGCAATTCCAGAGAAAGCGCGGTTATATGTTTTCTTCTTGGCAAATCTTTGAGGCTTCAAAAGAAGGTTGTTGGCGCTCCTAGATGATCTGTTCCCACACGAGAGCTTGAGTTTCTGGGCCAGGTAACTCGGGGTGTTGTGGTGTAGAGCTTTGTGTGTCACGCAGGCGATTTTTAGTTGGATTCTTGCTTTGAAGGGTATCCAGTTGAGCGTTTAGAAGTCGGGGGAGATGTGGCAATGTCTTTTGGAACGGGTGATGAATCTGGCCGCTGAGTTAGGTGATGCTCTAAGCGGAGCAGTAGACAATCTAGGGAGTCCACTAAGTGTTGCACTACCATAGCCTAGTCTGGGAAGTACTAGAGCTTGGACTGCCAGTTTGAAGACATTTGCTGGGAGGAAAGGTTTTAGTTTTATCAGGGTGTGCATCTGAAAGTTTGCTCCTTTTGCTGCAGCACTGATATGTTTTTGCATGTTTAGGTTGCTGTCCAGAGTTACTCCCAGTGATTTTGTTGAGTCGATTAAAATAGGTTGGCAGTTAAGCGCTTTAAGTTGTTTAAGCCATTCTTGAATGATGTCTATTTGGTTAGGGGGGCGATTAGTAGGAATTCGGTTTTGAGGGAATTTAGTTTAAGGTGGTTATCAGTCAACCAAGACTGAGTTTTTTGTAGAGTTGAGTTGAGCACCTTAATGTCGCCCGGTGAGTTTCTCTTTAAAGTTGTGTGTCGTCAGCAAACATGTGAAAGTGAATATTAGATGAATTGAGGATTTCCGTAGGAGGTTCCATGAATAAGTTGAACAGTGTAGGTGAAACGAAGGAGCCCTACAGGACTCCTAATGAGGCTGGGACTGTCCTGGACAGAAATTGGTTGACCTTGAACCTTTGGGATCTATTACGGAGGAAAGAGGTAAATCCGTTTAGAACTGATCCTGATAAACCCATTCTGTGTTGGAGGAGGTCCAGAAGATTTTCATGTTTTGACGGTGTCGAAAGCGGACGATAAGTCAAGTAGGATAAGTAGGCAGGCTTCGTTCTGATCCAGTAATTTTAGAGCGTCATCTACTATGTGGGCCGACAATGTGGGTCATGGCCGACTCCGTACTATGCCCTGCACGGAAGCCAGATTGAAATTTATTGAGCAGATGGAAGTTGGTGATGTGGTTGTCTAGCTGGCTGAGAGCACATTTTTCAGAGCAAATTTTCAAGGAGTTTGGAAATTGGTCTGTAGTTATTCAGGTCTATGGGGTCTGCCGTCTTTTTTTTCAGGATGGGGGAAACTTGTCCCGAATTGAGAATATCCAGAATAATCTCTTGGACTAAGGAGGCATTGATGATCTTTGTCCAAAGTGGCACTAGCATTGTTATGAGATCTTTGAGGTGGTTAGCAGGGAGGGGGTCAGAGAAGTGGTTGGAGGGGTTCAAGGACGTTAGCGCTTTAGGATTGTTTCTTCGCTGTAAGTTGTAAAGGAGGCATCGTTTTTTAGGGCGATGAGGCGGCCACATTGGGGAAGTGGTAATCAGAGGCCTCTGGTCTCCGGCGGAGTCTGGGCTCCACATAAACCTTCTGGAGCTTCGGGCGATTCCTCTTGCACTCCTTCCCTCTGTCCGGGGAACAGTAGGGCAGGTGTGCATGGACAACACCACCGCCATGTGGTACTGTAACAAACAGGGCGAGGTGGGGTCGTGGACCCTATCTCAGGAGTCCCTCCTCCTCTGGACATGGCTGGAACATCAGGTCATATCTCTGGTGATTCAACACCTGGCAGGTTCACTGAACGCCCGGGCCGACAAACTCAGCCGCAGGTACATGATGGATCACGAATGGTGTCTTCACTCGGAGGTGGCGCAAGGTCTCTTTCAACAGTGGGGAGAGACTTGGTTAGATCTATTCGCCACTGAAGAGAACGCACAATGTCAGCAATTCTGCACGTTGGAGTTTCCGAGGCGGCACTCGCTAGGCAACTCTTTTCGTCGCGAGTGGAGTTGTGGTCTGTTGTACGCCTTTCGGCCTATACAACTTCTGCCAAGAGTGCTGAAGAAGATCGGGTGCGACCGGTCCCAAGCCATTCTTGTGGCTCCGGGTTGGGCATAAAGAGTACGGTATCCCGAGCTGCTCAAAATGGCCATCGATCCTCCGACCCGTCTGCCACTTCAAGAGGATTTTCTGTCGCAGCAACAGGGGATGGTCCTGAACCCGAACCTCTGCAAGGAAGTCATTCCTCTCTTGGCCAAGACAGCCCTAGAGAGGGTTTTGGTCCCATAAGTATCCTGTAGTTGCTATTCCAGCTACTTTCTGGTTCCCTAAGAAGGACAAAGGCCTTTGTTCTATTCTAGAGCTGCGGGCCCTCAACTTCTTCCTCAAGAAGGAGAAATTCAAAATGCTCTCGTTGGGTCAGGTCTTGTTTGCCCTGAACCCAGGAGAGTGGATGGCAGTGTTAGGCTTGCAGCACGCACATCCCCATCCTCCCTGCCTACTGACGCGATTTGTTGTTTACAGTAGCCCATGAGCATTTTTAGTTCACTGTGCTCCCTTTTGGCCTTACCAGTGCCCCTTGGGTATTCACGGGTATTCACCAAGGTGATGACGGGTGTTGCAGCTCATCTAGGAAGATCAGTGGTGCCAGTCTGAAAGGGAACATCTGAGAGGGAGTGAGGAGTGACTTTCGCATGCTGATAGTGAACTCCAGAAAGTGCAAGAAGTTCGTCGTAGTCTGGAGGTAAGAGATGACAGCCTTGGGCGAGCTTGCCTTCAACATACCAAAGTCACACCTCTCTCCCTCTCAGATGCTCCCTTTCATCTGAGCTGTTCTGGACACAGTGCAATTTCGGGCTTTTCTTCCCGAGAGGCAAGACCAGGATTTTCAGGCTTTGATACCGATGTTTCAGCCTCTATCCTGGGTTTCAGTGAGACTGACTCTGAGGCTGATGGGCCTCGTTGCCTCTTGAATCCTGCTTGTGACACATGCCCGCTGGCATATGGGAGCTCTCAGTGGGATCTGAAGTTCCAGTGGGTGCAGCATCAGGGAAATCTCTCCAACATGGTCCAAATCTCAGAGGGAATTGCGAAAGATCTGTAGCGGTGGTTAACAAACTGTGATTGGGTCCGAGGCAGACCCCTCTGCCTTCACCAACCAGATCTCACAGTAGTGACAGATGCATCACTCCTGGGATGGGCTGGCCATCTAGGAGCCACGGAGATTAGAAGACTCTGATCTCTGGCGGAATCCAGACTCCACATCAACCTGCTGGAGCTCGGTGCGATCTGACTGCCACTGTCAGCTTTTCTACCCTCCATCAAGGGAAGGCTGGTATATGTGTTAATGGACAAATCCACCTCCATGTGGCACTGCAACAAACGGCAGGGTGGGGTCGTGGACTCTTTGTCAGTTTGCACTGTGCCTCTGGCATGGCTGCAACAGCAGGGCATATCTCTGATGGTTCAACACCTGGGGGGGGGTTCTCTGAATGTCAGGGCAGACTAACTTAGCTGTTTATGCATAGCAGATCACAAATGGCATCTCTACTCGTAGGTCGTACAAGGTCTCTTTGAAAAGTGGATATAGCCTTGGTTAGATCTGTTCGCTTCCTCCAAGATCGCACAACGTCCGCAGTTCTGCATGCTGGAGTTTCCAAGGCACCTCTCAATCATAGAGGCCTTTAGTCTTGAGTGGATCCCAGGCTTCCTGTACGCCTTTCCACCCATACCTCTCCTGGCCATAGTTTTCAAGAAGATCACGACTGACCAGGTTCAAGTCATTCTTATGGTTATGGATTTGGCATGAAGAGTCTAGTTTCCAGAGCTACTGAGCATGGCCATCAGTCCTCAGATTAGGCTGCCCCTTCGGGAGGATCTTCTGTCGCAGCAACAAGGGAGGGTTTGCAACATGTGTTTCCTCTCGCTCCTTTCATTATGCCTCAGTGGGACCATAATCGAGTCCTGGCGTTCCTGATGTGCGCTCTATTTCAGCCCTTACATAACTGTCCTATCAGGCTCTTACCATCAAGACGGCCTTCCTGGTGGCAATAACATCTGCCGAGACGGTCAGTGAGCTTCAGGCTTTGTCATCCAAGCCTCCTTATCTTAACAAATACCCAGACAAATTGGTGCTTCGTACGAGAGCTTCCTTTCTTCCAAAAGTGGTCACTCTATTTCACATAGGCCAGACCATCACTCTACAACTTTTTACATTCCGCCTCATTCCTAAAAGGAAGAGGAGCGACTTTACCGTCTGGACCCAATGATAGCTTTGTGTTCGAGGCATGTGGGCTGCTGAATTCATATCTGTGCATAGATCGCCGCCTAGTGTTGGGTCCGGATGATTGCACCTTGTTGTCCTGGAAGAGTCTTCGAAGTTACACCTCCCCTGGACTACAGTGCGCATGGGCATCCTCTCCATCCTCAGATAGTTTTTTTCCGCCATTGGGTTCGGATGCTATTCCTATACTACAACTACGGAATCGAAACAAAACTTTTATAAAGGCCAAAAGGCCTTCGACTTCGACAGTATTGTTCTCGCTCGGTACTTCTTGACTCGATCAAGCTTTCCATCTCGAACCGGTCGTCGACACGGGCCGTTGGGCCTTTTCAACGCCACGTTAGCCTGCTGTCGGTGGAAAGGAGCCCATTCAAAAGGGGCCCACAATGCCACTCAAAGTTCCCGCATACTGACAAGCACTCAGTATGCAACAAGTTCCTTTCTCCAGGCCATAAGGAAGAAACCTGCGCAGCCTGCGCCCAGTTCCGGTCGAAGAAAACCATACGGATTAGACGGGCCGCTAGGCAAGAGATGCAGCGACAGGCACCGGAACCAGACAACATCTTCGATGATGACCAAGAACTTCCAGAAGCTCCAGATTCGGACCTAGAGATCGTCACCGTCGAGGACTACTCGGACTCCGATGACGAGATCCCACCGGGGCAAATCGTGAGTACACTGCCCCCAACACCAATTACCCCGTTACCGAACATTCAACAGCCCCGCCGTCCGGCTCGGCTCCGAAACCGAACCCTAAGCCTTCAGAGACCCCAGGGCCAAGTACTGTGATCCCAAAGAAGGTTCCAGAGCCCAAAAAGGTTGTCGACCTGAAGGGCCTCGACCCAAAGAAGACTGTACAGCCTAAAGGCGTCGACCCAAATAAAACCGTCGAGCTGAAAAAGGCCTTGCAGACTAAAGGCGTCGACCCAAAGAAAACCGTCGACCCGAAAAAGGCCGTCGAGCCGAAGGGCGCCGACCTCAAAGAGGCCATCGAGCCAAAGAAGGACGCCAAGCCGAGAAGCGCCGACACGAAGAAAGACGTTGACCCAAAAAAGCCGGCTGTGCCGAAAGTCACCGAACGTATCGAAGCCTGTAATCCGGCCGGAGAAGGCTATCGAACCAAAAACAAGCGCTCCAAAAACACCAGTCGGTCCCAAAAAAGCCACTGACTCGGAAAAGGACAGTCAACCAAAGAAATCTGTCGAGCACAAGAAACGTGTCGAACCGAAAGACCCGGTCAACCCGAAGAAAGGGCCCGAGCCGAAGAAGAGCAATAAGGCACCAAAAGTCGTTGAAACAGAAGGTGTTATCGAACCAAAGCCAAAAAAGTCAAAGACACAACCAAGGACAGTAGAGGAAGAAATCTTCCATCCTGATCCATCAAACGAACAGGCAAAAACTATATTAATCCTGAGACTGGTAAAGTCCCAATCCTGCATAGGAATAAGAGGCCACTGGACACTGACTCTCATTCCCCCATTCCACTAAAAAAGAAAGACTTTGGGACTTCTCCCTCTAGACCCTTCAGTCCTTTCTATCCCACTATGCCTACTACACCTTTTGCTCCTTACTCTCCTTCTCGTTATGGGGACAATGAGGAAAACACAGGGGAGGATCCACAGCATGATTATGATTATCCAAAGGATCCTAACCCTCAAGATGAACCATGGGGGAGCCAACTGACCCATATGACACCCATCCCATCCCTGACGTCTCTTCATACCCAACTAAGCCGTCACCTACTGACAACCATCGTCTTCAACCAACTAATAGACAGGGCAGCGCAGTACCACAACGTAGACATGCATAATGACCCTGTAGAAGAAGACATCTTATTTGACACCTTCCCTACTTTCATAAAAAGCGTCAGAACACTACCTATGCCAAAGGGAGTGTTAAAACGCGTGCCTGATATATTTAAAGATACAGCCAGGGCATGTGTAATCAATCCTAGGATTGAGAAGATGTATAGAGCAGCCCCTACAGACTCTACGTACATCAGAGGTCAGTTACCATTAGACTCACTGGTAGTGGCTATTGCACGCAAAAGGGCCAACTCACAGACAACAGGGGAGGCTCCTCTTCCTGATAAGGAGTCAAAAATACTAGAGGCCTCAGGTAAAAGGGTAGCGTCATAGGCCTCCAATTCATGGAGGATTGCCAATACACCAGCTCTGCTAGCTCGTTACGACAGGGCGCACTATGACCAGCTTGAAAGCTTAATGCAACACCTGCCTGAGCCTTTTAAAGCCCAAGCCAATGACCTCATACAGGAGGGGATATTTATTACAAACGCCTCCATCAAATGTGCGCTTGACGCAGCCGACACCGCAGCCAGGTCTATTAACACTAGCGTTTTACTACGATGACATGCATGGCTGCGTATTTCCGGCTTTAAAAACGAGGTGCAGTCCACCATTCTTAACCAGCCAGTCAATCAAGACTTCCTTTTTGGCCCCGCAGTCGACACCATTTTAGATAAAATGAAGAAAGACACAGAAACTGCGAAATCAATGGGTGCGTTGCAGTTTCAGCAACACAGAGGTTCCTTTCGACGATCCTCATACAGAGCAGCTACACGCGGCAATACTTCACAGACCTCAACTTCATACAAAGGCAACACCCAAGGTTCCTTTAACAAAAACTCCAACAGAGGAAGTTATAGGGGCAACAATAATAAGGGAAGAGGATGTGGAGGCAACAACACCAGAGCCTCCACTGCCACAAAACAGTGACTTCATCACGCTACCTCCAGACCACCTAACACCGGTCGGAGGCAGACTCCAACAATTCCTAACTGTCTGGAACACAATTACCACGGACAGGTGGGTGAGACACATTATCCAGTATGGTTATTACCTAGAACTCACTTCTACCCCACCGAACATACCACCCAGATTCCGTCCTATGTCCAAAGAACACATCATCCTGCTACAACAAGAGGTGAAATGCATGCTGGAAAGGGGGCCATAGAACTAGTCCCTTTCCAACATCAAGGGACAGGGGTATACTCCCTATACTTCCTTATTCCCAAAAAGGACGGTTCCCTCAGACCAATATTGGACCTCAGACCTCTAAATCAATACATACTGTCGGAGCACTTCCATATGATCACACTACAGCAAGTGCTCCCGTTGCTACAGCAAGGAGACTTCTTAGCAACATTGGACCTCAAAGACGCGTATTTTCATGTACCCATCCACCCAGCTCACAGGAAATATCTCAGGTTCACAATAGAAGGTCAACACTACCAATTCAAGGTTTTCCCCTTCGGGGTGACCACTGCTCCAATAGTGTTTACAAAATGCTTAGCCACAGTAGCTGCACATCTCAGGAGGCAACACATCCATGTGTTCCCGTACCTAGACGATTGGCTCATACAAGCAAAATCGTACCAACAGTGTGCAAAAGATACATCTCAAACACTCCAGCTGCTACACAGACTAGGGTTTTCCATAAACTACCCAAAATCGCATCTACAACCATCCCACATACAACAATATCTGGGAGCGACTATAGATACCTCAGTGGCAAAGGCTTACCCAAACTCATCGAGGATAGCCAGCATGCAGATGCTCATTCGCAAATTTCTGCCACAACACTCTCTTCCAGCTCGAGTGTTCATGCAGCTCATAGGCATGATGGCCTCCTGCATATTAATTGTCCCCCATGCCAGACTTCAAATGCGTCCATTGCAAGAATGCCTAGCACGGCAGTGGAACCAGGCTCAAGGACAACTAAAAGACCTAGTGTTGGTAGACAGTCGCGCTCACTACTCTCTGCAGAGGTGGAACCCACAAAAACCTTTCCAAGGTGCGACTGTTCCAAGAGCCGGTTCCACAACAAGTCCTAACAGCGGACGCATCACTTACAGGCTGGGGAGCCCACCTCCTACACTACACAGCACAAGGGCTCTGGACCAGCAAACAAAAGAACCTGCATATCAACCAACTAGAGTTGCTAGCAATATTCCTAGCCCTGAAAGCATTCCAAAAATACTTGTACAGCAGGACTGTCTTGATCCGGACGGACAACATGACAGCAATGTACTATATCCAAAAACAGGGAGGAACACACTCTCCACAACTGTCCCACTTAGCACAGAGCATATGGAAGTGGGCAATTCCAAAGCATATCTTTCTCCTGGCAGAACACCTCCCAGGGAAGGACAATCAGATTGCAGTCCTGCTCAGAAGGCACAGCCAGCAACTACACGAATGGGAGATTCACCCCCAAGTTCTCCAACCATTCTTCAGGCAGTGGGGGCACCCAGAGATAGACCTATTTGCCACAAACGAAAACTCAAAATGCCAGTACTTTGCCGCCTGGTTCCCTCATCCGTTGTCACAAAGCAATGCGATATGGATGAACTGGTCAGGCAGATTTGCGTACGCTTTTCCCCCAGCACCAGTGATTCCGCTGGTGGCACGCAAACTGCGGCAACAGTCACTCACACTGATCCTAGTTGCTCCCACATGGGTGAGACAGCCATGGTACACAACGTTTCTGGAACTTTCAGTAGTTCCTCATCAAAGGCTGCGCCTCGCACCCCATCTTCTAACTCAGACCCATGGAGAAATCAGACAGCCAGATCCCAGTCAGATGAACCTAGCGATCTGGCTCCTGAAGTCTTAGAATCTGGATACCTTAACTTGCCTCCAGACTGTATGAACATCATTAAAGAGGCAAGGCGACCAACTACAAGAGCATGCTATGCAGCTAAATAAGAGATTTGTTATTTACTGCAACAATAACCAAATCAACCCTTTAGATACTTCCATACAGAACATTATATGTTACCTGCTGCATCTTCAAAGATGCAACTTGGCGTACTCTTCCATAAGGCTACACCTAGCGGCTTGTGACACGGGGGGACTTAATGCAGTTTACCGGTCGGCCACCCCCTCTGAACGACGTCCTGTTACTGTCGCCCCTTTCTAAACACCAACAGGAAAACTGGAGTAGAAACGAGGAAGCTCCGCCCGGACTCGGGTCTGAGGAACACTGCTTCTTTAAGTGGGCTGAACTCGATCCGAACCCCGCCCAGGACTCAGAGGTAAAACCCAGCCCTGAACACACCCAGGTGTGTTCATCACCCGGAGGAGTAGGCGGTAGGAGAGACGTGGAGAAGAGCGACGGAGCGGAGAGAAGTACGGCAGCTGAGGAGCTGTGGATAACCGGAGGAGAAACTGAAGCGGAGAGCAGTGACGGCGGAGGAGCCCGGATCATCGAGGAGGAGGAGGAGGCGGCTGGAGGCGAGCCGGGAGTGAGAGACGACGACTACAGCAGCAAGCCAGGAGGCCAACGGGAAGGCGCTTCGCCCAGCCACACTTCAAGGGAATTGTGGCTTGCACAAGTACGATCTCGCTTTTCGGGTTCTGTTGGACGTAGGTGGAACAAACCACCCTGAAAACTCACGCGGCATCCTCTGCACTACCCCCCTCCCTTATCTGCACTGTGCCGGCACCGAGGACTTTGTGGTGTGTTTCTGCACATGTGACCCTCACTCCCCTCCCTACTCATTGTATATATATACGGTAGGACTATAACCTGCCCCATATCTCTTTTTTCCGAGCTGGAAGGCGCCAGAGCTGAGGACCGGACTACCAGTCCCAGAAGCCCTCGGGAAAGAAGAGGAACTGGATCGGAAAGACGCAGGGAGCGGCGTTCCGCCACAGAGGCTGCAGCTTAAATTCCCCTTCCCTACTATCGCAAACTGATACATTGCAGACGTCTTTTAAAAATAAAGCCTGCGTTGCCCACAGTACCTGTCTCTGTGAGTCTATTCCCATCGCAAAGCCCACACTGCTATAGCAGCATACCTTCAAAACAGGCAACACATTTCACTGTTTAGAGTACCAGCAATAAAAGCTTTTTTGGAGGGTCTTAAAAGAGTGATCCCTCCAAGACACCCACCTTCCCCAGTCTGGAATCTAAATATAGTAATTACCAGACTTATGGGACCTCCTTTTGAACCTCTACACTCATGCGAACTGCAATTGGAAGGTGGCATTCTTAATTGCCATTACCTCACTCAGGCGAGTTACAAGCACTAACCATTCAGAAACCCATCATGCAAGTACACGCTAACAGGGTGATTCTTAGAACAAACCCTAAGTTTATGCCTAAGGTCGTATCCAACTTCCATATTAATCAATCAATAGAACTGCCAGTGTTCTTCCAAAACCCACAGTCAGTAGCTGAAAGAGCCCTACACACACTGGATGTAAAGAGTGCTCTACTTTATTACGTGGACAGAACGAAATCATTTAAGAAAACAAAGCACTTATTTGTTGCTTTTTCACCACAGCATAAAGGAAATCCAATATCAAAGTCAGGAATAGCCAGATGGATCGTTAAATGCATTCAGATATGCTATCAAAAGGCTAAACGCACTTTAACTGTCCCCCCGAGAGCACACTGCGTGAAAAATGGGGGCATCCATGGCTTTCCTAGGGAATATTCCTCTTGAAGACATATGTAGAGCAGTCACATGGGCTACTATACACACCTTCACAAAACACTACTGTGTAGACGTTCAAGCAAAGCAGCAAACTGCTGTAGGCCAGGCTGTCCTCAAAACTCTTTTTCAAACTGCTGCAGCTGGCACAGGTAACCACCGCTAGAGGAGATACTGCTATTCAGTCTATGCACAGATATGAATTCAGCAGCCCACATGCCTCGAACGGAATATGCTACTTACCAGTATGCATTTGTTCTTGGCATGTAGGGCTGTGTGACATTCATATCGCCCGGCCTCCTCCCCGGGGCCTGTAGCAGCTGCAGCATTATCTTTTGCATGGACATCTCTTACTTTACTATCTCCATCTCAAAACAATCTGAGGATGCAGAGGATGCCCATGCGCACTGTAGTCCAGGGGAGGAGTCACCTATCTCGTGATACTTCGAAGACTCTTCCAGGACAACAAGGTGCAATCATCCGGACCCAACACTAGGCGGCGATCTATGCGCAGATATGAATGTCAGCAGCCCTACATGCCAAGAACAGATGCATACTGGTAAGTAGCATATTCCCTGGGAAACAACCTTTACAACGCAACTTTTACACTGCACTACCATTACAACAAAACTTTTACAACGCAACATCCATTACAACACATGCATTTACAACGCAACCATTACAACGCATGACACTACAACGCCCACCACTACAACGCACACCACTACAACGCATGCCATTACAACGCAGTCGTTACAACGCATACCATTACAACGCATAGCATTACAACACATAGTACCCTTACACTATCCAACACTTACCCTTCTGTTGCACCCCCTGGAGTTAGAATAGTATTTTTTACCCCTACACTATCCAACACATACCTTACATGTAATGTAATGTTATGCATTGTAAAGGTAGTATGCGTTGTAGTGGAATGCGTTGTAAGGGTAGTTTCAAAGAATTTGTTGTAATGGCATGCGTTGTACTGGTATGCGTTGTAATGGATGTTGCAGTGTAAAAATTGCGTTGTAAAGGTAGGCGTTGTAAAAGTATGCGTTGTAAAGTCATACATCCGAAAGGATGGGCTGTACAGAAGAGGACCATCACTGTATCAAAATCTGCTATGCATTGGCTAAGAAGCAACCCCTGAGGGTTTGCATGCTCATTCACCCAGTGCTAAAGCTGCCACAACTTCGTTAGCTTGCAGAGTTCCGGTCCTGGACATCTGCCAGGCAGCAGCGTGGGCTTCCCTGCACACGTTTACCTACTGTGTGGACAGTCCGGTCCGTAGGGATGGGCATTTTGCCTGTTCGGTCCAGCAGGACTTCCTCTTATGAAATTGGTCTGCTTATTGGGAGGTATTGCTTGTGTATCTATTCTGACATAAGGTATCTTTGGCTAGAAGTCTATATCAGGTTAACAAGTTACTTACCTTAGGTAAGGGCTTATCTGGTACAGACTTTACCTAGCTACAGATTCCTTACCGGCCTACCCATCCTCTGCGTGCTGCTAACTGAATTCTAGGGACAGGGCTTTTCCCTTTCAGTGCGTAGTTTTCCTGACCAGTGGTAAGTGTACTTTTTTTCTTGGGTCCACGCTCCTGGTTTGGAAAGTTGCAAAAAGTAACTGCCGTCAGCATGCCTAGATGGCACCATAAACGTCACTTCTGGCACATATGATGCAACGTGGAGCCAGCGATGCCACCAGTGCGTAGGGATACTGCAGTCTGACGCTGGGAATAATTTTAAGATAAGGAATTTACAGCTAGATAGTCTCTACCAGATAAGGCGTTACCAAAGGTAAGTAACTTGCTCATTAAGTTGCTTATTTCTCTTCACCACAGAATCTATTTGTCCAATTTATGCCTCTGTCTAATTCGCCGAATAAGACGGAGGCATAGACTGAGCGGTATTTGAGTTTAGTGTGAAAAGCTGAAATGCAGAGCCTAATTGGGTAATGACCAACAGGCTCTGGCTGCCTAGTTTACACTCGCCACTCCCATTCAGAATACCTACTGACTTGGCTTTCTACCATCTCTTGGTGAAGGCTGACCATTTAAATCACCAGCCCAAGAGCCCTCTGGACAGACTTTAGGTCATGCCCAGTGAGCTCTGGGTGTAGCCCATACTCTGTCCTAATACTTGGTACACTATTTCTCACAGCACACTACAATTAACCATTGGCTGTGCCCAGTACATTCTTGGAATATTCTTTACTTAACACCAGGGAACCCACTATGTGCTCCAGCCCCCATAGCTGCTTCATTTTTACTATTCCAAAAGGTCTACTTAACTTAGAAACCCAATTACATGGAACTCTGTTTCCACGCATACATGCAGGCACAGGGTGCAACTGCAGTAGTATACACTGCAGCTCAATCCTGTTCACTGTTGCCAGAGCAGACAGTTTCTTATGATATGTTCCTCCTGTTTTGCCTCATCTACTTTTAAAAAACAGGCGTCGTCCTCAGAAACCCCTTTGTAGCCTTTGGTCAGAGAAAAAAAAATGTTGTTGAATTCAGTACACCGCTTGCCTGGTGAAGCATCATGTATTTTATTTTGTGCTCAAATAAGATTTTTTGCCCATCAAACATGCATGCTACTTGAACAAGCGTTTGCAATGCAATAGGTCTCGCATTTACTAGAGTTTGAGCTATTGGCATTGTAAACGACAATGCCTTCTATTTGTGTGGATTTTTAAAACCTAAATGAAAGGCATTGTCATTTACAATGCCAATAGCGTAAACTCTCGCAAATGCGTGACCAATTACATTGCAAATGCTTGTTATTATGCTGCCCCCAGAGGGAGAGGTTGTGGTTCTGCGGTCAGAGCTGCCGACCCAGGAGCTGGGGACCAGTGTTCAAGGTTCGGTGTCGGCTCAACATTATTTAATTCTTAGCAAAGCATTCAATCTCCTGGCCATGATCTAGCAATTTAAATAGTACCTAAATAAACAAAGAAGGAGTTCTTGGAGGGGCGGTCAAGCAGTGTGCTCTTTAGATTAATTAAGCAAAGAGTTCCCCCCAAGAGCTAATGCAAGCTATACAGTAAGGACACAGTAAAAGGTCCAGCCCTGATGCGAGGTTACAACAGAAGAGAGGGAGGTATAAAGGAGGGACTAATAAGCCTATTAATAAATCAAAAGCTAACATTTACCAAGGACAGTCACAGCAGCCAATTGAAAAGATAAGCGGAGAGTGGGTGGAACTTCGTGTCCATACCTGAATACAGCATACCTCGCAGAGCAGCGCATGCTCTACCCAGGCTCGACCTAAACACTAGTATGAAGCCCAGGAAGATGGCTATTTTTGATTATCGATATTGAATATCTAAGACTCTAAGCTGTTCCTTGTTATAGACCGTGGGTCTGCTATGGGGCTAGACAATGAATCAATTACATGTTTGCATTTTCCATGATGTACATAGGAGAGAACACATCTTCGGTCCATAAATCAAATAGCTGTATCTACAAACTGCTGTATCCTGCCACTGGCACCAACTCTTTTCCAGAATGCAAACATTTTTCGAATAAAGCCACTAACCAAGTCCTCAGATGTGTATCATAGCTTATGCAGCAAGGCTTCCCTTGTGCTGGAACTACTTTCAAATCTCGGCGTGCTTTTTTATTTACGTTATTTGTTGATGTGCTTGTTTATTCGACCCTAAACAGTCTCAGCTTTGAATTGACTTGTTGCTGATTCATTACTTTCAGTTGTCAAGTTCTGAAAAATAAAGCACATTGCATGCCTGGGTCTATATTGTCCATGCTCGGCTGGTCCCTCTGTTTCTTTCATTATCAAAAGCCAACTTACTTTTCAACTTCTCACCTTTCCCCATTTCATCTTATTTGAAGGAACCTAAGGGTAGATGTATCAACATACCTTTTGCGATTTCTAAATAGCGATTTTTAAGGAATCGCTATTTAGAAATCGCAAAATGACATGTATGTAGAAAATCGCTATTTTTTAGCGATTTCTTAATCTTCCATATTTGCGAATTCGCAATTAAGGAATAATTTCCCATTCATTTACTATGGGCCAGGAGGCCCATAGGAATGATTGTGAAATAATTCTCAATTTGCGATTCTCAATTTGCTAATCGCAAATTGAGAATAATTTCAAGGGTGCAGGGGTGTCTCAAGGACACCCTGCTGCACCCCTGAAATTTACATGTTTGTGCATATGGCGCACATACATGCCCTATGGGCATGTATGTGCGTCACATGCCACCTACGCAAATGCCAAATTTTGCATTTTTAAAAGAATTTTCAAATTACCTCCAACTACAAGTTGGTGGTAATTTGCGATTTCTTAACCTAAATTCGCAATTCCAAAATGCTACATACATAGCATTTAAGGAATCGCAAAATTGCGATTCCTTAAATGCTTACGCAAAATAAGGAATCGCAAATTTTTGCGATTCCTTATTTTGCTAATTTTTGTTACATGCCAAAACATGCAAAAAGACAGTTAGCAATTCGCAAACGTCGGAATTCTGCAAATTCCGGCCTTTGCGAATCGCAAACAGCTTGATACATCTAGCCCCTAAATTCAGATGAGCAGCTAGAGGTAACATGGAACTTTGACCAGAATAAAGGATTCAAATGACTACTAGATATACTTCGGAACTGTGTTTTGTAAGTAGCATGAGAAAATCACAGGTGCAGAGATGACCCAAAATCATTGTTTTCATAGGTGGTTCCTTGAAGTCATCAAACTCCTGCTGATGATGCATGGAATTGGCAATTACAGATATGAAACCCACTCAGTCACCAACTCCCAAAAAGTAAAGGTGGCTCCCATAAAAACTGCTGTCCTCAGGTGGTGGACGCCACCCCTCTAATAGTACAGCTGCAGCTCGAGTCCCAGGCTTGTTGACTGATGCTTGCAGTGGAAGAGCAGCACACCACAGCCCTGACACCTCGTTCGCAAGTGGCTGAGACGAGGCAGGTGGAAGGCAGCGTTATCTTAATAGCGAGATGCATGGGCCTCCCGTCTGACAGCAAACGCTGAAATCGAGCAAGAGCCAGCCGCAGTAAACCCAGGCAGGACTCAGATACCGGAGGCGGTGAGGGAAATAAACACCATGACCATGTAACTCCACCAATAAATATAATTTTGACAACAATATCCTCTTGGGATGTGTGTAACAGGTTCTTCCTCGGAGCTCTTCCCCACGCAGCATTATTTTGCAGAGTCTTTTCTGTGCAGTTTAGTTCAGGGTTGTGTGGGGCGGGAGAAATTTCATGATCCGATTATATCGCAAAACTTGTGTGCGTGAAGAAAAGAAGAAAGACGCTCATTCTAAGCCTTTATTGCCCCTCTACTCGAAAAAAATACACTACAGATCTAGAAGAGCTTGGAAATTATCGGACATTTTCCAGTCTTTATTTTACAAACAGAATCTTGGAAAAAAAAACAATAACCAACTACAAAAAATATATGGAGTCCAATCATGTCCTCCAAGACTTGCAATCAGGTTTCAGCTCCCTGCCTGAAGCAGCGTTTGATCGTATTAGGAGCTGCTTCAACAGACCCTCATCTTTCTCCAGTTCTGGGCCATCTGGCATAGCCTTGCAATGGATTTGCTCCTACCCCATGTCAGTAGCCCACAAGTGTGCATCGAAACAGAGAAACGTAGAATCGAAGTCTAATTCGTGAGCCCCTTAGACGTCCTTCAAAACAAAAGATGCATTACATTTCATCAAGGATTCATTTAATAGCAAATGTACACCTTATCGTACAAAAAAGGAAGCAGGTTCCTAGACATTCAGAACCCAGACTACTTGAAATCCCAACTTGAGAGCAGAGCCTCACCTTACCTCTTTTCAGAAAACTCCTGAAGACAGGCTTGCTTAGGCAGGCATTCCTCTGCTGTCTAGCATCAACAGTGGAAGCCTTGGACTAAACCAGAATGCTGAACTTCACACCCGGGTGGACTCTGCCTTCACAATGCTTTGTACAGTGTGCCTTCTTTCAGTGCTCTTTAGTGACCAGAAAACTCTGCACTCGGCTGTGAAGCCCACTGAACCATGATTATTGCTGTATTTTATCTTTCCTACGATAGCTTTGGGGCCCATTCTCATCCTCGCACTAAGGCCCATGACACACTTGCCTCACTACTGCTTTTTCATTTGATGGACAAGTAATGTTGAAGAATCGATTCAAGATCAAATCAAACTCTGCCTGAATCTGACGTAATTGGTGCATTCTGCTACGTTTAAATAAGTACTTAAAGCTATAAATGAGGCAGTGATGGAGAAATTAGATTACTTACCCGTAAATGCCCTTGTTCATCGTGGAATTATCATTGATAATTATAAACACTGAATAGTTCCACCCTTGTTTAGGAAAATGCGCAATTTCACAAGAGATAAACTCTTTTTACATTAAAATATGCTCACCTATTTGCTTGAATACCAGAATTATGTTTAGATGCCCCCAAGGTGCGATTAGAGGTGTGGATCTTTTTGAACGGCTTTTTAAAGGACGAACTAAATGAAATGGAACTCGTTAGACAGCAGACTTCTGAAGATGAAAACCGAACATTTTGCAGCCAAGCCTACCAGCAGCTTTAATGTGCTGCGCTAGCATTTTCTTCTTACGTTCATGTTTTTCCAGCACCTGATAGCAGTTTTGACTCAGTTTATCTTGTTTAATTTTGATGTCTAGTATACAGTTCAGTTACATTTTGCTGCAAATTACTTATTTTCTGTTGTTCTCGGTCACCTTGCTTTCAGCGTTTATGAAGTGCCCATCCTCTGCAACTTAGAAGGCAATCTGACTGGCAAAATGTGGACAAATGTTTTTTCTGTCAGAAGTAGGACCCTAAAAGGCTGTAAGGGAGTTTAACTGCTTAAGACACTTAGAGGTTCTTCTAGAAAGTAAAGTCAGAGGGTGGAATTGAAGTCACAGCACTGAGGGATGCTGAGTGAAAGTGCACCCTCGCCTCCAATCACCCTGCTGTACTTAATATCCCCAGTGAGGGAGAACAGACAGACACACATTGCTCTCTCAAATCTCTGTTCAAGTTGAGATGGTTGACATTGAGAAAAGGGACACTAGTGGCTTGCTCCTTTGAAGACCTTCCTATCAAGATATTCACTGCTGAAAAAACATTTACTTCAAGGTCATTTTCAGTGTTCTGGCACACCTGCTAGCCAGACTGAAAATAGTCTGGCGTCTGCTTGGGACCTCGAAAGGAGACATCCATAGTCACTAGACATGGGAGGAGATGTGGCCTTGGGGCTAGAGCTGCTGCCTTTCGAACCTGGGAGCCCTATTCCGAACACCTGCCGCTGCACTTGACTCCACATCGTGCGATACTGCGCAAATCACTTATTATTTTTTGATGTGTTTTTATATAATGCTGACATTACCCAGAGGTGTCAGAGCACTTTACAATAGATCGAAATAACTTTACATGAGAAATTTAGAGTACATGATAAGATGTCTAGCTATTACGGTTACTCATTGTGAGAGTTACGTATTTACATATTACATATTAAATATAAATTACATATTTAGAAAAGTTAGAGTGCTTAGGGTTGCATAAATACATATACATATCTACAGAGTTGAAGGGGAAAGGTCGTTATAACTCTCAAGGATGTCATGAAACAGTTAGGGGCACACCATTAAATGTGGGGACATAAGCCGGGTGGGGAGCTTGGCAAGTAGTGCTATTGAGAAAAAGGTATTTTTATCTACACACTTATCTCCAGGTGCCATTTTTTTCTTTAAATGTGAAAGCTAATGTATGTAAAATGTTTTTGTGTTGTCCCAGATGGACCCTCCAATTGACAGCGTTCGTCTTTTTGGAGAAATGGCCTGGTCAGCTCTAGAATGTCTTAAACATGGATGGGCCACTGCCTGATCTTTCGGCCTGGGCTTCCTAGCATGTCAATTTCATCAGCAGTATGGTAAATTCAAGGTTCATCCCAGGGGTATGCCCTTGTGAAGGCTCTAGCCCTGTCAGTGGGTGCTGCATAGAGAGTATGGTAGTAGGTCAGCCTGTAGATAGGAACGTGGCCAGATGCTAATGCCCGGCTCCGGGCGACCCTTACTTCTTGTCCACCCACTCCACCCCCGAGAGCCTGGTTATCCAGGCCTCTACTTCCCAGACCGCATTCCCGACGGCTCCGCCCAATCGGGAATCCAAGAGGTACGAGCAATTCGGTAAGAAGGTGTTCTCGTTCCTGAGTTTGGGACGGCGGTCAGTCAATACCGCTTGCCTCTTGTGCCGCTACACCCACACTCTGTGGGACACAGTCGCGGACGTGCTGCCACAATGTACGGAGGAGGCCCGGACTAAACTCGCCCAAGCCCTTGCGGAGGGTCGAGATGCGGCACGCTATTCCATCCGGTGTGGGCTGGATACCACAGACTCACTGGGCAGAGCGATGGCAACGACGTTGGCAGTTGGAGGCCACGCCTGGTTGAGGAACGCCAACTTTTCGGTTGATGTCCAGGTCACCCTTCTGGTCATGCCGTTTGATGCCCGTTGCCTCTTTGGCGACAAGGCAGACCATGCGCTTGAGCGTTTTAAGGACTCCAGGGCTACAGCCAAGTCCTTGGGCCTCTCAGCCCCACGCCAGCAAACGGGTGCCTTTCGCTCCTTTCGTGGTGAAGGAAGGGGCGCTCCCACACGTGCTGCCAGCCACGCACCGCAGACTAATACACAGAGTGGTGGCGGCTATGGAAACCGCTGTGGCGGCGGTCAGGGACAACGGCGAGGCCAGTCCACACCTTCCCCTGCAGCATCCGCCTTAAAACCCTCCTAGTCCGTGCTTTCAGGCCCATGTGACGCCAGTGGGGGGCAGGGTTCGCCATCACCACTTTCAGTGGCGCACTGTCACGTCGGACATATGGGTGCTGCAAATCGTCCGAAGGGGCTACTCCCTCCTCTTCGAGACGACCCCTCCAGCCATGCCACCGCAATACCACAGATTGTCGGGGGATCACTTGCAACTTCTGCAAGAAGAAGTTACGGGCCTCTTAGCCAAGGGGGCCATCAAGCGCGTTCCTGGGCCAGAAGTAGGGTGTGGTTGTTACTTCCACTACTTCCTGGTACCCAAGAAGGGCAATGGGGGCCTGTGCCCTATCTTCGACCTACGGAACGTCTACGGCTTCCTCCAGAAGGAGAAGTTCAAAATGCTGACATTGGCTCAGGTCTTAGCTGCCCTGGACCCAGGAGACTGGATGGTAGCATTGGACTTGCAGGACTCTTATTTCCACATCCCCGTCCTGCCACCCAACCGGCATTACCAGCGGTTCACGGTAGGCCACGAGCACTTTCAGTTTACCGTGCTCCCCTTCGGCCTTACCAGCGCCCCATGGGTGTTCACGAAAGTGATGGCAGTGGTCGCAGCTCATCTGCGCAGGTTAGGGGTTTCAGTCTTCCCCTACCTAGACAACTGATTGTTGAAGGCGGGCTCGCCCCAGACAGTCGTCAGCCACCTCCAGACAACGGCGGACCTCCTGCACCAGCTGGGGTTTTCCATCAATGTGCCAAAGTCACACCTGTGCCCCTCTCAGAAGCTCCTCTTCATCGGAGCGGTCTTCGACTCGGCGCAGTTTCGGGTTTATCCTCCCGAACAGCGGGTCCGTGATATTCAGGCTCTGATCCCAATCTTTCAGCCTTTATCCCGGGTCTCGGTCAAGTTGACGCTGCGGCTTCTGGGGCTGATGGCCTCCTGCATCCTTCTGGTGCATCACACCAGGTGGCGGATACGGGCTCTGCAGTGGGACCTGAAGTTTCAGTGGGCCCAGCATCAGGGCAACCTGTCCGACCATGTCATGATCTCGGAGGGCACTGCGAGACAACTGCAGTGGTGGCTCACGGACCGCGATTGGGTCAGCGGCAGATCCCTCTCCCTTCCCCAACCGGAGCACGTAGTTGTGACGGACGCGTCCCTCCAGGGCTGGGGAGGCCACATGGGAGAGGCGGAGATCAGAGGCCTCTGGTATCCGGCGGAGTCCCGATTCGTCTAGCACTGAAGGCATTCCTCCCCTCTGTCCGGGGGAGTGTAGTGCAGGTGTTCACGGACAACACCACCGCCATGTGGTACTGCAACAAACAGGGCGGGGTGGGGCCGTGGACCCTCTGCCAGGAGGCTCTGCGCCTCTGGCAGTGGCTGGAACATCAGGGCGTGACCCTGGTGGTTCAACACCTGGCAGGTTCTCTGAACGCCAGGGCAGACGAGCTCAGCCGAAGGTGCATGATGGATCACGAATGGCGTCTGAACTTGGACGTGGGGCAAGGCCTCTTTCTGCAGTGGGGAGAGCCTTGGTTAGATCTATTCGCCACCGAAGAGAACGCGCAATGTCATCAGTTCTGCACGTTGGAATTTCCAAGGCGGCACTCGCTCGGGGACACTTTTCGTCACGAGTGGAGTTGCGGTCTGTTGTACGCCTTTCTGCCTATGACACTTCTGCCCAGAGTGCTGAAGAAAATCTGGCGCGACCGGGCCCAAGTCATCCTTGTGGCTCCGGACTACTCAGTATGTCAGTAGATCCCCCGGTTCATCTGCCTCTTCAGGAGGACCTTCTGTCGCAGCAGCAGGGGTCGGTCCTCCACCCGAACATGTCCAGTCTCCACCTCCATGCTTGGAGATTGAGCGGCGACAGTTGAGGCCATTTGACTTGCCTCCTGAAGTCTGTACTGTGATTCTGGCAGCCAGGTGTCCCTCCACATAGTCGGTATACGCCTGCAAGTGGAACAGATTTGTGGTATGGTGCACAGCAAAGGCTGTGGATCCTGTCAATGTCCCTCTTTCTGAGGTTCTCATCTTCCTTCTTTCTCTTGCCCAGCAGGGCTCTGCTCTGGGCACTATCAAGGGCTACCTTTCTGCCCTTTCTGCCTTCCTAAGGCTACCTGATAAGCCTTCTTTGTTCAAGTCCCCCATTGTAAACAGATTCTTAAAGGGCATCACTCATATGTTCCCTCCTGTTCCTTTCGTGATGCCCCAGTGGGACTTGAACCTGGTTTTAACTTTCTTGATGTGCGCTCCCTTTAAACCGCTTCATAACTGTCGTCTCCGTCTTCTTACACTTAAGACTGCTTACCTGGTTGCCATCACCTCTGCCAGGAGAGTGAGTGAGCTCCAGGCTCTTTCCTCTAAACCTCCTTTCCTTTCTGTCCATCCAGACAAGGTTGTGTTGCGGACAAAACCCTCTTTCCTGCCCAAGGTAGTCACAGCCTTCCACATCGGGCAGTCCATCACCTTGCCCACCTTATTTCCGCCTCCGCATCCCTCGAAAGAGGAAGAGAGGCTCCACCGTCTGGACCCAAAACGTGCGCTCTCTTACTATCTGAATCGCACACGCCAGTTCCGGGTGGATGACCAACTCTTTGTTGGCTACATGGGCGCTAAGAAAGGACGGGCGGTGCACAAGCGGACCATCTCTCGGTGGATCGTGTTGTGCATCCAAGCGTGTTACTCTTTGGCTAAAAATGAACCTCCTGTTGGGCTGAAGGGCCACGGCGACTGGGCTGAGGAGTCCCCTTGCAGGACATTTGTCAGGCAGCTGCGTGGGCCTCGCTGCACCCGTTCGCAAGACACTACTGCCTGGGCAGCCAAGTCCGGAGGGATGGCTTCTTTGGCTGTTCCGTCCTCCAGGACTTTCTGGTGTGATTATTGGTTCGCAGACCCACCACCGGGGTTGGTATTGCTGGGGTATCTATTCTAAGGTAAGGAATCTATCACTAACGTGTCTCTTTCAGATGCACAAGTTACTACTTGTCTAACGATATATCTGTAAGAGATATTAGTTAGTTATAGATTCCTTACCGACCCACCCATCCTCCCCATTGTGCGAACCCGGCACCGTTGGAGTCGAAGACTCGAGTTAGAGAGATGATCAAAAAGATCTAAAAGTTTAGTCATAAAAGACTAAGGGGTAGAGCTTCTCCGGATCTGCGCTAGCTGGCGCGGAAAAAGAAGAACTGACGTCAGCGCGCATGGGCGGCGTCTAAGTACTCCGACGACGTCATTTCGGCGCGAACGACGCCGACGACGACCGCGGAGCCGCGGACGAGGCCTGCCGGCGCGCAGTGGTTTTGCTACTAAAATTTTCCGGATCCAGTCTGACACCTGGGGATATTCTAAGGTAAGGAATCTATCACTAACTAATGTCTCTTACAGATATATCGTTACACAAGTAGTAACTTGTGCGTCCCCACCTCTTAGGGCATGGTAAAAAAACAGATCAGGGCAGATCCTTGCCTGACTTTTTGATGTCATGTCTGCTGTGGTATCTGGAGCTGAGGCAGAGTTGTGCTGCCACCTATTGGCTGTCGCAAAGTTTCTAGCCTCAGTCTAGCACCAGGAGGGAATGACAAAGTTTTTGAATCTGCAGGTAGTTTATCCATCAGAAAGATCTTTACCTAATGTAAGTAAAGTGTTCGTATATTAGCTAAATACTGGTGTGTTGTTGGTGCAAAGGTGTTAGTTGGTGCAAGCGAACAGCCCTCTTGCCGAGGAATCATTCAAGTGGAAATGGAGAGGATTAGATGACTAGGTTGAGTGATTAGTGTGCCATACTGTTTACTTTCGAAACAATTTTGGTGTAGTAAATGTTGCTAAACGGTAATTTTATTCATGTCTTTGTTTATACAATCCACCTTAATTTTTTTTCTTTTTAAATCACGCTCATGATCCTTCACAGAACCTACACTGCCTGCAGAGGGGTTAGGGAGGTGAGAGAGAAGGGTGAGGTTAAGGAAGTGAACACTGAGGGCACAAGAGCTCAAAGGAATCAGACTACTTAAGGGAAGTGATTGGTGAAGGAAAGAAAAGAGGGAAAGAAAGACACTTTAAAAGATAAAAAGTTCAGGGAGAATAACTGCACTACAAAAAAGAAAAAATAATGCATATTTGTATAAGTCACAGAAAGGGACCCTTACAAAGAACACAACAGCATGTGGTCCATAACTGACATTGTCATAAAAAGTATACGAAGGCTTGTGCAGTGGACAGGGAAAACGGAGAGAGGGCGACCTTAGGTTTTTAGATTATTACTAATTATTCATACTTGAACAAAAACAGCAATACTGATTTAATGCTGAACAAAAAACAATTCTACCAAAATTAAGTCGGTGCATCAATTTAAAACTAAATGTTATGCAACAAAAGCATCACCTGGCACAGTTGGAACTCCAGGTTCCATTTCAAACAATGAAGCCACAAATCTACACATATATAAACATGTTATTTTTATGTAATGAGTTACAAATTTCAGGTTTGAACATTGTTTCTTGAGGAGAATCTTATTGTTATGATTGCTGAAGGTGGTGGGCTTATGAACACGTGAACAGTCCTTTAGATTTAGTGAAACAACTCCGATAAATTCTTGGTTACATTAGAGAGCATGCTGCTTTACAAGTCATTGAAGGCTTGTGATTTCTCAATACATTTTTTTTTTCTTGCAGTCAAAGTCGGTGCAGTGCGATAAAGCAACAGAAGAAACCAATGTGGTGACCCAGAAACTGATCACACACACAGAGAGTGATCTCCAGCTGAGCTATGCCAAGCAACGCCGCACGAAGAGCTCTGTACTCCTGCACAAGGAACTGGATTCCAGGAGTAAAAAAGCGGTGCGCGATTATTTGTATCGTGTGAACGAGGCCACTGCTGTCCTTTACGCCAGACATGTCCTCGCATCAGTGTTGGCTGAATGGCCTGATGGTCTGCCAGTGAATGAGGAGACTCTCGAACTCAGTGGTCCTGCCCACATGACGTACATTTTGGACATGATTGTGCAGCTGGAAGAGAAACAGATGTGGGAGAAGGTATAATTTCTGCCTATGCCTTTATTAACCTCGTGAAAAATTGAGAAGTGTTAAATAACTGGTTTTAATTACTTAAAATGTTGTATTTACTTACATGGCATGGACCAGCGTCTGTCACCTCTTGAATTCAACACTGGTCTTCTCTGCTTACTTCTACTGTTACTCTCCAAAGAAGTGTCCATTGCCAGACATGCCACCGTTTACTACTCACTGTTCCATAACGCACACACCTAGTACTGCTGCAAGCTCACTGAAATGCTACTGTGTGGAATGGCAAACATCGAAGACTTACTCTTGGAGGGTAGTGTGGATAGACATCAATTAATCAGTGAATTATTAAGTGCGCTACTCACCCGTGAGGGTCTCAGGGTACTGGGAGATGGGGGTGCAGCTCCGGTGAGTCGAATACCCAGGTCTTCAGGGTCTTCCTGAAGATGATGATCGGCAGCTCCTTCCAGGTCTTGCCCACGATGTAGGAAAAGATTCTTCCACCTGTTCTTGCTCTGCAGATGTGCGGGAATTCGACGAGGGCGAGGTCTCCGGATCGGAGGTTCCTCTTGGGTATATGGAAGGAGATTCTGTTGCTCAGATATTGAGGTCCGGTATTGTGGAGGTATTTGTAGGCATGGGTGAGTATCCTGAAAGTTACTCTCTTCTCAACGGGGAGCCAGTGGAGGTTACGCAGGTGTTGGGTGCTGTGTTCATGTCGAGGGATGCAGAGGATGGGTCTGGCTGCGGTGTACTGTATGGTCTGGAGTTTGCGGAGCAGAGACTTGTGGATCCCGGCATAGAGAGCGTTTCCATAGTCCAGTCTGCAGGTTATGAGTGCGTGGGTGACGGTCTTCCTTGATTCGGGGGGGATCCATTTGAAGGTGTTACGGAGGATGCGGAGAGTGTTGAAGCAGGTGGAGGTGACGGCGTTGACCTGTTGGGCCATGGAGAAGGAGGCGTCGTGTACGATGCTGAGGTTTCGGGTGTGGTCCGTAAGGGTGGGGGGGCTGCTGAGGGCGGTGAGCCACCGGGTGTTGTCCCATGCAGAGGGGAGCGTCCGAGGACAAGGACCTCTGTCTTCTCAGAGTTGAGCTCGAGGCAGCTGCTACTCATCCCAGATGCAATGTCTTTCATTCCTTCCTTGAAGTTGGGTCTGGTGGTGATGGTGAAGGAGAGGGTGAGCTGGCTGTCATTGGCGTAGGATACTATGCTGAGTCCGTGCTGTCTGACGATGGTGGCGAGGGGTCATGTAGATGTTGAAGAGCGTGGGGCTGAGTGACGATCCTTCGGGTACTCCGCAGTTGATTTCAGTGGGTAAGGAGAGGAAGGGCGGCAGTCTGATTCTTTGGGCTATGCCGGTGAGGAATGAGCTGAGCCATTCGAGGGCGGTTTCCTGTATGCCAGCATCGTGGATTCTGGTGGTGAGTGTGTGGTGAGACTGTGTCAAATGCTGCAGAGAGGTCGTGAAGGATCAGGGCTGCGGTGTGTCCTTGCTCAAGGAGGGTGCATATGTAGTTTGTTGCGGCGAGTAGAGCGGCCTCGGCGCTGTGGTTGCTGCGGAATCCATATTGGGAGGGGTCAAGGATGGAGTTTTCTTCGAATAATTTTGTTTGTTGTGCGTTGATGGTCTTTTCTGTAACTTTGGCTGCGAAGGGGAGGAGGGAGATGGGCCGGTAGTTCCTGGGGCCTGTGGGGTCTGCTGATGGCTTCTTGAGTAGGGGTCTGACTTCAACACATTTCCAATCGTCAGCAAAGATCTTGGTTTCGAAGGTGACGTTGCTGGTGCGTCGCAGGCTCGGAGCAATGTCGGCGGCGGTTCTATGGAAGATGTGCGGTGGCAGGGGTCTGTGGGGGCTTCTGACTGGATGCCTTTCATGGGCATGCAGTGTCTTCGGTGGTGACTGGGGTCCAGTAGGAGATGGTGGGCTGGCCAGCGCTGCTGGGGGAGGGAGTGGTTTCGGGTTCAGGTGTCTGGTCGTTAAAGTTGTTGTAGAGGCCCTTGATTTTTAGATGGAAGTAGGAGCTGAGCTTGTTATCGAGGGCCTGGGAGGAGGTGATGTCTGTGGATTCGCCGGGGAGATTGGTGAATTCCTGGATGATGCTGAAGAGTTCTTTGGCATTGCTGGATTTGGCAAGGATCTTGTTCTGGATGAAGGTCCTTTTGGTGGATCTGATGCGCTGGTGGTATTCCGTCATGGCGTTCTTGTAGGCGGTGCGATCTTCTGAGGTTTTGCTGTTTCTCCAGTTCTTCTCGAGACGTCTGCAGGTGTCTGGATTCTTGGAGGTCAGCAGTGAACCAGGCGGCCTTCCTGCAGCACTATTTGTCGGGTTTGCATAGGGGTGCGAGCTTGTCTGCGCAGTTGGTGATCCATCTGTGGTGTTCTTTGGCTCAGAGGTTGGCGTTGGTAGAGGTAGTGGGGGCATTGCGGTTGAGGGCAGAGTTGAGTTGTTGCTCTGTGACTTTGCTCCAGTATTTTGTGGAGGGCGAGGTGCAGGTTTGGGCAGCGTGGGTTTGTTGACGAGGAAGTGTATGCAGTGGTGGTCTGTCCATGGTGGTTGCTTGGTGTGGCTGAAGCTCATGATCCCACCTGCGAAAATAGGATTGAGGGCATGTCCTGCCTTGCGGGTAGAGGCAGTGACTAGCTGTTTCAGTCCAATGTTGGTGAGGTTTTCCACGAGTAAGGTGGAGTTGGTGTCACTGGGGTTGTCGTGGTGCAAGTTCAGATCTCAGATGAGCATGTAGTCCATGGATGCGATGGGGTGGGGTGCGATGAGGTCAGCGATGGTTGTGGTGGACGAAGCGCGAGGTCATGGGGGTCGGTATTACAGGGTGCCACGCAGCATGGTTTTAGGGCTGATCTGGATCTGGAAGTGAAGGTGTTCTGTGGTGGAGGAGGGGTCACTCGAGGTGGAGAGTTGGAGAGAGCTTTTGTGTGTCATGCAGAGTCCTCCTCCTGGGCGGTTGAGGCGGTCCATCCTCTGGATCTTGTATCTGTCAGGGATGGCAGTGGCGAGGTCAGGGGCGGAGGAAACGTTGGTCCAGGTTGGTTTCTGTGAAGAAGGCGATGTCTGGCGTGAGGGTGTTGAGGAGGTCCCAGATCTCTAGGGCGTGTTTGTGTAGGGAACGCACGTTGAGGAGGACGCACTCCAGGGCTTCAGTGGTATTGGCGTCCGACAAGGAGGCGGTGACCGTGGGGGTGCGGATGGTGGTGATGGTCTGGCGGCAGTGACGATAGGAGAACTGGCCTTGGGCATGGACAGTTGGCAGTTATTCCTTCCGGGGTTGAGTGCGAGGAGGGCAGCAGCGCTGTCTTAGTGGTGGGAGGCCGGAGATTCAGGGTCACTGGCGCGGGACGCGGACGGGCGCAGACGGGCTTGCCTATGGCACCAGTGGCGTGCGGCCACCATTAATTAGGGGGAGGGAAGTACAGCTGGGAGGTAGGAGCGTGAAAACCGGCAGACGGTAGGGGCTGCAGGGGCAGCAGCAGCAAAAACAGGCGGGGAGCGCGGGAAACAGGAACGAAGGCAGAGGAGGCTCAGGGGGCCAAAAAGATGATTAGAAAATAAGCTAAAAAAGATTTAAGGCAAAAATAGAAATACCACAAGACAGCAGATGCATACCCCTGCCAGGCGCAGAGGCTCAGTCAGCAGAGCTGCATGGGCGTAGAGCTGGGTCTTTGACCAGGAGGTCAGAGGTCCTGCTCCATAGACATCAGTTCAGGTAGCACATCTATTATTCATATTAAATATAATGTCCAAGCAGCAGTATACTTTTAGAGAAAGATATGACTTACAACTATATTTAAAATAAAATGCACCATAACTTTAAAATGTTGTAATAACATTTAACATTCTTCTGAAACAATATCTCAGCTATACTGTCCTTCGCTGCTTTTATTTTATGCGTACTTGCAGGGCACTTTACAAGGGTCATTTATCCCAATGCAATGACCAAGCACAAAGTCGGATCGTGGAGTGTTTTTATTTTGTTTGTATGGTTTTATGCCAGGCTCCACTACTGAAATCATTGCAACACCGCTTCAGAGAAGCAGGAAACGAGGCCCACAATACTCGACATGCGATAGTTGGAGCTGTCGAACAGTTTGAGGTCGCTGGCTACACTGAAAAAAGAGCTGAACTCTCTTGATGAAGTGGAAGCCAAAATGTCAGTGAGTGTCAGGCAGAGATTCACAGATTGGTGGATACAGCAAAGGCATGATGTGGGTCACAGGCCACACTGGGTTCTCATTTAGCAAGAAAGAAAGGTGCACCAGTGATGCAGATTGCTGGCTGATTGGCCTGGTTGGATCCTCATGTCGCTTCAAGAAAACGACTGTGGCAGTGATTCAGATTCACAGGTCTGGTTGTGTCCTTATATGACTTAAATAAAATTGAAGGCAGATAAGGAATGCAGCGTCATGAAGAAGTGTGGCTCAATGGTTAGAGCGGCAGACCTTGATGCAGAGCGCTGGCCAGGGACCAGGGTTCGATTCCCGCCTCGGCGGGATCGGGCTTAAATTCCTCTGACCGGATATTCTCGCCTCAGTGCCGAATCTAAGCATGGGCCCCACGCTGCAACTCTGGGCAATAGCTTGCTTAGTCTCCACAACGGCCCCCGATACACAAGGGATGCCTAGTTTCACCATGGGATGCGTTTCACCATGGGATGCCAATGAGTGGACACCTCACAAGGAAAAGCCAGGAGGGGTTCCCTTGTGGTAGGAGTACAAGCGCCGGGATGCTTACGGGTTACTGTTCGCGCTATACAAATACAACACATTTACATTTACATTTACATCTTCAAAATATAATTTGTACCATACGGGGAGCAGGATGCGTGGTGGTCACAGGCATCCGAGGGCCATCTGCGTCACAGGAGATGTACGTTAATGCATGGTGCGAGCTCACTGCCTCAGTGACTTATGGGTTGCAGGTGTGTCAACATGTAGGCTCATTCGCCTAACAAAGTTGCTGGTTCCACATGCAGAGAACATGTGTGACAAGGCAGAGTGCAGGCTGACTGACTTCATGATGTCATTGCACTGGATCAGTGTCAGCAATGTCAGCAGCTAAAAACATGCAGAGTTCGGGTGCGCCAGACAGGGAGGACTTTCTAGTCAGATGCTATAAAATTGCCCTGTTTGGAGCGGAAGAGGTTAATTAGACAAATGCTCTGGAGGAACGCAAGAGCTGCCGACTTGTCATTACAGAAATATAGACATGCTCATTATACAATGGAGTCGTACTAAAGGCACAGGTAAAACCCACATATCAAAAATGCTGTAGCCTAGGGGAACACTGGGTCTTACAACCCTACAGTGCAGGCTTCATCATTCTGAACGGGGAATTTCTAAAGGACACCCCTCCAAACTGCACTTGGACAAATGGCCTCCAGTGCACCTACATTGATTATTCTATCTGCAACTTGGATCTGCTACCATACATAGAAAACTACAGCATCAAAACATGTCCTGAAAGCGACCATTGTCCCCCAGGTCACTCACTACCATCGCCTTGAACTTGGAGCATTACGATCCTGCCAACTCTACACATACAGAAGTTTATTCCGAGAACCAAAAACGTCTAAGATGGAGTGATGCTATTAGCACAACGATTATGGGAGAGTGTGAACAGCTAACAACATGGTTCAACCGGCGGTCTTTTGTTGTCACCTCTTAAAGCAATTCAACCAGCCACTGCAACATCATGTCGGATCCAGCAATAAGCAGGCTCCCCTCTCCTCCCAGACAAGAGCTCTTTAAAAAAATCCGAAACGCCTCTCTCAGGACAGCCAGGGAAATTCCTGAATCTGATAATTTAGTGAAGAGCTCAAGAGCTACAAAACTGCACAAAACAATTACAATCTGAAAGAAACAGGTTAGTATTAGATTCCTTATGTTAGAATATCCCCAGGCGTCAGACTGGATCCAGAAAATTTTGCGTAGCAGTACCTCTGCGCATTGGTAGGCGTCGTCTGCCGCTCGTCGTTGGCGCCGGGATGACGTCGTCGGAGTACTTAGACGCCGCCCTCGCGAACTTATGTCAGTTCTTCTTTTTTCCGCGCCAGCAAGCACAGGTCCGGAGAAAGTGGTACCCTTTAGTCACTTTTTGACTAAAGTTTTTCAATCCTTTTTGGATCCGTTTCGAGTCTACAATCCATCGGTGCCGGTAGGGATGCCCGGGTTCAAGCCCTGTGCCGACTGCAACCGACTGATGTCGGTTACCGACCCCCATAGCCGGTGCCTACATTGCCTGGGGCCCAACCACGATGACAAGTCGTGCCCCGACTGTCGGGCCTTGACGTTGAAGGCTAGGCGAAGCGGTCCCGTAAGCGCCTCGAGCTCGGGCAGTCGGCCCGCGCCGCTCGAGGTCCCGGTCCGGAAGGAGGTCGAGGGACTGGTCGCGGGCCTGGAGTCATCACAGCTCGGCGAGTTGACACCACTCGTCGGGCTCCAAGTCCTCAGGTAAGAGGCACAAGAAGTCGAAGAGGCGACATTGCTCCTCTGACTCCCCCCGACGCTCGCACGACGCGGCCGGGGGTTCGGCTGACACCGCCCACGCGTCTTCGCCGGAGACGCAGGCGTCGCGGCCTGCTCCATACCCGACGGTCCCTGGGCAGAACGCGACGCCGGAGGAGATCGACGCCTTCCTCATGATCATGAGGTCGCTCTCTCATCATCGGGTTCCGCGGCGCCTTCGTGCCAAGCGGCCTCGACCGGGAGCCCAAGTGGGTTGGGTGCTTCGACTTCAGTCCCGACGCCGCAGGGCCCCACCGGATCCGGTTCTGGATCCGGTCGCCGCTGGTCGACCTTACGACCCCGCCGGCGTAGGCCCCTAGGGTGTCATCCCCGGCATCGTCCCCGCACAACGCCGTCCCTAGTCCACCCCTCGGTCAGGATCCGGCGTCGGAGCGGCGTCGCTCGACACCGCATTCAGCACCGGCCGAAGAGGAATTCTTCGAGGATCTGGATCCATCCTTTATCCCTGAATTTCAGGACATGGATGAAGAGGGAGGCTGGGGGGGGTCGTCTGAGGACCCCCTGGCACGTGAGTGCCAGTCATATCAGGACAGGACACAGGAACTAGGGGAAGCCAGGGGCCTAGATACCTCCCCAGACACTGGTTTTGTCTCCCCTCCTACAGTGGCTACGGAGGAGGGGGCTGCTTATAGTGTGGTGCTGATGAGGGCAGGAAAGGCCTTGGCTCTTGAGCTCCCCGTCGCAACAGTGAGGTCTAACATCCTCACAGAGGTCCTTAAACCGCAGGTAAGCTCCCCAGAACCTCTACTGCTGTTTAATGAGGCTCTCACAGACGTCCTGTTAAGCACTTGGTCCAGGCCCACTACAGCTCCCCCTGTAGATTGGAACGTCGCTAGGCGCCACCGCCCGGCACCCGGCGACCCTAGTTTCTTGTCCACCCTCGAGAGCCTGGTTATCAAGGCCTCTACTTCCCAATCCGCGTTCCCACTGGCACCACCTGATCGGGAATCCAAGAGGTATGAACAGTTTCTTAAATAAGATGTTCTCCTCCCTTTATTTGGGGTTGCGGTCGGTCAACACCGCACGCCTCTTGGGTCGTTACACCCACTCTTTGTGGGATACGGTTGCGGCCATGCTGCCTGAGTGCCCGGAGGGAGCCTGGGCGAAACTCGATCAAGCCCTCGCGGAGGGAAGAGACGCAGCGCGATACTCTATACGATGTGGACTGGATACCGCAGACTCACTAGGAAGAGCGATTTCCACGTTTGTGGCTGTTCGCCGCCACGCCTGACTGACGTCCGCCAGCTTTTCGGCCGATGTCCAAAACACCCTTATGGACATGCCGCCACCTCTTTGGTGGCAAGGGAGATCATGCGCTGGAATGCTACAAGAACTCCAGGGCTACGGCCAAGTCCTTGGGCCTCTCGGCCTGCGTCCGCAATCTTCTGCCCAGCGCTCCTTTCGTGGCCACGGAAGGGGTGCTCCCACACGTCCTGCCAGCCACGGGCCGCAGACTAACATTCAGCGCAGTGGCGGACGTGGTTACCGTCGCGGCGGTAACAGGGGACAACGGCGCGGTCAGTCCACATCCACCCCCAGTCCGAGCTTTCAGGCCCATTTAACGCCAGTGGGGGTAGGGTTCGCCATCACCTCCTCCACTGGCGCACCATCACATCGGACAGGTGGGTGCTGCAAATCGTCCGAAGGGGCTACTCCCTCCCCTTCGAGGCGACCCCTCCAGCCATGCCACCGCAGTACCACCGCGTGTCGGGGGATCACTTGCAAATTCTGCAAGAGGAAGTTTCAGCCCTCCTGGCAAATGGGGCCATTGAGCGCGTTCCTGGGCCAGAAGTAGGACGTGGTTGTTACTCCCACTACTTTCTAGTTCCCAAGAAGGGCAAAGGGGGCCTACGCCCTATCTTGGACCTAAGGAACGTCAACGGCTTCCTCCGGAAGGAGAAGTTCAAGATGCTGACTCTGGCTCAGGTCTTAGCTGCCCTGGACCCGGGAGACTGGATGGTAGCGTTGGACTTGCAGGACGCATATTTTCACATCCCCGTCCTGCCGGCGCTACCTGCGGTTCACGGTAGGCCACGAGCACCTTCAGTTTACCGTGCTCCCCTTCGGCCTTACCAGCACCCCACGGGTGTTCACGAAAGTGATGGCGGTAGTCGCAGCTCATCTGCGCAGGTTAGGGGTTTCAGTCTTCCCCTACCTCGACGACTGGTTGTTGAAGGCGGGCTCGCCCCAGACAGTCGTCAGCGACCTCCAGACTTCGGCCGACCTCTTGCACCTGCTAGGGTTCTCCATCAATGTGCCGAAGTCACACCTGTGTCCCTCTCAGAAGCTCCTCTTCATCGGAGCGGTTCTAGACTCGGCGGAGTTTCAGGTTTATCCTTCGGAACAGCGGGTTCGGGATATTCAGGCTCTGATTCCGATCTTTCAGACGGTATCCTGAGTCTCGGACAGGTTGACGCTGCGGCTTCTGGGGCTGATGGCATCCTGCATCCTTCTGGTGCATCACGCCCGGTGGCGGATGCGGGCTCTGCAGTGGGACCTGAAGTTTCAGTGGGCCCAGCATCAGGGCAACTTGTCCGACCATGTCTTGATCTCGGAGGGCACTGCAAGACAGTTGCAGTGGTGGTTCACGGACCACGATTGGGTCAGCGGCAGATCCCTCTCCCTACCCCAACCGGAGCACGTAGTTGTGACGGACGCGTCCCTCCAGGGCTGGGGGGCCACATGGGACAGGCGGAGATCAGAGGCCTCTGGTCTCCAGCGGAGTCCCGGCTCCACATCAACCTTCTGGAGCTGCGGGCGATACGGCTTGCACTGAAGGCATTCCTCCCCTCTGTCGAGGGAGTGTAGTGTAGGTGTTCACGGACAACACCACCGCTATGTGGTACTGCAAGAAACAGGGTGGGTGGGGTCGTGGACCCTATGCCAGGATGTAGTGTAGTTCCTATATTCCCAATAGGCTCTGCGCATTGGAATAACATAAACGATAGTTTAGAGGTAGGACTGAGGTCCACTAGGGCACTATTAAATATGTTAGACTTAATTGTGTGTGCCAGCCAGCTCAGAGGTCACTAGAAACTTTCTCGAATAAACAAGAAGGCGTTAACTTTCCTGGATAGACAAGAAGGGATTAGCTTCTGACAACCATATCACATGACAACTTTGTTCCCCCTGCAATAAGGAATATCCCCAGAGTCGCGGAAACAATAGATAGCTATTTTACTCAGTCAATCGTGCAGGCTTCGTTTCACCAGAAATGCAGAGAAATAGAGAAACAGGCGTTTTCAATAAAAGGGTTATTTATTGAGCAGTCTTCTTTCTCATGCAAGAGAAATGAATTGCCACAATTGCAATACTTGTCATAAAGTAAAGTGCCTACAGTAAAAGGAGTATTATGAAATAATACTGTAAAAGCATTTATATGGTTTCTAAGCCATAAGATACCTAAAATGGATAAAATACATACAATGATAAAATAATGACTAAACGTACTGAACTGGTGTTTCTAAGATACGCCTACCCCAGTGTACCTAACCTAAGCCTAGTACGTGGGAAGGAGTAGATGAGTTACAGTTTTTGCCAAGAATCTGAATCAAGAATTCTCTATGGGTCTAATCAGCTCCGTACCTTAGGTATAGAATGAAGGAGGTCTTGTTATCTCTCTCTCAGGACTCGATCTCCCAGAAACCCGCAAGGGTGACCGGAAAACACTGGAGCTGGATTTCTCGGCAGGAGAAAAGACAGTGCCTCTCTCAATGCGTCAGCAGGGAGGGTCGGCTTCCTTCGGCACTCGTATCAGCAGGGCGTCGGGCAAGTAGATAGTCCGATCTGCTCCAAACCACCTGGTGTTGCTTAAGGCAGATGTTGGTATATTTATACCTGGAAGGTGCCGAGTTTGACGTAAGGTTGGACATAAGACGTCACTAAGAACTGGCAGTTCTTTCAGGACTCTCAGTCGTTCTAAGACAAATCAAAACAGAAGCAGGGGGAATTTCCGGGCTGCTGGAGGCTTGGTTTGTTTAAGAACGCGTTGTACTTTCTAGGAGTCTATTGGGTGTAGCCTTGCCGTATTTGGACTGCATTGGCTATGACTTAATATGGATATGATTCTTATGCCTTTATAAGGATATGATTTGTTATAACCACATAAGGGCATAAATGGGGAATATCTAATTAGGGTCCTAGATACATTCACAACAAGGAGGCTCTTCGCCTCTGGCAGTGGCTGGAACATCAGGGCGTGACCCTGGTGGTTCAACACCTGGCAGGTTGCCTGAACGCCAGGGCGGACGAACTCAGCCGTCGGAGCATGATGGATCACGAATGGCGTCTGAACTCGGACGTGGCGCGAGGCCTCTTTCAGCAGTGGGGAGAGCCTTGGTTAGATCTATTCGCCACAGAAGAGAGCGTGCAATGTCATTAGTTCTGCACTTTGAAATTTCCAAGGTGGCACTCGATCTGAGACGCTTTTCGCCCCGAGTGGAGTTGCGGTCTGTTATACGCCTTTCCGCCTATACCACTTCTGCTCAGAGTGCTGAAGAAGATCAGACGCGACCGGGCCCAAGTCATCCTTGTGGCGCCGGACTGGGCACAAAGATACTGGTATCCCGAGCTACTCAGCATGTCTGTCGATCCCCCAATTCGTCTGCCTCTTCAGGTGGACCTTCTGACGCAGCAGCAGGGGACGGTCCTCCACCCGAACCAGTCCAGTCTCCACTTACATGCGTGGAGATTGAGCGGCGGCAGTTGAGGCCATTTGACTTGCCTCCTGAAGTCTGTAATGTGATTCTGGCAGCCATGCGTCCCTCCACAAAATCGGTATACGCCTGCAGGTGGAACAAATTTGTGGCATGGTGCACAGCAAAGGCTGTGGATCCCCTTTCTGCCCCTCTTTCAGAGGTTCTCCTCTTTCTTCTTTCTCTTGCCCAGCAGGGCTCTGCTCTGGGCACTCCAAAGGGCTATCTCTCTGCCATTTCCGCCTTCTTAAGGCTCCCTGATCAGCCCTCTTTGTTCAAGTCCCCAGTTGTAAATAGGTTTTTGAAGGGCATCACTCATATGTTCCCTCCTGTTCCTTTCGTGATGCCTCAGTGGGACTTGAACCTTGTTATGACTTACCTGATGTGCGCTCCCTTCGAGCCACTTCATAACTGTCCTCTGTGCCTCCTTACTCTTAAGACTGCATTCCTGGTTGCCATCACATCTGCCAGGAGAGCGAGTGAGCTCCAGGCTCTTTCTTCTCAACCGCCTTTCCTTTCTGTCCATCCGGACAAAGTTGTGTTGCGGACGCGACCCTCTTTCCTGCCCAAGGTAGTCACAGCCTTCCACATCGGGCAGTCCGTCACCTTGCCCACCTTCTTTCCGCATCCCTCGAAAGAAGAAGAGAGGCTCCACCGTCTGGACCCAAAACGTGCGCTCTCATTCTATCTGGACCGCACTCGCCAGTTCCGGGTGGATGATCAACTCTTTGTTGGTTACGTGGGCGCTAAGAAGGGACAGGCGGTGCACAAACAGACCATTTCTCTATGGGTCGTCTTGTGCATCAAAGCTTGTTACTCTTTGGCTCCCACTCGGGCCACGGCAGCTACTACTGCCCTGGGTCGGGGAGTCCCCTTGCAGGACATGTCAGGCAGCTACGTGGGCCTCGCTGCACACGCTCGCAAGACACTACTGCCTGAACAGCCAAGTCCGGAAAGATGGCTTTTTCGGCCGTTCCCTTCTCCAGGACTTCCTGGTGTGATCATTGGTTCGAAGACCCACCACCGGGGTTGGTATTGCTGGGGTATCTATTCTCAGGTAAGGAATCTAATACTAACCTGTTTCTTTCAGATGCACAAGTTACCTTCGGTAACGATATATCTGTAAGAAACAGTAGTTAGTATTAGATTCCTTACCGCCCCACCCATCCTCCCTGTTCTGCGAACCGATATCTAGGGTTAAGGTCATCCCCCTTTCGGGGCCGTAGTTTTCATGGCACTAGGGTTGGTTTTTATCATGGCTCTGCGTTTCTGGCGCGAAAAAGCTGTGTATAAAAACTGACGTCGGTGCATGAGGGCGGTGCATCTAAGTACTACGACAACGTCATCCCGGCACCAACGACGCCAACAATGGACGCGGAGCCGCAGACGACGCCTACCGACTCGCAGGGTTACTGCTACGCAAAAATTTCCGGATCCAGTCTGACGCCTGGGGATATTCTAAGGTAAAGAATCTAATATTAACTACTGTTTCTTACAGATATATCGTTACCGAAGGTAAGTAACTTGTGCGACGGGCTTGTTGAAAAGATAAACAGTATCTTCAGCAACTTTGGTGCTCCCTCCACTACGCAAGCAAGAGCCGGAACACCAGAAATGTCTGGGCACTAGTAAATAACCAATCTAATGGAAACTGTAGCATGGGAAGCGCAAACATTGCTGAGAAAGATTGGGCAACCTTTCTTTCCGGTCACTTCCAGGTGGATGAGCGGAAGGCATCTCCAGCGACAAACCCTCCCTGGGAGTGGCAGGTGGTCCCAGCAAGGTGCACAGTAAAACCCAACAGAAGAAACCTCCATCTCCTCCTTAAAGCTGGCCATAATTCTAACTGAAGCCAGATTGACAGGACCTCTGGGCCCAAATGGCCTGCCATAGCCCCTGTTCAAAAAGAGCATACCCTTCTGGTCCAAGCAGCTAGCCAGCCTGTTTGTTTACTCACTCGAAGCTCAACCATACCCGATTCTTACATTGGCACGATTATCCAGCCTATTCATAAGTCTGGCTCAAGATCAGCTCCAAGTAACTACAGGCTGATAGCATTATTGGACAATGAGCAAGGTTTTTGTCAGCCTGTTGCTGGAAGACCAGAAGAGTTGGTGCGATTCAAAAGGACTGCTACCTAAAAATCAAACCGGGTTCTTCTCAAGTTCATGTACAATGACCAGTCTCGTAGCTTTATCCATCCTCATTGACAAAGCAATTGCATCTGCTACGGCGCTTTTCTGCTGCGTTGTGGATTTTAATTGAGCATTTGACCATGTACCAAGTGAGTCCCTCTGGGCCAAGCTATCCATCTAGGGAATACTAGCCTATTGCTGGAGCCTATCATTCAAGTTAAGATTGACACTTGGCGGCTCACAGATTTGCAACCGTTTATATGCAGACAACCTCGTTCTATTCAGCCGTACAAGAGTCGGACTGCAACGGTTGTTAAACATTCTATACAGTTACGCCATCATGAACAAAATGGAGGTAAACCTAAAGAAAACCCAAGTGGTCATATTTGCAGGAAGCTGTACAATGGTGGTGGCTGGTAGTATGGCAATGCCCAAATTCCAGTTGATAAAACCTACAGGTTCCTGGGAATCCACATAGACTCAAGGGGCACACTAATTAAACATAGTTAGGAAATTGCCATGAAAGCTAACGCTCTTCGAGTTAGCCTCTCTAAGCTCTCCAAAAAACTGACTGGCCCCAATTTAGCTTCAATGCTGGAAGTAATGCGAGCCAAGATGGGTCTCAAACTGTCATATGGTTTTGAGATCCCTCTTGGCAAGCCCATACTTAACACATGATCAAAATTTATAAAAGGGTGCTTCGGCTGCCAAAAACCTAGTCTGCTGCTCAGATCCGACTCAAGCTAAGTCTCGTAAACTATGCTTTGCAAAGCACGGTGCCTTTCTCAGCCTTTCCTTTAAGCTGAGACAGTCCTTGTTGTGGACTGTTTTCAGTGCAAATAACCCTGATGGGTCACAGTCGGTACCTCAAAGAATGCAGGCTTCAACTATCAGCAAAATACCTGTGGTCTCTCAATCCTGGCAAAAAAGCATTTAACCCCTTCGATGCTGATGACGAGCTCAGCTCGTCATCAGCCACGGGTGGCGTGTGCTGATGACGAGCTGAGCTCGTCATGTAACTCGTAAAAGGGAAAACAGCCGCACAGCGCAAAAATCACCGCAGCAGCGATGCGGTTAAACTAAGCATTAAGAAGCGAATTGTTATTTGTAACGCGCCCAATCACCTGCAGGTCTCTAAGCGCTTATGTTCCAGAATGTTAGATAGAGAGACTCTAGCCAAACATAAGCACGGATGGGCAGTAATTAATTCTTACCAGCTGGCCCCTACCCTGCTACACTAGGCTTTTTTTTAACTCCTTACATCTAAAACAAAGATTATTGGCCCTCAGGCTGAGCGAGTGGCTCTTCTTGAAACATCTACCTTCACGGCTACGCTCCTCAGATGATCTTGTGTGCAGGAGATGTGGCAAATCAGATGAATCTATGGAGCATGGTGTATGCATTAGCCCAGCACTGTTGACCCTGCATAGAACAAAGTCCAGACCTGTAGGCAGGGCATCATTGCTGCCTTGAACCCAGAGAACACAGCTTTCAAAATTAGCTTTACGATTTTCATTCATCTGGCTTATCAGTTTATGGTCCCCCAAACCTCTAATTCAATTAAGACAAATTGAGGAACCCGCCACTGCCGGTTTTAACCGAATGCTCACAAAAGCAGAAGTTGCGGGCGCTAGTCAATCACTCGAACTGGAGGATTGGCTATTCCTTCTTCATCATTATCTCAGAGCCATCCTGATTTCTTAGATTAAATTGTAGTAGTTCACCTCTGATCCTTTTAGCCTTTCTAGACTCTTCTTTTTACACTATCTTACCACTGGACGGATGATGAGCTGGGCCACTTAGATTTTAATTTCTAAAAGTGAACCACTTCAGTGACCTAGCACCTGGCCTTGCTCGTTTTGTGCAATCAGGTAATTATCGCTGTCCATTTCCACTGTAACGATCTTATGTTCAAACCTATATAGAATAGTATACAGAGGGTTATAGGTCTCCCCCTTGGACTCTCTGCACATTTGTTGTGTAGTTTTAAAATTGTATCAGAGGAGCGATTACAATGAGAAAAATATGGATCAGGAAACTGAAGTGATCATATGTAATGGATCCTCACAGGAGGCTCATCTAATCCCTGGAGGCCGCCCCTGCTCCCTCTACATCTGCAAAAACCTTGGGAGTCCTAATCAACAATGACCAGACCATGAAAAATCAAATTGGCTCTGTGATCTCTACCTGCTGCTTTCAACTAAGGAAAATAAGGAAAATCAGCAGGTTCCTCTCTCAGGAAGCAAAAACACAGGCAGTATTTGCCATGGTGATATCCCACATCGACTATGACAACTCCCTTTACCTGGGCATCCCGGCTCATCTCACCCACGGCCTTAAAATGGTTCAAAACCAGGCGGCCAGGCTGATCCTTCCAGAAAACAGGCGTCAGCATATCACCCCTCTTCTGAAGAAATTACATTGGCTTCCACAAACCAGAGATGCGCCTTAAAGGTAGGATGCATCATCTTCAAATCCCTGAACAGCAAAAGCCCTAAATTCATGAACAAGCTGATCAATAGATACGCTCCTACCCACAACCTGCGATCTGCTCATATGCACCTCCTGAACGTACCATTTTTCAGGTTAAAACGCGCTGGGGGGACAAGGTTCGCCACCCTAGGCCCCATATTATGGAACTCCCTCCCTCTTGAGACCAGATCCTGCACAAACATCATGAGTTTCCGCAAACACCTAAAAACTTGGCTATTTAAACAGGCATATTAGTAGCACCTTGTCTAACACCTTCAGAACAGCGCCAAGAAACCAACCTGGTGTACGTGCGCTATACAAATAAAGTTTAACATAACATCAAGGAGGGTCGGCACATTCTGTATAGGTCTGACTATTTTTTGATTTATTTCAGATGCTTAAAGTTGCATTGATCCAGTGAGGGTGCAGCTCTTTTCTATTACTTACTGTGACACATTTTGCTATTTCTTTTTTCATGTTTTTTCAATGTTTTACAATGAATATTTGCTAATGTGCTTTTATGATTTATTTTAAATCGAATAAAGCTTGATTGAACAGGAGTCGTACTCTAGAATAAAACAAGAATATTTATCCTCTAATTTTAATCCAGGATGCAAACTAAAATACATGAGATTTCATTTTTTGCTGATACTGATAGCTCAAATTGAGGGGTCTTGAAACATTAATTGTTTACCCTCAAAGGCCGTCAGTAATTATTAAGAGAAGTAACCTATGGCACTGAAATAATGAAAGGTTGTGACATCCCTGCTTTGAACAAAATACAAATAAAAGTTAACAAAAAAGTTTTTCATATCCAACAATGTGCATCGCCAGCTCAGGTGTGACTAGAGTTTGGCTTACAAAATCAGGACTTTCGGAGCAAAGACGCCTTCATTAAATTATGTTGGAGGTTACGTGCTTCTGAAAGCGGGCCCATAGACCAACTATGCTGGAAAGAAATAGGCAGACAAAAAGAAAAGAGGATACCCGGATCCTGGGGTAGTTATTTAAACCAGGTGATAGAGGATCTGTCTGCTCAAGACATTTGGGAATCTCAGCATAGGGAAAAAGGCTTTTAACAAATTAATTAACACCACAATAAAACTATTGTCTCACTCAACGGATGAGAACACCTTTCTCCTAAGACGGCATGCCTGGACGGTTGTCAGCTCATATGGAAAAAGGAAGCCACAGGAATATTTATCAGCCTATTTCTCGCCTACCCTAAAACATCAATTTATGAGGCTACGTCTTGGCATGTGGGAAACAAATGATTTAATCCCAGCATGGAAGGGTAAAAGTGATAACCGAGACTGCAGACTTTGTGGATACAAATACGAATCGATTCGACATATTTTTTGTGTATGCCCGAAGTTACTAAAAGAACGGAAGTCACTAATAAAAGCACTTCTGAATAGTATGAACATACGAACGTGCAGGGAAGCCGTAATCACCTGGTTTGACGGGGCCTCAATCCCTCTAGTATGCAGGGGGGTGAAACTTTTAAATGTGTATCTAAAGGAAATTGGCTGAAACTCCGTGGAGATTGCAATAGACTGTCATAAAGACAAGAACTCCCAAATCTTCATTTTAAGCAAAATATTAAATAATTGATGTATAATAGTATGTTTTAGATCAACCGTGTAAAAATTCTACTAATGATTTTACGTGTTTATATAATTATGCACTAGTACTATTATAAATGTCATTGGTGTAATGGTTTTTGTTTTTAAAAGACCGATCACTCAAATAGATAAATATGTCCCAGTTTACTGGATATGCAGAAGAAATACTTGAAACGTGCATTTAATTGGAATAATTGTAGATCTGTCAAAGAGGCTGTAGCCTTTTGTGGTTTTTTTATTGGGAAATTAACTACATTTGTTGATTGTTCATTGTCGTCTTAAGGAAGTGTGATTGAAAAGCAGTACTCATGGAATATTTGAGGATATATTTGTGATGTTAATGTATTTGTTATTGTGATGAATATTTTAATATATTTTATACAATAAAAACATTCATTCATTCACTCTCCTGTCAGGCTAGGCAGCAAGTGCAGGCTTCTGCTCTTAATAGACGTGGTATTTCTGATTTCCTCAAGTCAAGTTGCTGAATTCTGATCTCTGCTTCAGTTGAACAGTGCATCTCCTCTCCTGTTAGGATAGCTTGAGTTGTGAGAAGAGAGGACCTAGACTGTTCAGCAAGGCAGACTGTATCGTTCAACACACCTCTTGCTTCTTTCAGCAGAAGCAGCAAAGTTATTTACCCCAATACAGGGGTGCAGCCTACTCAAATTCCGAGTTTGCCACACACCTTTGGGGAGAAAGAATCAAAGCATAGTGTATTTGGCCACAGCTCAATGGCAGCCATTACGAGGAGTAACTGTTACACTCTCTATGTGTAGTCTCTGTAGACGGTCATTGCCTGCAGCACAAAGCATAGGATGCAGGGGTGCAATAAGTAGCCCAGTCGTTTCTATGTATGATTTCTCTTTTGACCTGGCCAGAATGTCAACGTTTTTCTTCCAGTGTTCTCTTCTAGGTCGCAACTTGACCTCCTGAAACCGCTCCGATTTGCAAATGTGGGTCATTTCTTTTAGCTATTTTAGTCACTAGTGGGTCCCACTTTATTTTGGCGCCCAAGCCTTATTCCATACCGGTCCAACCTTATTCCCTACTAGTCCAACCTTGATCATACACACTGAAGAGCTCAGCCTATAAACCCACTTGCCATGTAACCAAGCAGTCACACGCTCATGTAACATGACCTCGGGGGTGGGGGATGGTAAGTGATAGCCAGTAGGCACTCTCCTCAGTGAGATACAGTTAAAATGTCCTGTACCTCATTCATTGAATCAGCTGCCTACACCATTTGTGGTGATCTAGTCTACACAAGGGGGTGGGCAACGTACACTGTCACTTAGGGCACATCAGGAGACTCTGGATATGGTTAATTTTTACATAACATACAAGATCTGCAAGAACATGAAAATGAGGAGTTGATTATCATGTGAACACTGTGTAAGGGAATCCCTGCAATCATCATCTTCAAATCAGCAATCAAGAAGGCAGTCCTGAAGATCTGATTCTCAGGAAATGGACAGTGTGTACAGATATCGTCTCTGCATTTCATCGTCCCATGGGCAGTACCAAGATTAATTGTGCAGTAGTTGAGTCTATAACTAATCTTCTAAACGTAAGGCACCCCATGGTGCTCAGGGTGACAGTGGATTGCTGTTCAGTTTTTTTCAGAATACTGGCTTCCTTATATCCATCCCTCTACCAACTTGTGTCAATTTTACCTAGACGTTCTCTCCATCAAGAGCTTTTTTTTTTTAATTCCAGAGATAATCCATTTGGCAGTTATATAAAGTAGTGATAATGTCAGATGTGAAGGTTATCGAAATGTGAAATCTGTAAAATTATGCCACGTGTACTGTTTTACAAACTCCACTTAGATGTGTTGCTGTCTGTAGAATACGTTTGTACACTGCTTCACTGTGCGTCCATAATGCTAGTTCAGATACATTTGTCTAAATATGTCCTGGCATATGGTTGTTTTAAATTGGTATTTTATTTAGTTTGTCCAGCAACATTGATATTTTGGCCCGTATCACTTCTTCATCCTTTTTATCTCACTCCTTAATAGTTTAGATTGTGTGAAAATTACATATGGCTATCACAGTTTTCTTTCACCCCAAAATCCAGTTGTTTGTCAATTTAGCATTTAAAATGAACCTTAAGTCGAAGACTTCAGGCATGGCTTTCTGATCTATGTTCCTCAGTTACCCCCAGTTAATTATGATTTTCATATGAGAAAAACGTTTTTTTTTTTTTTAGTTTACTTGATTTTGTATGTAAATGTGATTTCTTCTGTTTTAAGCTTTTGTTTACAATTAAAATGTATCAACGTTTTCCCTTTGGCCTATTTTAATTGTGCAATGCTTTTTTGGGCACTCAAACCGATCTTTTCTTCCTAGATTTTGCAGAAAGTGTTGCAAGGCTGCAGTGAAAGTATGCTGGGGACAGTGGCTCTCACAGCCTGCCAATTCATGGAGGAGCCTGGGATGGCAATCCAGACCCGAGAGTCTCCACATCCTTATAATAACAACACTAACTTTGAGGTATGAACTAAGTTTATCGTTTGGAACAGTTTTCATTAACTTTACTTTAAAATAAAGTATTCATTATTTTTCTAGTCAGGTTGGTTTAGCATGGCATTCCAGTAGTGTAAATGATACAGCAGTGTCCAGCTTCTAGAAAGCCTTGGAAACAATCTGTGAATCAGTTTGTCAGTTGTTAATATCATGTCTTTTCCTTTTCGCTTCCATCAAAAATATTGCAAACAAGTTTTGTACAGCTTGAAACATGGGACCGCCTGCAACAAGCAGCAAATTGATTCATACTAATAATTATTTCTCCTTTACTCTTATACTGCTTTACTACGCAATTGTTAAGCAGTACCCGTGTGTAACCTTACGGGTGTGCAAGGAGAGAAGGAGCCAATACTGATGTATAGAACAACACTATTTAATGGGATTGCTTTACATAGACAGTTCAGAGCGACTCAGGATATTCGGTTTGCTTCCTGCTTTGTCTTCGGTGTTCTTCTCCGTCTGCTCGGTTTCTCCCAATCACACCGTCTCGCCCGGTTATAGGAAAGAAAGGAAACGTGGCAGTTAGTTCATTGCTCAAGTTTACAGGCTGGTAAAGGGGGTAGGGAGTGAGGGTAACATTCGTGAGGAGTGGTCGACCCAATCAACCGTCACCATCAGCGAACGTAAAAGAACACTAGCCCGAAATGTGGAGTGGAAAGTGCTCAAAAGTAAAACTGGTGCCCTGGAACGGCGGTCCCTCCCGCTTCCTTCGTTACCCAGTTCCCCTCTTGTTAAAGCGTAGGAGTTTTTTAAATCGCCGCGTACCTGGCTGAGCCAAGCGTCTTACTGCGCGTGGCTGGGTGATGCGTGAGGACGGTGGCCTCCTGGCTTCTCCCTCGGCGTGACGTCCGGGTCTCCCTCTCGCTCCAACGTTCCGTTGTCGGCTCTTCTCGTCCCTGCTTCTCTGGATCTTTCCTCCAAGTCCTCTTCGTCGATCCCTTTCTCCCCAGGTCGGTTTCTTCTCCTTGGCTCGATGACGCCTCGGTGCACCAACAGCTCCGCGTCTTCCGTGTCCGCCTTTTCTTCTGCAACAGCCAATGGGGATAGGCCGACGTCCTCTGACATCAGGGGGTTGGATTCACAGTCAGGAAGTCCAGGCTTCCCTTAAAGGGCCCGGACCAGTCCTATAGGGGAGACGGAGAGTCAGTCACGGGGAACAATAAAGGTGGCTCCGTGACACAGTGTCATTTTTAGCGTTGCTAGTTTCTTGGTGGCTGCCGTACGGAATAATGCTAAAAGAATAGCTGTTCGTAATCGTCCTGTCTGATCTTTTACTCTCTTAAGATGGTATATAACTTTTTATCATGGAATTTTATTAACAGTGTATAATGTATGATAAATTGCACTTATGATAGTATGGATTTGGAGGTATGAACTGTTTTATATTTGCTTTTATGATTTTAAGTAATCGAATAAAGTGTTTTTGACTGACTACTCAGTCATAACTAACATTTTGTTCTGACTATTTTCTCAAACGAAGTCTTAGAAAAAAACTTCTGCATCTTACCCGTCAAATAAAAAAACAGTACTTGGACATTGCTTAAAAGGTCCACACAGTTTTTTAATTCTGAAAAATACTCATACTGATGATGTATCAGAATCATGATGATTTAGCTAGTATTGTTACTCACTTGAAAAAATCACTTTTGTCAGTTCAGTTATCAATCAAGGCCAAATGATGGAATAATTATGGATCAGCTTGGCTTTCTCCCCTATTCACAAATGGAAAAGGGTCCTTTGATGCCTCCTTTCTGTGTGGGAATGTGTTACCACTGCATGTTTGAAGCTGGTAATACATGAATGTTTTGCAACTGGATTTCAGTCGCAAAACATATATACATACCAATTCCTTTGCGGTGTTTGAAGGGATGCCCTAAACACATCCCTTCCAAATACCTATTCAGCATTTGGTTGCAAGTCAAAATTGAAATTCTGTAACATGGTACCAAATTTCAATTTGAGTGTTGTATAGTGTTGGACAGAATTTGCGAAGTTTGATTCCACCAAATCATGCGAAATTGCATGAAAATTCTGCGAAATTCCACAGTTGGGTGGAGTAGACATTTGGTGCGATTTTCTCAATGCTAAATGAACCTAAAAATAGATGCGAGAATGTATTTTGCCTAACAGAATTTTGCAGTCTCTGTGCGCCCTTACATATTCTGCAGTATTTTAATTTTTAATCACTGCACAGTATATAAGAGCACATAGGGTTATGCAGTGATTTCTAAACATGACAGGGAAGAGAGAGCAGTTCCTTTATGTTTAGAATCCACTGCATATTAAAGTATTTAATTTTATCAGCAGGGCAGTTGGAATTTATCAGTAATTCCGTGTTACAATAGTAACGCGGAATTACCAACTCTCTCTGATTCCACGTGCGGAATTAAAAAATTCCACCCAGGCCTAGTTTAGCACATATCAAAAGGCATTTCTTCTGTTGCATGTGACCTGATTCTGTGAATCGAACTCTTTGCAAACACAAAATGCGTTAGTACATACGGTGTGTAAAATATTGTCTTTGCATTTTTGCCTTTCTCTGCCTTCCTTTCCTGAACCTGTTTATGTTGGCTCTTTTGACTGCACTTTTTCCCAGTAACCAGTGGTAAAGTGCTTATGCCCCCTCCCTTAGTAGTGGTAAAATGGGCTTACACCTGGTTGGTAGATTTATTTTTTTATAAGTCCCTACTATATGGTACTGCATGTACACAGGGCCTGTAAATTAACTGCTGCTAGTGAGCTGCAGCTCTCGTGCCATCCACTAAAGTAGCCTTTAAAAGCATGTCACAGGTCTGCCATTGCACCTTGTGTGTTCAGTTTTAAACTGCCATTTCAACCTGGCTAAATAAATCTTTTGCGACACCTAAACCATCCTTTTTAATACTTATAAGTCACCCCTAAGGTAAACTGCGTTGGTGCTGGCGAGGTCGGCAATGGAGTCGCTGAACTGAGCCGGGGATCCGGGGGGTCTGTAGATGAGTGTTCCTCTGAGGGTGGTGTTGGGGTCAGTGTGGATCCGGAAGTGCAGGTGTTCGGCGGCGTTGAGGGTGTCGTCTGCGTGGGTGGCGACCTTGAGGGTGGACTTGTGGACGATGGCTATTCCTCCTCCGGTTCCGCTGGCGCGATCCCTGCGGGTGATCTTGTAGCCGTCCGGGATGGCTATGGCTAAGGCAATGTCGGGAGCTGAGGTGTCGTTCCACCAGGTCTCGGTCAGGAAGGCCACGTCTGCGGCGGAGGTGTCGAGCAGATCCCAAAACTCGATGGCGTGTTTGCATGCGGAGCGGGTGTTGAGGAGTATGCAGCGGACGAAACTAGTAAGGCATTTGCAGCTCTTAGAATTTAACTGTACCCAATTAGCTGACTTACCCGGAGCATCTGGTAAAGGGCTCCACTGCTGATCACGCTCTCCTTGCTAAAAATTGTGCTTTTAAGTCACGCTCTTTTCATGTAATAATTGTGTTTTTTAATGAAATAACGATCACTGCGCCGTGCCTTTTTTCACTCACCCCTTTTCCCCGGTCCATCGCTGAGCTTCTCTCAGATTGTTGTGGAGGGAACTGGGAAATCTTGGAATGCAGGAAGTGACTAATACTTCCGGTCGTGGGACGGAGGTTAGCAGACTAGTGCTTTTTCCCTGACCACCTTAAAAAGCAGAAGCATTTCCTCACGCGCTGCGGACAAAACTAGTAAGGCATTTGCAGCTCTTAGAATTTAACTGTACCCAATTAGCTGATTTACGCAGAGCGTCTGGTAAAGGGCTCCACTGCTGATCACGCTCTCCTTGCTAAAAATTGTGCTTTTAAGTCACTCTCTTTTCATGTAATAATTGTGTTTTTTAATGAAATAACGATCACTGCGCCGTGCCTTTTTCACTCACCCCTTTTCCCCGGTCCACCGCTGAGCTTCTCTCAGATTGTTGTGGAGGAAACTGGGAAATCTTGGATTGCAGGAAGTGACTAATACTTCCGGTGGTAGGACGGAGGTTAGCAGACTAGTGCTTTCCCCCTGACCACCTTAAAAAGCAGATGCATTTCCTCACGCGCAGCGGTCGCGCAAAAGGCAAGCCCGTCTGCGCCCGTCCGCGCTCGACCCGCGGCCGAGGCCCAAAACGCTGTCTGTGCCATGCCAAAATACACTTACACCAGGGAAGAACTATATTCTCTCAACACACAGGTTAAGGGCTGCAACATCATACCGCCCATATAATTACACGGTAACACCCTCACCTGTGCCACATGCAGACGCGCCATAAACCCGGAACCTAAACCTAAGGGGCGTATAATCTACCACACAAGACCAATAACTCACAAAAACAGCTCCAGTGCGGTCTTTTAAACGTCAGATCACTATCAAAGCATGCCCTGCATGTGTATGATCTGCTAACAGACCACGCCTTTGACTGCCTCTTTGTCACTGAAACATGGTTGCCAGACTGCTCTAACCCAGACATTGTGCAGGCACTTCCCCAAGGCTACACCATCGCCAGGCTAGACAGAATTGGGAAAAAGGGAGGAGGGATAGCCATTATCTACAGAGATTTTCTAAAATGCTTCACATCGCACTCCACTGAATTAAAAGATGCAGAAAACCTCTACTTCAAATTCAAAATCAACATTTGCCGGAGTACTCGTTTACAGACCTCCTGGACCAACCGGTAATTTTCTAGACACCATTGGAGACTTTCTGAGCCCTCTGGTGGGTCGTTACTCTCACTTCACGATCTTGGGAGACTTCAACCTACACTTAGAGGTAGATGAATGCCCTAACGTTAAAACTTTTAAGGAAATTACCTACTCCCTAGGCCTAGAAATCCAAAACAAAGGGCCCACACACACAGCAGGACATACCCTTGACGGGATATGTACCAATGCCACCAACATAATAACGACCTCTCCAGACACCCTCACCTGGACTGACCACAAACTTATTCCCTTTAGATTAATTTATGATAATGGACATATTATGGAAAAACCCACCACCAAGATCCCCACACGTAATTGGAATAATATGCTTGCAAATCCCAACCTTCAGATCCTGGCAAACTCCACTAAACCTACCCTGACAGGCGACCCTGACATCGATAACGACCTCTTCAACAATCGGATGCTCTTCATATTTAACACTCTAGCCCCTATGAAAAAAGCTAAGACCATAAGACACAAATCAGCCCGTGGTTCACCCCCCAACTGAAAGTCGTGAAAGCCCAGTGCAGACAACTAGAAAAGCTATGGAGGAAACAATATGAGGTCGAAGATATGAAACGTTTCAGAACTGCCCTCAATATCTATCACCTACAAATCAAAACCGAGAAGAAAATGCACTTTACTAATCTCATCAAGTTAGCTGAAGACAACCAGAAAATCATCTTTAAAATAGTTAAATCCTTCACAAACCCGGCCAGCCTAGAATGTAAAATACCTCTGTCACAGAAACTGTGCGATGACATCGCAGTGTTCTTTGAAAACAAAATCAAGGACCTCAAAAAAGACTTCCTCGACTATTCACCCCAACACCCCACAGCCCCAGACTCAGGAACTAAAGAGGAACTTAAGGAGTTCAAAGAAATCAGCCTAGAAATATCCAGGAAGGCTATCCTCTCTTGCAAATCGGGCTCCCCTTTTGATCCTTGCCCGCCAAAAATCCTACATTCATTAGTGGACATAGTAAACCCTGTCATTAACCAAATTATCAACACAACTTTCATACTCGCAAAAATCCCTGACCTCTGGAAAACGGCCGCTGTCAAACCCCTCCAAAAAAATAAACTCTCGGACCCCACCACTCTCTCCAATCTGAGACCCATCTCCCTCCTCCCCTGTTAACACTCAACTGAATGAGTTTCTGGAAAGCTCAAACATCCTACACCCCAAACAATCTGGTTTCAGGCCGGGACATTCAACAGAATTGGTGCTGCTCCATACCGCTGACACCCTCAAGTTCGCACTAGATCAGGGAAGGGAGGCAGTACTGATTCTGTTGGATCTGTCCGCGGCCTTCGATACTGTCTCCCATCACATCTTGTTGGATAGATTGAAGAACGTCGGTATAAACCGCAAAGCCCTCGCCTGGATAACATCTTTCTTGGAACAAAGAAACCAGATTGTCACACTGGACAGCTCCAAATCAGAGGGTAAACTGCTTTCTTCGGGCGTCCCTCAGGGTTCCTCCCTGAGCCCGACCCTCTTTAACCTTTATATGTCTCCCCTTCTTTTACTAATTGATTCCTTCAATATTGAATCAATTGCGTATGCTGACGACACCCAATTGATCCTCACCCTAGATAAACATTCCACCGAAGCAGAAGAAAAATTCCATCTCTGCCTTACCGCAGTCATGAAGTGGGTGGAAGCAATTCATCTCCGATGCAACAGCTCTAAAACCGAAATCATGCTGTTTGGAAAATCTAATGATTTCAATTCCACCCTCTGGTGGCCCTCAAACTCAGACCCCCCGCCCACCACGGTAGACAGTGCTAAAAACCTAGGCAGTAAACTTGACCCCACACTTTCCTTTTACAAACAAGCACTCACTGTGGCAGGTATGTGCTTTCAAACCATAAAAACTCTAAGAAAATTCTTCGATCTACTCCCACTGCATGCTAGGAAGACCGTGGCAGTGGCACTTGTCCTGTTGCGCTTGGACTACTGCAACAGTCTATAAGCAGGAACAAAAAAGACAGTGGTAAAAAGACTGCAAGTAGTCCAGAACTCTGCTGCAAGGTTGGTACTTGGGCTCCCTAAGCGCGCCCCTTCAGTTGAGGCACTAAAGACCCTCTACTGGCTACCTATCCATAAAAGGGTCCTGTTCAAAGTCCTAACCATTACACATAAAGCCATAAATGAAACTGGCCCACAATACCTGAGAGTCAATATTAGGCACTACAAAACCAAACGAATACTACGGTCTACCTCAGAAAATCTCCTCACCACCCCCAGCTTCAAATTGAAAACCCGGGGAGGCAAAACCTTGGCAGCACTTGGTACAAAGGGCTGGAACACCCTGCCTTCACAACTCAGACACACCCAAAACGAACCCACTTTCAGGACACTCCTAAATACTTGGATCTTTGACACCCTCGACAATCAAATACTGTCACTAATATGACCCGCCCTACCATCTTTTTGCTGCTCGCTCCCCCCCTCTTCTTCTTCTCCTCCTCGCAAATACTTCTGCTGAAGTCCGAAAGCGCCAAGATGCTCCTTAAAGTGAACGTCGCGCTATACAAAAAAAACCCATTCATTCATTCAGGTGGTTGGGTCCAGTCCTTGGAGGTTTGGTGGTTCTATCGCAGGAGAAGCTGCACTTTGCGGCAGAAGAAGGGTCCGTGGGTCCGTTGGATAGATTGGCTGCCTGGAAGCAGGTGTGGTTTCGGTCGGCGCTGAGTGCGTGGAGGGTGCTGGCGTTGTAGTGGATTCTGGTGTTGTGGCGTTTGCGGGGTCCAGGGGTTCTGGCACTGGGCGCGGTCAAGGCGCGGACGGGCGCAGACGGGCTTGCCTTAGGCGCACCCGCTGCACGGCCGCACAGCATCCCCCATTATAAGGGGAGGTCAAGGATGTGGGCCCATTACTGCGCAGGGCAGCGCCACATTCCAAGAATTCAAGTCTTGTTATAAGACCAAGCAGAAAAAGGGCAAGCAGGATTAGTCCCAGTCTCACCATTCTCTGACCGAGAAGTCATGAGGATGTATGGATGCCTGTTAGTCTTGCTCCCGGTTCCACACCGAGGAGCTGATTCCGCAGCTGATGTAGATGTACCAGCAGTTTTCAAAGCCATTAGCAACATTGCAGATGATTAAGGCTTTTAAAGAAGCTCCCTTAAGTGTGAAATTGAGTCCCAAGAATCCGCTGAGGCTTCTATCTGGGTTACCACCACAGGTCTGCTGTCTTTGGTTCCTCTCCGAACCGGGGTAACCTTCCAATCTGTCACCAAAATCCACAACGCTCTCTTTGACATGAACACTGGTCTGATGCTGCTAGAGAAAGACTATGTTCTTATAGTTCTTTCTCCGAGCCAAATTCATCTTATCCTGACCCCATAATGATGCACCTAGACCAAGTCCAATCAAAGTCCGACAGAACCAGGCCTCTGCCATGGAGGTGCACATCAGCGCTCCAGCAACTTTTTGGTTCCGGCAATGTAGATGATGGGGGCTATTTTCCCCCATTCTATGACGGTGTCAAGCCGTACCTGGACTTACAGGAGGCTAGTGGTTTGGCCATTTCTCAGGACACTGGATTGCGCTTTCCCCTTGGGCCTTCAGTGGCTGAGAGTACATCCTTTTGTTGTGGAGGTGAAACAGGCAGCTATAGTACTTTATTTGCAGTTCCCACTACGACAGTCAAGACTAATGTCTTAACCAAAGGAGTTGAGCAGGGAGAAGAGGCAGAGGAATGTCTATCTCGGTTCCTCAGTGCATATCGCCAAACACCCCATTGCACCACGAGATGCGCCCCGGCACACCTCCTGTTCCGCAAAGTCCCCAGGGACTGCGTGCCGGCGGGCCCTACCTGGATTCCACCGGAGCTGGATCAAAACGCCACTCAGAATAGAAGGCAGCTCACAAATGAGAGAGCGAGTCGAGCTCGGAGAGCCAGGCCTATGTCCCTTGTCGTTGGAGACAAAGTGGTCCTCAAGGACAGGTTGGAGACAAAGAATTGGAAGTATCGCACCGCGTACGAACCCGAAATATGGGAAGTGGTCATTGTTCACGGTACCATGGTGTCTGCAGTAAGAGGCACACGAGCAGTAACCCGGAATCTGTCATGGTTCAAGCGAGTCCCAAGGGAGCGAGACGCCGCAGACCAAACACCAGAAAACAATGAGTATGGGGACGAAGAACCGACGGTCGCTGACACCTCGCAAGGCCACAACCAAGAGGTGGTGACCCAACCAAGATCTGAACAGGCACAGACACCTCGTCAAGAAAATGCCACGGAGAACCTCAGGGGCCCGGTGGAACACACCGAGGAGTTGGAAGCCAGCAGAAGTTCCAGAAGCCAGAGATACAGCTTACGGCCAAATCCTACTTCCAGTCAGAGACTAAGAGACCACGCCTGGTGCCTGGGCAATACCCCAGGGATCACCATAGGCGGGATTGTGTATCCGTAACATTGGAGGGATGTACTGACGGAGCCGCCTGTCCACACACGCACGCATGCATACGCACACCCCGAGGGCGGGCCCGCCCGAGGGTAGCAATAAAGGGGCGCAAGACCGCTCGTGGTCTTCGGCACATATCAGCAGTAAGCGTCTGTGTCTTTTCCTTCAAGTGATTTAGGCCCTAATTAGTGGCATAGGTGTCCCTGCACCCCATAGGGTCACCACACCCACCACCCCCACCAGAACGATCCCCTGAGGGGTACACGCCTGAGACCACGACCCTGCTCCAGGGCCGTGGCGATGTGACCTGGTGCGTCTTCTCCTCCCTTTGGCCCACCGGGTATGTGTGTTGCACACAAGGCTCTTCTGGTATCTGGCTGCTCTGGTTCCTTCACGCCTGCTCCGTCTCTCTCACCGCTCCGCTCCGTGCTCGTCTCCCGCTCTTCTCCTCCTTCTCTGCCTCCCGTCACCTCGTGAGGCTCTTCACTCGGCTCCCGCACTACTTCACCTTCGATGCTGCTGCACACCGTCTTCTCCTCCGGCGTTCTACTTGAGCTGCGCCTTTCCGCATAGATCATTGGCTCCTCTTTCCTGCCTTGCTCCACCGCTAGACTACTGCCCATTTCCGGTGGGGACGGGTCTGGCGTATTCTCCTTTTCACACTTCCGGTCAGCCTCGTACCCGTCCTCGTTACACTCTACTACATGAGCAAGGAGGCCAAGGGAAGATTAACAAGGGTGCTGAGAAATGTACCATCCAGCTGTCTTTCCCTCCCAGTGACAATGCCATCAGGTTCAGTTATTGTTTCTGAGGTCTAAGTTTGATGGGTAAATCTTTGTTCCCACACTTTTCCAAAGAAGAAGATCAAAAACTGCTCATGTCCTGTGGCCTGTATGATTGTGCCACTAAGACCAAAAACATTGTTCTATCAGTGCACCAGCAGTTGTAGCTCACATCTTCATACATTGAGCAGGAGACAAACCTGTTTGATCCATCAATGAACAAAGTCTCAGGGCAGCACAAGACAGGCAAGAGCATTCATGAATAACTGTTTATCATTGTCTTCCATTTGGAGGTGACAAGGTATTTTCCATTACCCAAGGCTTATTCAAGAAAGTTATGAAAACATTGTGACCTGACATTTTGGGTCTCTAAGAAGTGGTAGAAAGGTCACTGCCCATTAAACTTAGTTTTTCAGAATTTTTATCATAATTTGTTTTTTTAATTTACAAAGCAAGAATCAACCAGAATCAACCATTATTATGCAACTTCTAAAGAAGAAATTACAGTATGTGAGCAATTCTTCAAGTTCACATTTCTTCTCAAAATTCATCATACAATTAAATGTCAAATGGCTCCATTTAAAAGAATCTACTTTATCATCATAACATATTCTGGCTCATGATTTTGACAAAACTGGCCAGTGTGTCCAGAAAAGTTCTGGTTTATTCAATTTCTATTACAGAGCTGACAGAAACAGACCTTATCCAGGAAACAATGCCATGCTCTCAATACATGAAGATGGTTGAATCTAATGTTCATCAGTTCGATTTTTCTTTGGCCTGTTTTAGTAATTTGTACTGTTTTAAGATGTCAATGGCTACATAATAATTAAGGAAACAATGAAACTCTTTAATGCTCATGTATGCTATAACCCGAGTTTACTAATTGTAGCCCTGAACAGATTTTTTAAACTTCATAATGGTAGTGTAGATATTATAATACATAGTTCTCAGATTTAAAATATTCAGCCCAGTTGTATAAAACAAAGTGAAACCAAGATTGCAGAGGAGTAGAATGGTCCTACTAGTCCTTCCATTCGGGCTCAGGAGATCTCATCAGGTGTGGCTCTCTGTCTCCGGTACTGGTGCAGGTAGGTGCTCCGGACACGCAAACAAGTGTATGCAGAAGCTGAGTGGGTGAGGAGGGTAGGCCCAGAAGTCCTGCTGGACCCCGGTGCTTGACCAGACCTTGATACAGGGTGAATAGAGGATTGTGTCGACATGAGAAATTGGACTGTACCTCTGGGAACCGGATGGTGGACCTCACTACAGATTTTAGACACTGCTGCTGCATCACATAGTAACTGAAGAAGACACAGGGCTCGGCGGGTTGGCCTGGCATGGCAAAACTATGAGGATGGACATTGAGCCCTGCTGAACACAGTGCACAAAATCAAACCAGGGGCGACTGGGGGTGGCCGATGGAGCCTCTCCAAGAGAACAGCAGAGCAGGTCCTGCTCATCTCAGGGCTCAGAACTCAGAACGTTAATGCCCTGGGAATGATGCTGAGTACATATTTCTTATATCAACAAAGTTAGTGAGTTGTGTGTCCCCTAAACAGACATTTGAGCCCCTGCAGAGGGAGTGGACAGCAACACCCTACTCAGAACAGTAAAATAGGCCCAGATAAGTAGAACTTGCACACCCCTGAAAAGACTGGATCTGAGGAAGGAGTCTGCTTTCTGGGGGCCTATGATTCTGGTTCTGACTCTGTGGGTGGGTGGGGCAGTGCACACTGAGTTATCGGGAACGGGGGGTGGAGTTCCCACCACTGAATAGCACCCCTTTTCACCCACCAGTGGGGTGGCAGAAACGTACTGACTGACACCGGACCTGCAGAGGGCCATGGTCAGGCTGCTTCCCCTCCCAAGCCAGGCAGTTGACCGCTCCAATACAGCTAGGAAAGATCTGACATAGATTGCTAGCGGCTGGACTGCCACCTTTGGGATGAGGCTACCAGACCTACTAGTTGATGAGATCGCTCTAGGAACGATTTCATAGGGTCGAAGCCACCTCTCTCCCCTGGCCCCCACCCCAAGTTGGAGAAGGGGCATATAAGAAAATGACATCAAAGTATCAGGACAGCAGAACCCAGGATAGTGGCATAAAAGTCAAGGAAGGTTCACATGCATTGGGAGATGCTCCTAAGATTGTCTACACTAGGAGGGGATCCTAGCCCCAAACGGGGATACATTTAGCTGCCTGCCTGTATTCAAGCAATACCTCTAGCACTGATGCCCTGTCACATAGTCCTTTCTCGAAGAGCTGTTCTGGGGCATGAGAGAGGACATTTCACCCCTGAATATTGACCTCACAGGGGAGATGCAAATCCCCGACTTGACCTAGTAGACCTAGGGGATATGGAATCTCCTACGGAAAACACCGGGATGAAAGAGAAAAAGTTGAAGACCTCAAACAGGCAATCCTCCTAACTAAGGATCAAAGCATTGACTTACAGAACCACCTGGAGGCCCTGGAAAATTGGTCCTGATGCCAGAAAATCCGTACATGAGGGGTACCTGTGGGAGCTGAGACCTTTAATAGTAAATGGTATGCATGACTACTGTTCATCGCTAATGTGGATAAAGCAGATGGAACTTTAATTAAACTTGGCTGGACTCACAGGGTTGGAATTCCCTCAGCTCAGGGTGCCAAACCATCCAACACCATTGTGTGTGTCAGTGACTTCAAGCAAAAGCAGGAAATCATGGCCCAAACCAGGAAGAAGGGCTTCTTCACTTTTGAGAGGCTAAATGATGGCTTTCCCAAGACTTTATCGCAGTTCACACTGCAGAAGCTGAGATCCTTTACCCTTAACGTTTTGAGGGTCAAACTAATTTCTTACTGATAGGGGTCACCCCTTCAAGCTTATTTTCCAGTGGGAAGGCCAGACTCTCAAGCTGTGGTCGCTCACTGTAGCCAGGTGTATATTAGGACTGAACAGACCTGACTAGCAGAAGCAGATCAGCCTGGCCATAGTCCCTAGGTGCTGCACTATCGTGCATATCAGGCAGGGAATAAACAAACCCAGCGCAGTATAGAAGACTCAGGACCAGACTCCATGCGCCTAAACTTAGGAGACAACCTTCAAAAAACGTAAGTTTCCTCTGAACGACCACATGCTGAACCTCAGCAATTTTATGGTCCTGACAAGCTACGGGTAACAGCCCTAGAGTAGAAGACACAGACCTGAGCCTAGAGACCTGGTGGGGGAGTGGGAACACCAGAAGGATGGGAAGGTGGGTCTGAACAGTTTCAGTCGGAGTGGAGACAAGAATATGTCTAGTTAAGATTATTTTACATAGGTTTAACATTGATGTTTTTGGTTGTACAAGACTGTTGGATCCGTCTACCATTGAGAGCCGATTTTCACAATGCATCTAAGGAGTGAAGATCCACTGGGGGATAAGGGATATATCTTACAGCAACACCAATGTAACACAAAGGTCTCACCTTTGAAAATTGTTAGTCTCCAAGTATGAGGCCTTAACCTCCCAGCAATATACTTGGCAAATTTCCTTACTGAAAAATGCAGCAAAACTTTGTCGCAAACCGCGATTAACGAAGTCAAACTGGACAAACGATGAAGATTTCAAATAAAATGAACTCAAACTCGAAAAACTTGTAACGTATTGTTTTGAAGTTGTGCAAAGGGGTTTGCGACAAAGTTTTGCTGCATTTTTCATTGATTCTACAACACCGTACAATGAGGCGAGGCACGGTCCCTGACTGCACGCGATATAAAGAAGAAAATGATAAACGGGTAGAAAGAATGTCAAACAGGTGTGCAACGGCTACCTTCACATAAATTGTCCTTACTGCCTGAGACGAAATGCAATATATAGCTCTAATTCAAGAAACCCTCTTACTGAGGAAGGATGGCTGCTGACTAAGATTGAAGTGGTTCCGTATGCAAAGCTGATCACCGGACTGAGCCAACAGTGGGGTGGGACAGCAATCCTATTGATCAGCTCTTTCCATCAGACAGTGAATGAGACCATGTAGAAAGAGAGAAGTAGAGGGTTGGTTCTCAACTTCAGAAGGGCCCCCTTAGACTCACACTTGCCAACATATATGAACCAAACAAGGGTTAGTAAACCTTCATTACTAACATTAACCTAGAGACTTTATGCACCCTGAAAGAGAGGTGATCACTGAGGGAGATCTAACCTTGGTGGTGGATAACTTGCTCAACATTGAGATCAGGGCAGTGTGGAGTAAACTCACAAAGGATGGTGTAAGTGGTGAAGTTCACTTGGCCTGCTCGCTATCTGAAGAACTCAAAACCCTGACCAGAGGGACTAAATCTATTTCTCTGTCTCAAATAGACAGTGCGCATGCATAGATCACTTCCTGGTGTCCATCTCAATAGCATAAAGAATTACAAGTTTAGATATAGGCATACTTTAATTTTTTAATCACCCTCAATATCCCTAAGTGTGTCCATCTCGCAGTTGCTTGACACAGACAAAGCAAAGTATGTGCTCCTATGTACAAAACTGATACCTAGTTGAGGGAAATAAAAGAAGCCACGTGTTGCCTTACAAGTTGCCTTCCAGAATAAACAGAGACGGATTAACAGCAGCATGTGATAGTAAGGGTGAGAACCACACCAAACACGCTGACATAGCGCAGACATTCTGTGATTCCTGTGTCCAGTTCTATGACGCAGACTATAAACAGCCATGCAATAGTGAGCTACCTGCAGCAGGCCTCGGTTACTTCACTTTACCTCCTTCCGTATTGCCCTTCCTTCTCCTGCTTGGTGAGGGCTGGGCTGCCTCTTGTCGTTATGACACATCCCCTGTGGGACGGTGTTCTCCGCGATGCTGAGGTTCTAGTCTGCTTAGGGGGGACTGGGCTCTTCCCCCTGTCCTTGTGGCTCATCCCCTGTTTGGGAGGACTGGGCTATTTTCCCTGTCCCGGTGATTGTCTCCTGTTGGGGTCGTGGCTTCGCCTGAGCTGGAGAGGTCCTCTCACAGACCCTCCTTCCCCTTGGGTATGGCTAAGGTATCTATTCTACGTTAAGGAATCTGCGGCTAGTAGTCTCTATCAGATGTACAAGTTACTTACCTTCGGTAACAGTGTATCTGGTAGAGACGCTTCTAGCCGCAGATTCCTTCACGGTCCGCCCTTCCTCACCGTTCTGCGAAGACCTTTGGCTTGGTCTTCTCCACTTGCCTCCTGGTGGGTGGCTGTGTCTTCTGTGAGGGCATTCTTTCTCTCTTTTTTGATGGGTTTATAGGTACTCCTGTGTCCCTCTGCTCTGGTTGCTCCAGGATTGGGGCTTGCCTTCACTCTCTTCCTTCCCTCCCTCCCTTCCTTTCCCCTTTTGTTCCTAGGGGTCCTGACCCCTCTGCTAACCTCTAGGTTGAGTTCATCTTGCCGTGCCTTTGCCCCTTTTTTGGGGGGTGGGGGGGGTTGTCGCACTCTGTGCTGGGGTTCCCTTAGAGGTTTGTCGTACCTGTTTGTGTTGGAACTGTTTCCCCTTTTGTTCTTCTTGGGGTTGTAGTCCTGCTACATGTTGTCATGACATTTTGCATTGTTCCTTATCTCGGTGGAGGGGTGGGGAGATGGTAGGAACGGTCTACATACTGGCAGGGTGGTTGCTCAGGGCTGTGATCTGTTCTTTCTTCTTTCCCTACTTTTGGGTACTGCAGTGTTGACGCTGCTCCTTATGGTGTTGTTCGTCACCATTCCTTTTTCCAATTTTTCTGCTCTTTCACACGCTGTTCCCATACTCCCACAGTTTTGTCTGATGGCTCCACGTTGGGGCGCGGAAAAGTTCTCAGAAGAAAACTGACGTAGGTGCACCGGGGTGGGACTTATGTGACTTCGCTGACGTCACATACACGGACGGGTCCAGTCTCACGCCTGGGGATAATTCTACGTGAAGGAATCTGCGACTAGAATCGTCCCTACCAGATATATCTTTAACGAAGGTAAGTAATTCATACTTTTGGGCACATGTCAGAAATACATAGGTTCACATGTTTCCTATTCATTTGATTTTACCATACAAATTGATGCATGGTTGGTACACAATAAAAAATCGTTATACACTGCAGCTTATTTGATGGCTCTGGGTATGGCTAGGTTTTGGAAACCAGCAAACACTACATATACTTGCGTTCAGAAGAGTCTCAAAGATCTAACTGTATATTACTTGTGTCAACGGCCATAAGGGCAAAAACTTAGAGATGAATACATTATCACCTTTTTCTAATTCTTTTTATCAGTTGTTGATTGCTACCATTAGTGTCTTTGTGAAAATCTTAAACAATCTACACAGATGACTCTTCCTGAATTCAAAACTGTCTCCTTTTCAAAATGTGTAGCTTTTCAGAGTATCACGCCTGTTTGCACAATAAGCTGCAAGTCAGGTAGACACAACAAAAATAGTAAAAATGTTGTAACCCTTTAATAAAAACTGGTAAAAAAATGGTTTGTGTCTTTGTATGAAATCTGGGGAAAGTGAGATCTTTACCTAGCAACCTTTTTGTTGATCCCTTTACTAGGAAAATTATTTCATACTTTTTTGCACAGCACATAGCCAAAATGTAGGAAATTGTATTCATTTTTTTTTATCTCCTCAGTTCATCCAGGGTGATCCCCAAATATGTGCTTTCTTTTGAACTTTCAACATGTGAGGGGGAAAAAAGCATACAAATTTGGCCTGGATTACTTTTGTGGGAAAAGAAGTTATGAAAGATTAAACTACCCCCAAATCAAAAAAGGGCTCAGCTTTTGAGTGAGGGTGAGATGGAGGGTTTAAATGTATGGGGTCGGTTGGCTAGGAAGCCTCAGTATTTGAGGGGTTAAATATTCAAACGCGAAATTAAGAATTGAGTAGAAGGCTCGTGCTATCACTGTAGGATACATTGAAACCTGTGCATAATATTTTAATATCATGGTTTTATTTTGTTTAGGATAAAGTCCATATACCTGGTGCTATCTACCTTTCAGTCAAATTCGACCCTCAGTGTAACACAGAAGATGGCTGTGATGAGTTGCTGATCTCCAGCACCAGAGATTTCCTACAAGATAGGCACGTTTTCAGTGGATCACCACAAAAGTGGACTGACTTTGAACTCCCAGGTGAAAATTAAATATATTCTTTACAGTGCTTTCTGTTTAATGTTGAACTAAATTTACCAGTTTTAATTTGTATTGTGTGACTGTCACATACACATTTTTAATCTTTTTCTTTTTTTTATAAAGGAAAATGCGAGAGAAACGTATAATCAAATAAATAATCTAACAGTGTACAACACAAAGCTCAACTAAGGCCAAAAACATTCGCTCCAACAGGATATGAAACCTGATGTTACCAAATCAAAAAAATTAAGCTTGAAAGTTAGAGCAGATCCAAACGTATATGCAGTAGCTACATCTTTTACTGTGAAAAATTAGAAGCCTGCTTGCCCCTACTAAAGTTCTTAAAATCCTAACTGCTTTCAGAGATCACTTTCTCCAGTGTATAATGGTCAGTCACAGCATTTTGTCTGACAGATGGTGCAAATTCCGTATTGAGCTAAAGCTAGCATATCAGTACAATGATGTTCAATGCAAATTACTTCTTTTCAGCCAGTTTTCAATTAACACTAAACAAAATACACTACAGTCATTTTTTTAAGTTTCCCAAGAGAAGTTTTTAATGTAAAATCAAATTAAAAACATATGAAGTGTAATAAAGTGAATTGATATATATCAATAAATATGTAATATTGAGTAAGAGCCAAGTTATAAGAGGGATTTGCAAAATCACTCCTATCAAATTACCTCTGTGTGACTTTTATCGTGCAGTGGTGTGTGCAAAATCTGTCACACCACCGTCACTGGTGATGTTTTGCTTAGAAACAGACACATTCATAAGTAAATAAGATGTGAATCCTAAATGCTGAGCTGTCCTTGAAGTCCTAATCAGGGCCCATTTGGAGCCCTAATTGGGACCAGCAGGTATCCAGGGGGTTAGATACATTAGTTTGAACTTCCACCTCTGTCGCCCGGTATGAATGGATTACGAGAAAGAGTAGTGGCCTCTTCTCCAACTGCACCTCCCCCAGGCCAGGGGCACCAGCCAGCCATGATTGCTTGGGGATGCTGTTGAGGCAAAGGACTCTCCACGTTCAAGGGTTGAGCCTTGTACCCTGGTGGTTGGCGAATGGCCAACATGCAGGTGAGGCAACCTTCCCTCGTTTCAGGTACCTGGTTACCTGGTCCTAGGGTTAGGTTGCTGATGTGGGAGCCACTCCCCCCTAGGGCTGTGGGGTGGAGCTCTTACACCAAATGCCTGGAAGCACTCTCTTTTAAAAAAAAACATATTTGTGGAAGCAGACTCTAAGCCTTCCTCGCTTCTCTCATGCAACCACAAGTAGGCGAATATTGTGAAAGTTGTCTGTGACTCTTTGGAGTCACAGACCAGAGGAGTGAATAAGAGTACAAACACAATCTGAAGGTGGGACTTCTGGGCATGGAGAGGGTCAGGCCTCTACCAGGCCTCTGTCATCTGCCTCTGGATGGCGTGTCAAGAAGAAAACGGCACAAAAACGACATTGGTCCTGGTCAACATCGATTTGCACCAACCTTTTCGTGGTCTATCCAAGGGACGACGTCGAGCAAGCACCAGAGATCAGCATCAAGGACAGGTCTGTTGACATCATCCATGGCGCCATCGACCCACAGAGCGCGCTCGGCATCGAGGTCACAGTCGAGGCAACGGTGAAGATTGACATCAAGGCGTACTTCAAAGCCTTCGGCGCTCACCGTCCACAAACAGGTCCACCTTCACTGTTGGCTCCACCACAGGCGCCAGACACCTCAAGAAGATTGCATTACATATCGTGCCATCATTCTAGGCACCATCGTCATGGCTCACGGCGCACTTCTACTTCTTCTAGGCTCTCCCATCATTGACATCATCATCACTTACGCCTTCAGGCAAGATCCTCCACTTCTACTGGACCTTTTTCTCCAACAATGTCTGAGTCTCCACCCCCACCTATTTTTCCGGTAGATGATGTCACCACATTCCAAGAAGTACTTGTGAGAGGAGCAACAAAACTCAATATACCTTTGTCTGGTCATTTGCGAGACTCTGCAACAGAGATCAGCATCTAGAGTCTTGCTGCCGGCTATGGATCGGTTTCTACAACCAGCCTTGGTTAAGATTGCACCATCCAGCTTCCTCAAAAATGACCACACTCAGAGCAGGATCCACCTTTCTTCAGCACAAATCCTACACCAGACTCTATAATCATCGTGGCGGCAAAGAAATAACATGCCATTGCTCCCACCTCTATGGTTCCTCTTGATAAGGAGAGTTGAAACCGGGACTTGGTAAGTAGAAAGATGTGCAGCACAGCAACAACCTCCATTAAGGCACCCAGCGCTACTGTCCTACCTGACCGAGCACTGTGGGAATCCATGAACCAGATTGTTTAACATCTCCATAGAGATAAGAGGGAAGACTTCAATGAAATCCTGAATGAGTGATTTATGGTCTCAAATCAGGTCATTAGTGCTGCAGCACTCTTCCGTTTTAGCAGGTCATGAGTGCTGCCACTGCGTCTCTCTTCGAAGACACTCCTAACATCCCTCAAGCCAGAGTCACAGCAAAGAATTTTGAATCTCTGGAACCACTCTATCTGGGTCTCATGCCGACGAGGAAATGGCACAGATGAAGACAGAAATAGACACTCTCAAGGCAGTCGGCTTAGAAAGACCCAGGGAACTGATGAAATCTTTTTGGCCATATCAACGCTGCTTCTATTCCCAGATGCATCAAACCTCTCAATGGTATCGGGGCCACCAGCACAGCGGTGCACAGCAACAGCCGCAACGTCCCTATCAATCGTACCAACAAAGTCACCCTAGAGGTTGGTCTACCAAACAAACTGCTCAAGGGGGTAAACGGTCGTCCGGATTGAAGCCATGAATTAATTCTCCACCCCCACCAACCCCCATTCAGTTTCCCACTCCGGTGGGAGGAAGCATACGACATTACCTGGTAGAGTGTTAAAACATAATGAAAGACGGCTGGGTGCTGAATATTGTTCACAATGACTTATGTCTGTGGTTCATCAGTCCTCCACCGTCCATATCTCCAAAGCCATTCAGTTACCGACTCCCACTGTTACAAGCTGAGGTCAATATCCTTTTACAAAAGTTGGCAGTGGAACCAGTTCCTCACCAACAGCGAGCAACAGGCCTTTATTCCAGGTACTTTCTCATCAAGAGAAAGACAAGAACGAATTCAAACCCATTCTCGACCTCAAAATAGCCATCTAGTGGATTCGGCGAGAAAAGTTCCAGATCCTGGCACTACAACAAATTTACCCCAAATTACACCAGAGGGGTTGGCTCTGTTCCATCAACCTACACCATACCAATTGCAAGATAGCATCAAATGTTCTTGAGGTTCATAGTAGGGCAGGACCATTATCAATACCAAGTCCTCCCATTTGGTCTGAAGACAGCACCCAGGACATTGCCCAAGTTCAATCAATCAGCGTGTTGGTAAAGCGCACTACTCACCCGAAAGGGTCTCAAGGCGCTGAGGAGGAAGAGAGAGGTTGCGCAGCTCCTGGTAGTTCACTGTGTTTAGTCGAACAATCAGGTTTTGAGGTCCTTCAAGAACTTGGGGAATATTGGTATTGTAAGTTCATATACCCATACCTAGAAGATTGGCTAATCAAGGTGTATACATCTAAGGAAGCTCCGCTTCATAACAAATGGGCTAGCTGTTTTCATCTGCCAGCTTATGGCGGCGGACGGTGAACACTGCATGCCTCTTGGGCCGTTATTCCCACTCTGTGTGGGACACGGTTGCGCAGGTGCTGCCTAACTGTCCGGAGAAGGCCCAGACTGTGCTCTCCCAGGCTATTGCAGCTGGGAGAGACGCAGCTAAGTTCACCATCCGTTGTGGGCTTGATACCACCGAATCACTGGGCAGGGCGATTTCCACGACGGTGGTGCTTTGGCACCACGCCTGGCTGAGGACAACTAGCTTTTCAGGGTATGTCCATGATGGACATGCCCTTTGATGGCATTCGCCTCTTTGGCAATAAGGCTGATAGTGCATTGGAGCGCTTTAAGGACTCCCGGGCTACAACCAAGTTCTTGGTCCTGTCGGCCACTCGTCTCCTCCGCCGTCGCAGCTCATCTGCGTAGATCGGGGGTTTCAGTCTTCCCCTATCTCGACGACTTGTTGTTGAAGGCAGGCTCGCCCCAGGCAGTCGTCTCCCACCTCCTGAGTACGGCCGACCTCCTGCATTTGCTGGGGTTTTCCATCAACATGGCCGAAGTCGAACCTGATTGCCTCTTGGAAGCTCCTCTTCATCGGAGCAGTTCAGTTTCGGGTTTATCCTTCCGAGCAGCGAGTCCGAGATATTCAGGCTATGATTCCTATCTTTAAGCCTCTATCCCGGGTTTCAGTCAGGATGACGCTCCAGCACCTGGGCCTGAGACCTCCTGCATCCTGCTAGTGGATTATGCCAGTTGGCAAATGCTGGCTCTGCAGTGGAACCTGAAGTTCCAGTGGGCACAGCATTAGGGCAACCTGTCCGATCATGTCTAGCTCTCGGAGGGCACTGCACGCCACTTGCAGTGGTGGCTCACGAATCACGATTGGGTCAATGGCAGATCTCTCTCCCTTTCCCAACCGGAACACACAGTTGTGACAGACGCGTCCCTTCTGGGATGAGGCGGCCACATGGGTGAGGTGGAGATCAGAGGCCTCTGGTCTCGGGTGGAGTCCAGGCTCCATATCAACCTTTTGGAGCTTCGGGCGATCCGAATTGCGCTGAAAGCATTCCTTCCCACTGTCCGGGGAAGTGTAGTGCAGGTGTTCATGGACAACACCACCACCATGTGGTACTGCAACAAACAGGGCATGGTGGGGTCATGGACCCCATATCTGATAGAGACCACTAGCCGCAGATTCCTTCACATAGAATTATCCCCAGGCATGAGGCTGGATCCTGAAAAAATTATTTTTGCCACAGCATCCCTGCGCGCCGGGGGGACGGCACTACGCGACTCCGCCCCTGCGTCCGCACACGTGACGTCAGCGAGGTCTGATATGTCCCACCCTGGCGCGCCTACATCAGTGTTTGCCTTTTCCGAGTGAAACGCATATCCAAATCGTGCTCTGGGCCTGTTTAGGCCTTTCCCTTTACTCTATTGCGTGTGTGTGGGGACAGTGTGGGAATGCCTTCAGGCTTTAATACGTGCTCGTCTGTGGATGCCTGAAGTTGGTGACAGATCCTCACCCCACCTGCACGTGGTGTTTGGGGGAACACCACGATTCCACTGATTGTGAGGCGTGCCAGCAGATGAAACCAAAGTCCCGGCGGGAGCACCGGATGAAACTAATCTCAGCTCGCATGTCCAGGTCGGCGTCATCACCCCACCCGGCCCCTGCGGAGAGTTCTCGAACCCGCTACTTCCCTTGTCGATTTTCCCCGAGGGTCGGTTCCCTCCCTGTTGGGTGGACGGGCTCTCTGCGGGTGGTGCAGCCCCACGTGTTGTCCCCTTATCCGCCGTTTCCTTGTGGGAGGGCGAGTAGAGCCCAGATGGAGACATATGCGGCGGCTTTGCAGGCCTTGCTGGCTTCCCCTCCTCCTCCTTCCCTTCCTGGGATGTCAGTGGATCCCTTGCAGTATGCGGGGTCCTCCACCCAAACCTGTCCAGCCTCCCCCTCCTTGTGTGGAGATTGAGCGGTCGCAGTTGAAGTCTTTTGACCTGCCTCCCGAAGTTTGTGATGTTGTCTTGGCGGCCAGGCATCCCTCTACAAAAACGGTATACGCCTGCAGGTGGAATAAGTTTGTGGCATGGTGCACAGCAAAGGCTGTGGACCCCCTTTTTGCACCTCTTTCAGAGGTCCTTCTATTTCTCCTTACTTTGGCCCAGCAGGGCTCTGCTCTGGGCACTAGGTACTGTCGAGGGCTATCTCTTGGCCCTTTCAGCCTTTTTATGGCTTTCATGTTAGCCTTCCCTTTTCTAGTCCCCTGTTGTAAATAGATTCTTAAAAGGCATTACTCATATTTTCCCCCCTGTTCCTTTCATAATGCCTCAAAGGGATTTGAACCTGGCTCTGACCTATCTGATGTGTGCTCCCTTTGAGCATACGTATCGGCAAAAGGGGAGCCCCCCTTGTCGAACACTGGATGTCCCTCGAACATTCTGAAACCGACCTTAGGTGGTCTATATTGGAAAAGATGCAAACACCGGCGGGCATTGACCCCACACTGTGGAGAAAAAAACGAGAGGTCTTTTGGATCTTTTTTCTTAACAGTTTGGAAAAGGGTCTTAACGAGGAATGCCCGTGGGCCAATGCATTACTGTAAACCTTAACCTCGCTTTTCTCTGAGCAGTATCTTGCAGACAAGGGCCTTCTGGAATCTGAGTCCCCCATTATGGCCTATCATTCTCATGCAGGAACCTAGTATTAAACAGCACTTGCTGAGGTCACCCTGCCCACTGACAGACACCACGCACAATTTCTCACTAATAACACTGTATGTGATCTACTTGGAAGCATTTTTTGCTCCAAATTTCCTCTATGTTCTCAAAGCTTCCTGCTCGAATATCCTTTTTCTTTAGTATTTTTCACCTCCCCGATCTTTTGTAGCGCCCCATCACCTTTCTGCGCCCCCCATCATGCTATATGAGGCCGTTCAATCCCGGAACCCGACCTCTTTCGCCACTCTAAGATGGCCACCTCAGTTCCCTTCCATTACGGGGCCATCTCAAACCGTCATTTATTTCACCGCTCTCTTTGAGGTTGCGTGCTTTCGCAGCTGACTGCTGTTACAGCTTTAAGCCCACTATATATACAGGCGCCCTGAGTAGCGTGGCCCTGCTCCGAGACCAGCCGTTCCTACACCTGTGGAGTCCGCCGACCGGGACACTCGACTTGATGCGACCTTAAGTAAGTTGATATCTCAGTCTGCTATGCCCCCTTGCTCTCGCCCGCTAGAACTGGAGACCCTATTACTAAGTATCTCACTCAAAAATCACTCGGTGATCTTCATTCTTTATCTCTCTAGCGTCTCTGCTGATCCCCGTAGCCATGAGAATGCCAGGACGGACCTTAACTGTCTAAACAGCAGAGGGACCTCATTACCATCTCTGACACCCTTCGGGTAAGATTTCTAGCCCGCGTCCCCCGCTCATGCAGTTCCACTCTAGGCGCTAGTGTATACATGCTGTGGAATCCCTTCTTTAAACCAGCCACCTCTTTTGTGTATATATTCCCTGTATAGGTTTCTATTTAACTTTGTACTGGTCGGCGGCGCGCTTCCCCTTCATTGAGAATCCACCGAGGAGAGCATCCCCTGCCATTTCAGGTAATTGTGCCCGTGTGCTTTTCTATCTTGCGTGATTGTTTAAACCAAGCGCTCCATGCTCTTATCCACCGACATTGCGCTTTTTTATGAGCATGCACTGTTCTTTAACAGGGTCTCCACGCACTCAACTGGCTCTAGGACTCCATCAGCCTCGCCCTGCCTGAGCACATTCTCGGGGGCAGACTCCATGAGAATCCACCGAGGAGAGCTTCCCCTGCCATCACTGGTAATTGTGCCCGTGTGCTTTTCTATCTTGCGTGATTGTTTAAACCAAGCGCTCCATGCTCTTATCACCGGCACTGTGCACTTTCATGAGCATGCACTGTTCTTTAACAGGGTCTCCGCGCCTTCAACTTGCTCTAGAACGCCATCAGCCTCATCCTGCCTGAGCACATTCCCGGGGGCAGACTCTTTGCCCTGCCCATCAGGTATGCCTAAATCGCTAAATTTATCTGATGTTCTCGCCAGACCGCTAACCACTGAGAGACTTTAAAAATGCTTAGAAGTAATCAGGTCTTCCATGAGAAGTTAACTAGTTAAATTCCCGCAGAAACTTCCCGGTGAATTTCGACATATTCTCATCATAAGCGGATAACTACAGTGCCTCTTCAAGCTAGACGAAACCCCCCCCCCCGTGATAAACCAGGTAAACACCTCTAAACCTTTACATCCTTATTTTTAGCACTTCTATTAAATTAATGTGCAGCTCCCAGTCAGACCCCTCACTTTTGTTATTCTTGCCTATTAGCAGCCCCAGTAAAGTATAGCCTTTAAACTGTAATTTCATGGTTCCCCTTCCTTGTAAATAAATACCTCTATGACGCTATGAATGTGTTCTGCAAGCCTAGTCCCGACCGCCCACAAACTGGATGTCCGTAGTCTTAATGTAGATGTGAGCCTTTTAGTTTACACCTAAACCCTCGCAAAAATGTATATACACCTAACCACTGTTTTTAATGTTTATTTCACAGAATCCTTACCTGTTTGTGGTTCCCCTTCCGCCCTCCCACTGTGCCCTGATGAAGGTGTAGTCCCGGACGGGACCATACACCGAAACGCGCGTAGGCGCTTGTTCCTATCCAGGAACCCTCAGAACCTACCTGGACCTCGAACCATCGGTCCCCATGTTATCCACAACCATCATCGCTTGGTGCTGTTTGATCTGAGAATGAATGCTGTATGAATGTTGATGATATGCTAGAGCGGAATCTGAACCACTATTCATACTTATTTTTTATTGTGTCTATTTATTACGGTGTAGGTTAACCCACGAAACATATTTATGTATCAGCCAAAAAAAAAGACAGTCTCCAAAATAAATTTACTCCTGAAAAATAAATTTTGATACAAAACGAATAAATCTGTCTGTGTGGTGTAATTTGCCTGGGCTCAGGTGTCTCTATATTAATACACTTGGACCTCTCCTAGGCCTTTCTGTCCAAATCCATAGGGCAGGTACCCGTTCTGCTTTTGATGTTTCTTTCCCCGTCTACCTGCCTTAGATTGATGTGGGGTCCCCCTCTGAATTGAAGTGTGCTCCCTTTGAGCCACTTCACAACTGTCCTCTTCGTCTTCTTACTTTGAAGACTGCTTTCCTGGTTGCCATCACCTCTGCCAGAAGAGAGGGTGAGCTCAAGGCCCTTTCTCTAAAACTCCTTTTCTCTCCGTCCATCCAGACAATGTTGTTCCAAGGACTCGTCCATCTTTTCTGCCAAAGGTGGTCACTGCCTTTCACATCGGGCAGACTATCACTTTTCTCACCTTCTTTCCGCCTCCCCATCCCTATGAAGAGGAAGAGAGGCTCAACCGTCTGGACCCAAAACTACGCTCTCATTCTACCTCAACCGCACACAACAGTTCCGGGTGGATGACCAGCTCTTTGTTGGCTACGTGGGCGCCAAGAAATGTCGGGCCGTGCACAAGTAGACTATCTCTCGATGGGTTGTTCTGTGCATTAAGGCTTGTTATTCTTTGGCTAAAAAGGAGCCTCCAGTGGGGCTGCGCACCCATTTTACCAGGGTGACGGCAGCCACTACTGCTTTGGAACAGGGAGTCTCCTTGCATGACAACTGTCAGGCAGCTACTTGGGCCTTGCTGCACACGTTTACCAAGCATTACTGTCTGGACAGCCAAGTCCAGAGAGATGGATTCTTTGGCCGTACTGTCCTCCTGGACTTTCTGGTGTGATCTTGGTTCGCAGACCCACCACGGGGTTGGTATTGCTGGGGTATCTATTCTAAGGTAAGGAATCTATCACTACGTATTTCTTTCAGATGCACAAGTTACTTTCCTTCGGTAACAATATATCTGTAAGAAACATTAGTAGTGATAGATTCCTTACCGCCCCACCCATCTTCCCCGTTCTGCAAACTGATTTCTAGGGTTAAGGTCATCCCTTTCAGGACCCTAGTTTCATGGCACCAGTGGTCAGTACGCGTGGGCACGTCGAAGTAGCTCCAGCGACGTCATCCCGGCGCCAACGACTCACGCGGAGCTGCACAACGCCTGGGGGTAATTCTAAGGTAAGGAATCTATCACTACTAATATTTCTTGCAGATATATCGTCACTGAAGGTAAGTAACTTGTGCTTCAAATGCTAAACTTTACATGGAAATGCAACAGTGAATGGAATTGGAATCATTACAGGTTTGTATTTGCTATCTGAAAGAGACTATTAGTTATAGATTACTTACCTTAGATTTACCCCAAGGCGTCAGACTGGATCCGGAAAATGTTTTCATAGCAGTAACCTTGTGTGTCAGTAGATGGCGTTGGTCGACTCCATCGTCGGCGTTGTTGCTGCCGGGATTACCTTGCAGTGTCTGCTTAGACACCGCCCCTGCGCGCTGACATCAGTTCTTACTTTTCCGCGCCAGCCAGCGCAGATCCGGAAAGAGCGTGCTCTTAGTTACTTTTTGACAACTCTTTTTTTTACTTTTTGTTGACATCTTTTTTGAGTCTGTCGACTCCTGGTGCAAGAGGAATGTCCAACCATCGATCTGGCTTCAAACCCTGTGACTCCTGTCACAAGATGATGTTGGTAACCGATACACACCTCCTATGCCTTTGGTGCTTAGAGCGCCACCACAACCGGAAGTTGTGCTCTGACTGCCGGGGCCCAGAACCCAAAGTCGGTCCTGAAAGCTTCTGGAGGCCTTACAGTCTGCTCCGCTCCGCTCGAGGGTAAGGTCACAGGTTTGGTTGCAGAGCCATCACCACTCGTCATCAAAGCCTTCGCACTCCTCGGGGAAGTCGAAGCACAAGAAGAAGGCGAAGAAGCACCGTCGTTCTTTGCCTTCTCATGGGTCGGCCGACGCGAGACTCGGTGCGTCATCGCTCTCCGGCTTCTTCTTCGGAGCCCGCATCTACAACGGCTCCGTGCTTCCCTCCCCTTCCCGGAGCCGGAAAGTCCCCTGCCCAGCTTTGTCAGTTTTGAGAATCGCTGTACAGGATTTTTGGGCAGCCTGACTTTGCAGGCATGCTTTTGGGCCCCACGGACTCGACTGGAGGCCCTAGGCCCGCGATGCCGGCAGCTTCAACCCTGCAGGGTCCCCATGGATCCACGCCTGAATTCGGATCGTGCCGGTCGACCTCAAGTTACCTTCCCTGGCGTCTATTCTAGTGACGATGCCACCGGTGCCGGTTGTGCCTCCAACGGGCGCGGACCCCAGCCTCACCCCCGATATGGACATGGCGCCGTTCCACTGTTCATTCCTGGCGTTCCCTACCACCCTGAGTGGCAGCCAGAGGAGGGTGAGGAGGACTCGGAGGGGTCTGGTGGCCCTCTAGCAGACCAGCTTGAGGAACCGGACTGGCAAGAGGAGTTGGGTGATGCCAGTGGTCTGGATAGCTCCCCAGACCTTGATAAGCTGTCTTCCCCTACCATGGCCACGGAGGAGGGAGCCTCCTGTGCTGTGGTGTTGTGTAGGGCGGCTGAGGCCTTGGGCCTTGAGCTTCCTACTGTGGAAGTCAGGACTAACCTCCTGACTGCAGTGCTTCAGCTGGCAGCAGCCTCTTCAGAGCCCCTGCTGCCTTTTTATGAGGCCCTCACTGCCATCCTTCTGGGCACTTGGTCCAAGCCCAGCACAGTGGCTCTTGTGGATAGGATGATTGCCGGATGCCACCGCTCGGCCCCAGGCAAACCCCTTATCCTCTCCCAACACCCTACTCCTAGAGCTTGGTAGTCCAAGCCTCAGCCTCCAAAGGTGTGTTCCCTACTGCTCCCCCAGATAGGGAATCCAAGAAGCTGGACTTTATTGTGAAGATGTTTTCTTCTGCCAGCTTAGGTCTGCTGTCGGTGAACACTGCATGTCTCTTGGGCCACTACACACACTCTGTGTGAGACACGGTTACACAAGTGCTGCCACAGTGCCCGGAGGAGGACTGGGCCGTGCTCACTTGTGCTGTCGCAGCGGGTAGAGACGCAGCAAAGTTCACCACCCGATGTGGGCAGTATACCTCTGACTCGCTGGGTAGGACAATTTCAACGTCAGTAGCCCTGAGACGCTGCGCCTGACTGAGGTCAACTGGCTTCTCTGGGGATGTCCAATTGACCCTTTTGGACATGCCTTTTGATAGCCGTTGCCTGTTTAGTGACCATGTGGACAACTCGCTCAAGGACCCTAGGGCTACGGCTGGATCCTTGGGCCTCGCTGCCACCTCTTGCCCCATGCAGTCTGTCTCTCACTGCTACGGAAGGGGTGCCCCACCAAATTCCACCCAATGCCACAGGCCTGCGCAAGCTGGCCAGCCTCTGCGTGGCGAAGGACGTAGAACCCAGCATGGTGGGTCTGGGGGCACCCCCCTACTGCAGCCTCCAAACCTTCCTAGTCCAACTTTGCAGGGCCACCAGTGGGCGGCAGGATCTGCCATCACTTCCACCACTGGCGCAGCATCACGTGAGACAGGTGGGTTGCGCAGATTGTTCGAAGGGGCTACTCCATCCCCTTCGAGACTTCCCCTCCCTCCATGCCACATACATTCCATTGCATGTTGGAGGATCACTTGGCCCTTATCTGCCAGGAAGTTACGGCTCTCTTGTCCAAGGAATCTATTGTAGGGGTCCTTGTGCCAGAAGTTGGCCCTGGTTGCTAATCCCACTACTTTCTGGTACCCAAGAAAGACAAAGGCCTGCAACCTATCTTTTACCTCAGGGACGTCAACTGCTTCCTCTGGAAGGAGAAGTACAAAATGTTAACCCTGGCTCAGGTTCTGTCTACCCTTGACCCTGGAGACTGGATGGTAGCGCTGGAGTTGCAGGACACTTATTTTCATACCCTTGTCTTGCCTGCCCACCGGCGTTACCAACGGTTCACGGTAGGCAACAAGCATTTTCAGTTTACTGTGCTCCCCTTTGGCCTTACTAGCGCCCGCCGGGTGTTCACGAACTTGATGGCGGTGGTCCAGCTCTTCTGCGCAGATCAGGGGTTCCAGTCTTCCCCTATCTCGACGACTGGTTGTTGAAGGCTGGCTTGCCCCAGGCTGTTGTCTCCCACCTCCAGACTACGATGGATCTCCTGCATTTGCTGGGAGTGCACTATAAATGTGCCAAAGTCACACCTGATTCCCTCATAGAGGCTCCTTTTCATCGAAGCAGTTCTGGATACAGCGCTGCTTAGGGTTTATCCTCCTGAGCAGCGGGTCCGGGATATTCGGGCTATGATTCTGATGTTTCAGATTCTATCCCAGATTTCGGTGAGAATAACCCTGAGGCTTCTGGGCCTCATTGCCTCCTGCATCCTGCTGATGGATCATGGCAGGTGGTGTATGCGGACTCTGCAGTGGGACTTGAAGTTCCAGTGGGCTCAGCATCAGGGAAATCTTTCTGATGTCGTCCAGATCTCTCAGGGTGCTGCAAGCCAGTTCAATGGTGGCTAACTGACCAGTATTGGGTCAGCGACAGATCCCTCTCCCTTCCCTAACCAGAGTTCACAGTAGTGACGGATGTGTCACTCCTGGGCTGGGGCGGCCTCATGGGAGAGGCGGAGTTCAGAGGTCTCTGCTCTCCGGCGGAGTCCGAGCTCCACATCAACCCAGTGGAGCTCCAGGCGATTCGTCTTGCACTGAAGGCATTCCTTCCTTCTGTCAAGAGAAGAGTAGTGCAGGTGTTCACGGACAATACCACTGCCATGTGGTACTGCAACAAATAGGACGGGGTGGGGTCGTGGTCCCTATGTTAAGAGGCTTTACGCCTTTGTATGTGGCTGGAACACAGGACATATTTCTGGTTGTTCAACACCTGGCAGGTTCCCTGATCGCCACGGCGGACAAACTCAGCAGCCAGTGCATGATAGATCACGGATGGCGCCTTCACCCAGAGGTGGGGCAAGTCTCTCATCAGTGGGGAGAGCCTTGGTTAGATCTATTCGCCACCTAAGAGAATGCAAAATGTAAGCAGTTCTGCGCGTTGGAGTTTCCAAGGCGGCACTCGTCAACGCTTTTTGTCGCGAGTGGAGTTACGGCCTCCTGTACGCCTTTCCACCTATACCACTTCTACCCAAAGTGCTAAAGAAGATCAAGCATGACCGGGCCCAAGTCATTCTTGTGGCTCCAGACTTGGCACGAAGAGTCTGGTACCCCGAGCTCTTGAGCATGGCCATCAATCCTCGATCAGACTACCTCTCTGGGGGGATCTTCTGTCGCAGCAGCAGGGGACGGTCCTCCACCCAAACTTGTTCACTCTCTGCCTCCTTGCGTGGAGATTGAGCAACAATAGTTGACAGCTTTCGATCTTTCTGCCGAAGTCTGGGTAGTTCTACTGGCAGCCAGGCATCCCTCCACAAAGTTGGTATATGCCTGCTGATGGAACACATTTTGTAAATATTGTACAGAACGGTCTACCTTCCACTTATCTGCCTCTCTGTCAGAGGTTTTTCTGTTTATTCTTTCCTTGGCCCAGCAGGGCTCTGCTCTGGGCACTCTAAAGGGCTACCTTTTGGCCCTATCTACCTTTCTTCAGCGGCCAGACCAGCTTTCACTTTTTAAATCCCCTCATTATGCCTCAGTAGGACCTTAACTTGGTTTTTACCTTTTTGATGTGCACACTGTTTGAGCCGCTGCACAACTACCTTCTACGGCTGCTCACTATCAAAACAGCTTTGTTGTGGCAATCATCTCTTCCAGGAGGGTGAGCGAACTGCAGGTACTGTCATCGCAGCCTTCTTACTTGACCGTCTTTCCAGACAAAGTGGTTCTCTGGACTAGGGCATCTTTTCTGCCTTTGGTGGTAACACCCTTCCATCTGGGACAGTCTGTTACTCTGCCTAATTTCTATGCACCTCTGCATCTTTCTAAGGAAGAGAAGCGTCTCCACTCTCCGGATTCAAAAAAGCATTCTTGTTTTCCCTTGATCACGCCAAAGAGTTCTGGGTGGATGATCAACTCTTTATAGGGTATGTGGGAGCAAAGAAGGGTTGTGCTGTCTAAAAGAGGACCATATCACGTTTTTGTTATCCTCCGTATCAAAATATTTTATGCCTTAGTGAAGAAACAACCTCCTGAACGCCTTAGGCCACTAGGGCGAAGGCAGCCACCACGGCCATCTAGCGTGGTGTCCCTATTGCTGATATCTGACAAGCGGCCACGTGGGCATCGCTGCACACGTTCGCCAGGATTGCCTGGATTCTCAGGTTCACAGAAAGGGCCTGTTTGGCCGCTCTGGCTATCAGGTTTTTCTGGTTTAAAGCTTTTCTGCAGGCCTACCTTAGGGAAAGGTATTGCTTAGGTATCTGTTCAAAGGTAAGGAATCTGTGGCTAGATGTCTTTATAATATGGACAAGTTACTTACTTTGGGTAATGCCTTATCTGGTAGAGACATCATCTAGCTGCAGATTCCTTTCCGACGCACCCATCCTCCCAGCATTGCTTAATTGTCTTTAGTGTCACGGTTGTTTCCCTTCAGAGCCCTAGTTGCTTTTTAACACACCATAGTCTGTCACTTCATGGCTCTGCACTTCTGGCGTGGAAAGTTGTGAAAAGTACTGACGTCAGCGTGCCAGAGTGGTGGTTATATTGACGACATGGCTGTCACAATAAACACCATGCTGACGACGTCATGCGGAGTCGACCCACGCCCTCTACTGGTGCATAGGGGTACTGCTATCACAAATCTTTCTGATCCAGCCTGACGCCTGGGAGTTCAAAAGTAAGGAATCTAGGGCGCGATCATGGCTCTACCAGTTACCGAAGGAGAAATTATTCACTTTATCAGCACTCAAATTACCCAATATGCAACTTAAAGGTGAGCAGTCTATATTTTACTCCTGTTCAATTTATCAGTCGTTCTTTACAGGTGTAGCCACCAGACACTCTGTGAGGGTTTTTCGGTCTTGGCTACTAGACCATGGATAAAAGGTATTGACAAACCAATAAGTCCCAGAGCAAGCCAATTAGCTTTGCCAGTGCTTGTTTTTCCAATTGGTCTACTGACTGCCCTTTTGAAGGCGATTGGCGCTTGGCCGTCATTAAGAAAAACATTTAAAGTGTCAGTTTCCACAAGAGTGATACAGTTTTGAATAGATTTCATTGTGTCCAAATCCAAACAATAATGCATGTAGCAGATATGAACTGAATGTCATGTAACCACTCTACAGTTAGACACAAAACCTTCTTTAGCAAAGCCCATAGGTCTGATTTTGTCTGCCACCTTTTTCACTTTGGCAATTGTTATTTTGTTCTCTCATGGTTTTTGCAAAACCTTTTAGAAAACTTCACCTAAGAACGAAAATATTATTTATGTCAAAAAGGTAATTTCACTATAGTAGTCCCTGTCACTTACTACTGTGTATGTGCTCATTGTGAAAAGGTAGTATGCCTTAACTCAATGCCAGTGAGTGATTATGATTCATGACGGAGTGGGTGGAAAAAAACATAAATGACACAATTACTGACTAATGGACTAAGTTTAGCTGATAAAGGATCGATGGATTAAACATCATAGCTTCTATTAGTGATATAATAGATAATGTCTACATAAGTTTGAAAGTTAATTAGAGAGGTTTGAAAAGAGATAGAGGGTTGAAGAGATCGGAATGAAAGGATAGATAGAGGTTGAAAAGATAGAGGGGTGAATATATAATATAACAGTTTTTTATTTTATTTCATGTTTATTGTTTTAAGTAAATAAAAAGTGTCACAATATTTTACAGTTAATACAGGATAATAAAACTTTTGGAGTAAATTACTAAGCTTTTCAAGTTTGTTACTTCATTAAATGTGCACGTTATTTTTCACAATATCAGATATTAAAACATTTAGTATCTGAGAGGTGTTATTATTTAATTTCCTTCTAATTATGACCGATAACTTTCAACTGAATTGTTATTAAGTGACGGGTGCATTAAAATGAGAAATTAAGTTCTAATTTTAAATTGTGCAAGGTACACGTCCCATATTTTTTGTAAATGTCGTATTGGCGTCTTCTACTCACAATCCTCTGATTGTTTAGTCATTATGCGGATCTGCTTTCTCGCACTGGAGCTGCGCCCTTGGAGCTATGTTTGAGGGATTTATCATGTGACTGTAGAAAATTTCAAAAGTATACAATTTAGCTGAGGGTCCATTGAGTCAAGGCTTCTCATTATTGCCATTCTACATGCCCGAATCCCCTCTCGTTGAATACCCGTCTTTAGAATATGAGGCGTGCTTTCCTTAATATGGTACATATGCAAAACAAATGCAAAAAATCCTCTTTGGGGGCACCACATAGCCTGCACGTTTTCGGGCCTTTGTATCTCCATGAGGGTTGGTCCACTAAGGATGGTGGTTCTCTAGCATATAGCCAATAACTTTTTTTTTTTAAGATGCACAGGGTAAGTTAAAAGAAGGTATGCTGGTTGCAAGGTGACGTATGTTTGAATTGTCATCCAGGCATGTGATCACCGTGAAAATGTGTAATTTGACAGATTTGGATCCCATAAGTTAGCTGTATTAGTTATTTCTAATGAAGATAGCAGGTATTTGTTAGAACTCGAGTTTGTATTGTTTATCAGTGACTGCCATAAAGCACTGACTAGAGGGCTGGACTGGTTTTTCGAATACTATGCGAGGATTTGATTGTGTTACCACACAATCAAATCTTCTTGCTATCATTACAAGGAAGACCAATAACATGTGTTCGAGGCATGTGGGCTGCTGAATTCATATCTGTGCATAGATCGCATAGATCGCCGCCAAGTGTTGGGTCCCGATGATTGCACATTGTTGTCCTGGAAGAGTCTTCGAAGTATCACGAGATAGGTGGCTCCTTCCCCGGATAAAAGTGCACATGGGCATCCTCTCCATCCTCAGATTGTTTTTTTCCGCCATTGGGTTCGGATGTACTTTTCTTTACTCAAGTTCGGAAACTTTCTAAAGGCAAAAGGCCTTCGGGTCGTCGGTATTGTTTTTTCGATCGGTGCCGAGTTCTTTGTTCCAGTTCTTTTTGAGCAGGACATCGAAGAGAGCCGCGTGGCCTTTTCGACAACAGAGGCCCGATCGCCGGTGGAACGGAGCCCGTTCAAACGATGCCCCCTTTGTAACTCTAAGTACCCGCACATCGATGTACACCTGGTGTGCAACAAGTGCTTATCACCAGAGCACAATGAGGACAACTGTCTAGCTTGTGCTCGATTCAGGTCGAAGAAGACGCTTCGGCTCCGACGCGCCGCAAGGCAAACGATGAAGAAGCCAGCGCCCGACCCGGTGAATATCTTCGATGAAGAAGATGATGAGGTCGTCGAGACTGAGAATCCAGAACAGCAGTCGGATCCAGGTTCGGAGCATGACTCCAACTATTATGAAGACGACGAAGAGAATGTCGAGGATGAAAACGTCGCCGAGGTAAGGGACGACGTATCCCCCATCGCAGCCGTCGATGACGACTCGAGCGATGAACCAGGCCCAACAGTGGGTACTGGGCTCGAAACAGACATTGAAAGACTTCCAAGGACTCAGGTCGAGGCATCGCCAGAGGGCCTTAGCCAAGATCATGTTGAACATTCTATAGCCCCGCATCTTGGCCCGGCTAAGAATATATCACACGAGACATCGATCGAACTACCTAAAGCGAAACCGAAAGCCATCGAGTCGAAAACGAAACCGAAACTACTGAAGACAGTCTTCGGATCGAAGAGTTCGAACCCATCGGATCCGACTAAGAAAAAGAGTGTCGACGTCCCCGCGGGGTCGAAACTAAAGGGTGTCGAACCGAAGATCGGTGCGCTGAAGTCCATCACTAAAGTCAAGCACGTCGAACCGTCAAGATCGACGTCGACGGACAGCAACACAAACAAGGGACTCAAGTCTCGGAAGGTTCTCGATCCGAAGCAACGAGTCGACAGGCCCCAGCTCGTCAAAGGCCTCGAGACGAAATCAAAAAGCACCTCGAAGGAGCACGTCGAATCGAGGCAGAAGAGTGCGCCTCCAACGCAACAAGCACCAAAGTCGATGCAAGGCCGAAAACATATTGGCGAAAAGGCAAAGTTGGTCGGACCTATATCGACGCCGGCCCCGAAAAAGGTCAGTCTGTCTAAAGACACTATGCCACCGATAAAATTCGGACAGCCCCCGACTGCACGCCCTAAGGCGCTCTATCCAAAAACCGGGGTCGAAACACCCAAGAAGGTGTCGATGGGAAAGAAGAGTCTTCCTCTAGAAGAGGACATTGTGTACCAAGAGCCCTCCTATGATGAGCAGTTGAAACTACATATCGACTCCGAATCTGGCAGACTTACTATTTATCAAAGGAAGATCAGGTCAGAAAATCCTCTTGAATCATATAAAATTCCACTCAAAAAGAAAAGGGATTCTTCCACATCACCTGTCCTTTTTGAGGCTGTAAGGTACCATGACCAGGACACTTCTGCATACTCACCCACATGCACTAATGAGGATATGGGGTATGACTATGATGAACAATATAATTACCCTGCGGACACGGATCAGGATGACCAGACTCCAGCCTGGACAGACCCTGTTGACCCGGGGGAGTCACAGACTATTCCTGACACTCCTTCTTATCCTGTCAAAACTTCGCCAACAGAAGATACAGCTGCGTTTAACGCATTAATAGAAAGGGCAGCACAGAATCATGATGTAGAAATGCATGCTGACCCAATTGAAGAGGACTTCCTGTTTGACTCTTTCTCCACTTCAGAGAAATCAGTCAAGACATTGCCAATGTTTAAAGGTGTCCTTAAACACGCAGGAGACATTTTCAAGGAAACCACAAGAGCAAGGGTTGTTAACCCCAGAATTGAAAGAAAATACAGACCGGCGCCTGTGGACCCTACATATATTAAGGGACAGCTGCCATTGGACTTGTGGTGGTATCAAATGCTCGTAAGCGTGCCAACTCACAGACTACTGGTGATGCTCCTCCTCCAGACAAGGAGTCTAAGATATTAGAAGCTTCTGGGAAAAGGGTAGCTGCTCAAGCAGCTAATATCTGGAGAATTTCTAATACACAGGCCCTATTAGCCAGATACAATAGGGCGCATTATGACACACTAGAGCAACTGCTACAACATTTGCCTGATGTCTATAAGGAGGGAGCAGAAACACTAATACAAGAGGGAAAACTCATATCCAACGCATCCATTAAGTGTGCGCTAGACGCAGCAGACACCGCAGCCAGGGCCATCAACACAAGTGTCATGCTCAGGAGACATGCTTGGTTGCGTATCTCTGGGTTCAAACCTGAGATTCAAACCACATTATTAAATCAGCCTGTGAACCCTGATTTTCTATTTGGACCTGATGTGGACACAATCTTAGAGAAGTTAAAAAAGACACAGAGACAGCCAAGTCTATGGGTGCCTTGCAGTCACAACAATTCAGAGGAGGCTCCTTTCGTCGCTCCGGTAACAGAGGAGCTACACAAGGCCAGGCATCCCAGCAGACTCTATACAATAAAAGGAGCACACAGACCACCTATAATAAGAACAGTAGAGGTGGATACCGTGGCAACAGCAGCAAGGGCAGAGGACGGGGGAATAACAACACCAGATCCTCCGCCAATACTAAACAGTGACACCTTGTCACTGCCCTGGACCATATAACACCGGTCGGGGGACGATTACAACAGTTCCTGCCAGTCTGGGAAAGTGCCACAGACAGGTGGGTGAGACAACTTATTTAGTGCGGCTATTGTCTAGAGCTAACCTCCACTCCACCCAACATACCCCCAAAACACCGTCCTATGTCCGCAGAGCACATACACTTATTGCAGCGAGAAGTCCTCAGCATACTGCAAAAAGGGGCCATAGAACTCGTCCCTATACAGCAACAGGGTACAGGGGTGTACTTGCTGTACTTCTTAATCCCCAAAAAGGACGGGTCTCTCAGGCCAATACTGGACCTCAGGCCCCTAAACCATTAAATCTTGTCAGAACATTTTCACATGCTCACTTTACAGCAGGTTCTACCATTGCTCAGTCAGGGAGATTTCCTCGCAACACTAGACCTAAAGGACGCATATTTCCACATACCGATACATCCAGCACACAAGTATCTCAAGTTTACCTTACAGAATCAGCACTACCAGTTCAAGGTCCTGCCTTTTGGGGTGACAACAGCCCCCAGGGTGTTTACCAAGTGCCTTGCGACAGTAGCTGCGCACCTACGGAGAAACCATATTCACGTCTACCCCTATCTGGACGACTGGCTTTTCCAAGCAAAGTCAGCCCAGCAATGTGCCAGCCACATGTCCCGCACTATTCACCTCCTACACAGCCTCGGATTCTCATTAAACTACACAAAGTCTCATCTCCAACCCGCCCACGTACAACAGTACCTGGGGGCGACAATAGACACTCTGGCAGCAAAGGCACAGCCAAACTCAGCAAGAATCAACAGCATTCAATTGCTGATTCAGAGATTCAGACCCCAACACTCGCTCCCAGCACGGGTGTTTATGCAGCTGATAGGCATGATGGCCTCCTATATCTTCATAGTCCCTCACACGAGACTACACATGCGTCCGCTTCAGGAGTGCTTAGCACGGCAGTGGAACCAGGCTCAAGGACAATTAAAAGACCTAGTGTTGGTGACCGGTCGTGCATACAACTCTCTGCATTGGTGGAACCCACAAAACCTTTGCAGGGGACGACCGTTCCAAGAGCCTGTACCACAAATAGTGCTTACGACGGACGATTCTCTCCTGGGATGGGGAGCGCATGTTCTCCATTACACAGTGCAGGGACTATGGACAACACAGCAAAAGAAGATGCACATCAACCTGCTGAAACTGATGGCAATCTTTATGGCGATGAAGGCATTCAAGGTACATTTGTGCAGCAAAGTCGTGTTGATCCGGACGGACAACATGACTGCCATGTACTACATACATAAGCAGGGAGGGACACACACTCCACAGTTGTCACATCTAGCGCAAAGCATGTGGAACATATTCCTCATGGCAGAACACCTCCCAGGCAGGGACAACCAGATGGCGGATCTGCTCAGCAGACACAGCCACCAGATGCACGAGTGCGAGATACATTCCTCAGAGCTTCAACCGTACTTCCAGCAGTGGGTTCACCCAGATATAGACCTGTTCGCCACAAGGGAAAACGCAAAATGCCAAAGCTTCGCCGCCAGGTTTCCACATCCGCAGTCTCAGGGCAATGCGATATGGATGAGGCAGGTTTGCGTACGCTTTTCCCCCAGCCCCGCTCATACCACTAGTGGTGGCACGCAAACTGCGACAACACTCAATGACACTCATCCTAGTTGCTCCAACGTGGGCGAGGCAACCATGGTACACCACGTTCCTAGAACTTTTCGTGGTGCCTCATCGAAGGCTGCGATTAACACCCAGTCTTTTAACGCAGAGCCATGGCAACATTCAGCACCCAGATCCGCAACAGTTGAACCTTGGGATCTGGCTCCTGAAGACATAGAGTTTGGTTACCTGAACTTGCCTCCTGACTGTATGAATATTATCAAAGAGACAAGAAGACCTACAACCAGAGCATGCTATGCGGCAAAGTGGAAACGATTTGTCATCTATTGTAACAATAATGACATAAATCCGCTAGATGCATCAACTCAAAACATCATATGTTACCTGTTACATTTACACAGATGCAATCTAGCCTACAGTTCCATATGTATACATTTAGCTGCGGTGGCAGCTTATCTTCAGAACAGGCAGCACCTTTCACTCTTCAGAGTACCTGCTATTAAGGCTTTCATGGAGGGACTCAAGCGAGCGATTCCTCCAAGACACCCACCTTCACCTGTCTGGAACCTGAACGTGGTTCTAACCAGACTGATGGGACCACCTTTTGAACCTCTACACTCGTGTGAGATACAATTTCTAACGTGGAAAGTGGCTTTTTTAGTGGCAATTACATCACTTAGAAGAGTTAGTGAGCTGCAAGCCCTAACTAGTCAGGAGCCATTCATACAAATACACGCAAATAGGGTAGTGCTACGTACAAACCCAAAATTTATGCCAAAGGTGGTATCCCAGTTTCACATCAATCAAACTATAGAACTGCCAGTGTTCTTCCCAAATCCAGATTCAGTGGCAGAAAGAGCTCTACATACTCTAGACGTTAAAAGAGCTCTCCTGTACTATATAGACAGGACAAAACTTTTCAGGAAAACTAAGCAACTGTTTGTTGCCTTTTCACCACAGCACAAAGGCAACCCCATTTCAAAATCAGGTATAGCCAGATGGATTGTTAAGTGCATACAAATTTGTTATCAGAAAGCTAAACGCACATTAACAGTTCCCCCAAGAGCGCATTCAACACTCAAGTTAGGGGCATCCATGGCTTTCCTGGGAAACATTCCTCATATGTAGAGCAGCCACATGGACTACCATACATACATTTACCACTGCGTAGATGTACACTCCAAACAGCAAGCAGCTGTAGGACAGGCTGTACTCAAGACTCTTTTTCAGACTGCTGCAGCTGGCAGGGGCAACCACCGCTAAGGGGGAAACTGCTATACATTCTATGCACAGATATGAATTCAGCAGCCCACATGCCTCAAACGGAATATGCTACTTCCCAGTATGCATCTGTTCTTGGCATGTAGGGCTGCTGACATTCATATCGCCCTCTCTCCTCCCCGGTGCCTGTCGCAGCTGTAGCACTCAGAATTAATCTCTAGCATGGACATCATTTACTGTATCATACTCCATCCCTGCCACAATGGCGAAAAACCTTCTGAGGATGGAGAGGATGCCCTTGCGCACTGTAGTCCGGGGGAGGAGCCACCTATCTCGTGATACTTTGAAGACTCTTCCAGGACAACAATGTGCAATCATCTGGACCCAACACTAGGCGGCGATCTATGCACAGATATGAATGTCAGCTGCCCTACATGCCAAGAACAGATGCATACTGGTAAGTAGCATATTCCTTATTTGTAATCTGTCCAATATCTTTGCCATGCATCACCATATTTGCGTAAGTTAACGTAGGATGCAATTTTGCATTGAGGACCGCGAGCAATAGCTGAACGGAGGGTCCTTTCAGTTTTATTTATAAGTGCGCAAAAAGCATGTATTAAGGTACTATTTTTTTCTAGCCATATATCGCTCGTGTGACTGAAAAGTTAAAGTTCTTATCAAAGTAGAAGCCTAAATAGTTGTAGTTGCTGACGTCTTCTCTAAGGTTGCATTAGTTTGATTGTCAAAGGGACATTGGTTTTATTACCTTTTGACATGGTTTTTGTCTTTGTGATATTGATTTCCAATTTGTTGATTTTTGTGAGTACTGCAGTGTTTTTGATTAATCTTAGAAGTCCCACCTCTGTGTGGCTCAGCAACACAATATCATCAGCATATGGCAGATGAGAATATGGTTAGTGGACCTAATCTTAGAGCGTGCAAGTTTACTCGTTCCAGGTGGGTGGATAAATCAGCCATAAAAAGATTACACAAGCGTAGAGCAAGCACACACCCTTGCTTGAGACCCTTTGCAGTTGGTATTCTTCTGGATATTTTTGTGCCATCTGCCACCTTAATTTGGATATGTGTCCATATATAACGTTTCAATTGCTCTCAAAGTTTTTTCTTGAATGCACCATCGTCTTAGTTTTGCCCATAAGAGTGATCGGTCCACCCGATCGAAAGGCGCTTTCCGGTAGATAAAGCAGAGTAGGAGGTTTTTCTTTAAACGTTTGCACTTCCCCGCAATATGACAGTTAAATGGCTATATAAGTACAAAATGGAAGAGTACTGAAACCAAACTAGACAAGTATACCAGCTGATAAACAGATTAAATTGGTTTACAAGTATAACTGTAGTCCTCAATTAAAATACATAGCAGCATGACATACAGAAGGCCGTTATAAACGTATTTAATTATTCACATGCTGAAAAGAGAACTTTATAAAAAGTAGTTTCAAATGGGCACAATCAGGTATGTTGTGAAATAGAATCCATAAGATAAACAAAGGTCACCCCAGAAGGAATGTACAAAAGCATTTGCAGACGACCGGAGCTGATAAAGATGGAAAGTGCCTTGTGCATGAAACGCTGGTAGAAAGCATCATGCTATCACATTAAGATCTACATATAAAGGCAACACTTAAGTAGTAATTATGTGAAAAGAAATACTCTGGGCACTGAAGGGAAACTACCTTGTGTGTGGATGTGCTTATTGTGAAGCAAAATGCAGTCACTCAAAGTGAATTTATCCAGTGGCTGAAGTAGTCTGGCTCACCGCCAGATGCATGCTGTAGTGGTTGGATCCAATATGTGAATGACACAACAACATACCAATGGATGAAGAGAAAGCCGTTTAAGTAAGCATGTTATACATATACATTATATATAAAAAAAATCGAAAATCACACGGTCTTAGCTAATTCTAGACCTACCTTAACTCTAGTTAATTGGACTTTTGGAACACCTGTGGGCGGAAGGAAGAATGTTTTCAGAAGAAAACTATTACTGACGATAAGTAAAACAAATTTAATATTGTGTTTCTTGTGTCTCACCCATTCTGATGAGCTAGCCAAGAAGAAAATCAATGCATGTGTAATGGAGACAGCAGTATATATGTTTTCCATTCACTGTATATATTCACAATTTGAAGTTAGTAGCGCATGGTGTGACTATTATGCAAATGTCGTAGTGGACTGCAGTGCAATATTCATATGAGGGTTGTGTTTTTGTACTTTCTCCAGTTACTGTCATTAATATAAAATGTTTTAATTATGAAGTATTTGTCATTCTGTATTCAATTTTAATATTTTTTTGTCATGTCATTGATACAGGTGACACCTTGTATTATCGCTTTACTTCCGATATCAGCAACACTGAATGGGGATACAAGTTTACTGTGACTGCTGGTCATCGGGGAAGGTTTCAGACAGGCATGTACCCTTCCAATATGCCTTTAAACATGTTTCTGATATTTCAGTCTATAATTGTATCAGTGGAAGAAATTTGAATATCTAGTTAAAAAGCGCAGTATGTAATATATACGACTTAGGAAAAAATGCACCTGGATAGTAGTTTCCTGTAGCTGCTCAGCTCCACCTAGACTTGAATCTTAACAGTCAAGTATGCTATTGATCCTACTTTAGAAATTTGCTTGGTACCCTAACAACCTGCTTAATATGTATAAATATTAAGTATTACGTAGAACAGCACGTCCTAGTTTCGTTGTTTCTTAATGAAACTTCAGAAAAGTACTGAAGTTCGATGATTTTTTCAAGGTGTTGTGCTGCTATTATTGCATAAGTAACAAAATGTGCTAGATAACCTTTCTGGATGGAACCTTGAATTATGTAGTTCAGATAAAGTACTTTACTATATCCTTTCTTATGAATGCTGTCCCAGATTTTTCCTTGCTCTAAAATAAGTTCAGAGTTGGTGATTTTTTACTAATATGCTCAGTGCGCAAAATAGCAGAGATGTAAGGTTTCGTACACAGTAAGTTCATCTTCTAAAATCATGTGTTGCAGAAAGCCTTTATGTAACATGCAGCAAGATTCAGTAATTGTGTTCTTATCTTTTACTTTTACTTTACTTGACAGCTCACAGAACGGTTTCCGACCACGGTATAGTACCGAGTCGGCCCTGTTAGCTGTGGTAGAGCATCTCAAGTCTGCGCTAGATGTCTGCAGCACATCTGCCTTGGTGCTGCTGGATCTAAGCGCGGCATTTGACACAGTCTCACATGAAATCCTGCTCCTCCGGCTGGAGGAGATAGGAATTGGAAATACTGCATTGGCTTGGCTCTCCTCCTTCTTGTCTGATCGGACTTTTCAGGTGACATCCCCCCCTTTTTCCTCTAACGTCCATCCGCTTCGTTGTGGGGTCCCCCAGGGCTCCACACTGAGCCCTACGCTCTTTAACATTTATGTGAGCCCCCTGGCCAAGATGGCCAAGGCAAGAGGAATTTCCCTGGTGTCATACGCCGACGACTCCCAGCTGGTGATCGCTCTATCCAAAAATCCCACTCAGGACAAACAAAAATTCAGACAGGATATCTCTGCCATTGTAGAATGGATGACAGCCAATTGTTTGCAATTGAACTCCACCAAATCTGAAATCCTTCTGGTTGGCAGAGACTCATCTATGGACCAATGAATGGTGGCCTTCGGCACTGGGTAGCCCCTCTAACCCTAAACCCATGGTAAAAAACTTGGGCTTCATACAGGATAAAGACCTGAATCGTGTAATATATGCTAAATCAGTGGCTGGGAAATGCTTTGGGACACTACGTGGCTTGAGACCAATTCTGAGATTTTTCGATGCCCAAACACGCCAGTTGATTTTCCAAGCTTCTATCCTGGCCCACTGGACTACTGCAATGTGCTCTTCCTCGGTTCCAATAAGTCTCTGATTAAGAGATTGCAGCGGGTCCAGAATGCGGCAGCACGCGCCATTTTTGCCCTCCCGAAATTCAGCCATGCCTCTAACCTTCTCCATTGTCTTCACTGGCTGCCTATCAAACAGCGGGTTCGTTTTAAGACGCTCTGTACCACGCACAAGATGCTGACAGGAATAGCCCCAGTCATTCTTAATGATCTGTGCACCTTGTACACTCCATCGCGCGCGCTGCGGTTGGCAAACCAGTGCCTTCCTCGCACTCCTCGTATACGTAAAGCAAGATCTGGCAGCCGATCTTTTAGACGCTTGGCACCCGCTCTTTGGAACTCTCTTCCTCTTCACATTTGCGCCGAACCGGACCACATGATCTTTAGATGTCATGTGAAAACCTGCTCTTTTCTCAGATCTAACTCCTGACCTAACACCTGTTCTCGCTCTCCACCTTGTCTTGACCCAGCGCTGGGACGCCTTGTTGCCGAGGCAGCCATGCGCTCTATTAGTATTTTAATCTAATGTAATCTAACTTACACAGCATGCTGTTCATTTACAAAGCCATCAACACCAGCAGCCCGCTTATCTTGCGGGCATGCTCACTATCACTAGAAGTTCTCATCACACCCCCAGGTACTACATGATCAGACTCCGGTCTAAAGAGTGATATAGTGAAATAAACAAGGAGGCAGGCCTTTACTACCCATACTCCCAGGATAAGGAGCTCTGGGCATATGTATCAAAGGATACATTTGCGATTCTCAAATAGCGATTTTTAGAGAATCGCTATAATTTTGCGAATCCTACATATTCCTTAATTGCGAATCGCAAATTGCGATTCGCAATTAAGGAATACCTCCCCATTCATTCCTAGGGGCATAGAGGCCCATTGGATTGAAAGGGAAGACATTCTCAATTTGCGATTCTTAATTAGAGAATCGCAAATTGAGAATTCAATTTCAAGGGTGCCAGGGTGTAAAAAAGTACACCCTGTTGCACCCCTGAAATGTGCATGTGGCACACATACATGCCAAAGGGCATGTATATGCGCCACATGGTACTTTAAAAAATGCAAACAAGTGCATTTTTCAAAGAAATCGCAAATTACTACCAACTTAAAGTTGGTGGTAATTTGCGATTTCTTAAGGAGAAATCGCACAACTTGGGTGCTTTTTACATCGCATTTAAGGAATCTCAATTTGCGATTCATTAAATGCTTTTGCAAAATAAGGGGCCAGATGTATCAAAGGGTTTTACCCATTCTGTGTCTATGGGAAAATGTGTTCCTACATATGGCCCATGGAATCACAAATTGTGCGATTTCCTATTTTGTGAGGGCCTTTTGATATGATACATCCAAAAGGCTTTTTCCCCGTTCGCAAACGGTCCGATTCTGAGAATCGACCTGTTTGCGAACGGGAAATGGGCTTCATACATATATATGCCCCTTTATCCCTGTATCAATAAGAACGGCCCCAGCGCTGCTCACATTTAGTAAAGAGTTGAAGACTCTTAAAGAACACTACATCACAATGCATTAACTGTCCTCAAGCCAGCTACCTCTCCTAACACTTGCTGACTTTATGCTTGTCTTTGACCCTGTACAGCGCTCCGCTGCCTTTTGGCTTGTGCTATAGAAATACTTCATACATACATGCGCACCCATGATCATTCATGCGCACCCATGATCATTCATGCACTGCACATTCTTATATGGACTCCATCACTCCGAAACCAAAAACCCTTAGTCATCCATTGCACACTTCTGTCGACCCTTTTCATGTGCTTTTTCAAGGTACTCAATCATTCAATCAATCAATCAGGATTTATAAACCACTGCTAATTACCCGATAGGGTATCCAGGTGCTTGCAGGTACCGGAGGCTTATTCGAAAACCCAAGTCATGAGGGCAATTCGGAATTCCAGAAGTGAAATGAAGGTCCGGTAGTGCGTGGGTCAGGCTGTTCCAGGTCTCAGCTGTGATTTGGGAAAAGGAGTGTCCTCCAATTCTGCTTCGGTAGATGCGAGGAGTATGGGCAAGTGAAAGGGAGGCAAAGCATAGTCTTTTTGATAGTTGGTGGAAGTTCAGACGGGGGTTAATGTATGCAGGTCCTTGGTCGTGTGTAGAGCCTTGTGTGCGTGGGTCAGCAGCTTGAATTGGCATAACTTCTGTACGGGGAGCCAGTGGAATTGCTTGAGGTGGGGTGTGATGTAGGTTAATCGGGGAAGACCGAGGATGAGTCTGGCTGCAGCGTTCTGTATGGTGTGAAGTCTCTGTAGGAGGTGTGCGGGGATTCTTATATAGAGGGCGTTGCTATAGTCAAGTTGGCTGGTAATGAGGCCCTGTGTCACAGTGCGTCTCATGTTTAGGGGTAGCCACTTGAAAATCCTGCATATCATGCACAGAGTAAGGAAGCAGGCGGAGGACATGGCGTTGATCTGTGATTTTATGGTGAGCTTTTTGTCAATGATAATTCCGAAGTTTCTGGCTTGGTCAGAGGGAGTGGTTTCAGGTCCTAGGTCTGATGGCCACCAGGAGTCATTCCATGTGTTGCCGCTGTTGGCAAAAATCAGTACTTCCATCATGTCTGTGTTCATCTGCAGGCACTTGTTCTTCATCCAGTCGTCTACGTTTGTCATGCATTTGTGGAAGTTAGTTCTGGTGGTGGTGGGGTCGTCCGTGAGTCAGAGGATGAGTTGGGTGTCATATGAGTAGGAAATTGTTGAGATCATTGGATCTGACAATGTTGGCCAGTGGGGCCATATATACGTTGAAGAGTGTGGGGCTGAAGAATGAGCCCTGGGGGACACTGTATATGATCCAGGGTTCAGGGGTGAGAGGAGGAAGGTGGATCCTCTGGGTTCTTCTGGTGAGGAAAGAAGTGATCTATATGAGCGCGTCCCCTTACATGCCAATGTGGTGGAGTCTATCTGAAAGAAACACGTTAGTGTTAGATTCCTTACCTTAGAATATCCCCAGGCGTCAGTCTGGATCCGGAAACTTTTGCGTAGCAGTACCCCCTGCGCGTCGGTAGGCGTCGTCTGCGTCGTGCGCCGTGATGACGTCGCTGGAGTATATAGACGCCGCCTCCGCGCGCTGACGTCAGTTCTTCTTTTTTCTGCGCCAGCAAGCGCAGATCCGAAGAGCAGTACTCCGGTCTTTTGACCAACTTTGTTCAACTCTATAACTCTTTTTGTGCCTGGTAGGATGCCCGGTTTTAAGAATTGTGACGGGTGTGACCGCACGATGTCGGTCACGGACCATCACCGACTCTGTCTCCGGTGCCTGGGCCCCGACCACGACGTGGACGCCTGCGTCGACTGCCGGGCCCTCACTAACAAGGCTAGACGGGAGCGGTCCCGCAAGCTGCTTGAGCTCCGGGTGTCGGCCCCGCGTCAGGAGAGGTCTCGGTCCGGCCGGAGGTCCAGGGAGCGTTCGAGGGAGCGGTCGCGGAGCCGCGCCGAGCGCTCCGGAAGTCGACATCACTCGTCGGGTTCATCAGGTAAGAAACACAAGAAGTCGGGGCGTCGTCATCGTACCCCCGACTCCCCCCGACGCTCGCGTCGCGACGCGGCCGGGGGTTCGGGTGACCCCAACTCCGCGGCTCCGCGTGAGTCGCCGGCGCGGCCTGCCCCATACCCTCCGGTCCCTGGGCACGGTGCGACGCCTGAGGAGATTGAGGCGTTCCTCATGGCCATGAGGGCGCTCAGTTCTCCGACGGGGCCTACGGCGCCTTCGGGCCCAGTGCTACCGTCCGGAGGCCCTGGCTGGTCGGGTGTCCCTGGCTCGACGCCATCGGGTGCTCCGGGCCCGGTGCCGCCGACGGCTCCGACCCCGGCGCCGCAAGGGCCTTCGGGGTCGGCGCCGGCTGGCCTGCCGGCTGGTTCGGCGCCGATTCCATCGGGGTTGCCCCCGACGCCGCCCCCGCGCGGCGCCGGTTCTCCTGTGCCAGCTTCGGCCGGCGCCGGGGGTCCGGCGCCAGCTCCGGGCGGCGCCGTCCCCATGCCCTCCCCGAATCCGGACGCGGAGTCGGACCGGCGTCGATCGACGCCGGGTTCGACGCCGATGGGGCCTGTGAACCCCGAGGAGCCGGTCTACATCATTGACTCCGAGTATGGAGAAGATGAAGAGTACGGGGAAGGTTGGGAGGGGTCTGAGGACCCTCTGTCACGCGAGTGCCAGTATGACCCGGACTGGACAGGTGATTTGGGGGATGCCAGTGGTCTGGACGATTCTCCTAACCCTGGTTTTGTCTCTCCTCCTTCTGTGGAGTCGGTGGAGGGAGCTGCATACTCAGTGGTGCTGATGAGGGCTGCCAATGCCTTACACCTTGAGCTCCCCGTCGCGGCCGTGAGGCCTAACATCCTCACTGAGGTCTTCAAACCGCAGTCATGCCCACAGGAGCCTCTGCTGCCGTTTAACGAAGCCTTATCGGACGTTCTGTTGGGCACGTGGTCCAGGCCCGCTTCAGGTTCGCCTGTTGATCGGAACGTGGCCAGGCGCCACCGTCCATGTCCGGACGACCCCAAATTCCTGTCCGCCCATCCCACTCCCGAGAGTCTGGTGATCCAGGCCTCTACCTCCCAGTCCGCATTCCCGTCGGCCCCGCCCGATCGGGAATCCAAGAGGTACGACCAATATGGCAAGAAGGTCTTCTCGTCCCTGAGTCTGGGACTGCGGTCTTGCAACACCGCATGCCTCTTGGGCCGCTACACCCACTCTGTGTGGGACACGGTCGCGGAAGTGCTGCCAGAATGCCCCATGGAGGTGCGGGCGAAGCTCGGCAAGGCTGTGGCTGAGGGCCGAGACGCAGCTAAATATTCAATACGGTGTGGTCTTGATACGACCGACTCGCTGGGCAGAGCTATGTCAATGACGGTGGCGATTCGTCGCCACGCCTGGCTGAGATCCGCCAACTTTTCGGCCGATGTCCAAAATGCCCTGATGGACATGCCGTTCGATGGCTGTCGCCTCTTTGGTGACAAGGCGGACCACGCGCTGGAACGCTTCAAGGACTCCAGGGTCACGGCCAAGTCCTTGGGTCTCTCGACCCAGCGCCAGCAAACGGGTTCGTTTCGCTCCTTTCGTGGCCAAGGAAGGGGCGTCCCCACACGTGCTGCCAGCCACGCACCGCAACAATCCTTTCAACGCGGTGGCGGCCGTGGAAACCGCCGTGGCGGCGGTCGGGGTCAACGGCGGGGTCAGACCACACCTCCCCCCGCAGCATCTGCCTCCAAATCCTCCTAGTCCGTGCTTTCGGCCCCATGTGACGCCAGTGGGTGGCAGGGTTCGCCATCACCACGCTCACTGGCGCACAATCACGTCGGACAGGTGGGTGCTGCAACTCGTCCGAAGGGGCTACTCCCTCCCCTTCGAGACCACTCCTCCAGCCATGCCACCGCAGAACCACCGTGTGTCGGGGGACCACTTGACACTTCTGCAGGAGGAAGTTACGGCCCTCTTGGCCAAGGGGGCCATCGAGCGCGTTCCTGGGCCAGAAGTAGGGCGTGGTTGCTATTCCCACTACTTTCTGGTGCCCAAGAAGGACAAGGGGGGCCTACGTCCTATCTTGGATCTAAGGAACGTCAACGGCTTCCTCCGGAAGGAGAAGTTCAAGATGTTGACGTTAGCTCAGGTCTTGGCTGCTCTAGACCCACAAGACTGGATGGTAGCGTTGGACTTGCAGGACGCCTATTTTCACATCCCCGTCCTGCCGGCCCACCGGCGTTACCTGCGGTTCACGGTAGGCCAGGAGCACTTTCAGTTTATCGTGCTTCCCTTTGGCCTTACCAGCGCCCCACGGGTGTTCACAAAAGTGATGGCGGTGGTCGCAGCCCATCTGCGCAGGTTGGGGGTTTCAGTCTTCCCCTACCTAGACGACTGGTTGTTGAAGGCGGGCTCGCCCCAGACAGTCGTCCACCACCTTCAGATGACGGCGGACCTCTTGCACGACCTGGGGTTCTCCATCAATGTGCCGAAATCACACCTGTGTCCCTCTCAAAAGCTCCTTTTCATCGGAGCGGTTCTGGACTCGGCGCAGTTTCGGGTTTATCCTCCGGAACGGCGGGTCCGGGATATACAGGCTTTGATTCCCATCTTTCAGCCGCTATCCCGGGTTTCGGTCAGGTTGACGCTGCGGCTGCTGGGACTGATGGCTTCCTGCATCCTTCTGGTGCATCACGCCCGGTGGCGGATGCGGGCTCTGCAGTGGGACCTGAAGTTTCAGTGGGCCCAGCATCAGGGCAACTTGTCCGACCACGTCTTGATCTCGGAGGGCACTGCGGAACAACTGCAGTGGTGGCTTACGGACCGCGATTGGGTCAGAGGCAGATCCCTCTCCCTTCCCCAACCGGAGCACGTTGTCGTGACGGACGCGTCCCTCCAGGGCTGGGGTGGCCACTTGGGAGAGGCAGAGATCAGAGGCATCTGGTCTCCGGCGGAGTCCCGGCTCCATATCAACCTGTTGGAGCTGCGGGCGATTCGTCTAGCACTGAAGGCATTCCTCCCCTTTGTCAACGGGAGTGTAGTGCAGGTGTTCACCGACAACACCACCGCCATGTGGTACTGCAACAAACAGGGCGGAGTGGGGTCGTGGACCCTTTGCCAGGAGGCTCTGCGCCTCTGGCAGTGGCTGGAACGTCAGGGCGTGACCTTGACGGTTCAACACCTGGCAGGCTCTCTGAACGCCAGGGCGGACGAACTCAGCCGTCGGTGCTCGATGGATCACGAATGGCGTCTGAACTCGGACGTGGCGCAAGGCATCTTTCTGCGATGGGGAGAGCCTTGGTTAGATCTATTCGCCACAGAAGAGAACGCGCAATGTCATCAGTTCTGCGCGTTGGAGTTTCCAAGACGGCACTCGCACGGCGACGCCTTTCGGCGCGAGTTGAGTTGCGGTCTGTTATACGCCTTTCCGCCTATACCACTTCTGCCCAGAGTGCTGAAGAAGATCAGGCGTGACCGGGCCCAAGTTATCCTTGTGGCTCCGGACTGGGCTCGAAGGTACTGGTATCCCGAGCTACTCAGCATGTCAGTCGGTCCCCCGATCCGCCTGCCCCTTCAGGAGGACCTTCTGTCGCAGCAGCAGGGGATGGTCCTCCACCCGAACCTGTCCAGTCTCCACCTCCATGCTTGGAGATTGAGCAGCGGCAGTTGAGGCCATTTGACTTGCCTCCTGAAGTCTGTGATGTAATTCTGGCAGCCAGGCGTCCCTCCACAAAGTCGGTATACGCCTGTCGGTGGAACAGATTTGTGGCATGGTGCACAGCAAAGGCTGTGGATCCTCTTTCTGCCCCTCTTTCAGAGGTTCTTCTGTTTCTTCTTTCTCTTGCCCAGCAGGGCTCTGCTCTGGGCACTATCAAGGGCTACCTTTCTGCCCTTTCAGCCTTTCTAAGGCTTCCTGATCAGCCTTCTTTGTTCAAGTCCCCGATTGTAACGAGATTCTTGAAGGGCATCACACACATGTATCCACCTGTTCCGTTTGTGATGCCTCAGTGGGACTTGAACCTGGTTCTTACCTTTCTGATGTGTGCTCCCTTTGAGCCCCTTCATTCTTGCCCTCTTCGTCTCCTGACTTTGAAGACGGCTTTCCTGGTTGCCATCACCTCTGCCAGGAGAGTGAGTGAGCTCCAGGCTCTTTCTGTCCAACCTCCTTTCCTGTCCATTCATCCTGACAAGGTGGTTCTGAGGACTAGACCTTCTTTCCTGCCCAAAGTAGTTTCTGCTTTTCACATCGGGCAGTCCATCACCCTCCCTTCCTTCTTCCCGCCTCCGCATCCTTCAAAGGATGAAGAGCGGCTCCATCGTCTGGACCCAAAACGTGCGCTTTCATTTTATATGGATCGCACACGCCAGTTCCGGGTGGATGACCAACTGTTTGTTGGATACGTGGGTGCGAAGAAGGGACGGCCGGTGTGTAAACGAACCATCTCTCGGTGGGTCGTTCTGTGCATCAAAGCGTGCTACTCTTTGGCTCGGAAGGAGCCTCCTGTTGGGCTGCGGGCCCATTCCACTCGGGCCACGGCGGCTACTACTGCCCTGGGCCGGGGAGTCCCTTTGCAGGACATTTGCCAGGCGGCTACGTGGGCCTCGCTGCACACCTTTGCGAGGCACTACTGCCTGGACAGTCAAGTCCGGAGGGATGGCTTCTTTGGCCGTTCTGTCCTCCAGGACTTTCTGGTGTAGGAATGTATTGGTTCGCAGACCCACCACCGGGGTTGGTATTGCTGGGGTATCTATTCTAAGGTAAGGAATCTAACACTAACGTGTTTCTTTCAGATGAACAAGTTACTTACCTTCGGTAACGATATATCTGTAAGAAACATTAGTTAGTGTTAGATTCCTTACCGAACCCACCCATCCTCCCCGTTCTGCGAACTGATACCTAGGATCTGAAAGAGACACGTTAGTGATAGATTCCTTACCTTAGAATATCCCCAGGCGTCAGACTGGATCCGGAAACTTTTGCGTAGCAATACCCCTGCGCGCCGGTAGGCGTCGTCTGCGGCTCCGCGTCCGTCGTCGGCGTCGTGAGCGCCGGGATGACGTCGTCGGAGTACTTAGACGGCGCCCATGCGCGCTGACGTCAGTTCTTCTTTTTTCCGCGCCAGCTAGCGCAGATCCGGAAGAAGCTCTACCCCCAGTCACTTTTTGACTGAAAACTTTTTTGATCTTTTGATCTTCTCTTTAGTCGACTCTCGACTATCGGTGCCAGGGATGCCCGGGTTCAAGCCTTGTTCGAAGTGCGGCCGACTCATGTCGGTCACGGACCCCCATCGCCGGTGCCTGAAGTGCTTAGGCCTCGACCACGACGATCGATCCTGCTCCGACTGCCGGGCCCTGACGTCGAAGGCTAGGCGGGAGCGGTCCCGCAAGCGTCTCGAGCTGAGGCAGTCGGCCCCGCGCCGCTCCAGGTCCCGGTCCCGGTCCCACGGGAGGTCGAGGGACAGGTCGCGAGGTCGGAGTCATCGACGTTCCGGGAGTGGACACCGATCGTCTGGTTCCAAGTCCTCAGGTAAGAGGCATGAGAGGTCGGAGCGACACCATCGATCCTCCGACCCGCCCCGACGCTCGCACGATGCGGCCGGGGACTCGGGCGACACCGCCCACGCGGCTCCGCGGGAGTCGCAAGCGTCGCCGCCTGCCCCACACCTTCGGGTCCCTGGGCACGGCGCGTCGCAGGAGGAGGTCGAGAGGTACCTCATGGCCATGAGGGCCCTCCCTCCTCAGTCGGTTCCCGTGGCGCCTTCGGGCCGATCGGCTCCGTCTGGAGGTCCTTCCGGGTCGGGCGCTTCGGCCTCGACGACGTCGGCGACCTCGGTCCCGGCGCCGCTGGCGACTTCGGTCCCGGCGCCGCGCGACCTCGCTGGATCCGGCTCCGGATCCGGGACCTCGCCGGTCGACCTTACGACCTCGCCGGCGCCGTCCCTTCAGGTGTCGTCCCCGGCAGCCGATGTGGTTGCCGCCCCCAATGTTTCCTACGGTCCTACTCAGGAGTCGGAAGGGCGCCGCTGGGCGCCGATTCCGACGGCCTTTGGAGAGTTCTATCTCCACGAGGAGGCCCTGGCTGTTGATCCTGGTCTCCAGGAGCCAAGTGACGAGGAGCAGTGGGAGGGGTCCGAGGACCCTCTGGCACGTGATTGCCAGTCAAACCAGGACTGGACATATGAGCTTGGGGAGGCCAGTGGTATTGACACCTCGCCAGACACTGGATTTACGTCGCCCCCGACTGTGGCTTCGGAGGCGGGTTCTGCTTACAGCGCGAAGGCAGCTAAGGCCCTGAGCCTTCAGCTCCCCGTCGTGGCCGTGAGGACTAATCTCCTCACCGAGGTCCTCAAACCGCAGTCCGGCTCCGCGGAGCCCCTCCTGCCGTTCAATGAGGCCTTGTGTGACGTTCTTCTGGGCACTTGGTCCAAGCCCGCCACAGGCCCCCCTGTGGACAGGAACGTGGCCAGACGCTACCGCCCGGCACCGGGCGACCCATGCTTTTTGTCCACCCATCCCACCCCCGAGAGCCTGGTCATCCAGGCCTCTAACTCCCAAACCGCATTCCCGTCGGCCCCGCCCGACAGGGAATCCAAGAGATATGAACAGTTCGGGAAGAAGGTCTTCTCGTCTGTGAGCCTAGGGCTACGGTCTGTGAACACCAACTGTCTCTTGGGCCGCTACACCCACACTCTGTGGGACACGGTTGCGGAGGTGCTGCCACAATGCCCTGAGGAGGTCAGGGCTAAACTCAGCCAAACCCTTGCGGACGGCCGAGATGCGGCACGCTTTTCTATCCGGTGTGGGCTGGATACAACGGACTCACTGGGCAGGGCGATGGCAACGACGGTGGCGGTTCGACGCCACGCCTGGTTGAGGTCCGCCAACTTCTCGGCCGATGTCCAGGCCACCCTCCTGGACATGCTGTTTGATGGCCGTCGCCTCTTCGGCGACAAGGCAGACCATGCGCTGGAACGTTTCAAGGACTCCAGGGCCACGGCCAAGTCCTTGGGCCTTACGGCCCCACGCCAGCAATCGGGTGCCTTTCGCTCCTTTCGTGGCCACGGAAGGGGCGCCCCACCACGTACCGTCAGCCACGCGCCGCAGAATGTTCAGCAACGCGGTGGCGGACGTGGGAACCGCCGTGGCGGTGGTCGGGGCCAGCGGCGAGGCCAGTCCACACCTCCCTCAGCAGCCCCTGCCTCAAAACCTTCCTAGTCCGAGTTTTCAGGCCCATGTGACGCCTGTGGGAGGCAGGGTTCGCCATCACCTCTCCCACTGGCATACAGTCACTTCGGACAGGTGGGTGCTGCAGATTGTCCGAAGGGGCTTCTCCCTCCCCTTCGAGGCATCCCCTCCATCCATGCCACCTCAATACCACCGTGTGTCGGGGGATCACTTGCAACTTCTGCAAGAGGAGGTTTCGGCCCTCTTGGCCAAGAGGGCCATCGAGCGCGTTCCTGGGCCAGAAGTAGGACGTGGTTGTTACTCCCACTACTTTCTGGTACCCAAGAAGGGCAAAGGGGGCCTACGCCCTATCTTGGATCTGCGGAACGTCAACGGCTTCCTCCGGACGGAGAAGTTCAAGATGCTCACTTTGGCTCAGGTCCTGGCTGCCCTGGACCCAGGAGACTGGATGGTAGCGTTGGACTTGCAGAACGCCTATTTCCACATCCCCGTCCTGCCGGCCCACCGGCGTTACCTACGGTTCATGGTGGGCCAAGAGCACTTTCAGTTTACCGTGCTCCCCTTCGGCCTTGCCAGCGCCCCACGGGTGTTCACAAAGGTGATGGCGGTGGTCGCAGCCCATCTGCGCAGGCAGGGGGTATCAGTCTTCCCCTACCTCGACGACTGGTTGTTGAAGGCGGGCTCGCCCCAGACAGTCGTCAGCCACCTCCAGACTACGGCCGACCTCCTGCACTTGCTGGGGTTCTCCATCAATGTGCCGAAGTCACACCTGTGTCCCTCTCAAAAGCTCCTCTTCATCGGAGCGGTTCTCGACTCGGCGCAGTTTCGGGTTTACCCACCCGAACAGCGGGTTCGGGATATTCAGGCTCTGATTCCTGTCTTCAGACCGTTATCCCGGGTCTCGGTCAGGTTGACGCTGCGGCTTCTGGGGCTGATGGCCTCCTGCATCCTTCTGGTGCGTCACGCCAGGTGGCGGATGCGGGCTCTGCAGTGGGACCTGAAGTTTCAGTGGGCCCAGCATCAGGGCAACCTGTCCGATCATGTCCTGATCTCGGAGGGCACTGCGAAGCAGCTGCAGTGGTGGCTCACGGACCGCGACTGGGTCAGTGGCAGACCCCTCTCCCTACCCCAGCCGGAGCACGTAGTTGTGACGGACGCGTCCCTCCAGGGCTGGGGAGGCCACATGGGAGAGGCGGAGATCAGAGGCCTCTGGTCTCCGGCGGAGTCCCGGCTCCACATCAACCTTCTGGAGCTGAGGGCGATTCGTCTTGCACTGAAGGCATTCCTCCCCTCTGTCAGGGGGAGCGTAGTGCAAGTGTTCACCGACAACACCACCGCCATGTGGTACTGCAACAAACAGGGCGGTGTGGGGTCGTGGACCCTCTGCCAAGAGGCTCTGCGCCTCTGGCAGTGGCTGGAACATCAGGGCGTGTCCCTGGTGGTTCAACACCTGGCAGGCTCTCTGAATGCCAGGGCGGACGAACTCAGCCGCCGGTGCATGATGGATCACGAATGGCGTCTGAACTCGGACGTGGCGCAAGGTCTCTTTCGACAGTGGGGAGAGCCTTGGTTAGATCTATTCGCCACCGAAGAGAACGCGCAATGTCAGCAGTTCTGCGCGTTGGAATTTCCAAGGCGGCACTCGCTCGGAGACGCTTTTCGTCGCGAGTGGAGCTGCGGTCTGTTGTACGCCTTTCCGCCTATACCACTTCTGCCCAGAGTGCTGAAGAAGATCAGGCGCGACCGGGCCCAAGTTATCCTTGTGGCTCCGGACTGGGCACGAAGATACTGGTATCCCGAGCTACTCAGCATGTCAGTCGATCCCCCGATTCGTCTGCCTCTTCGGGAGGACCTTCTGTCGCAGCAGCAGGGGACGGTCCTGCACCCGAACCTGTCCAGTCTCCACCTACAAGCTTGGAGATTGAGCGGCGGCAGTTGAGGCCATTTGACTTGCCTCCCGAAGTCTGTGATATCATTCTGGCAGCCAGGCGTCCCTCCACAAAGTCGGTATACGCCTGCCGGTGGAACAGATTTGTGGCATGGTGCACAGCAAAGGCTGTGGATCCTCTCTCTGCACCCCTTTCGGAAGTGCTGCTCTTTCTTCTTTCCCTTGCCCAGCAGGGCTCTGCTCTGGGCACTCTTAAAGGGTACCTTTCTGCTCTATCAGCTTTCTTGAGGCTACCAGATCAGCCTTCTTTATTCAAGTCCCCTATTGTGAGTAGGTTTCTGAAGGGCATCACACACATGTTCCCTCCTGTTCCCTTCGTGATGCCCCAGTGGGACTTGAATCTGGTTCTCACCTATCTGATGTGTGCTCCCTTTGAGCCGCTTCATAACTGCCCTCTTCGTCTCCTTACTCTAAAGACGGCCTTCCTGGTTGCCATCACCTCTGCCAGGAGGGTGAGTGAGCTCCAGGCTCTTTCTTCTTCTCCACCTTTCCTGTCTGTTCATCCTGATAAGGTGGTGTTACGTACACGACCTTCCTTTCTGCCCAAGGTTGTCTCGGCCTTCCACATCGGGCAGTCCATCACTTTGCCCACCTTCTTTCCGCCTCCGCATCCCTCGAAAGAGGAGGAGAGGCTCCACCGTCTGGATCCAAAACGTGCGCTCTCCTACTACCTAGATCGCACACGCCAATTCCGGGTGGATGACCAACTCTTCGTTGGGTACGTGGGCGCGAAGAAGGGTAAGGCTGTGCACAAGAGGACCATCTCTAGGTGGATCATCTTGTGTATCCAAGCATGTTACTCCATGGCGAGGAAGGAGCCCCCAGCTGGATTGCGGGCTCACTCCACTCGGGCCACGGCAGCGACTACTGCCCTGGGCCGCGGTGTCCCCCTGCAGGACATTTGCCAGGCAGCTACGTGGGCCTCGCTGCACACGTTCGCAAGACACTACTGCCTGGACGGTCAAGTCCGGAGGGATGGCTTCTTTGGCCGTTCCGTCCTCCAGGACTTTCTGGTGTGATATTGGTTCGCAGACCCACCACCGGGGTTGGTATTGCTGGGGTATCTATTCTAAGGTAAGGAATCTATCACTAACGTGTCTCTTTCAGATGCACAAGTTACTACTTGTGTAACGATATATCTGTAAGAGACATTAGTTAGTGATAGATTCCTTACCGACCCACCCATCCTCCCCGTTCTGCGAACCGATATCTAGGGTTAAGGTCATCCCCTTTCAGGGCCCTAGTTTCATGGCACCAGTGTTAGTTCTATCATGGCTCTGCGTATCTGGCGCGGAAAAGCTGTGTTGTCAGAACTGACGTCAGCGCGCATGGGCGCCGTCTAAGTACTCCGACGACGTCATCCAGGCGCTCACGACGCCGACGACGGACGCGGAGCCGCAGACGACGCCTACCGGCGCGCAGGGGTATTGCTACGCAAAAGTTTCCGGATCCAGTCTGACGCCTGGGGATATTCTAAGGTAAGGAATCTATCACTAACTAATGTCTCTTACAGATATATCGTTACACAAGTAGTAACTTGTGCGTTAAGGACATCCCTTTCAGGGCCCTAGTTGCAAATGGCACCAGTGTTGGTTCTCTCATGGCTCTGCGCTTTCTGGCGCGGAAAAGCTGTGTACAAAGAACTGACGTCAGCGCGCGGAGGCGGCGTCTATATACTCCAGCGCCGTCATCACGGCGCACGACGCCGACGACGGACGCGGAGCCCAAGGGACGCCTGCAGACGACGCCTACCGACGCGCAGGGGGTACTGCTACGCAAAAGTTTCCGGATCCAGACTGACGCCTGGGGATATTCTAAGGTAAGGAATCTAACACTAACTAATGTTTCTTACAGATATATCGTTACCGAAGGTAAGTAACTTGTTCTTTGATCAGCATAAGGTATAACACAGTGTTGAAGGCTGCTGAGAGGTCAAGGAGAATCAAAGCTGCTGTTTCTCCTCGGTCGAGGAGGGTTTGAATGTAGTTGGTGGCTGTGAGCAGGGCAGTGTTGGTGCTGTGATTGCTACGGAAGCCAGATTTTGAGGTGTTGAGTAGCTGGCTTTGTTCCATGTGTTTCATGAGTTGATTGTTGATGATCTTTTCTAGAACCTTCATTGGGAATGGGAGCAGAGAGATTTGTTAGTAGTTTTTGTGTTCGCAGGCGACAGAGAAATGTTGCAGTGGGTATTAGAGGTGTTGAGTTCGGGGGTGAGTTCCCGGACAATCCTTTAGTTTCCAAGGTTGAAGATGTGATGCTGGCATGGGTCTGTAGGAGCTCTCGAGTTCATGGGGGAAGTGGTGTCCTGGGTGGAGAGAATGTTCCAGGTGGTCTGTCTGTGGTTCGTGGTGGTTACGGTGGTGGCGTATCTATCGAGGCAGTCCAAAGATGTGGGTTTGGGTTTGAAGTTTCTGTATATGGTTGCAATCTTGTGGTGGAAGAAGTGGGCAAGGTTTTTGCACAGCTCCTGTGAGGGTATGATATTGTTTTCGCAGGCAGTGGGTTGCAGAATTCCTTAACAATGTTGAAAAGTTCCTTGGTCTTTTTGGCACTGGTTTCGATGCGTGCATTAAGGGTTGTCTTCTTTGCTTTTCTCAGCAGGCAGTGGTATAGGTTGAGAGAGGTCTTGAAGGCTGCCCTGTTGGAGGTGTCCTTGCTGGCGTGCCACCTCCTCCAACTGTTTGCTGTTCCGTTTCGCTGTTATTAGTTCTTGGGTGTACCCGCTAACCTTTTTGGAGGATTTTCTATGGATATTGCACTTGATGGGGACAATGCTGTCTGCACAATCGGTGATCCAGGCGTTTGTTTTTCACTCCCTGTTCGAGGTTGGTGGCAGTAGCAGAGTTGGAGGCGCCGAAAGCGTTTGCCTAGCTGGTCTCTGAGATTTTGTTCCACCTCCCTTGAGGGACGTTGCTCATCTTAGGGGGTGGCGATGCGGGCCTGGAGGTACTCAAGTGGACAATGGAGTGATCGGTCCATCTGAGTTGTGTGACATGGCTGTATTTGACATGGTTGCTGGAGGTGAAAATTGGGTCCAGCGTGTGTCCTGCGGGGTGTGTAGGGTCATGCACGATGTGGGTCAATCCCTGGCTGCTTACATTGTCGAGGAGGTGTGCAGTGTTTTTATTGTTGGGGTCATCATTGGGAAAATGTAGGTCACCAAGGAAGATGTAGTCCTTGGAGTCTAAGACTAGGGGCGCAATGAAGTCTGCGATGGTGTTGCAAAAACTTGAGTGCTGGCCTGAGGGTTGGCATGCAAGGGTGCCTCTGATGGTGGAGAGGTGTGGTGCAGCTTCCAGGACAGCTGACTTCGGAGCACAGGGTTCACAGTTCAATCCACAGCTCCGACGGACACTCAGCTCATCTCAGCACCATATGACTCTGGGCAATAGCTCACTAAATTTCTGCGACGGACCCCAGCGCCTTGAGACCCGTAAGGGTGAGTAGTTCGCTCTTTACAAATCCGGATTTACATTTTTTACATTTACATTTACATGGCTGTCTTGTCCTCCTTGTAGAGCTTAAAGTTGAGGAGTTCCGTGAGGGGGCGGGGGGGGGGGGTACACTGTATGGTCTCTTTGTGGATAATGTCTGTTCCTCCTCCTGTCTTGTTGGTGCAGTTCTGGTGAGTGATTTTATATCTGTGTGGAATATCGCGGTGGACATGTCTGGGGTGGCGATGTGGGGTTGAGCCAGGTCTCGGTGAGAAAGACAATGTCTGGTGACGATAAGGTCCCATACATCATTGGAAGGCTTGCCTAGTGAGCGCGAGTTGAGAAGGGTGCATGCGAGTTGGTGTTTTTGTTCAGGTGATGTCTGTGGTGTGTTTGGGGTGGGGCTGGTCAGTCGGCTAGTGTGATGGCAGTAGGTGCAGGTGAACAGTCCTACCGTGAATTATGGGTCCGCACGGTGGCAGTGTTTGTTGCGTCGTCCAGGGTCTAGGGTGTAGAGCTCGGCGATGGTTTTTCTTCGGGGGCAAAAGAGATAGGGATCATGAGGGCCAGGGGTCGGGCGCTGGGCGCAGTCCAGGCAAGGACGGGCACAGACGGGCTTGCCGTTGGCACACCAGCAGTGTGCGGTCGCGCTGCGGCCTGCATTTTAAGTAGGTCCTGTAGTGGGTGGGGCTTCTGTTGGAGGGAAAAATGGTGATTTGAAAAACCTGGCAGCTGTGGTGTCAGTGGGTCAGTCTAGAACAAGCAGGCACTAGAGTCCACAGGCAAGTGGCAAGTTAGGTTTCCAGGTGTCTACTGATGTGGTCGCGCTGCGACCTGCATTAAGTCGGTCCTGGGGTGGGCAGGACTGCTGTTGGCGGGAAGAATGGTGAGTGGGAAAGCCCAGTCAGGAAAACCTCAACGGGAAAACCCAGGCAACTTTGCTGTCACTGGATTAGTCTGGAACTTGACGCATTTGTAATTGTTGCAGGCGATGTTTGTGGTAATATCAGAGACCTCAACAGTAGAAACAGACCCACAAGATCAAAAGGCAGGCCTACAATCAGCCCAAAAACACAGCCATGCACTCATCTGTGAGACTAGGCCTTTAGGCTGTCTAACTATGTATGAGAGGGTTGGATTTTGTAACAGGCTGCGCTCTTCATTGTTAGGTCCACCCTGCTATCCTGTTCATGTCTATTAAAGATTACCCTGGGCTCTCTTTGGACTGGAGCCCGAAAATCCCTATCACAGTGGGAAGCAGTCTGTTACTGCACCATCGCCCTTGGGAGGAGGGTACAAAGCATTCTTTGCTCTCCTTGACCCTTCATAAAAGGGGGTATATAAAGTTTTAAAGCTTCTTGGCACAAATTTAATGCATCCTCAATAGTTTGTTTTTATCACCAGCACTTTTGTACACAGGCAATAAGATTCCCTCATTCGCATCAGTCCTCAAGCCCAATACAAATGAAAGAAACGCCATTTGATTTGGATGCTAATTTGTTCCTGAACTATGATCCAATTACTTTGTGGAAATTTTCCTTACTCGTTTTTATCCCTTCCTCTTCCCATTACTAATACTGAGCTCAAGTTCTGCCCTTTTGACGTGGCACAACCATCCAAAGCTCCTTCCTTTCTTCTATTTTTACTTGTACTTTAATTGTTTCTCTTTTATTATTTTATTATTGTCCCCTCCTCTGTTAAGGTAATAAAACATAAGCATTTATTTACCAAATCTGAATTTTCTCACGTTCCTCATGTAGCATCCATCAAAAGATTATCTGGGAGGCAAATTGATTGATACTTATAGCTGCACATTCCTTACCGTAAAATTATCCCCAGACATCAAACTGGATCGGGAAAGGTTTGAGCACCACCTCTGCGCAAAGGTAGGTGGTATTATTCGGCTCTCTGTTGCGGTCATCTGGCAGGGAGTAATGTGTGTGGTACCTACATAGGCACCACCTCGGCGCTCTGATATCAGTTCTATCCTTCCTGATCCAGATAACGCAGATCCATCAAGAGCTATACCTCATTCACTTTTTGGCTGACTTTTTTCGATGTTTTGTAGGAATGTTTTGAGAAAAAATCCTGGTGTGACAGGGATGTCTTCCAAGAAACCTCAGATTTCAAATCATGTGGCGCCTGTCACAGACATATTTCTGTGACAGACCCCGACTTGATCTGTCTCTGGTGCATCAAGAAAGACCATGACGCAAAGACCTGCAAGGATTGCCACGATATGCACCGAAGGCACTGAGAGAGTGCTCCCTCAAGCTCCTCCCTGCCTGATGTCGGATGACCTCACGAAGATCAAGATCAGGGTTACAAGGAAGGTCCAGGGACCGCTCCCAGAGCCGCACCAGATGGTCGTCGTTCCGGTCGAAGTCGTCATCAGGTAAATCACACAAAAGGAAGTTGTCTAAGAAGGCGAAGAGGTCTTCGACTTCTCCATGTCTGTCCAAATCTTTGGACGAGACAAGGGAGCAGCGGCCCTCCAGACTCACTCCTCTGCAGAGCCTTAACCAGGGTCAGATCTGCACTTCCCTGATTTTTCCAGAGCTGGAGTGACCCCTCCCAACCACATGAGTTCTGTGAGGCCATGTGCCTTATTTTTTGGCAGCCTGACCCCCCCTGGAGCACCTGTGGGTATAATGGGTTCAGAAGGAGCCCTCACTGGTTTGCCACCTGTGGGTATGCCCTCAACGCCACTCCGCTCCATAGATCCAGTGCTGGGTACTGAGCAGCGAGACAGAAACCTTCTCTGGTCTCCACTATCATGCTGACGCCCCGGCACCATTGTCTCCCAGCAACAACGCCACCCCAATTGTCCTTAACTCCGACGTGGAGCAGGACCGACACCCGGCGGCGTTCGAAGCCATGACTTCTGCATCGAAGCTAGGGCATTTTTGTCTATGACATACCTGGTACAGGAGATGAATTGAAAGGCCACTGAAGGGGATTCCAACTGCGCAAGTACCACCCAAACACAAGGATCAGCAAGCTTCCACACCTTTGTGGCAGAGGATGCAGTTCCCACTGACCACGTGGAACAGGTGGCCAGATTTCAGGCCTGTCCAGCTCTCCCTCGGCAATCACAGGCTCCAAGCACCTTTAGCTTGCCCATCTGCCATCATGGGCATCTATTGGGAGGGGGCAGAATATGCCTTCGCCTGCCCCACTGGAGGTTAATAATATCAGACAATTGAGTACTACAAGTTGTACAAAGAGACAACTCCCTCCCCTTTGTGGTTGCCCCTCCACCCATACTTCCCACTTACAACTCATTAAAGAAGAATCATTTTTCCCTAGTCCGCTAGGAAGTTCTGGCTCTCCTGGCCAAGGGAGCTGTAAAGAGGGTGCCAGCATCAGAAGTAGGTTGTGGTTGCTATTCTCTCTATTTTCTGGTGCCCCTCAAGGACGGAGTACTTCATCCTATTCTAGACCTGCACCTTCTCAATCTCTTTCTCAAATAGGAGAAACTCAAAAAGCTCACCCTCGCTCAGGTTCCTTCTGCCCTAGACCCGGCCGACTGATGGTAGCGTTGAATTAGCAGGACAAATATTTTCACATCCCTGTCCTTCCCACCCACTGATGTCACTTGCGGTTCACAGTGGGCCTCAAGCACTTCCAGTTTACTGTTCTTCAGGATATTCAGGTTATGAAACCGATGTTTCAGCTTCTATCCTGGATTTCAGTGGGACAGACTCTGAGGCTTCTATCCCTCATAGCCTCCTGCATCCTGAAGGTAACACATGACTATTGACATATGCAGGCTCTGCAGTGGGACCTGAAGTTCCATTGCCGCATCATCAGCGGAATCTTTCTGACATAGTCCAGATCTCTGAGGGAACTGCAGGAGATCTGCAGTGGTGGCTATCTGATAGAGACATCTAGCCGCAGATTCCTTACCTTTGAATTTCCCACACGTCTGACTCGATCTGTAAGATTTTTCTTCGAGCAATACCCTTGCATGGCGGAAGGTAGTGTTAGTCGGCTCCACGTGGCGTCGGTCGGCACCACGTGGCGTCGGTCGGCACCACGTGGCGCCGGTCGGCTCCACGAGGCATCGGTCGGCTCCACGAGGTGTCGGTCGGCTGCACGAGGCGTCGGTCGGCTGCACGAGGCGTCGGTCCCTGGACCCTTTGCAAGACCAGCCAGAGCAAGAAATGGACTGGTGTGAGGAATTGGGTGAGGCAAGTGGACTGGACACCTCTCCAGATTCTTGTTGACTTTCTCCCCCTGCCATTGATGCAAAGAAGGGAGTTATGGTGGTGCGAAGGGCAGCTGAGGTCCTGGACCTTCAGCTCCCTTCTGTGGCCGTCAAGAATAACATCTTGATGGAGGTTCTGCTGCCGGGTCTCTCTACCTCGGAACCCCTCCTGCCTTTCAATGAGGCCTTGAAAAATGTCCTGCTTGAGACCTGGTCCAAACCCACCCGCCGCCATCTCCATGCCAGGGCACCCATCACTAGGCAACCTAAATCTCCTCAGCAACCACCGTACGCCCGAGAGCTTGGTGGCCAAGCCTATATGTCAAAGGGCAAGTTCCCTTCCACATCGCTGGACAGGGAATCCATGAGGCTGGATAGTTGGGTTAAGACATTTTTTTCTTGCACCAGCCTTGCATTGCGGTCGGTGAACAGCGCATGGCAATTGAACCGTTACTCCTACTCCTTGTAGGAAACAGTTGCGCAAGTACTGCCATAGGTCCCAGAGGAGTCCCGGGCCATCCTCTCCCAAGCAGTATCAGACAGGAGAGATGTGGCAAAGATGGGCATTCGTAGTGGTCTTGACTCGACTGACTCGCTAGGCAGAACGATTTCATCTACGGTGGCTGTTCTATGCCATGTCTGGCTGAGAACTACTGGCTTTTCTGGGGATGTCCAGGCTTCCTAGATGGACATGCCTCTTTATAGGAGAGTAGGATCTGCTTCATATAGTTACCCCCACTTTTTGCTGATGTTTCACTGTTTTCAATCAATCAATCAAAAATTTGTAGAGCGCACTACTTACCCGTGAGGGTCTCAAGGCGCTGGGGGGGGGGAAAGGGAGGCGCTACTGGTCGAACAGCCAGGTCTTAAGTAGCCTCCTGAAGGTCAGCAGGTCTTGGGTCTGTCATAGGCTCAGTGGGCGGGTGTTCCAGGTCTTGGCGGCGAGGTGGGAGAAGACTCTGCCGCCGGTGATTGTCCTTCGGATGCGAGGGACGAGGGCGAGGTCGGCGGAACGGAGCTAGCGGTTGGGGATGTAGAAGAAGAGTCATCTGTTGAGGTAGGCTGGGCCGGTCTTGTTGAGTGCCTTGTGTGCATGGATGAGGAGCTTGAAGGAAATCCTCTTGTTGTGCAGGTTTCTCAGGTAAGGGGTGATGTGGCTGTGGCGTGGTACATCGAGGATCAGTCGTGCAGAGGCGTTTTGAATGCGTTGCAGTCGTTTCATGAGCTCTTTTGATGAGCTTGGCTGGGGCTCCCGCTTCAGGATCCCACCCTCGACTTAGTCTGGGTGGGATCCTGCTATCCAGGACCCCAGCCTAGCTGGTGGTGCCGCATTGGCGTCTCTTCAACGAAAGAGACGCCACTGCGGCACCACGGAACAGAAACACAGTGATTAAATACATGGAACCATCCACGGTACAGCCCGACCAATCCACTGTGCAGGATGGTGGTCCCCCAAGGGTGAATTAATACCACAGGAGTAGAGTACATGCGTCAGAAGCTCTTGCCAGTATTGAGAAGCACAAGGACAACTCAACACTATCCTTGGGCACCCAAGAATCGTATATGGTACACAAGTCCTCCTTTTGAAGGACTTATTATCCCTGATGAAGACCTTCGTTTGAAGTACTGCTACTTAGAAGGTCGAAACGCGTTGGTTCCACCCAAGAGAGGTTCAAAATAGAACCAAGTTGACACAGGGTCCTTAAATTGGACAAAATAGAACCCAGACAAGAGGGCTCTATTCTTGAGTTCTGATCTCCACCTTTGACCTCCCCTTTGGCCACAAAAATATAACTCAAGGATAAGAAAAGTAGTAACTTGCCTTTGTTTCACCCCATGGTGATAGATTGTAACAGGATTAGTCTTCACCTGATGTAATATTTTAGGATATTACATGTACCTTCGCTTCATTGTTTTATTTAGCATTTTTTTGTATAACGCACTGTATGTTTTAAAAAAAAAATGTGCACTGTAAATAATTTATGGGCACATTGCTTTGACTATTTGCTTGATGTGTACATATATAGAGAAGAGATAAGATGGCAAGACACCTGTGTCTAGTTTGCCCAGTGACCGGCATGAATGTTTTGTAAAATAAATGTGAAAAATCAGACAGTATATATGATTACACCCCAAGGATAATTAAAAAATGTTTTGGGATAAAATAACGTTTGTTTGATCCATGGTGTCTGAGGCATTTTTTTTTTATAATACATATTAGGATTCCAGCCTCTGTTGGATCTAAAACTGAATCACTACCCTTTGTTTAACCTCCCTTTGGCTTTACCAGCGCCCCTCGGCTGTTCACCAGGGTGATTGGGGTGGTTGCAGCTCATCTGCGCAGATCTGGGGTGCAAGTCTTCTCCTAGCTCGACGACTGGCTCTTGAAGCCAGGCTAGCCCCAGGCTGTAGTATCCCACCTCCAGACTCAACAAACCTGCTTTTGCTTTGGTTTACTATCAACGTGCCAAAGTCACCCCTGACTCCCTCTCAGACGCTCCCTTTCATCTGAGCTGTTCTGGACACAGTGCAGTTTTGGGCCAATCCTCCTGAGCACCGAGTCAAGGATATTTAGTGTATGATCCGCCTCTATCCTGGATTTCAGTGAGAATGACTCTGCGGCTTCTGGATCTCATGGTCTCCTGCATCCTGCTTGTGACACATGCCAGATGGCATATGCAAGCTCTGCGTTGGGACATGAAGTTCCAGTGGGTGCAGCATCAGGGGAATCTCTCCGACATGGCCCTGATCTCGGAGGGAACTAACTGCACAGGACCTGCAGTGGTGGCTGGTCAACCGCGTTTGGGTTAGAGGCCGACTACTCTCCCTTCCCCAACCAGATCACACAGTAGTGACAGTTGCGTCACTCGTGGGATGGGGCGTCAATCTGGGAGGGTCCGAGATCAGAGTACTCTGCTCCGGAATCCGGACTCAATGAATGAATGAATGAGTACGGATTTGTATAGCGCTGGCTACCCGGAGGCATCCCAGCGCTTCGACCCATAACAGAACAACATCACTCAGCAGAACAGGAAGGTCTTCAGCCGCTTTCTAAACAATAGATGATTAGGTTCAAGCCGTAGGTTAGCGGGCAGTTGATTCCAACTTTTTGCTGCCTGCACTGCAATCTGTCGACCCCCTGTGCGAGAGCGCTTGAACCTCGGGACAGAGAGCAGATTACGATAATTGGATCTTAAAGCTCTGGGCGCTTGATGCTGACTGAAAAGGGGGCGCAGAATGGCCGGACCATTGTTGGTTATTGATTTGTGAGCCATACACAAGGCTTTGAACCGGATCCTTTCCTGCACCGGTAACCAATGCAGAGCCCGGACGGCAGCCTTTGCCGAGTCATGTCTCGGTACCTCTAGGAGTATACGGGCTGCACAGTTCTGAACGGACTGAAGTATCTTAATGGTCCCTAAGGGTGCACCCAGATAGCCAGCATTCGCGTAATCAAGCCGCGAAAGAATCAGGGACTGAACAAGGATCCGTCTCGCCTCAAACTCAACATCAACTTGCTGGAGCTCCAAGCGATTCGCTTGGCGTTGAAAGTTATTCTTCCTTCAATCAAGGGAAAGCTGGTTCAAGTGTTCACGGACAACAGCACTTCCATGTGGTACCGAACAAACAGGGTGCGGGGTGGTTTCGTGGACCCTTTGTCAAGAAGCCCTGCGTCTGTGGACATGGCTGAAACAGCAGAGTATATCCCTGGTAGTTCAACACCTGACAGGTTCCCTGAAGGCTAGTGCGCAGGAACTTAGCTGTCGAAGCCCGGCAGAACATGAATAGCGTCTCCATACGGAGGTGGCACAAGGTCTCATTCAGCAGTGGGGCAAGCCGTGGATAAATCTGTTTGCCTCTGCCAAGAAAGTGCAATGTCAGCAGTTTTGCACGTTGGTGATCCAGGGCGGCTCTCGTTGGGAGACGCTTTTCGTCTCGATTGGAGCTCAGACCTCCTATATGACTTTCCGCCCATAGCACTCCTGCCCAGAGTGCTCAAGAAGATCAGGAGCGACCAGGTTTGTGGCTCTTGACAGGGCAAAGATAGTCTGGAATCCCAAGCTTCTGCAGTTAAGGATTGATCCTCCAAACAGGCTGCTCCTTCGGCAGGATCTCTGTCGCAGGGGAGGGTTCTCCATCCGAACTGTCATCTCTATGCCTTCTTGCGTGGAGATTGAGCGGCTGCAGTTTATATCATTCGACCTTCCTCCTGAAGTCTCTAATGTTATTTTTGCAACCCAGCATCCCTCTATCAAGACTGTGTCTGCTGCACAAATTTGTAAAATGTGGTACAGAAAGGTAGATTAATACTTTGGGCACTCTTAAAGGGTATCTTTCAGCCCTGTCTGCCTCTGTAAGGCTGCCAGACCAACCCTCTTTATTTAAATCCCTTATTGGAAAGAGATTTCTCAAGGGGCTTTTACATATATTCCCACCTGCTCCTTACATCATTCCCCAGTGGGACCTTAATTTGGTTCCCAACTTTCTGATGTGTGTTCTGCTCAACTCCGGCTGCATACCATCAAAACAACCTTTTTAGTGGCGATAACGTCTGCCAGGCGGGTGAGCGAATTGCAGGCTCTTTATCTAGGCCTCCTTACCTGACCATCTTTCCTGATAAGCTGGTGCTTCGCACTAGGGCCTCTTTCTTACTGAAAGTAGTGACATGTGTGGCAATCGGTCACCTTGCCCACTTTCTATGGTCCACTGTGTGAGAAGTTGGCCTGATATATGATGTTCACTAGTTCTAGTGATCACCTTGTATCAGTCCAAACAACTATTATGGTGATTGGTTGTAAGTCAACCTTATAGACCAGCTATCCTAGTAGCGTGGAAAAAAGCAGTCTTAAGGCTAAACTCTGAATGGCATGTGAAGCCAGCTGTTTTACCACATATAACACCTTGAATACCAAGTGAAAGGACACCACACAGGTTGTTATGAAAATAAACAGATATTTATTAACTAACATACACCTCTGAACTCTTTATGAGGTCAGAGGGCTAAGCACATGACAATACTCAAAAGGAAATACGAGTTCGCACAGTATTTACAAGAACGCCTGAGGGGCGCAACAAACCATATACTAAATAAATGGAATGCGAAAGTCAATCAAAGGAATGGAGCTGTCCAGAGGCTGTAGAATCGCTGGGACCACACTACCCTAACGGGAGGTAAGTAATAGGAGGCCCACAGAACGCGTGTGCAGAGTGTGAACTCACACGCGAGATGCGTACAATCGTCTATGGACAGTACAGTTTAAAGAAAAGGTGAGTACGGACGTCCCTGACTAGATAGGACTAAAACGATTGTGGAACTGGACACTAGGAGAGTCAAGCTACCCTTGAGCACCGAAATGCTCGTGTTACCTCACCCACAGGCCGCGGGTGCATAGGTGCCAAGTCGTGTCGGGTTCCGGAGTTGAAGTCTATGGAGCCTGTAGGAAAAGATGCTGCAGGCGGTCAGGAGGAAGATGTCCGGTGCAATCCAAGGGTGGATTGGTGAAGAGAGGAACCTGAAATCAGATGGGACAATGTTCAAAGTCACTAGCCAGTGACTGGAGTGGAACCAGATGTCGTCGTCGCGATCAGGTGAAGATGGACGCTTGTCTCTGCAGCCACGTGGACCAGGTGGTGTCTTCGACGACCAGGATGGAGGCACAAGCTGTCCCACGCAGGCTCTCGCTGTCGGCGGTGTCGTCTCCGGATTCGGGTTCAACAGGCCTTGGCAAAGGCAACGCACGCGGTGAGTGGAAACGGCGTCTGAAGTGGACCAGGAGGGTCCGGGGTGCTCCTCTTTTGGGAGGGAGCAAGGGCCATTCTGGAGCAACCAGACCAGCAGCCAAGTTGTCGGTGTTCGTCGTCTAGGAGGTCACAAGCCAGCCGGCAAGTGACCAGACAACGCGTCGAGCAGCAACCAGGCAGAAGGGCCCCACGCAGATCTCGTGGAGGCTGGAGGGCTGATCTTCGATGCAGGAGCTGCTCGGGGTCGGGGCTTCTCAGTCCCCAAAGCACTTGGACGAGGATGCCTCGGAAGTCGTGCTGGGGCGAAGTGCTGCTTCTTTCAAGATGGCCGGTCCCACGTGTCTCGTCGCACCCACGGGTCTCAGCTCGGCTGCAGATGTGGGTTGAGGTCGGAGAGGTCTGGGAATCCGGGTCTCGTCGGGCTCTGAAGTCTGGATCCTTTGCAGGAAGACGACAAAGGGAAGTCGCGGTACGCTGAGGGTGCCTGCAGATGCAGGGTGGACACTCCTTGCCCACAAGGGAGATTCCTTCGGTCTTCTGTGGAGCAGAACGTCGAGGTCCAGAGTTTCTTCTTGTGAAGTTGATCAGGATAATCTAATTTGGAATGGGACCAGCTCCTACCTTTATCCGGCTAAAGGGGGCTGCACTGCGACTAGGTCCCTCCTCTGGGTGGGACCAGGAAGGGGGGTGGTTACGCCCCCTTTCCTTTGTCCGGTCTTCCGCCAGCTCTGGGGCTGGAGTGCCCCAGGAACTGGTTCTGACCGGTGTATGCACGGGGCACCTTGTTTGCCCCAGGCATGTCTCATTCCTTTGAGCCCTAGCCTACCTAATACACAAAATCCTGTCTGGGGTGGTGCTAGCACCTCCCAAGGCAGGAAACCCTTTGTCTAAACCTCCCTCGCTGGAAGGACTCCCAGCAGCAGGAGGTCAGACTTGGGTCTGTGGTGGCAGCATCCATTTTGTGATGCTGAGGCTCGAGTTAACTTTAACCGGGGTTCACAGTTACATCCATGTCGTGTCCCTCTAGAAGGGTGGAATGCTAACCCCGTCGCCAGAATTGGCGAGGGGTTAGTATTCCAATTCGTATGACACCTTACTCGACATGTTTTGATAATGCAATACCAAAGTTAGCAAATAACCGCCAGGATTATAATGCACTTAAGAGTATATGGTATGCGTTATCATGGAACAGCTATTAGGACTTGGTTTGGCAAGCTGCAAACGGGCTCAGCTCATGCCAGAGCACCATCTCACATAATTCCAAGCACTCTGCCTTCAGGATTGATAAGGCCTGCCATAGGAGTGACTGATAGGTATATATGTGTCCATTTTAGGGTTAGATATAGGAATACTATATCTAAAGCAAAGGGTGATTACACCACCTTGCCCCAGCTGTCGTGCAGCCAGTTGTGTCAGATTTGGATGGCCAGCCAGGGGTGGCATAATACATGCTGCAGCCCCTGGTAGGCCCTGGTACACCTATGCCCTGGATACCTAAGGTATGCTCTACAGGGACTGATAAGGTAGCCCAGTACCAATTGGTAAATGCACCTAAGGTACATGCTTGTCAATTTAGAGAGAGAACAGCTAGGCTGTGGGTCTGATTAGCAAGCCCACAGCCAGGGAAAGTCGTAAACCAGTGAAGTAAAAAGCAAAAATCGGGGGTGACCATAGGATTGCAGACCCTTCTCTCCTACATAACCCCCCCCCCCCCCCCAAACTTAGGGACATTAAACTAACCTTGACCAGGTGAGTCTTCTTGTTCTAAGTGGAAGTACCTGGAGAGACCATCTGCATTACCATGGTCAGTCCCTGGTCGGTGCTCCACTGTAAAGTCCATCCCCTGTAGGGAAATGGACCACCTAAGAAGTTTGGGGTTTTCACCCTTCATTTGATTTAGCCATAAGAGGGGCTTATGGTCGGTCTGAATCTTGAAGTGAGTGCCAAACAAGTATGGCCTCAGCTTCTTCAGGGCCCAAACCACAGCAAAGGCCTCCCTCTCAATAGCTGACCAACGTTTCTCTCTAGGGGTCAGCCTTCTACTTATAAAAGCAATGGGCTGGTCATGACCATCAATATTCAGTTGAGATAGAACAGCTCCCACACCCAACTCAGAAGCATCTGTTTGGACAATGAATGGCTTGGAGTAGTCTGGACTCTTGAGAGTAGGTGCAGTGCACATGGCCTTCTTTAGGTCATCGAATGCCTTCTGACAGCTAACTGTCCACTGAACTTTCTTTGGCATTTTCTTACTTGTCAGGTCATTAAGTGGAGTCACAATGGTTCCATAATTTCTGACAAATTTCCTATAGTAACCAGACAGGCCCAAGAAAGCTCTGGCCTGTGTCTGGGTGGTTGGAGGAGCCCAGTCCTTTATGGCCTGTATCTTGCTCTCCAAAGGTTGAACTTGGCCTCCACCTACAAGGTGGCCCAAGTATACAACTTGACTCTGCCCTATCTGACACTTGGTAGCCTTGATAGTGAGGCCTGCCTTTTGCAGGGCCTCTAAAACTTTCCTCAGGTGGATCAGGTGATCCTCCCAGGTGGAGCTAAAGACAGCAATATCATCTAGATATGCTGCACAGAAGTCATCCAGCCCAGAGAGAACTTGGTTCACCAATCTTTGAAAAGTGGCAGGTGCATTTTTCAAACCAAAGGGCATCCACAAACTGGTAATGACCTCCTGGGGTAGAAAATGCTGTTTTGGCCTTGGCATCCTCAGCTAACCTGATTTGCCAATAACCAGCTGTCAGGTCAAATGTACTCAAGAACTTGGCAGGAGCCAATTTGTCAATGAGTTCATCTGCTCTTGGTATTGGATGGGCATCTGTCTTAGTGACAGCATTGAGACCCCTGTAGTCTACACAAAACCTCATCTCTCTCTTACCATCCTGGGTGTGAGGTTTAAGCACTAGAACTACAGGACTAGCCCAAGGAATCTCTGAGGGTTCAATGACTCCCAATTCCAACATTTTCTGTACTTCTTGTTTGATACAATCCCTGACGTGGTCAGGTTGCCTGTAGATTTTACTCTTTATAGGCAGACTGTCACCAGTGTCCACCTCATGGGTGCACCAGTTTGTCTGACTGGGTGTCAGAGAGAACATTTGTCTGAAGGATTGAAGAACCTGTTTACAATCCTCTTGTTGATGCTCAGAGAGGCTGTCAGAAAAGACTACACCATCTACTGACCCATCATCAGGGTTCTGAGTGAGCAGGTCTGGGAAGAGGGTCACTCTTCCTCCTGCCCCTCGTCTGTAGCCATGAGCTTGCCCATGTCTTCCCTGTTGACAAAGGCCTTGAGCCTGTTCACATGAAGTACTCTGTGAGGGCTTCCTGGGAGTTCCAAGGTCCACCAGGTAGGTGACCTCTCCCTTTTGCTCAATAATGGTATGGGTCCAGACCACTTGTCTTGGAGAGCTGCTGGGGCCATTGGCTCCAACACCCACACCTTCTTTCCTGGGTGATACACAGTCAGGACAGCCTTTTGGTCATGCCAAGCTTTTTGGAGTTCTTGGCTGCCCTCCAGGTTTTTAGATGCCTTCTCCATGTACTCTGCCATCCTGGAGCGGAGACCAAGTACATAGTCCACAATATCCTGTTTAGGCTTTTTGAGAGGTAACTCCCATCCTTCCTTCACAAGACATAGGGGTCCTCTTACAGGATGCCCAAACAGAAGCTCAAAAGGGCTGTAGCCAACCACCTTCTGTGGGACCTCTCTGTAAGCAAACAGAAGGCAGGGTAAAAGGATGTCCCATCTTCGCCTAAGCTTTTCAGGTAACCCTTTTATCATCCCTTTGAGGGTCTTGTTGAATCTCTCAACAAGCCCATTGCACTGTGGGTGATAGGGGGTGGTGAATTTGTAGTTGACACCACACTCCTTCCACATAGCAGTCAAGTATCCTGACATGAAGTTTGCACCTCTGTCAGAGACAACCTCCTTGGGAAACCCCACTCTGGAGAAAACTCCAAGTAGGGCCCTTTCCACAACAGGAGCTGTAGTGGTCCTAAGGGGAATAGCTTCTGGATACCTGGTGGCATGATCCACTACCACCAGTATAAATCTGTGCCCAGATGCTGTTGGGGGGTCCATTGGTCCAACAATGTCAATCCCCACTCTTTCAAAGGGTACCCCTACCACAGGTAGTGGTATAAGGGGGGCCTTTGTTGTGCCACCTGATTTGCCACTGGCTTGACAGGTGACACATGAGCGACAAAACTCTTTAGTGTCTTTAGACATATGAGGCCAGTGAAAGTGTGAGACAAGTCTTTCCCAAGTCTTGTTCTGGCCTAAGTGTCCTGCAAGGGGAATTTCATGGGCCAAGGTGAGAAGGAAACCTCTCAGAGACAAGGGGATGACCAGCCTCCTGGTAGCACCAGGTTTGGGGTCTCTTGCCTCAGAGTAAAGGAGTCCATCATCCCAATACACTTTATGGGCACCTGTGGCATTCCCTGCAGCCTCAGCAGCAGCCTGCTGTCTGAGGGTTTCAAGAGATGAACAGTCTAATTGTGCCTGTCTCAAGTCTGCCCTGGAAGGTCCCCCTGTCCCAAGAAACTCAACCTGTTCAGGCTCAAGTTCTTCTAGGACAGTTCCTTCTGGGGTCTTTGGGTCAGTCTCCTGTGAGAGCTGATCCTCACCTTGAGGCAAGGGGGAAGGCACTGCCTTAACCCTACTGTTCTTACTCTTGGTTAGTGTCTGGTCCATTGTTCCAGGATCCAGCACTAGTTCAGCTGGGCATTTCTTGGCCTGTGACCTAGTCACAGCAAGGACATGTGCTGACAAACCTAACATCTCCACATGAGTCCTATACTCCACATCTGACCATAGAGAGGATTCCAAATCATTGCCCAAAAGACAGTCCACTGGGAGGTCTGAACTAACAACAACCCTTTTGAGGCCATTTACCCCTCCCCAGGAGAAATTAACAAGTGCCATACTATGGGTGGTAGTGACATTGCTAGCGTTGGTCACTAGGTAGTCTGAACCTAGTATCACCTGTCCAGGGTCCACAAAGTTGGGTGTCACCATAGTGACACTGGCACAAGTGTCCCTGTAGGCCTGAGACAATTTTCCATTGATTAAAGGCGTCTGCCTGTACTTGCCCAGGGTACTGGGACTTATTGTTGGGGTCAAATCCATGTCCCCAGTACAAACAAGAACAGCCTGGGTAGGTACTCTGACTAGGTCAGAGCCTGCCTCAGATACCAATGTCAACCCCACTATAGCCTTAGGGGGAACACTACCACTACTAACTGAACTAGGGGTTGCATGTGCCTTAGGGGCAGTAGTGGTAGGAGCTGGGCCTTTCTTGGTGCACTCACTAAACCAGTGAGTATTACTTTTACAGTATTGGCACCATGGTTTCTTCTGACCATTATTCTTCTTCTTTTGGGAATTCTGGGACCCACCCTCTTTAGATTGTTGGGGCCCTGTTGAAGACTTCTGGTCATTTTGCTTATTCTCATTACCCTTCTGGTCTGCTTTCTTCTGGCCACCACCCTGGTTCTGGCTCTGCTGCTTGACCCTTGTCCTGACCCATCTGTCTGCCTTCTTTCCCAATTCTTGGGGACAGGTCAGATCTGAGTCAATAAGGTGCTGATGCAACAACTGATTTTGACAATTACTTAAGATTTGTTCTCTCATAATTAGATTATACAATCCTGTGTAATCAGTAACTTTACTTCCCAGTAACCAGCCTTCAAAAGCCTTAGTGGCACAATCAACAAAGTCAGCCCAATCCTGAGACTGAATTTTCTGGGTGTCTCTGAACAGCAACCTGTACTGCTCAGTTGTTAAGCCAAACCCATCAATCAGTGTATTCTTCAGGACTTGGTAATTGTTAGCATCCTCAGCTCTAGTAGTGAGGAGCTTATCTCTACCTTTACCTTCTAAGGAGAGCCACCGAATAGCTGCCCACTGACTCTGGGGGATGCACTGGACAGTGCAGGCCCTCTCCAAAGCAGTCATCCATTTGTGGATGTCATCCCCTTGTTTAAAGGGGGGCACTATTTTACTCAGGTGTCTAGTATCAAAACTCCTGTCCTTATCTCTAGGGATAATGCTGCCACCAGTGGGGTCTGCCCCACTCAATTTCCGCAATCTGGCAAAGGCAAGTCTTTCTTTGGCAAGGGCAAGTTCTTCCCTCTTAATCCTCAGATTGACTTCCCTCATCTTAGCTTCATGCTCTCTTCTCTGAGTGGATGTCATCCCTCTCTGAGAAGATGCCTGAGAGACATGGGTATGAATAGATCTGTTAGAGCCTCTGGAGTGAGACCTAACTTGTCTATTCCCAATGTTAAGCCTTCCTGAGAGTGGTCCTGGGGGTCCCCCAGTTCCATTCTCATGGATGATTAAGTTGGTCCTGGTGAGCCTACTGACTACTACTGGACCTTTGTCTGCCTCGTCCCCTGATAATTCTTCCTCTTCCTCCTCTTCACTTTCTGCTCCAAGGTCAGGATCACCAAGGGTTCCCTCTAAGGGGGGCATGCTCCCATCTGGATTTGAGGGGCCTGTGTTAGAAGCCCTTCTGGCATCATATGTCTCTAAGAGACCTATCAGAAAAGGAGTGGTAGGGTTAGAACCCTGTTTTAGTTTCCTGGAGGTACACAATTGTCTCATCTCCTGGAAGCTAAGGGCTGCATATCTGGAAGTGACCTGTGGAGGGTCAATAACCACAAGGGGAGTCTCTGCAGACTCTCCATGGGTAGACATGCTTCTAGTGAGGTGTAAGTGGTGCACTTACCTACACTATGGGTTTACCTACTGATCCCTTGCTAAGAGTTGTAGTCAGGGTGTGCTACTCCCTTTCTACTACAACAGCTGGTTCAGTAGAACTCAGAGTATTTCTAAGCTTTGTTATATGTACCTATTGTACCTTATGTGATCTTGCAAATGATATCTCAAGATTATATTTGGTAAAAACAACAGCAAGCTCAAATCCCAACCGCTGCACACCAATGTGAGAAGTTGGCCTGATATATGATGTTCACTAGTTCTAGTGATCACCTTGTATCAGTCCAAACAACCCTTATGGTGATTGGTTGTAAGTCAACCTTATAGACCAGCTATCCTAGTAGCGTGGACAAAAGCAGTCTTTAGGCTAAACTCTGAATGGCATGTGAAGCCAGCTGTTTTACCACATATAACCCCATGAATACCAAGTGAAAGGACACCACACAGGTTGTTATGAAAATAAACAGATATTTATTAACTAACATACACCTCTGAACTCTTTATGAGGTCAGAGGGCTAAGCACATGACAATACTCAAAAGGAAATACGAGTTCGCACAGTATTTACAAGAACGCCTGAGGGGCGCAACAAACCATATACTAAATAAATGGAATGCGAAAGTCAATCAAAGGAATGGAGCTGTCCAGAGGCTGTAGAATCGCTGGGACCACACTACCCTAACTGGAGGTAAGTAGTAGGAGACCCACAGAACGCGTGTGCAGAGTGTGAACTCACACGCGACATGCGTACAATTGTCTATGGACATTACAGTTTAAAGAAAAGGTGAGTACGGATGTCCCTGACTAGATAGGACTAAAACGACTGTGGAACTGGACACTAGGAGAGTCAAGCTACCCTTGAGCACCGAAATGCTCGTGTTACCTCACCCACAGGCCGCGGGTGCATAGGTGCCAAGTTGTGTCGGGTTCCGGAGTTGAAGTCTATGGAGCCTGGAGGAAAAGATGCTGCAGGCGTTCAGGAGGAAGATGTCCGGTGCAATCCAAGGGTGGATTGGTGAAGAGAGGAACCTGAAAGCAGAGGGGACAATGTTCAAAGTTACTAGCCAGTGACTGGAGTGGAACCAGGAGTGGAACCAGATGTCGTCGTCGCGATCAGGTGAAGATGGACGCTTGTCTCTGCAGCCACGTGGACCAGGTGGTGTCTTCGACGACCAGGATGGAGGCACGAGCTGTCCCACGCAGGCTCTCGCTGTAGGCGGTGTCGTCTCCGGATTCGGGTTCAACAGGCCTTGGCAAAGGCAACCCACGCGTTGAGTGGAAACGGCGTCTGGAGTGGACCAGGAGGGTCCGGGGTGCTCCTCTTTTGGGAGGGAGCAAGGGCCAGTCTGGAGCAACCAGACCAGCAGCAAAGTTGTCGGTGTTCGTCGTCTAGGAGGTCACAAGCCAGCCAGCAAGTGACCAGACAACGCGTCGAGCAGCAACCAGGCAGAAGGGCCCCACGCAGATCTCGTGGAGGCTGGAGGGCTGATCTTCGATGCGGGAGCTGCTCGGGGTCGGGGCTTCTCAGTCCCCAAAGCACTTGGACGAGGATGCCTCGGAAGTCGTGCTGGAGCGAAGTGCTGCTTCTTTCAAGATGGCCGGTCCCACGTGTCTCGTCACACCCACGGGTCTCAGCTCTGCTGCAGATGTGGGTTGAGGTCGGAGAGGTCTGGGAATCCGGGTCTCGTCGGGCTCTGAAGTCTGGATCCTTTGCAGGAAGACGACAAGGGGAAGTCACGGTACGCTGATGGTGCCTGCAGATGCAGGGTGGACACTCCTTGCCCACAAGGGAGATTCCTTCGTTCTTCTGTGGAGCAGAACGTCGAGGTCCAGAGTTTCTTCTTGTGAAGTTGATCAGGATAATCTAATTTGGAATGGGACCAGCCCCTACCTTTATCCGGCTAAAGGGGGCTGCACTACGACTAGGTCCCTCCTCTGGGTGGGACCAGGAAGGGGGGTGGTTACACCCCCTTTCCTTTGTCCGGTCTTGTGCCAGCTCTGGGGCTGGAGTGCCCCAGGAACTGGTTCTGACCGGTGTATGCACGGGGCACCTTGTGTGCCCCAGGCATGTCTCATTCCTTTGAGCCCTGGCCTACCTAATACACAAAATCCTGTCTGGGGTGGTGCTAGCACCTCCCAAGGCAGGAAACCCTTTGTCTAAACCTCCCTCGCTGGAAGGACTCCCAGCAGCAGGAGGTCAGACTTGGGTCTGTGGTGGCAGCATCCATTTTGTGATGCTGAGGCTCGAGGTAACTTTAACCGGGGTTCACACTTACATCCATGTCGTGTCCCTCTAGAAGGGTGGAATGCTAACCCCGTCACCAGAATTGGGGAGGGGTTAGTATTCCAATTCGTATGACACCTTACTCGACATGTTTTGATAATGCGATACCAAAGTTAGCAAATAACCGCGAGGATTATAATGCACTTAAGAGTATATGGTATGCGTTATCATGGAACAGCTATTAGGACTTGGTTCCGCAAGCTGCAAACGACCTCAGCTCATGCCAGAGCACCATCTCACATAATTCCAAGCACTCTGCCTTCAGGATTGATAAGGCCTGCCATAGGAGTGACTGATAGGAATATGTGTGTCCATTTTAGGGTTAGATATAGGAATACTATATCTAAAGCAAAGGGTGATTACACCACCTTGCCCCAGCTGTCGTGCAGCCAGTTGTGTCAGATTTGGATGGCCAGCCAGGGGTGGCATAATACATGCTGCAGCCCCTGGTAGGCCCTGGGTACACCTATGCCCTGGATACCTAAGGTATGCTGTACAGGGACTGATAAGGTGGCCCAGTACCAATTGGTAAATGCACCTAAGGTACATGCTTGTCAATTTAGAGAGAGAACAGCTAGGCTGTGGGTCTGATTAGCAGGCCCACAGCCAGGGAAAGTCGTAAACCAGTGAAGTAAAAAGCAAAAATCGGGGGTGACCATAGGATTGCAGACCCTACTCTCCTACACACTGCACCCCTCTAAAGAAGACAATCAACTCCACCGTCTGGACCTAAAAAGTGTGTATCTGAAAAAGAGTATTAGTTATGGATTCCTCACAGTAGAATTACCCCCAGCATTAGACTGGACCCAGAGAATTTTTCTTCAGCAGTACCGCTGCACGTCGGTAGGTGGCGTTGGTCGTTGGCATCGTGGTCGCCGGAATGACATTGCGGTATCTACTTAGACGCCTCCCCTACGCGTTGACGTCAGTCCCTTCTTTTTTCAGCGCAGATCCAGAGAGAGCAGTACTTCAAATAACTTTTTGACTTTTTTTAAAACTTTTTGTTGACATCTTTTCCAGTTGTCCGACGCCTGGTGCACAGGGATGTCAGCTCGGCAGACCCGCTTCAACCCTTGTGGCTGATGTTGGTTTTGGACCTTCATCTTGTGTGCCTCTGGTCCCTGGAGCACAACCACGACCCAAAGTCGTGCTCCAACTGCCGGGCCATGTCCCTAAGTCTTTGCGGGAGTAGTCCCAAAAGCTTTTGTAGGCCCGGCTATCAGCTCCACACCTCTTGATGTCCCGGTCAAGAGAGAGGTTGCGTGACCGGTCGCTTTGGACTGGGAGGGGTCTGTGGACCCTCAGGCAGACCACTTAGCAGAACCGGACTGGAGAGAGGAGTTTGATGAGGCCAGTGGCCTGGACACCTCTTCAGACCTTGACATGCATCTCACCCTACCGTGGCTACGGAGAAGTGGTTTTGCGTGGGGTGGCTGAGGCCTTAAACCTAGAGCTTCCTACGGTTGCGGTCAGGACTAACTTCCTGACCAAGGTGCGTCAACCGGCAGCAGACTCTTTGAAACCCCTGCCGCTGTTCAATGAGGCCTTCACAGACTTGCTTTGGGCACTTGGTCCAAGCCCAGCACAGATTGCCCGACGCCACCGCCTGGCCCGAGTAATCCCATTTTCCTCTCCCAACACTCTACCCCCGAGAACTTGGTGGTCCAAGCCTCAATTACCAAGGGCACATTCCCTCCCGCTCCACCTGATAGGGAATCCAAGAAGCTGGACAATCTTGGGAAGAAAATGTTTTCTTCCTCCAGCTTAGGGCTGCGGTCCATAACCACTGCATGTCTCTTGGGCCATTACTCCCATTCTGTGTTGGACACGGTCATACAGGTGCTGCCACAGTGCCCGGAAGAGGCCTGGGCCATGCTCTCTCGTGCAATTGCTGAAGGGAGAGACGCACGCAGCCAAGTTCGCCATACGATGTGGACTGGAGACCGCTGACTCGCTGTGCTGGACGATTTCAACGTCGGTAGCCCTGACACACCCTCGACCCCATCTTCACTGCAGGAAACAGCGTTCACTTCATCCACACAACACAACCACCATGGTCTGACCAACACTGCGTTCACTTCACCATTGACAAACCTAGGGCACCCAAATCAGCCATACGCCCACCACGAAGGAAATGAAGCCAGGTCACCGACGAGAAACTTGACTCCATCCTCACCCGAGACAAACACACCTGGGTGCCCGACGTAAACATTGCAGCCAGATGACTCCACACCTGGATGTCCAACTGCGCAGACAAGCTTGTGCCACTACGCAACCCCGACAAACAACGCCCCAGAATAGCCGCCTGGTTCAGCACCGATCTCCTAAAAGCCAGGTGCACCTGCAGACGCTTGGAGAAGAACTGGAGAAACTCCAAGACTACCGAAAATGACTCCACCTACAAGAACGCCATGACGGACATACACAACCAAATCAGAACCACCAAGAGGAATTTCATCCACAACAAAATCCTCTCCAACTCCACCAACACCAAGGAACTCTTCAGTGTCATTCAGGAATTAACCAACCCACGCAGCAAAGCCACAGGTATTACCCTATCTCAAAACCTCTGCGACAAGCTTGGAACATACTTCCACCTCTATGACAACTTCATCGAACATCCACTGGACACCACAGCCGTCCTTCCGCCTCACAGAGACACCAGCCAGCCCACCATCCCCAACTGGACACCAATCACGACAGAAGTACCTGCAGCGACCATGAGAGGTATCCACTCGGGGGCCTCCACCGACCCCTGTCCTCCTCACATCTACCACAGAACTGCGACCGTCATCGCACCTGAAATACAAAGGACCATCAACACCACATGCAAAACAGGCACCTTTCCCAGACGACTGAAAGCGCGCCGGTCAGGCCACTGCGCAAGAAACCCACAGCCGGCCCCACCGACCTCAAGAACAACAGTCCCATCTCGCTCCTCCCCTTCGTAGCCAAAGTTGCAGAGAAAACATACAACTGGCACGATTCATCGAAGATAACACCACCCTCGACCCATCCCGATCTGGATTCTGAAGCAACCACAGCACAGAGACTGTCCTACTCGCCGCCACAGACGACATGTGCACCCTCGCCATGGCCGAAACCCCGCACATCCGCAGAGCCAGATCAGGCGGAAGATCCTTCTCTCACATCGCAGCCACGACCTGGAACGAGCTACCGGCAGCCATCAGACGCACCCCCTCCATGAACCTCTTCAGGAAGTCCCTCAAGACCTAGCTCTTCGGCGAACAGTCCTGCGGACCCTTCCCTTTCCCCCAACGCCTTGAGAACCCTCACGGATGAGTAGTGCGCTTACAATTTCCTGATTGATTGATTGATTGATGTCCAAGCTACACTTTTGGACATGTCCTTTGATGGCCGTTGCTTGTTTGGCGACAAAGCAGACAACACACTCAAGCGTTTTAAGGACTCCAGGGCTACGGCTAGGTCCTTGGTCCTCGCTTCTACCTCTCGCCCCGTGCAGTCTGCTTTTCACCCCTTTAGTGGCTACCTAAGGGGTGCCCCACCATGTTCCATCCAGAGCCACAGGCCTGCGCAAGCTGTCCAGCTTCTGCTGGGACGTGGGACCCACCAACCTGGGTCTGGGGGGCCAGCGTGCGGGCCAGTCCACCAGCGCCCCCTCTGCAGCAGCCTACAAGCCCTCCTAATCCGACCTTTCAGGCCCACCATTCACCAGTGGGCGGCAAGATCTGCCATCCCCTCCCCCACTGCCTCATCATCACATCAGACAGGTGGGATTTGCAGATAGTCCGAAGGGGCTACTCCCTCACCTTCAAGACTACCCCCTCCATCCATGCCACCTCAATTCCATTGCATGTTGAAGGATCACTTAGCCCTTCTCCGCCAGGAAGTGACGGCTCTCTTGGCCAAGGGAGCCATCGAGGGCATTACTGCTCCAGAAGTAGGTTGTGGTTGTTATTCCCACTACTTTCTGGTGCCCAAGAAGGACAAGGGGCAGTGTCCTATCTTGGATCTTAGGAACGTCAACTGCTTCCGGAAGGAGAAGTTAAAAATGTTGACATTGGTTCTGGTACTGTCTGCCCTCGATCCTGGAGACTGGATGGTTGTGTTGGACTTGCAGGGCGCTTATTTTCACATCCCTGTCCTGCTGGTCCACAGGCGTTACCTACGGTTCAAGCTAGGCCACGAACACTTTCAGTTTACCATTCTCCCCTTTGGCCTTACAAGCCCCTCGGTGTTGGTGGTGGTCGCAGCTCACCTGCGCAGCTCATCTGCTCCAGTCTTCCCCTATCTCGACGACTGGCTGTTGAAAGCTAGGCTGTCGTCTCCCACCTCCAAACTACGACTGACCTCCTGCATTCATTGGGGTTCACCATCAATGTGCCGAAGCCACACCTGATTACCTCTCAGAAGCTTCTTTTCATCGGAGCAGTGCTGGACACAGCACAGTTTCAGGCTTAGTCTGGGATATTCGTGCAATGATTCAGATCTTTTAGCCTCTATCCCGGGTTTGTCAGAATTACCCTGAGGCTACTGGGCCTCATGGCCTCCTGCATCCGGCTGGTGGACTATGCCAGGTGGCATATGCAGTGGGACCTGAAGTTCCAGTGGGCGCACATCATCAACAAATCTTTCTGATTGCGTCCAGATCTCAGAGAGCTCTGCACACCAATTGCAGGGGTGGCTAACGAACCAGGATTGGGTCGACGGCAGATCCCTCTCCTTTACCCAACCAGAGTTCACAGTGTTGACAGATAAATCACTTCTGGGGTAGTGCGGCCACATGGGGAGGCATAGATCAGAGGCCGCTGATCTCCAGCAGAGTCCGGGCTCCATATCAAACTTCTGAAGCTCTGGGCGATTCGTCTTGCACTTGGAGTTCTGGACTTTTTGGTTCCGTCCAGAGGTGTCAGGGATAACACCCGAAGACCCCGGAGTTCTACCTGTCTCGGTGCACAAATAAACAGAAACACGGGCTTCTCGATGGTGGCGTCAAAGACCAAAGGTTTATTACTGCAGGGACACAGAAGTCACAGAAACTACACACTGGCAGTATCTAGGAGCCTGTTCGATTTGTACAAAGAGGGTTGCACCTTAAATACTAATTTTTAGGCTTGGGGCAAATTCTTTACATGCTAGTACATTTCTAAACCTTTGTGTCCTAGACAATAAATATTTGGCGTTACACAAGAATCGTCAACAATATCTGATGTCAAAACATTACGAACGAGGGGTTCCCACTGTTCCATCATAATCCCATGTCAACTTTTCATTCAAGAGCCGGACCGCCTCATCGTAAATTTCGTTACCTCCCCCTCATAAAGGCCCAGAAGGAAAGGAGCAGAGCCAGGTGCAGAAGATAGAAAAGCAGGATAAGAGATGTTTGTGGGTCGTAAATGGGCAAGGCTACCAGCTTCGGCCGCCTAATCATGATCAGGCCAACAAACACGAGAACCAGTATAGCAGGACTGGCCTCAGGCCGGGGAGGCAGCTTCTGCCGAGTCATGCAGCCATGGCGTTTTCTGTCCTAAGGTGCACGTGTCACTAGCAAGGTGAATCGCCGGCTAAAGCTTACGTGTCCTTAAGTGAAAGAGGTCACTGTGTGTCCATTGACTATGTGAGGGCAAGAAATACAAAATGGCTACCGTGATCTAAGATGGATGCCATGGGTAGATCAGAAATGTGTTCATAACAGGAGTGCTCTTGCTCGTAACATAGCGAAAACACCAGGATATGCTAAATGGATCATTTGCGGTTCACTGATACCAAAATTATGAGTTTACGACAATGTTGAAAACACGGGTTCAAATCGTCACGGAACCTCAGACCCTCCTTTTGCCCTTACATAGGCAATTACTCAATCTATGTCAGAGTCTATTTCGATGCTCATCAGGTCAGTGACATGTTGTTGCATCATCATCCTTTCTCGTACCTTGTCTCCAAACGCAGGTGATTTTCTGAAACAGATTGCAGCACAGAGGCTACACAAAGCGGGACCACATTGGATAATAAGGCAGCACGAGAACAGGAATACTAGGATGATACCAACGGCCATCAGAACCTTCCATCCCCACGCTGATAGTAGAGTCCAAAGCCACTCCATTAAGGACCAGTTTCCCTTGTCTACGTGAATAGAGTCGGAAATCTTGTGTAGCTTAGAGATCGCTTCATAGACAGTCGGAGCATTATTGGGAATAAAAACGCAGCAGCTCGATTGGATCATTCTGCATACCCCACCTCGATCTGCAAGTATTACGTCTAGAACCATACGGTTCTGTAACGTCATGAGACGATCCGCCTGGAGCTCAGCTGTTAAGTTACTAAGGGCACCAGCAGTTTCTGTAATAGTAGATTCAACTACCCGTGTTAGCTGCCGTAGATTTCTACTATTGGCCATAGGCCCCCAGAACGGAAGGAATCCTTTGAAGAAGTCTCCAGCTTCCTGACCAGCGGTATCTTCCTTGCTGAAAACACCTCTTGCTACTCTGGTCTTGTGATAATCTGAAGCAGCAGTGTATGTTGGAGGCAGCAGTCGAGCAATATAACATGAACCTGAAAAGTCAGCAGGCAGCCATGTATATGCTCTATCCTGACAAATGAAGTAGGTACCCCTAGCAGTCAGAAAGGCAGGGGAAGAGTTAGACGGATACATGTAAGTCTCAATGCACTCACTCTTCCCTAGCTGAGCTCTTGGATTTCTCCCATTTCCTTGCAAACAGACTTGACCTCGGTGAGGTACGACCCAAATTAGAGCGGAGCTCTTACGCTTGCTTTCTCCCAAACTAATGCGATACTCTGTAGAATTCCAACTCAAATATACCCGTAATTCATCTCTAGGGTAAGATGGGGTGTTATTGACGTCTTTAATCATGTCAATGATTCCCTTGACTAAAGCTTTATTGGCAGAGTTATATTTAGTGGAACGTGGTGGACGCGGAGGATAGGTCTCAAGGGCATAGACAAAAATAGTCTGAAAGGCCTGAAATGATCCATTATAGCTAAAAGGCAAGACTAGATAAGGAATGCCTTTATCCATAGTGTGGGGTATCAAACCACACACCCAGCAGTCTGTTGTGTTAACTACCAGTTGGTGTTGATGCAAGAGCTGTACAAAAGTGTTATTAATGAATTCTGAGCGTCAAGCTTGTTCATGTTCAGGAAATGAGTGAAAAGAATGATAAGAAGCAACAGTGGAAGAAACAGGATCAAGGGGAGGTACTGTAGTTGTTATCGGTGTAAAAATTAAGTGCATACAAAAGACGATTCCACCCACCAATGTTATTAAAACAATCAAAAACGTAATTGCACATTGCATCAAAAAGCATTTGCTATGAAGAATTTTGTAAAGTCTGTTTCTGCGAACATAAATTACATTCTCTCGGTGCAGCTCAGGAAGCTCCATCTTCTACAACCGCTCGCGACCACTGATGATGTGTACGTAGTTGAAAATGCCTCTATCAGCTCTGGGAGTTCCCAGAACTAACAGAAAGATCGACCTTGTGTCTGACCCCCGCAGATTCAATTAGGCACACAGCCACGACCCTACGGCTACCCAGACGGCAAGGCAATTTAAAACAACATAACAATACAAAAATATTAGCAAACTTCCTGGCTGGAGGCAATGTATCAAAATTCAAATATGTAAAATAGGCAGTTTCCTGCTTTATTTGTTCTTTGAGTGAGATCGTAAGTTGTATCTCAATTTTCCTGGAGCTGTTTGATCCGGAAACAGTGTATTTTCAGCAGAGGTTGCAATGTTCAGGTTCGCAGATGGCAAATGTTCTTTTGATGCAGAAGACAAATGTTCGGAGTTCAAAGGAGTAGTTTCAGAAGGGGTGCCAGAGTTCGGTGAATCAGTGATCAGTTCTGCATCGCTAAAAGGAATGAACCTGGGGACAGGTTCAGTTTCAGAGGCACCGATTCCTTTCTTCACCCAGTCGTCGTAAGGAAGCGGAAGGGGTACACGTTTAGCGTGCGTCGCATGGATCCAGTTCTTTCTGCCAGCCACACGTATAGCAGTCCTCGTCGCCAACGGAACCTGGAATGGTCCGATGAATTTGGGTTGAAGATTTCTCGTCCGTCCAAAGTTTCTTATGACCACCTGGTCACCGGGTTTCAGCTGATGACCTGGACTCTCCGGTGACTTTGGCAATGCATCGAAAACCTGTTGGTGAATAAGACTCAATTTAGCAGTCAAGTCGAAAAGGTAATCAATTAACATTGAATATTCCAGCTGCTTAAACTCCTTCGGTCTAGGTACCCCCCAAATATTCGCAGGTCGACCGAATACAATCTCATAAGGACTAAGTCCTACTCTAGAATGTACTGTCGCTCTGGTGGATAACAGAGCCAAAGGTAGTGCATCTGGCCAGGACAAACCCGTGGAGGCCTGTATTTTAGCAAGTTTCAGTTTGAGGGTGCCATTGTAACCCTCAACTAAACCAGCAGACTGGGGGTGATTCGCACTGTGGAACTTCTGTTTTATCCCTAAACCGGCACACACACTCTGCATAACTTTCCCTACGAACTCACTTCCGTTATCTGACCATACAATCCGTGGCATTCCAAACCTGGGGAAGTATTCTTTGAGAAGGATTTTGGCAGTGGACAAGGCAGTATTGTCCTTTAGTGGATATGCTTCGATCCATCTGGAAAAAGCACAGACTACCACTAGGACGTATTTTAGATTATTGCAACGATCCATGTGAATGAAATCTAACTGGATCACTTCAAAGGGGCAGAAAGGGGGAGCGAAGTGACCAGCGGGAGTGGGGATTCCCTTGCCAGGATTATGCATCAGGCATATCATGCAATTTCTCACCACTCTCTCTGCACACTTACTAATTCCATCATTCTTCCAGACTGGAGCCAACATCTTAAAAATCCCTTTAGAACTGATGTGCGCTGCTCCATGCGCCATCGTTACCACTGCAAGCACATACGCATCAGGCAACATCCAACGCTGCTGTTCTCACAAATCAATCCAACACCCACTCGAGTCCAATTTACCCGTACTCTCTTTCCATGCAAGTTTTTCCTCTTCAGTCGCCTCTTTCTGAATTTCTTTCACACTTTCCACTGTATCCTCACACATTCCAGACTCAGTAATCCATCTTGCAGATGTTGCAACATACATTCTACTCATCATATTTCTAGCTGTCTGTTTAGCGGTCTCATCAGCAAAAGCATTTCCACGACCAACATCATCCGTGATTGCTCGGTGAGCACTGCACTTCACAATCGCAACTTCAGTCGGCAAGGTTAGAGATTCCAACAAGTCATTAACTAGCTGACCATGTTGAATCTTAGTCCCATGGGACGTAATGAAACCTCTCTCTTTCCACAAACGGCCGAAACTATGGGCCACGCCGAACGCGTACTGACTATCTGTGAACACATTCACTCTCTTTCCCTTAGCTAAAACACACGCTCTCGTTAACGCGATCAATTCTGCAGCTTGGGCAGAATTCTGACTCACTGTTGCAGTCTCCACAATCGTACTCAAAGTCGTTACTGCGTAAGCAGCTGTCACATCACCATTCTCCAATTTAAAGCAAGACCCATCAACATACAACGTGCCATCTGGATCTGGTAATGGAGTGTCTTTAAGATCAATTCGTCCTTTTGTCTCTTCCTCGGTTCTGAAACAACAGTCATGTGGTTCCGAATCACTCGACTCCTGACTAGTCGGCAACAATGTTGCTGGATTCAATACATTGCATCTTTTGATCTGAATGTGACTCGCTAGCAGTGTCAGCTCGTAGCCTGATAATCTAGCACTGGTAAGGTGTTGCGTCTTGGTTCGGTTCATGAGTGTATCCACAGCATGAGGAACCATGACCACTAGCATGTTGTTCATCACCAAACCAGCAGATTGTCGAATGGACGCTGCAGCTGCTGCTGTAGCTCTCAAACAACTAGGCAATGCTCTGGCTACTGGATCTAATGTTGATGAAAAATACGCACAAGGGCGTTGTTTGTCACCAAATCTTTGTGTCAGGACACTCAACGCGCAACCTTCTCTCTCGTGAACATAGAGCGTGAATGGTTTACTGTAGTCAGGTGTACCCAATACAGGAGCTGAACACAATGCATTTCGTAACTCAGAAAAACTCTGCTGACATTCGGCAGACCATGGCACCGGACTCGGAACACCTTTCCCAGTCAAGGCCACCAATGGTTTTGCCAAAAGAGAAAAATTTGGGATCCATTGCCTACAGTATGAGGTAATACCTAAAAAGGCACGCACTTCTCTCTGTGTGCTAGGAACATTCATCTGCGTAATTGCTTTTATTCTTTCTGGGGTCAACTTTCTTCCCTCCTTTGACAAGAGATGACCTAGGTAGGTCACTTCTTGACAACAATATTGCATTTTCGAAGGTGACACCTTGTGATTCAAACTAGACAAATGATGCAATAAGGAAATTGTAGCTGCTTTGCAAGTTTCCTTGTCATCGGCAGCCACTAGAAGATCATCGACATACTGTACTAAAGCAGAACCAGGAGGAAGTACAAAGGAATCTAACTGACTTTTTAATGCCTGGCTGTAGATGGACGGGCTCTCACAATAGCCTTGTGGAGCACGTTTAAACCTGAAGCTTCGACCTCCTAGAGAGAAGCCGAAAATATCTCTGCTTTCCTCGGCTATCGGAATGCTGAAAAAGGCATTCTTCAAGTCGATAACTGAAAACCATGTGGCTGTAGCAGGAATCAAGGTTAACAATGCAGTAATGTCTGGAACTACAGGAAACTGCGGAATCACAATTTTGTTAACCTCTCTAAGATCAATGACAAATCTATAGACTGGAGGCTTTGAAGGATCAGTGCGTTTTAGAATTGGCAATACAGGACTGTTACAGACATTTCCTCTAGTTTCTTCTACTACGTCTTTCTTGATCAAATCTTGCACTATCAATAAAAGCGCACGTTCACCTTCACTAGAGATCTTATATTGTGGTATTCGTGGAAATTTGACATTCGCTTTTAAAGTGACTACATATGGTGGAATTTCTAAAAGACCTACATCGTTAGGACCAGTCGCCCAAAGAGTATCAGGGAGAGAACGCAGCTCTGGTGGGAGCGCATCCATTGAGAAGTACATCGGAGAGATGATTCTCTTACCCAATGTAAGCTGTACTCCTGCCGGAGAACAGTACAATGTCGCGTACAGGCGTTTTAACAAGTCTAAACCAAGCAGATTTTCATTACAACCAGTCGTCAAAATCAAGGGTGCTTTCAATTGACGGGGTCCAACAGAAATAGACAAAGGACCAGATACGGGGTTGTGAACAGGGGCGCCTGAAAAACCTACAGAAACATTTGTTAAGCCAGACAAAGGTGCGCCAGGGAGTTTCGCATGTATGATAGAACTTTTTGCTGCACCAGTATCCAACAGAAACGGTTTGACTACACCTGATGTTGCTACTGCGACATAAGGCCCACTCTGATCTACTGGAACTGATACTACTCCCTCTCTTTGTCCATGGCTGTCCTAGTACTCACTTTGCTGAAATTCCTCACTAACCTCACAGTAGTCTTCAACATGATACTGTTGAGATCTATTTTGTTGGGCAGACTGTCCATTTCACTGATCAAAATAATTAGAAGGGCGATCATTCGTTTGTGGAGGCATAGCACCTCGTCCTCTACCTCTAGAATTTTGCATAGAACCACCACGACCTCTCTGAGCTGCTGCAGCATTATTTTGTGCTAATACTGGACACTCATTCTTATAATGACCTTCCTTCTTGCAGTAAGCACACTGATTCCATTGGTACTGCGATCTCTGGGAACTATAATCTGTTCTCTGATATGACCCTTGCTGTGTGTTAGTCTGATTCGTGCGAGGCAGATATGCTTGCTGCAAAAGAACTTTCGTTTTTAAATCTTTCGTCTTCTTATCTGACTTTTCCTTCTCCTCTTTATCCCTATTTTCATAGTACTGGGCAGTTGCAAGTATTTGCGCAGTCGTAGAGACAGCCCACACACTTTCAGAATCTTTCAATTTATTGCTAAGCTCTGGTAATAGATTGTGCACAAATTTATCAACAAATAGTCTCTGTCCTCCTTCCGTGCTCATATCCTGACCACTGTGATCTACGAAAGTTTCTTCAAACCTTGTGAAAAAGTCGGAGACACTTTCGTCCTTTTTCTGCCTGCATGCGGACAACTTGTCCCAGTTAACGCGCAATGCTGGCATCAGAGTCTTCATTAAATCGATTATTCTACCGGGCAAATCAGCAATTAGAGGTTCGGGTTTAGAACCACCTATTTGTTGACCATCTGCCGCTATTATAGCTGCCCAATCACCACCTAGGGCAACTGGATGATTTTCTTTACGAATTTTATCCCAAATTGGTTGAGGAACTACATTGCCAAATAACATGTCAATGTCCGCTAAGTTCATTACGCAAGCTTCAACTGTCTGCGCTAACTCTTTGTAGTAGCCGGCTGGTTTCTTACGTGGATCTGGCAAGGCCTGTTTCACTGCTAACACTTCGGCTCGCTTCCACGGAATGTGTATCCACACTCTCTGGAATTGGGCCGGAGCGGCAGCAATACCACGATGCGCATCAGCTTGTACAGCTTCGCGCCAAATTGGAGGAACCTCCCTCATAGGATATTAGCGACCTTGTTTCGTGCTACGTTTCTCTAACTCTCTTGGTGAACGAAGGGATGGATCGTTCCTATAACTCAAAATCAATTCCATCGCTTCCTTTATACTCTGACCAACGATCATACCTGCAGCAAATTCTTTCTGAACACGAATTAATTCGTCTAGAATTGATTCAGAGTCATCCTCTTCCAATTCCTCACGCAAAAGGGAGCACATTTCATCAAACACATATCGCTGTGTCTGTTCATTCCATTGCATAAATGTATCTAATACATCTCTTACACTATATCTTCCACTTTTCGAAATCCATCTAAGAGCTGTGGAATCTAATATTCCCCGTTCTTCAGTACTGGGAAGTTGACTGCGTCTCTGAACGGAGTCAGAGGCAGGAGTCTTAATTAAAGTTTTATAGAAGGGAGATAGAATATTAGAGACAGAGTCGGTGATTCTCCGACGAACAGAAAGCGGAGTCATAATGCTAGCAGAAGCCGCAAGTAGAGTAGCAGTTGGAACAGATACAACAGGAACAGTAGGAGTAGCAGGCAAGACAGCTTGTGAAACAACAGGCATGAGCGGTACAGGCATAGGCAAAGGAGCTGGCAACCCCGGAAGAGGGGGTGCCGGAGGAACATTAATATTGACCACAGGAGGTACAGGAGCTTGATTCGGAGGAGAAGGAACACCAGGTTGTCCAGCAACCGGTAATTGAACATTCGGTAAAGGTGGAGCCGTAGCACCCTGTGCATACGGTGGGGGTGACCTCAACAAGTAAGACAACAGGGGATCCTTTTCGGGGTCCTCTACTATCTTAGCTGTACTCGATGGCAAGGCAGGATAGCACTTGTCTATCGCTAGATTACGCTCTCTATTGGCCACCTCCATCGCTTTCTCAGATTCGTTGAGTTGCAGTTGCTTGGCAGACTGTTCTAAAGTCAACTCTTGCTCTTTCTGTTCTTTCTTTAACTTCTTAGTTTCTCTCTGTTTGGATTCTTTTCGCCAATAACGGAAAGAATCAAACATTGCCGGCCGGGCTTTCTTCTTAAATAATTTTCTTTCCAAATTATCGAGAATTTCGGGTTCAAAACTACCATGCAGTGGCCAACTAAGGACACCGTCTTTCTGTGTGTATCGGATCCATACCTCGTTATAAGATATAGGACCCACACCAAACTTACAGTACAGATCATAAAGAGGAGTTCCAATCGGAGGAACCAGACATGAGTCCTCCAACCGGGAATCACTGTTGCAACCAAAACACGACAACATACAATTTTTCCGACTTACCATTTTATAATCCGGAACACAGAACAAACACAAACACAAAAGGTGCGCACTCGAACCAAGAACTTAGGCCTACCAAAGGGAACAAATGTATCGATACCCAAACTAAACCAAATGATTATCGTAACTAGAACAACCAGTGATAATCTTACGAAACCAAACCAAGAACTAAAAGGATTATCCAAACAGGAGCAACCCTTACGAAGTAACCAACTAGCAACCACTTAATACTTAACTGAGGCACTGAAGACGTCACCAAGGAGAAACCCGTCTCGTCTCGCCGTACTAAGGTCTGCACCTCGGGTCCAAGACAGGGCGACGGTCAAGGCAACGGACCACTGCAGCCGTCTGAACGGGAACCCTCGTGGAAGAGATCGTCGGGCCACTTTTGCGATATGCCGGGATCGATGAAGTGGGGCGCCTCCCTCCGGAATCTTCACACGAAGCTTCTCGAACTCTTCAGGCTTTTGGACCGGTACCGAATGACGTCGCCCCACGTTGGGCGCCAATTGGAGTTCTGGACTTTTTGGTTCCGTCCAGAGGTGTCAGGGATAACACCCGAAGACCCCGGAGTTCTACCTGTCTCGGTGCACAAATAAACAGAAACACGGGCTTCTCGATGGTGGCGTCAAAGACCAAAGGTTTATTACTGCAGGGACACAGAAGTCACAGAAACTACACACTGGCAGTATCTAGGAGCCTGTTCGATTTGTACAAAGAGGGTTGCTCCTTAAATACTAATTTTTAGGCTTGGGGCAAATTCTTTACATGCTAGTACATTTCTAAACCTTTGTGTCCTAGACAATAAATATTTGGCGTTACACAAGAATCGTCAACAATATCTGATGTCAAAACATTACGAACGAGGGGTTCCCACTGTTCCATCATAATCCCATGTCAACTTTTCATTCAAGAGCCGGACCGCCTCATCGTAAATTTCGTTACCTCCCCCTCATAAAGGCCCAGAAGGAAAGGAGCAGAGCCAGGTGCAGAAGATAGAAAAGCAGGATAAGAGATGTTTGTGGGTCGTAAATGGGCAAGGCTACCAGCTTCGGCCGCCTAATCATGATCAGGCCAACAAACACGAGAACCAGTATAGCAGGACTGGCCTCAGGCCGGGGAGGCAGCTTCTGCCGAGTCATGCAGCCATGGCGTTTTCTGTCCTAAGGTGCACGTGTCACTAGCAAGGTGAATCGCCGGCTAAAGCTTACGTGTCCTTAAGTGAAAGAGGTCACTGTGTGTCCATTGACTATGTGAGGGCAAGAAATACAAAATGGCTACCGTGATCTAAGATGGATGCCAAGGGTAGATCAGAAATGTGTTCATAACAGGAGTGCTCTTGCTCGTAACATAGCGAAAACACCAGGATATGCTAAATGGATCATTTGCGGTTCACTGATACCAAAATTATGAGTTTACGACAATGTTGAAAACACGGGTTCAAATCGTCACGGAACCTCACACTGAAGGCATTCCTTCCTTCTGTCAAAGAAAGAGTAATGCAGATGTTCATGTACAACACCACCGCAATGTGATACTACAACAAACAGGGCCGGGTGGGGTCGTGGGCCCTATGTCAACAGGCTCTCTTTCTTTGGACATGGCTGAAACATCAGGGCATGTCTCTGGTAGTTTAACACCTGGCAGGTTCGCTGAATGCCAGGGCAGACTAACTCAGCCGCTGGTGAATGATGGTCATGAATGGCGTCTTCACTCTGAGGTGGTGCAAGGTCTCTTTCAGCAGTGGGGAGTGCCTTGGTTAGACCTAATAGCCACTTAAGAGAACGCGCAATGTTAGCAGTTCTGCGCGTTGGAATTTCCAAGCCGGCACTCGCTAGGCAATGCTGTTCGACGCAAGTGGAGTTGCGGTCTCCTATACGCCTTCCTGCCTATACCACTTCTACCTAGAGTGCTGAAGAAGATCAAACGTGACTGGGCTCAAGTCATTCTTGTGGCTCCGGACTGGGCACGAAGTCTGGTATCCTGAGCTCTTGCACATGGCATTGATCCGCCGATAAAACTACCCCTTCGGGAGGATCTTATGTTGCAGCAGCAGGGGACGTTTCTCCACCCGAACCTGTCCACGCTCTACCTCCTTGCATGGAGATTGAGCAGCGACAGTTGACAGCTTTCTACCTTCCTCCCAAAGTGTGTAACATTATCTTGGCAGCCTGGCGTCCCTCCACCAAAACAGTATACGCCTATAGATGGAACAAATTTGTGGCATGGTGCGCCGCAAAGGCTTTGGATCCCCTTTCTCCCCGCCTTTCAGAGGTTCTCCTCTTCATTATTTCCTTGGTCCAGCAGGGCTCTGCTGTGGGCACTCTCAATGGCTATCTTTCAGTCATTTTGGCCTTTCTTCGCCTTCCAGTTCAACCTTCTCTTTTCAAGTCCCTTATTATACATCACTTCATTAAGGGTATTATTCACTGGTTTCCTCCTATTCCTTTTGTAATGTCCCAACTCCTGCCCCAGTGGGACTTGAACCTGGTTCTGACCTACCTTATGTGGGCTCCTTTCAAGCTGCTACATAAACGTCCTCTCAAACTTTTGACACTCAAAACTGCCTTTTTGGTTGCCATCACCTCTGCTCGCAGGGTGAGTGAGCTTAAGGGCCTTTCTTCCAAACCTCCTTTCTTGCTTGTTCATCCGGACAAGGTTGTCCTTCGCACTAGGCCTTCTTCTCTTCCCAAAGTGGTTACTTCCTTCCACATAGGACACACCATCACTTTGCCCACCTTCTTTCTGCCCTGTACCCTTCGCAAAAGGAGGAGAGGCTCCACCGTGTGGATCCAAAACGTGCGCTTTCATTCTACCTGGATCACACAAAAGAATTCCGGGTGGATGACCAGCTCTTTGTTGGCTATGTGGTCGCCAAAAAAGGCCGGGCCTTGCAAAAACTGACCATCTCTATGGGTCGTGCATCAAAATCTGCTATTCCTTAGTGAAGAAGGAACCTCCAGTAGGGCTGCGCGCCCATTCCACCCGGGGTATGGCAGCCACTACTGCTTTGGGACCGGGTGTCCCCCTTCATGACATCTGCCAGGCAGCCACTTGGGCTTTATTGCACATGTTCACCAAACATTACTGCCTGGACAGCCAAGTCCGGAGAAACGGCTACTTTGGCCGTTCAGTTCTCCAGGACTTTCTGGTGTTAACTTAGGTTCGAGGCATGTGGGCTGCTGAATTCATATCTGTGCATAGATCGCCGCCTAGTGTTGGGTCCGGATGATTGCACATTGTTGTCCTGGAAGAGTCTTCGAAGTATCACGAGATAGGTGGCTCCTCCCCTGGACTACAGTGCGCATGGGCATCCTCTCCATCCTCAGATAGTTTTTTTCCACCATTGGGTTCGGATGTACTTTCGATACTCGGAGTTCGGAAATAGATTAAAAACTTTCTAAAGGCCAAAAGGCCTTCGGGCGTCAGTGTTGTTCTTCGATCGGTACCAACTACTTATTCCTGTTCTTTCTACTCAGGACGTCGAATCGGCCCCCGTGGCCTTCTCGACACCAGGGCCAATCGTCGTTGGAATGAAGTCCTTTCAAGCGATGCCCCAACTGTAACTCTAAATACCCACACATTGATAAACACCCAGTCTGTAACAAGTGTTTATCTCCAGAACACAACAAAGCCGACTGCTTAGCTTGTGCTGAATTTCGGTCGAAGAAGACACTTCGGGTTCGACGAGCAGCGAGGCAGACAATGCAGAAGTCAGCGCCTGAGCCAGAGAACATCTTTGAAGACGACGAAGAGGTCGTCGAGCCTGAAGACTCGGATCAGCAGTCAGAGCAGGAGTCGGAACATGACTCCAACTACTGCGTCGATGACGAAGAAGACATCGTCGAGGTAGGGGACGACGATCCAGGCATTGGAGCCGTCGAGGACGCTGGGCCAACCGTGAGTACGGAGCCCAATATATTCGCACGTTCAGATTCAGAGGCTCAAGTCGAGGCATCGCCGGAAGGCTTTAGCCAAGATCAAAATGTTGATTCTAGAGCCCCGCAGTTAAGCCCGGCTAAGAATATAATACAAGAGCTATCGGTGCGACATTATCAAACTTTGGGAAAATCGAAACCGAAAGTGATAGAACCTAAACCGAAACCGAAACTGATCGACATCCCATTCTTCAGACCGAAAATGGCGGATCCGTCGAAGCCGACCAAACAAAAACAGGTCGTCGAGGTCGCATATAAAGGTGGTCGAGGCCAGAGCCAATACACCCATGTCCGCAATTAAGCTGAAGGCCATCGAGCCGACAACGTCAACGCCAAGCAACACAAATAAAGGACTCAAACAGACAACGGTTGTCGATCCCAAAGTACGGGTCGAACAACCAAGGCAAGTGCACACAAAGACACTCAAGCCAAACTCAAGACTCGAGCCGACCGGCTCCGTCGAACCAAGGCAACAAAACATTGCTCCGAAGCAGCAAGCTCTGAAGTCGACACCGGGCCAGAGGATGGTTATCGAACAACCAAAAACAGTCGGATCGATAACCACAGCGCCGAAAAAGATCATACAGTCTACTAAGACGGTCCAACAAGCAAAGTCTCTCGGACCGATAAAATTCGGACTTCCTCCCCACGTCAAGCAGAGGACGGTCGAACAAGATAGCGGATTCGAACCGACCCAGCCAAAAAGGCAAAAATTGGGGGAAGAGCTAAAGTCCATGAGGAACAGGACCCATCGGCTGAAGAACAGTCCAAACTGTATGTGGACCCCGATACTGGGAAGGTTACCCTATTAAAAAGAAAAGCCAGACCTGACACTAACGTTGAGTCCTACAAAATACCTCTAAAAAGAAAAAGAGACACTTCAACATCTCCAGTTCTTTTTGAGACTATCACACCATATGTGCAGGAAACCTATACGTACTCGCCACACGCACAGATGACTATGGGGAGTATGAAGACAATGAACAGTACAATTATCCGACGGATAATGACCAGGACATACAAACTCACCCATGGTCTGATCCTGTGGATCCTGGAGACTCTCAGACAATTCCTGACAATACTGCATACCCTGTTAAAACATCGCCTACAGAGGACACAGCTGCCTTCAACGCACTAATAGAAAGGGCAGCATATAATCACCATGTGGAGAGGCATGCAGATCCCATTGATGAAGGCTTCCTCTTTGACACTTTCAGCACCTCTGAGAAAAACGTCAAAACATTGCCAATGCTAAAAGGGGTGCTTAAACATGAAGGGGACATATTTAAAGACACAACCAGGGCACGGGTCATTAACCCTAGGATAAAGAAAAAATACAGGCCAGCACCGGTTGACCCTACATACATTAAGGGACAACTGCCTTTGGACTCTTTAGTCGTCTCCAATGCACGTAAACATGCTAATTCTCAAACCTCTGGCGAATCTCCACCTCCAGACAAAGAGTCCAAAATTCTGGAGGCTTCAGGCAAAAGGGTGGCTGCTCAAGCAGCTAACATATGGAAAATTGCAAACACGCAGGCCCTGTTACCAGGTATGACAGGGCGCACTATGACACACTGGAGCAAATCTTCCAACATCTACCAGACCTTTATAAGGAACAGGCAGAATTCCTGATACAAGAGGGAAATCTCATATCTAACGCATCCATCAAATGTGCCTTCGATGCAGCAGACACAGCAGCCAGGGCTATCAATACCAGTGTCATGCTCAGAAGACATGCGTGGCTACGCATCTCTGGGTTTAAAAACAAAGTTCAAACCACTTTACTTAATCAACCTGTAAACCCAGACTATCTATTTGGTCCTGATGTGGACACAATATTGGACAAGATGAAAAAGGACACCGAGACAGCCAAGTCTATGGGTGCCTTGCAGTCACAGTAATATAGAGGCAGTTCCTTTCGTCGCTCCGGCAACAGAGGAGCTACTAGAGGAGCCTCAACACAGCAAACCTCTTACAATAAAGGCAACACGCAAAACACCTACAACAAGAACAGTAGAGGTGGATATCGTGGCAATAACACCAAGGGTAGAGGACAAGGAAATAACAGCTCCAGATCCTCCACCAACACCAAACAGTGACTTCTTGTCACTGCCCCCAGACCATGTAACACCGGTCGGGGGAAGATTACAGCAGTTCCTGCCAGTCTGGGAAACCATAACTACAGACAGGTGGGTGAGGCAAATTATACAGCATGGCTATTGCCTAGAGTTAATCTCCACACCTCCCAACATACCCCCAAGACAACGTCCTATGTCCGCAGAACACCTACACTTATTGCAGCAGGAAGACATCAGCATGCTACAAAAGGGGGCCATAGAACTAGTACCCTTAGAACACCAGGGTACAGGGGTGTACTCTCTGTACTTCCTAATCCCCAAAAAAGGACGGGTCTCTCAGACCAATTTTGGACCTCAGGCCCCTAAACCAATACATCTTATCAGAGCATTTCCACATGATCACTCTGCAGCAGGTCTTGCCACTGTTGCGTCAAGGAGACTTCCTCGCAACACTGGACCTCAAAGACGCATATTTCCATATACCTATACACCCGGCACACAGGAAATATCTCAGGTTTACAATTCTAAACCAGCACTACCAATTCAAGGTCCTCCCTTTTGGGGTAACAACAGGCCCAAGGGTATTCACCAAGTGCCTAGCTACAGTAGCTGCACACCTCAGAAGACAGCAGATATATGTCTATCCATATCTGGACGACTGGCTAATACAAGCACAGTCGGCCCAGCAATGTGTCAGCCACATGTCGCGCACTATTCACCTCCTGCACAGTCTAGGTTTCTCTCTGAACTACAACAATTCCCATCTCCAGCCTGCCCACGTGCAGCAGTATCTGGGAGCAACAATAGACACTCTGGCAGCAAAAGCACAACCAAATTCTGCCAGAATAAACAGTATTCAAACGCTCATCCAGAAGTTCAGGCCACAACACTCACTCCCAGCCCGAGTGTTTATGCAACTGATAGGCATCATGGCCTCGTGCATCTTCATAGTCCCCACGCAAGACTTCACATGCGTCGCTGCAGGAGTTCCTAGCATGGCAGTGGAACCAGGCTCAGGGACAATTAAACGACCTAGTGTTGGTGACCAGTCGTGCATACAACTCTCTGCATTGGTGGAAACCACAAAACCTTTGCAAGGGACGACTGTTCCAGGAGCCTGTACCACAAATTGTGCTAACAACGGACGCATCCCTGATAGGGTGGGGAGCCCATGTCCTCCACCACACAGTACAGGGCCTATGGACCACCAGAAGAATAAACTGCACATCAACCTGCTAGAGCTGATGGCAGTTTTTATGGCAATCAAAGCTTTCAAAGTACATCTGTGCAACAAAACCGTGTTGATCCGGACGGACAACATGACTGCGCTGTACTACCTACAGAAACAGGGAGGAACACACTCTCCACAGCTGTCGCATCTGGCTCAAAGAGTGTGTAAGTGGGCCATCCAGAGAAACATTTTTCTCATGGCGGAACACCTCACAGGCAAGGACAATCAGATAGCGGATCTGCTCAGCAGACACAGCCAGCAAGTGCACGAGTGGGAGATTCACCACTCAGTGCTTCAACCATACTTCCAACAGTGGGGACACCCAGAAATAGATCTGTTCGCCACCAAAGGAAACGCAAAATGCTGGTCCTTCGCCGCAAGGTTCCCACACCCGCAGTCTCAGGGCAATGCGATATGGATGAACTGGTCAGGCAAATTTGCCTACGCTTTCCCACCAGCACAGTTGATATCGCTGGTGGCACGCAAATTGCGCCAGCACTCCATGACGCTAATCCTAGTTGCTCCAACATGGGTCAGGCAACCGTGGTACACCACGTTCCTAGAACTTTCCGTGGTGCCTCATCAAAGACTACGACTAACACCCAGTCTCTCAACGCAGAGCCATGGAGACATTCAGCACCCAGATCCGCAGCAGCTGAACCTTGCAATCTGGCTCCTAAGGTCCTAGAGTTCGGCTACCTCAACTTACCTCCTGATTGCATGAACATTATCAGGGAGGCAAGAAAGCCTACAACAAGAGCTTGCTATGCGTCAAAGTGGAAACGTTTTGTTATTTATTGTAACAACAACAACATAAACCCACTAGACGCGTCTATTCAAAATATCATATGCTATCTTTTGCACTGACACCGCTGCAATTTAGCCTATACGTCCATACGGATACACTTAGCAGCCATAGCTGCTTACCTTCAAAACAGGCAGCACCTTTCACTGTTCAGAGTGCCTGCAATTAAGGCATTCATGGAGGGCCTCAAACGAGTGATCCCCCCAAGACACCCACCTTCACCTGTCCGGAACCTAAACGTTGTTTTAACCAGACTAATGGGACCACCTTTTGAGACTTTACACTCCTGTGAAATAGAATTTTTAACATGGAAGGTGGCTTTTCTCGTAGCCATTACTTCGCTTAGAAGAGTTAGCGAGCTGCAAGCCCTAACTATTCAAGAGCCATTCATTCAAATTCACGCAAATAGGGTCGTGCTTCGGACAAACCCTAAATTTATGCCCAAAGTGGTATCACACTTCCACATCAATCAGACAATAGAACTGCCAGTGTTCTTCCCAAATCCACAGTCAGTACCTGAAAGAGCCCTACACACACTGGATGTTAAGAGAGCTCTCCTATATTACATAGACAGGACGAAAGATTTCAGGAAGAAGAAACAGTTGTTTGTTGCCTTTTCACCACAGCACAAAGGCAACCCTATTTCAAAAAATGGTTTAGCTAGATGGATAGTTAAGTGCATCCAAATATGTTACACTAAAGCTAAACGCACTTTAACAGTTCCCCCAAGAGCGCATTCCACACGCAAAATGGGAGCATCCATGGCTTTCCTAGGAAACATTCCTCTAGAGGAAATATGTAGAGCAGCCACATGGTCTACCATACATACATTTACCACACACTACTGCATAGATGTACACTCCAAGCAGCTGTAGGACAGGCTGTTCTCAAAACTCTTTTTCAGACTGCTGCAGCTGGCACAGGTAACCACCGCTAGGGGAGAGACTGCTATACATTCTATGCACAGATATGAATTCAGCAGCCCACATGCCTCGAACGGAATATGCTACTTACCAGTATGCATCTGTTCTTGGCATGTAGGGCTGCTGACATTCATATCGCCCACCCTCCTCCCCGGTGCCTGTCACAGCGGTAGCATTCATTCTTACTCTTACTTTCTTGCATGGACATCTCTTACTGTACCACACTCCATCTCTGCCACAATGGCGAAAAACAATCTGAGGATGGAGAGGATGCCCATGCGCACTGTAGTCCAGGGGAGGAACCTATCTTGTGATACTTCGAAGACTCTTCCAGGACAACAATGTGCAATCATCCGGACCCAACACTAGGCGGCGATCTATGCACAGATATGAATGTCAGCAGCCCTACATGCCAAGAACAGATGCATACTGGTAAGTAGCATATTCCTTCTCAGACCCACCTCCGGGATTGGTATTTCTGGGGTATCTCTTCTAAGGTGAGGAATCTATAACTAATAGTCTCTTTCAGATGAACAAGTTACATACCTTTGGTAGCAATATATCTGTAAGAGACATATATTAGGTATGGATTCCTCCCCACCCCACGCCCCCCACCCATCCTCCCCGTTCTGCGAACTGACTTCTAGCTTTCAGGGCCCTAGTTTTGTGCACCAGTAGTCCGTGTCTTGCATGGCTCTGCGCTTCTGGCCTGGAATGACGTGTAAAGAGCTGACGTCAGTGCACAGGGGTGGTGTCTAAGTAGATACCGCAACGTCATTCCAGTGATCAACACGCCAACGACAAACGCAGAGTAGAACAATGCCACCTATCGGCGTGCAGGGGTACTGCTTAAGAAAAATTATTCGGATCCAGTCTGACGCCTGAGGATAATTCTAAGGTGAGGAATCAATAACTAATATATGTCTCTTACAGATAGAATATTACCGAAGGTAAGTAACTTGTTCTGTCGTTCTACCTTGACTGCACTAAAGAGTTCCGGGTGGACAACCGTCTCTTTTTGGGGGTACGTTGGAGTGCAGAAGGGCCTTATGGTCCAGAAAATGACACTATCTTGACGAGTCGTCGTTTGCATCAAACTCTGCTATGCTCTGGCCAAAAAGCAGCCTCCTGAAGCTTAAGGGCTCATTCTACCAGAGCTAAGGCTGCTACCACGGTATTGCAACTTGTAGCACCAGTCCTCGACACTTGCCAAGCAGCAATGTGGGCATCACTGCACATGTTCGCCACGTACTACTGCCCGGACAGTCAAATCCACAGTGACAACCTTTTTAGCTGCTATGCCCTGCAGGACTAACTTGTCCAACAAACCACAATTGGGTCAGTGGCAGACCCCTTTTCCTTACCCAACCAGAGCAAAGCACTGCAGTCAGCACTGCAGGGGCCAACGACCAGCACAGGAGCTGGACCATCAGCGGCACTGGGGTGGCCGGGTGCAGGGTGTAAAACAGACGTCGAGGACTGTGTGCTTTTGAGTGGAGACCTTTGGTTCTATAAAGTTGCTTCAGACTCGGGCAGGGGGACTTCCTGTAGGCGACCACTGGTAGGAGAGCTAAGGTGGGATATTGGGGGATGCCTGGACACAGTTGGTAGGGCCTCCCAAGGCCGTGGGCCGTCGAGTGCAGGGCTGTCTTCTGGCGTCGTATTTTCTTACCAGCTCCAGTTCCAGTCGCGGTCGAGGAGACCTTTCAGGCTGAGACTGCAGGCTTTACCTTGAGGCAGGTCTGGAATGACTAGATCCCATGCCAGGACTGCTGGTGAGACATCCTGGTGGTGTTGGGCCACTCTAAATCGGGCCATGGGCATCTGGTGCAGAATCGCGGAGTCACCGGAATCCGGACTCTGTGGTGAGTCTTTCCTTGAGCAAACACCATGCTCACGGAAAACAGAGTGTGTAAGATGGTTGCAGGGCAGGGCCTCTGGGTTCTGGGGATTGCTGGCTGCTAGACTCGCCAGGGTTCTTGCTGTAGGCAGGTCATAGATGGGACAGGCAGGCCGGTAGGACTGGGGACCAAGGTAGATGGTGTCCTCTTCTTCAGTCCTTCTTTCTTCCTCGAATCTGAGGAAGCATGGTTCAAGGTCACCCCAAAATACTAAATTTAGGGGTGTTAAAGGGGGGGTACAGGTCAGGACCAATGGGTCCCTTCCTTAGGGTAAGGTACACCCCCTATTATGCAACCTCTCCCTAATTGGCTGAGTCCCCTCATCTCAAGATGGAGGGGACTGAAATGTGTGCTTCACCTCGCCTCCCCCACCTGAGGGGTGAGGTTGGCAAAGGTGGGCACACCTATCTTCCTAGCTTGGTTTACCCGACAATTTATCCGCCCAAAGTGGGGGCTAGAACCGGTGGGAGCCAGTTGCTGGGGGGGAGCAAAAGACCGGGACAGCTTCCATAGTTGGCAGGCCTTTGAAGCTTTACCTTTCGTGGACCCAGTCCACTGTGGGGGAGTAGGCATGACACCTCTGCCCAGGATGGGCTTTGTTTCTGGACCCAGAGAATGCCACCTCCAGAAAGGTTTCTGGACTCCTGGGTAGAGAGGGGTCCAGAAACCTTTCTGGTGGTGCAAATGGCGGGCAGCCATTCAGGAACCACACCAGGGCTGGTTGATTTTCAGGTGACATCTCTAAGATGCCCTCACCCTCTACGCCGGTACCACTGCAAAACTCCAGAAAAAACTCCAACGCATCCAGAACGCCTCAGCCAGGCTCGTATTAGACATCCCGCGTAGAGAACACATCTCTGGTCACCTAAGAAACCTCCACTGGCTCCCCGTCAATAAGAGAATTACTTTCCGGCTCCTTACCCACGCACACAAAGCACTCTACGAAATCGGACCTGAATGCCTCAACACACGACTGTCCTTCTACTCCCCCCCTCGCCAGCTAAGATCCTCCAACCAAGCCCTTGCCACTGTACCTCGCATCAACAAAACCACCATGGGAGGTAGATCCTTCTCCTACCTTGCCGCTAAAGCCTGGAACGCACTTCCCACTCACCTTCGCCTGACTCAGAACAACCTAGCATTCAGAAAGCAACTTAAAACCTGGTTATTTGACAAGTAACTCCCCATCCTTCTTCAAGCGCCTTGAGACCCTCTGGGTATGTAGCGCGCTATATAAATTCACTGACTTGACTTGACTTGACTCTGAGTGCATTTTACATTAAATCTCACACTGGCATCAGTCTGGGTTTAATGTGCTGAGAAGTTTGCTACCAAACTTACCAGTTTTTAGTAAAGCCATTATGGAGCTCTGGAGTTCGTAATGACCAACTCTCAGTCCATATACTCTTTATGGCTTTACTAAGCTTACAATGTCTAAAAATGGACTTAGATGCTGTAAGGGTACAGCGCTCATGTCACTGTACACTCACCTTAGGGCTAGTGCACCCTGCTAGCGGGGGGACTTACCTAGGCTTCAGTCAGTGGATTAGAGACATGGCACACAGAGAGGTGTGCCCTGTCGACTATACTTTTCTCTGCACCAAAACATGCAGCCTACAGTGGCAGAGTGTGTGTTACGGTGCAGGGCCTCCAAGAGTGGCACAAGAGGTGCTGCAGCTCTTAGAGGCCTTCCGTGGCCACAGTGCCCTTGTTACCGTTTACAAGGGGTTTACCTGTGGCCAGGGATGTGCAAATGGATACAAAGGTACAGTCTTAGAAAAGAACACAGGCCATGGGATCCTGATTGGCAGGGTCCCAGGGCACATCAAGTTAGGTTGCATCAGATATCTGGCAAAACGTAAAGGGTAACCATGCAAAAAAGGGTATTTTCCTACATTCAGGAGCAACCGTGCCCAATTAATTCTTGTGGCTTCGGACTGGGCAAGGAGAGTCTTGTATCCAGAGCTGTTGAGCATGAGCATCAGTCCTCCAGTCAAGCTGACTTTTCGGGAGGATCTTCTGTCATAGCAACAGGGGAGGATTCTGCACCCAAACCTGCACACTCTCTGCTTCTATGAGTGGTGATTGAGCTGCGACAGTTGGCAGCCTTCGGCCATCCTAACAAAGTTTGTGATGTTATTCTGGCAGTCCTCCACCAAATCGGTGATCGCCTGCTGATCGGAAACATTTGTGGTGTGGTGGGTAGCAAAAATATCTCTGCTCCTCTATCTCAGATCCTACAATTTGTTCTTTCTTTGGACCAGCAGGGCTCTGCTCTGGGCACAATTAAGGGCTATCTATGAGCTATTTCATCACTTTTTTGTAGTTGCCAGTCCAACCTTCCTGATTTAAGTCATTCCTTTTGATGAGAGTCCTGAAAGGCTTTCAACATATGTCCCCCCAGCCATTCATCATGCCCCAGGGGGACTTGAACCTGTTCCTTACTTTCGTGATGTGTGCTCCATTTGAGCCGTTACACAACTGCCCTCTTCGGTTATTAACTATCTAAACCCCCTTTCTGTTTGCCATTGCATTGGCCAGGAAGGTTAGCAAGTTGCAGGCTATGTTGGTGCACCTGCCTTGTACTAATTCTTAATCTGCCAAACTGGCACTCCATGCAAATGCCTCCTTCCTCCCGAAGGTGGTCACCCCTTTAAACATAGATTAGGGGATCACCCTGCTTTCCTTTTTTGCCCTGCCTCATTCTTCTGTAGAAGAGGAAAGACCCACTGTCTAGATCAAAAAAGAGCATTGCCATTCTACCTTGACCACATAAAAGAATTATGGGTGGATGACCAACTCCTCGTAGGATACGTTGTAGCTAAGAAAGGAAAGGATGTGCAGAAACGTGGCATCTTCTGATGGGTTGTGCACTTCATAAAAATCTGCTACACATTGGCTAAAAACCAACCACATGAGGTATTGTGCGCTCATTCAGCCAGAGCCACTGGGTTATCGTACGGAGTTCCAGTCGTGGACATCTGTCAGGCTACAATGTGGGCTTAAATGCACACATTCATAAAGCATTACTGCCTCGACAGTTGGGTCCACCTGGATGGTCTAAGTTGGGTTTGCAGAATCCCTTTTGGGGAAGTTTGCTTGGGTATCTATTAAGGCAAGGAATCTGCGAATAGAAGTCATATGAACACGTTACTTGCCTTCAGTAACGCCTTATCTGGTAGAGACCCTATCTAGCCGCAAATTCCTTAAGAATCCTCCCTGCTCTGCGACCTGATTAACGCGTAAGGGTTTCCCCCTAAGAAAGGGCCTAGCAGCTCACACCAGTGGTTAGTCCACATCGTGGCTCCACACAGTTGGCATGAAAAGTCGCGAAAATGAACTGATATCAGTGTACTGAGATGGTGCCTATGTAGGTACCACGTACATCATTTCACGGACGTCGCCGCAGAATGATGCCACCTACGGGCGCACAGGAGTACTGCTTGAATTTTTTTTCCAGATTCAGTCTGATGCCTGAGGATAATTCAAAGGTAAGGAATCTGTGGGTAAATAGAGTCCCTACCAGATAAGGTGTTACCAAAGGTAAGTAACTTGTTCATCAGTGTAATTAGGAATACCACCTCATCCCCTCTGGTACCATTTCTTACTTTACAAGATGTACACAAGTGGCATGCCTTTGTTATAGCCAGTTCAGCAAAGAAGAAATAATAGAAACTTAAAGAAGCCTAAATTATTACATCAATCCAATCTTTATTCAATCTCAACTCTTAATGAAAATTAGATAAATTACTGTCATGAGCCACTTGCCAAAGCTCCCTGAGTTACATCCAGTCTGGAATGTGAAGTGAATTTAGATGAAGTACAACAGATCACTTTGCAAGTGTCTGAAATGTATGCTTTGCCCTAGGAAAAGTCAGACCAGATACTGGCAATTTTAGTCCAGCCTTCTTATATGATGGAGATATGACAATCTTTACACAGAGACAAAAAGTTGCCACATGATTTGCAACACAGTTTGGCTGAACCAGAATTTATATATAGATTGTGACTATGGTTTTATTCAACAGGCCTATGAAGATAAACGTGTATTGATCACACTACATCAGGTAAAAGTAACAGGGTTTCTAATGAATACTTGTAACAGTGGATTCCTCACCCAACTGCCAGACTGGATCTGGACTTTTTCATAGCAACGCTCCTGTGTGGTGCTAGGTGATGATGTGTGGCTCCATGCTGGCTTCGTTCCACCCTGAAAGTGACTGAGCCGAATACAACTGCTACCCTGCGGATCGAGGTCAGGTCCTTTATTCCTGCACCTCCATACGAGAATTTGTAGCTCTGGCGAGGAAAGCGAAGATAGCAGAGAATCGAAAGAAGATGCATCGCGGAACACGAACTACACTGACCACAGTCCTTAGGGGCGATCCCGCTGGTGTGTGAGTAGTGTGCGACTCCACCCCAAATTGTAACATTTCGTCAGTTGACTGAGTCCTTTGAAATTCTTTTCCAGTATGCAAGGGAACAATGTCCCCACCAAAGACTACAGGGTTCAAACTGTTTGAAGTAGATGTCAGTGACTGACCTGCATGAAGTTTGCCTCTGATACTTGGACTTTTGCAAAGAATGTACCCTCATGCACCCAAAAAAGATCCAGGATATCGAAGTTATGTCACCAAACACCAAAAGAAGTCTCGGACCTCGCATCAGTCCCTATTTGGCTTCAATGATGTCACAGACTAGTTCCCACTCTTGAGCCTCCACGTCAACAGGTCTTCTTCGCAGTCAAAGTCGTCCAGTAAATCGAAAGTCCAACAAGAAATGCAAGAACTCGAAGCAGGACTTAACCCCATCCCAAGACTTGTTATCCAAAGAGTAGTCGTTAGGGCATCAAAATGACAATTGACGTTGCTCCAGGATCTCAGTAGAGAAACAGATTCCACAATTGGCCCCTTTGTGTCCCAAATTTCCCGGTCATCCGTGACACCTCATCAGGTCAAGACTTTCCTGGATGCCGTGCTGCATATTTGTGACACTCCTCTGGTTCCCTCTGGTGTGCCTTCGGGCCGCCAAGGATTTTCAGGGACCCCCAGTCAAGTTGCCACCAGCAGATCCATCTGTGCCTCTAAAACCCCCCCTCAGTATTCCTCACCAACTCTTGTGCTAAATTACACTGGTTCTTTGTACACGACTCCAAGTCTCCACAGGTTCAGATTTTTCCAGCATCGGTGTCTGACCTTGAGCCAAATCCATCTACTCTACTATAGCACACCCATTCCAAGTATGTTTAGATTCAGCTCTTGCTGAGACCTTACTCCCATTTTTATGAGACCCTTACTGATACCCTTAAGGGTACTTGGGTGAAGGCCTGCTTTTGCCCACTAGTAAGCAGGCAGGTGGGCAGGCGCCATAGATGGCCATCAGGCAACCCTGACTTTCATACACAGTACTCGGCCATTGAGAGTTTGATGGTCCAAGTGTCCACCAGTAATTTTAACCTAAATGCCTTTTCTACAACTTGTCCGGATAAGGAATCAAAATGTATTGAGGCATTTGGAAAACCTTTGTTCTCTTCTGCCAGTTTGGCATTGTAATAAGTCAGTGAAGTCTGCCTATTAACCAGTTATACATGTGCCTATTGGGAGATCATGCTGTCCCAGAGGAGTTTGTCCTCTTTGGATCTAACAATTTAGGACAGTCAGGATGCAGTAAAGTATGCTATCATGGCTGGCCTGGAAACTGCTGATTGCTTAAGTCGAGCAGCAGGCGCAAGTGTGGTGCTCCGCTGTCATGTGTGAATGCAAACCACTATTTCTGTGGAGACATGCAGGCATCTCTAATAGATTATAGATATGCCCTTATGAGGGGTCCCTCTTTTTCAGGCAAAACAACTGGTTCTGACCTAGAACACTTTAAAAAAAGCAGGGCCAAAGCGCTCATCTTGGGCCTGTCTACACCAGCATGGCAATTTCCTCAGCAATCCCAATTCATTTAAGGCTACTTCAGGGACCTGGGGTATAGGCAGGACCAGACCTCATCACTACATCAGTCACCACAGTTCTCCTGGGAGATCAGGCTGCCACTGTGAAGGTCACCAAGGACACCTTTCCACTATGACTCCCCCACTCCTGTAGCATAACAGTCTAAGACCCATCAAGTTGTCCTTGGTGGCACATAGCCACTCTGTGGGAGGCAGAATTAGGCTTTTTTTAAAGGGTAACGGACCATCACATACCGACGGATAGTTCTCCAGATTTTGTAACAGGACTATGCCCTTCCATTTTCTCACCCACCTCAACAACCTCCCACATCAGAGCAACCTGGGGAGGAGAATCTTTCCATCTTGCTGCAAGAGATGTAAACACTATTGGTCAAGGGGCCATCAAGAGGGTGCTGACCTCGGAAGTGGGGACAGTATGTTATTCCTGTTACTTCCTTGTACCAAAGAAGAACAGAAGCCTTCATCTTATTTTGGATTGTCACCTTCTTAATGCCATCCTGAGCAAAGACAAATTTAAGATGTGAAAGATCTGCAGCTCTGGATGCTCAACTGCAATCGGACTAGCGGCAGACCCCTCACCCTAGCCACCCAGAGTTGACTGTGGTGAACGATGCACCAATGCTGAGCCGGACTGGGTTAGGAGAAGCTATATGGGAGAGATGGAGAACAGGGGACTGTTGTCTCTGGCAGAGACCTTGTCTCCACATTAATTTGCTGGAGCTGTGGACTATTCGTTGGTATTGAAGACATTCCCACCCACCATCAAGGGTGAGGTTGCTGCAGGTTCTCACTGACAACACCACACGGATGTGGTACTGCAACATGCAGGACAAAATGAGGTCATGCGTCCTATGCCAGGAAACTCCAGGCTTCTGGAACTTTTTGAGTCGTCACCACCTGGCAGGATCTTTGAACGCTCGGGCAGACAAACTCGGCGAACTGCACCTAGCAGATAAAAAATGGCAGTTGCACACCAAGGTGGCGCAGACCTTGTTCTATTTGCCACTGCCAAGAGCACGCAGTGCAACACTTTTGCACATTGGATTTCCCAAAAATGTGCTCTCTCAGAGGTGAAATCCGCCTAGAGTGGAGCATGGACTCCTGTATGCCTTCCCCTCCACTGCCTCTCTTTCTGAAAAAGATCAGGAACGATCAGGCCCAAGTCATCCCAGAGGCTTTGGATTGGACCAGGAGAGAGTGGTCCCAAGAACTTATATGTATGAGCATCTGTCCTCATTTCAGGTTGCCGCTTCAGAAGGTGCTTATGTTGCAGCCACAGAGCATGGTATTACACCCGGAACTCCACAACCTGCACCTCCATACGTTCAGAATGAGCGGCTACGGTTAATGTCCTTTGACCGGCCTCCTGTAGTTGTTCATGTGGGGGCAAGTGGTACAGACAAAGATCATATCCCAATAGCTAGTCCTCTGAATAGGGATCTACTTCACATTTGCTAAGAAGCAGACTCCAGAATGTCTGACGGCTCATTCCACTATGGCGGAGGCTGCTACCATTGCATTGGCACACTGAGCGCCCGTCCTGAATACCTGTCAGCTACTACTTGGGCATCTGGTCACATGTTCATGAATCACTATTGCCTTAACAGTGAGGTCCATCTGGATAGGCCTTTAGACCGGTCTGTATTGAAGGATGTCCTGTTCTGACCCATTCCATAGATTCTCTACATTGGGAGGTACTGCTGTGGTATATGTTCACATGGTAAGACATCTATGGTTAAAAGTATCCTTCTAAACTTGCTTACCTTCTGTAGCGCTCTGTTCGAGGCATGTGAGCTGTAGATCACATGCTTTTCATAAGCCTGCCATCTAGTGTTGGGTCCGGATGTTTGCACTTTGTTTTTCTTCGAAGATGTCTTTTCCAGCCACGAAGTAGGTGACTCCACCTTTCGGTGATAGCGCGCATGGGCATCGATTCCATTGGTAGATTTTTTTTACCGCCATCGGGTACGGACGTGAATTGTGGTGATCCGGTTCGACACCATTTCTCGGGTTTCCCTTGGTATGCAATCCACTACCCTAGACTGTATTATTTCTCGATCGTATTTCCCATTCTCCGCGTATCGCATCGGCTCAAGGTCTTAGATCAGAAGATTCGCGGAGGACCATTGGGCCTACCCGTGTCGGGCCCGTTAGCAGTCGATGGAATGGACTCCATTTAAATTAAGTCCCGAAGTGTGCAACCTGTGTCTATCCACGGAACACGATGAACAGGACTGCGACACATGCTGATCTTTTCGATCTAAGCGGATGCTCCGTGACCGTCATGCTCGATGTCACCAAATGCATCCGCAAAGCGGCTCCGCACCGGAGATCTTCAGAAAAGACTCTGACCGTGAAGAATCCCACGCGCAAGAAGCCGATGAAGGGGGGGGAAAACATTTTCGTATCCCAAGCCGACTTCGACACGGAAGACCAAGTAACACTGGGTCAACGTACAGTGAGTACTGATTCTTCCTTTCCCCTATCACTTACTGAAGAAAAAGGCTCTGGTGCTTCCTCTGCCTTTGGGCCAAGGTCGGCACCGAGAAAATGTTTTGAATGTCCTACCCGCCGGCCTGGCACCAAAACATAAGCCAAAGCCTTCCGGCTCAGGATCGAGTCGGCCCAATACGGGCACCAAACCGAAACCTTTGGCATTGAGATCCAAACATGCTGTAGTGACCATCCCTTCGTTACCGAACAATATACCTTTGGCGCCCAAACCTTCGGATCCGAAACATTCAACGCCGAAAAATCTGACGCCTAAAGGAAAACGCCTCCTCTTCCATCTAAAGAGCCTTGTTTCAATGTTGTGCCTACTAACACGGATCGGAAACAAAAAGAACTGGTTATTAATTCAGATACTGGGCATAGTCTTGCAAAATTACCAGACAAAAGGAAACAAGATTTACAAGAGGACTACCACATACCTCTAAAACGCTAAAATGTTGGTACTAACCATTCTCCTCCTCCTATTACACCTCCTTCGACCATAGACCCACATTTAATCATTCCACCCACAAATTCCCCACAACTACAGTCACCTGTTCCACAAGATGACAGGGACGGGGATGAAGATAGTTAGGACATTGTTCCTGATCCCTGGGAGCATAATACAGATCCCAACACTGATTCCAATCCGGATCTATACCCATCCAGACTCTCCCCACCTGATGATAACATAGGTTATATAGAGCTACTCAATAGAGCTGCTCAGTACCATGGGGTAGAACCACATAAGAAGGCCCTTGAAGAGGATTTTCTCTTTGAAACCTTGATTTTCTCTCAAAGGGTAACACAAACACTGCCTATGCTCAAGGGAATGCTTAAGCACGCAGATGAGATTTTTAAAGACCCCGTGCGTTCAAGAATTGTCACTTCCAGAATAGATAAAACTACTGACCCCACCTACATCAAGGGTCAAGTCCCATTAAACTCCTTGGTAGTCTCTAATGCTTGCAAAAGAGCAAACTCGCCCCTCTTCCTGATAAGGAGTCTAAACTGATAGATGCCTCTGGCAAGAGAGTAGCGGCGCAAGCAGCCAATCACTGGTGGATTGCAAACACACAAGCTCTTCTAGCTCGCTATGACAGAGCTCATTATGATGAGCTAGAAAAACGAATTCAGATTTTACCTGATGAACATAAAACTAAAGCTACTGATCTAATTCACGAGGGGAAATTAATTTCCAATACATCCATTAGGTGTGCTTTAGACGCAGGTGGCCCGCAGCTCATGCAGTCAACACTAGAATTTTGCTATGCAGACAGGCTTGGCTCAGAATTTCTGGATTTAAGTCCAAGCCACTATTTTAAATCAGCCTTTTGATAAGGAACACCTCTTCTGACCCGCAGTAGACACTTCTTTAGAAAAGATGAAGAAGTATATGGAGGTTGCTAATCCCTTCCAATCCAGGCTTCTTTTGTCGCTCAATTCACAGGGGCTGCTCCAAGAACACATCATCAGAAAATCCTTCCTCATCTTGCAAAGGCAATAATCAATTGCCCTCGTCAAGAAGTTACTTTAGAGGGGGATTTAGAGGGAATACCGGCAAGGGAAGAGTTATAGGCAACTCAACACGCACTTCTCCTGCAAATAACAAACAGTGACTTCCTTCCTCTACCCCCGATCATTCCACTCCTGTCGGGGGACGTCTCTCCCAATTTCTACCCATCTGGAATACAATCACCTCAAACAGATTGGTTCTACAGATTATCCAATATGTTTATTGCCTGGAACTTACCAACACACCCCCAAACATTCATCCAAGATCACACACAATGTCACAAGAACATTTAAACCTTCTCAAACAAGACGTTCTCTCTCTATTGGAAAAAGGAGCTAGAGAGCCGGTCCCATAAAATATCAAGGGGCCGGCTTATACTCCCTATACGTTCATTTTTTTTTTCATGTTTTCAGTTCTTTATTATTTTTTTTGTGTTCAAATCTTTTTTTATTAAGAAATGCAGGAAAGAAGGAAATACAATAAAATACAATAAAAGACAATCATGAATAAAATCAAACTGAATGACAAAGTCTGGTTGGAGCAAAGCAAAACCATTCAAACATAATATTAACCGTAGATAAAGCAATAAGGATGGTTCATATTCCCATAATAACAATAATTGTGAAAGGATGGTCGCAATATGAGGAGACGTGACAAAAGAGAAAAAGAGAGAGAAAGCGGAAGAAAAAAAAAAAGAAAGAAAAGAAAGAGACGTGAGAAAAGGAAAAGAAAAAGACGGGGCTAAAGAATAATGGGCAGTAGCTAGTATAGGTTCATGCTAGGTAATCTTAATAGTGACAGTGCAATATAAAAATGTATACTTGTGCCCATATGATATGACAAGATCAAAGTATGTAACATAGAATGATACCTACTATTCAAGGCCTATGGCGGGTCATAGCAAAGTTCAAGTGAATCAAGTGAACTCCAGAGTTTGTTGTGCTATTTGCGCCACGGTGAAGAATGAAGTGTTTCACTGTCCGCACCCCTTAAAGAGGTAAACCACTCCTGCCATATTTTAAAGAAAACTTCAGCAGCACTTTTCCATTTACTTAAAATAACTTTACATGCAAGTATAAGCATAAGATCCATTAGATGTCGATCATGTTCATTCACCTCGGGTCTATGGCCCCAATAAGACATTGGTGAATTCTCTGACGGGGCGGTAATGAAAAGTTCTTTGAATGTAATGTATAAATCTTATCCCAAAAGGCTTGTAGCAACGGACAGTGAAAAAGCATATGAGCCAAGTCGCCCACCTGAGACTTGCAATTCCAACATAAGGGTCTATCAAGGAGCTTAAGTTTAAAGAGTTTCTCCGGTGTTCAATATGTTCTATTTATTAGCATTTACTTGGTCTGAGAAAGTATCGGAGAAATTTTATTGGAAAAAGGGGTCAGGTGTATCTTTGCCCAGTCAAATGCCATGTTAGTGGCGTTATATTCTTTTTCCAATGATAGTTCGCACTTCCTGTGCGTATTTTGGGGGTTTGGGGAGAGGAGTTTATAAATCTTGGAGACCATATGGCCCAATGACATGAGTTGAGATAACTTGCCGCATATTGTAGGGTCGTTCGGGGAGATGGCTCTGGCAGAGATTAAGGACTTGAGGTGTAAGAACCTGTCGAAGTCAAGAGGTTGAAGGTCGAATTGGGATTGTAAAGTGGCGAAAGGCAGAGGCGAAGAACCCATATAGAGAACTTTTATTAAGTTCACTCCTTCTTTAGACCAGTGTTCCCAGTAAAGGTATTTACCTTCCTCTTTTATGATCGGGTTAAACCATAACGAAGTTAAGTTGGATCTGTTTAGTTTGACTTTGACTTTGCAGTGTCTCTCCAGGGTTAGGACGGCACTTTTAGTGTTGAGCAATATGTATCTGGATTGAGGAAAGACAATGGTATCTGTTGTCATTATTGCGGATAGTGGCAAGTTGTTCATGATCGCCTTTTGAATGTGAACCCACACAGGAGTATAATCTGAGGGAGGTTGGAACCAGTTCGCCCCCTGTTTACATAAGTATGCCGTCTGGTAGCATCTGAAGTTTGGAAGACCTATGCCTCCCTTATCCTTCGGCAGTTGGAGTTTCCGTAAAGAGATCCTCGGTTTCTTGCCCTGCCACAGAAAGGTGCTGTACGTTGGAACACGGTTATTCTCATCAATAAACCCCGCCTCAAACAAATCATTATTGGCCAAAAGTACCTCCAATGCTTCCCCCTTGGAGCTATGTTCAAAATGTTGAGGGGTTGTGAAAGCAGGGGCGTCACTGTCGCTATATTGGCAGTTTAGATTACATAAATGTACATTAAAATCACCCATCCGGATATATTGGACAAAAGTGTTTTGATTCTCCTTATAAGTAATTAAAAAATTTGACAACGAATGCAAGTGCTCGTTTGGGGACTCCCCTTGCAATGAATTGTAACAATTAATGAGAATTAATTTAGTGTTATTTACCAGACTAACTTCTAATATTAGATAGTTAGGGGAAGTACAATCGACCTTTTTAACACTTCCTGTTATGTTTACAGAGACCAGAAACATAAGCCCCCCCTCTATCTCTCCCTGCTGACGAGCTCATGGCAGGTACATAGTAAGATGTAAAACCATTAATCCAAAAGTCACAATCCTTAACCCAAGTCTCTTGAAATACGACAATGTCATATTGTTTCACCAGATTTAACCAGACATTATCGTCCCTTTTGGACCGAAGGCCAGCAATATTCCAGCTTAACATTTTTACCTTTTCCACCACACCCTCAGTGATACTTGCACATTTAGGTTGGGTATTATTATAGGACATTTTTACTTGTGCAGATTCCGTGCAACCCAGGTCAGCCGGTCTCTCCCCTCCCTGTTCTTCACAGACCTCATAGACCTCGCGTCAGTCACACGCCTCTAGACCCGAGAGTAAATCGAATCTATTTTGTGTCATGACATTGGGCCCTTCCCTGTAAGGATTTTCGACATTATAAAAGTGTGAAACTACAGGGGCCTGAGGCACAGTAGGAGTAAATGGTTTAGATCTCCCGGGATTAGGAGGAGCTTTAATTAAATGCGTGTAAAAGTAACCTAGTGGTCGCACACAGATACTGTTTGATCATAAACCAAAGAGGCTGCCCTTAACAAAACTGTGGCGGCATGTTGGGGGTGTTTAAAATTTACAATAATGCAGTCCCCACTACAAGTCTTTCTGGACGGGCCAATCCAGTTTACCCTTCTTGTGGACAATATTTGGTTGGAAAATATCTCCTATTCAACCAAGCCACTGTTTTGTTTTTTAAAGATTCGTGTGGTTCCTCCTGTGACTGAGCAGAGTGGAAATCAGAAGGCGGGACATTGGTTAGGACAACCACGTAGGGTGCACAATTAGGAGGAAGATGTGAGAAGTGACTTTTCTTTGGCTGTCTGAATCCCAATGTGCTATCTGGCCCTGGAAGATGTTGTTTAATAGTACAAGATATTGGAGTAGGGTCAGGGGGAGAAACTACCCTTGCAGTTGTTTGCTGACTTTGTTGCTGCAAGTTAACTTTACTAATTCCCTGCTCCACACCAACAGGACCCTTAACGACAGCCTTCACTCTCTCGACCGAGGCCAAGTGTGTTGCTAACAGACCACCTAGCCTCTTAACTTCTGCGGTGACAAAATCTAATTTGAGCACTAGGGGGTTGATGATATCTTCCACCTTAGCCTCAATCTTAGCTTCTATAGTGCAGACCAATAAAGCAAATTACTCTGAGCATATGTTAAAAGTGGCTGCACTATTTCCTTCCTGTAGGTCGGTTCCAACAACACAACCATTTTAAACAGATTGGGAAGTTTCTGCTCTTTTTTGCTATGTTTACCCCCACGATTGGCTTGTAATTTTCTGCAGGATCTCACTGGTCTAGGAGCTGGCGGGACCTCCTCTATCTCCTCAATGGAAATATCTGGTAATTCCTCCTGCAACTCGGAATGAATCTGAGCTTCAGCCCTTACCACCACCCGATTGCCAGATCAAACATATCATCAGTTAGGATTTCAACTGGGGGATTAGGGATATCTAGGGGTAAAACAGGTGGGCTCCCTAAACCTAGCGAGGCTCTCCTATCTTTATTAATTTTATCTACCACTTTTACCAGGTAATTGTCCATTGTGCCTGCACCAGGTACAGCCTTATCAGTTTTAGCTTTAGACATGGTCAAAACTTGAAAATAATAATGCCTTTGTAATAGATAACGACCAAGCGTGCAAAAAGAGTAATATGCCCTGGTACCAAGGTTACATGTATGTCCAGTATGTTAGCCAGAATAGTACCTATAACCGCTGCCAAGTTCAAAGAAGATACAAAGTCTCACTTGGGCCAGAGTATCGTGTGTTGCAGAACCCAGATCCGTGGCCCGGCCTCCTTCGGCCCCGGACGGCCACAGACGGTCGTGCCCTTGTCCCGGGCTTCTCCCGGCGCGCGCCCGCGCGCGTCCCGCGGGACGATGGACCGAGGGAGCCTTTATGCGCCTCCTGGCGCTTGCCTCTGACGTCCGCTGCAGGTGGGAGGGGCCTGGCGGAGCCAAGCCCGGCCGGGAGAACAAGCGGAGCAAAGCCCGGCCCTTAAGTGCTGGTGCTGCGGGGATCGGCGGAGCCAAGCCCGGCCAAGTGGAACTGGCGGAGCTGTGCCCGGCCCTCAGGAGCAGCTAAAATGTCAGGTCAGACTCCCCCCGGACTCCGCACCGAGGGAGCCTTTATGCGCCTCCTGGCGCTTGCCTCTGACGTCCGCTGCAGGTGGGAGGGGCCCGGCGGAGCCAAGCCCGGCCGGGAGAACAAGCGGAGCAAAGCCCGGCCCTTAAGTGCTGGTGCTGTGGGGATCGGCAGAGCCAAGCCCGGCCAAGTGGAACTGGCGGAGCTGTGCCCGGCCAACAGGAGCAGCAAAAATGTCAGGTGAGACTCCGCCCGGACTCCGCACCGAGGGAGCCTATATGCGCCTCCTGGCGCTTGCCTCTGACGTCCGCTGCAGGTGGGAGGAGCCCGGCAGAGCCAAGCCCGGCTGGGAGAACAAGCGGAGCAAAGCCCGGCCCTTAAGTGCTGGTGCTGCGGGGATCGGCGGAGCCAAGCCCGGCCAAGTGGAACTGGCGGAGCTGTGCCGGGCCCTCAGGAACAGCTAAAATGTCAGGTGAGACCCCCCCCCCCCCCCGGACTCCGCACCGAGGGAGCCTTTATGCGCCTCCTGGCGCTTGCCTCTGATGTCCGCTGCAAGTGGGAGGGGCCCGGCGGAGCCAATCCCGGCCGGGAGAACAAGCGGAGCAAAGCCCGGCCCTTAAGTGCTGGTGCTCCGGAGATCGGTGGAGCCAAGCCCGGCCAAGTGGAACTGGCGGAGCTGTGCCCGGCACTCCGGAACAGCTAAAAGGTCAGGTGAGACTCCAGCTGCTGGATTATGGAGATGGGCAGAGGATCCCTAGGTGATCCTGATTTAATACTATCTAAAAGTTTTTTTAAGATAACTACGTTTAATAAGGGCCATGTGTATGTTAGGTACCCTATCTTGATCAGAAAGCATATTTTCCGCAGACGATGGTGCAGATGTTACTAGAAGGAAAGGGTGGTTATCACTGCACACGCACTATGTCCAAATATATTTTCTCAACCTTCTGGACAAAAAAGGTGGCCATTGCTGTTTATTGAGTGAAGGGGGCCTAGATTGAGTTTTGTAACCTTCGAGCTCATTAAACATACTAAATAGTGTTTTTGATCAAGTCAGGGCATCAGAGATGGTAGATGAAACATACTCAGCACGGGCTGTCCCGCAAAGATTATGGTACATTATTTTAGCTGTTGTATAACTATTTTTGGATTCAGGGGCACTGAAACAGAAAATACTGTGATCTTGTCAATTGGTTATTAATAACTTATATTCAGTTTTGGTTTCCACATATAATGATGTAGTGTATGACACAGTATAGTTTTTGTGTCTGTCATTTACAATTGAATTAAATACTGTAAACTAAGAAAATCTTCGAATCTATAATTATTTTTCTGATTAATACATCTACCTGCAGATTTCTCGCTTATTGAATCCCTCCAGGTGCCAGATTGGACCAGGAAACGTTGGTTATCACTCCAGCACCAGCAGGTGGCACTGCTACTCTCTCTGTACTCAGGAAACCACACTGGACTTAACATCACGTTATCGTATAAGGTGCCACCCCAGAGCACTGATGGTTGACCCCTTTTTTAATGCCTTTCGGCACAGATCCAGAGTTACTGAAACGTTTTCCAATAAATTTGTTTTCCAGTGTTGAATAGGAAGAACTGCCTTCTCCAATGTCGGTAGGCTCTAAGCAAGGCTACTCTTGTGTCAAGCAGATAGCGCTCTCAGACCTGTACCAAGTAGCGTGGGTCAGTGATAAACACTGGGATAAGTAATCTCACTTCAGCTCCTGTGCCTGGTCCTACTGTAGTTCAGCTTCTTAGGGAAAACTTTCAAAGTGGTCCTTTTTTAGTGGTAGTGAGAAGTCTACAAGAGGCACAGGAAGGATCTTTTGCATTCCTTACGTTGTTCAACAGCAAGTCTTACTGTTGGTTGCTTTGTTCCCTGATTCTAGCTTTTGCATCTACTTTTGGTTTATCATGGTGATGATACCAGCACCAGATACAAAGCTCTATTTTGCACTTCCAGGGATCCTAGCCCTTTGCACTGACACCAAGAAGAATGCCGCCTTCCGCCCGGTGTTGTTGGGTTTCTTCGGAAGGAACTCACATTTTGCTCACTCTGGTAGGACTCAGGGCCCCCCAAACCGGCTCAGCTCATACCTGTGGGTCCAACTCCGCACCAGTTAATGTCCCTAGGACTCCTCATGATGCTGATCCCTTCACTGAAGGCTCTATAGCTTGACCATCATGCACCACATTCAGATACGTGTTACACTTTGTCAAACTTTCCAAAAGCTAAGGTCACCCTGGTGAAATCCAGACATAGGGCACAGCAGTTATTGAAAAAGCACTCTTACAGGCCTTTGCCTCGCAGTGAATATTTTGGCATGTTTTTAGAGCTTTTTGGTTGGACTTTAGATGACATTCAGATGCTCAGCATCATTTATCACAATGACGGCAATAAGGCAAGCCCCTCTCTCCCCCTCCCCTCCCCCCCCACCTCCACCTCCACCTCCACCTCCTTGCCCTCCCTCTGGGACAGAAGCTGACAGTTTCTTGGCTCTGCAGAATGTAAGTAGCCTTGACACCAACCTGAGGTGGACTTGAAATGTCCTCTGGGGTCCTCTATTGAGGATGGCGAATCGTTCATGGTAGTCCTGTGCTGTTATTGCATGTGGAAGAGCACATGGTCAAGTTTCACAAAGAGATTCTGCAGCCCCCTCTTTGATGGTAAAACCATTGCTCCCCTTCAGAGAGGCCTTAAAGGACCCTTAGCAGTGAATTGCCAGGTTGCCTGCCGCTGTTACCCGGCATCTGGAGGCCCCACATTACTAATGTCTCACTCCTCCCTAGAGAGCCGTCCTTCAGATATTCTCCTCCAAACAGATTCCTGCCTCTTCCCCACTTAACTTCCGACAAGGAGTCAAGTAACATTGAGACCATGTGGAAGAAGGTCTCTTCTTTGGGGAGACTTGCTCCTAAACAAATGCAACTTGCCTGATAGCCCATTACTCCCATGCCTTGCACAAAATGACACCATTTTTCATACTGAAACTTCTTGATGACCTTTGTGGCCATTTTGCTGAAATTTTGCTTGATGGGCAAAAACCAAATCTAGTGCTCTGGCTTGGACATGGTGGATACAATAGCACAGCTTCTCTATTGTTACCATCCACTACCTCGTTTGAAGGCGTTACACCAGATTTTCGGGTGATGTCCAAGCCAACCTTATGGACATGTGCTTTGGTGGTGCTCACCTTCCCGACAACAAGGTATACATGGCACTCATATGTGCCACAGCCTAATCCTGGGGACTGGCTTCCCGTGCACACCAGTTCCAACAGCAGTACCAAAAGCAGCTATTCCTGCAGTCTTCCCTTTCAACTGTGTCCACTCTCACAGTCTAAGCAGGAGCCCAACAAACTCTTTCAGACCTACACAGCAGTGTTGTGGTCCAAGCGCTGTCATGTACAGCTACAATACACCTCTTCCTCCCTAGCCTCCCCAAACTTGCTCTGTCCTCCTCACCCCAGCAGTACCTCTGTAGTTCACCCTCAAGGGAACATGTGTGGCCTAAGTGGGGTTGTCCCATCACATAACACAGTGGTGGGCCATCACATCAAACCACTAGGTCCTGCAGATTGTGAGGCTTTTATACATGCTTCCCTTCCAGAATTTCCTCTGTATTCCCCTACCTTGAAGCTGAAAGCAAGCTCACAATAGCTTGTGTTGGACCGCTTGCAAGTCATGATCTCCCTGCTCTTCAACCTGAGGTTTTTCATCAACCTTCCCAATTTCCACATCTCGCTTTCGTACCTCCCCCTCTTCAATGGAAGAGAGCTGGACATTGTCTCCTTCAAGACATTCCCACCTCAGCAATGTTTAGGACATTCAGTCTGTGATCCCAAAGCTATGGTTTGGGAGGGAACTATTCTTTTACCCATGTTAGTCCTTTCTCTTTTGGGCCGGCTCGACCCATGCATCTTTGTTGGCACATATATATAAATGTAGTAGTGTCTGCTCTAGCAGTCGGCTCAGCACTCAGGAGTTTTTGGAGACAATATCCGGATTTCCTTTGAGATGACTCGATCTGCATTTGTGGAAGGTGACAGATCACCTGTTAGACCTGACATCATTGGCTTGAGTCTCTGCTCCATTTTTTCTGTTTGCCTCCACTGTTTTACGATGTTTTGCTGGTATATGCTTTGGGCGCTGTGCCACTGCTGATCAGTGCCACAGCGCAAGTGCTCCCTATGTTAAATTGATGTATCGATTATATTCCATGTTTGGCTTATTTGGTTTACTGTCAGTCCCTAGTCTAGTGCACCAGGAGTGCCGGGGCTTGTAAATACAAATGCCGCTCGCGGGCTTGCAGCACGTGTTATGCCACCCACAAGAGCGGCCTCGTAAAAGAATGTCTACGGGTCGGTCATTGCGAGACCTACGTGCAGTCTGGTACTGTCACGCGGGATGCGCGAGTATACCTACTTGCCAGTCCCTCCAACCTTCCCTTAACTTCATGTTAGTCACCCCTATGGTAGGCCCACGGGCAGGGTGCGTTGTAAGTATAAGGTAGGACACGCCTGACCAAGTTGGCATGTCCTAATAATGAACAACAGCCATCTTCGTTCTTCACTATTGCAAGGTAACCTGCTCTCCGTTAGTTAGAATGGGCCGCCGGGATTATTAATGCTATGATCCTAGCTGGCTCGGGGAGCATGGTGCAATGTCGAGTTTGGTATCCCTGAACTCGGGGTTTAATTACGCATCCGTTGGTGTGGATGATTTTTGGACTCTGGGTTTGAAAATAGCACTTTTAGAAAGTGTCTATTTTCTTGTCTAACCATTTCTGGTTTCTGCTAGTCTTGCGTGTGTTTGACAGGAACTGGGTGGCTCCAGAGGTCTGAGTGAGTCAGTGTGGGATGAGTGGGACATTTGCGTTGAGAGTAGTTGCTGATAGCCTGCCCTGCCTGATACAATGCTGGCTCCACCTCCTGCCAAGCGGCTGATGGCTCTGTGCCTGCCATGGACGATCCTAGCCCCACCTCCTGCCATGAGGCCGATAGCTCTGCTCCTGCCCGTGACAATGCTGGCTCCACCTCCTGCTGGGCGTCTGAGGACCCAGCCCTGCTCAGTGAATAGGCCAGGTGCTTCTGCCTGGCTCCACCCACAACAGACCCAGGATGTTGGGAAATCCCCCTGCATGGACAAAGGGATCAAAGCCGAAAAGGGGTATAAGAGAAGGACCCCTGAACCATGAAATCAGATCACTTCTGACAAGGAACCCTGTAACCAAGGACAAGAGGCCTGCTGATCTAAGGACTTGCCTACCCCTTCTGCCAGTGTGCTGTTTGCTGGGGGGAATCCTGCAGTGCTTCTTTATTTTTGCCAAGGAACCAGGAGAGAGGAACTGTGTGTGTACTCTCACGCTTGCTAAAGAAAATCTCCAAGGACTGGAAGAGTGCCAGTCTCCTGCTGAAGTCACAGGGCTAAAGGACTGCATCTGCTTAAAGTGCTATCTGCTGGAACCTGTGAATCCAGCACCTCTGAAAGAACCAGCAATCTCGACGCCGACGGACGTCGCCGAATCCAGCTCGACACCGTGAGTGACGGCTCAAGTGTCCCGCTCCCTCGACGCCGGCCGCCGGGCCTGATCGACGCCAACAGCAACGCCAGTGAGTAGTGAGTTCGGCTCCAGCTCCAAGGGACCTCCTGTCTGCACCGCTGCTGATCGCATCGACTGCGTGCCCTCTCGACGCCGTGAGCGCTGCCCACACTTTGCAACATCATCATCAACATCGACGACTACTGAGGCCTGATCGACACCGAAGACGCGACGCCGGATTGCTCGACGCCGCTGATCATCGTGTGCTTCATTTTCCAAGGTACTGTGTTGTTGGGGGTCCGTGTGACTCCGGGCTCGACGTAGCGCTCCTCGCGGTCGACGCCGAACCTTTGGATTAACTTTGCCTCGACGTCGTGTAGCTCCCGTGTGGGTTACCTTATTGCCAAGAACTGTGTTTCCAAGAAGATTTGCTTTGTTACGAAAGACTTTGTGCTAAAAGAAGAAACTACCTTTGAACTATTCTTCCCTTCCAAGAGTATTTATTAAGATTGTGTACATTTTTGTCGTTATTTGGTCTTGTGCTAAGCCTAATATAAAAATCCTTATTTTTATAATACTACTGTGTCGTGTCCATTTGTAGTGTATTCACTTTATTACTGTATGTGGTCATAAATGCTTAACACACAGCCTCTGAGATAAGTCTGTCTGCTCTGCCAAGCTACCAAGGGGGTGAGCAGGGGTTATCGAAGGGTGTGATCCCCTTGCCCTGACTAGAAAAGGTGTGTCCCTATTTGTCAGAAGTGTATACCTCTGCCAACTAGAGACAGCCGGTTCTAACATCACCTCAATTGCGGAAAAACTTTTTGCCCTCCAGCGGTGATAACTGGTGCCTCCTTTCTTGGTTGAGGACTTTACTTTGATGCACTAGTGATCAGGGGCTTTTAATCTTACTTGGAGCAGAAGCCCCATCAAGGTATTCCAGCCCTCCATCCACAGTTGATCAGTTCAGGTCCTAGCAGACAACACAACAGTAATGTGGTCAGCTAAATTGTAGGATGGTGTGGGCTTACGTCCCTGTACCAGGAGGCACTAAGGTTGTGATCTTGGGATTAGGCTCACAATATCTGGCTCCAGCCTTGTAGGCTCACTCAATGTGTGGGATGACAATATCCGTTGGTGCCATCTTGCCAACCAAGAGTGCCATCTGTACCCGGAGGTAGTGTTTAATGTGTTTGCCCTCTGGAGAAATCCTCCAGCTGACTCGTTTATTACTTTTAAGAACGCACACACTGCCTCGCTGTCCCACACTTTGCTGTTTCCTCCGCAGGGAGCCCTATGAGACATGTTATGTTTGATGTTGAACTGCCTCCCATTCCTCTGATTCCTCAAGTTCTGAGGAAGCTGTGCAAGATCATACACTGTTAATATTGATAGTGATTGGGTGTGGAAGAGTATGGTACTTGAATCTACTGCCTATTCCTGTGCTCTCTTCTTCTGCTTTCTTTCGGGTCAGACCTCTCTCACTGGCAAGGGGCAGTGTCTGCATCTGAACCTCTAGAGCATCCATCTCCTGACATGGAGATTGTGCTGGGGATTCTGAGATAATTTCATGTGCCTACTCTGGTGGTAGATGTGATTTTCTCACCTTTTCGCCCCCTTCCCTTATTCTGGGTGTTTTTCCTGTTTTATCTCGTGGTGCACCAAGACAAAAGTTTAACCCCTGTATGCTTGTCTGATGTGTTGTATTTTGTGCATTCCTTGTTCCTGCAAGGCTTTGCTGTGGGTACTGTTAAGGACTATTTGCTGGCCTTTTCGGCTTTTATTTGCATACTCAATCAGCCTTCATCTTCGATTTTGCCTTCAGTTTTTAGGGCTCGGGCTCTGCGTACACTGCGCATGCAGTGTCGCGCAGTCCTATTCCCGGCGTTTTGAAAATGGACCTTCAAATTCCACATAGCTCGTGCGTATGGATTTCCAAGGTATATTTTCAATTTTCATTGGCCTTTGCGTGTGTGCTGTTTTTTAACATAACACGCAATAGGCCATAGGCGGTCGCGTAGCTCTGCCTATGGCCTATTGGTGTCTGTTACGCGCACCAGAAGCCATATGTTTTGAATTCAAAACATATGCTCGCAGTGGCGCGCGTGCGCGCACCACTCTCGAGCTTCTTTTATTAGCTCTCTATATGGGGGTAGCTTGTTATGGCACCTTTCCTCAACACAACCGCTTATGTAACGTAAAAGAGTACAAAAAAAATCACTCACTCTTAAATAATGGCATTAGTCAAGGATCAAACAGTACATCAGGTGGAAACCCCTGGATTAGAGCTCAAGAAGCCTACGATCAAACCAAAGGACTAGCAGGCGGTCCCTTAGTTATTTTTTTTATTTATTAATGTCGATAATTTTCACCATTGCATCAGGCTGGCAACCGCACCCTGTCCTTACAAGAGGAAATAAACGAAAGTGATTACAGGCATGTGCATGCACTGGGTGTTTATAAACCATCCCCGCACGCCCTGCGTGCATCAGCTGGGGCACTGCATGCGCTGGGCACACACAGCACCTGTACGCTTGGTGGGCGGCGCCCCTGCACACTGAGGGGCAACTTGTGACCAGAAGGGGCACGGCTCGCGCACAGGCAGCCGCTTTAGTTCCCTGCTTTATTTGTACCCGGAGGCAGGGGGAAGGCTTCCTGTGTGCTCGTGCGCGCCTGTGGTAAGTGTGAGTGTTCAGAAAAGGCTGCAGCATTTTGAGGGATGTGCGGTGCACGCCGTGGGTGGGGTTAAAGCAATGGCCAGCCCTCCCCTTCGCCTCCTCGGTGGGAGGAGGAGGGAGAAGCGGCAGTGTGCAGTTTCTTCACCTGCCAGCATTGCACATACCAAGGGAGAGAGAGAGGGCGCGAGTGGAAGGAAGGGGCACTGAGTGCACCAGGCGGGGGTAGACGGACACCCGTTTTCCAGGTACGTGCGTGCCTCCTTTCTATTAAACTGATGTGTTTTTTTCCTGTTGTTTGTGAACGTTGGTCGTGTTACTCTAAGCACAGAGCACCTCCTGACCCCTGGACAGACTCGCAGATTACTTGTAAACATCTGCGAAGTCCAAGCTGCGTGGACATGTGGGTGTGTCTCAAGCGCCCCGCAGCAGGGCAGACCTGTCTCAACCAGGGACATGCTGCTGGAAGAGGAGTGCAGTTCGGACAGGAGTCTGGGCATTGGGCCCCTTCGCATTGGCAGGTTGGCAACACCTGGGCAGCCTTGCTGAGGAGGGCAGCCTGGCGATGCAGCCCTGGAGGGCACACACTCAGAATCCGGAAATGAGAGCCAAGGAGGCTGCCATGCCCGGATGTGCGACCGCGCGGCCTCTCAGCACAGATCAAATCTGAAAGAAACAGGTTAGTATTAGATTCCTTACCTTAGAATATCCCCAGGCGTCAGACTGGATCCAGAAAATTTTGCGTAGCAGTACCCCTGCGCGTCGGTAGGCGTCGTCTGCGGCTCCACGTCCGTCGTCTGCGTCGTTGACGCCGGGATGACGTCATCGGAGTACTTAAACGCCGCCCTTGCGCGCTGACATCAGTTATTCTTTTTTCCGCACCACCAAGCGCAGGTCCCTAGAAAGTGGTATCCTTTAGTCAATTTTTGACTAAACTTTTTGGATCTTTTTGATCTGTTTTTCGAGTCGAACGACTTGATCTGAAAGAGACACGTTAGTGATAGATTCCTTACTTTAGAATATCCCCAGGCGTCAGACTGGATCCGGAAAGTTTTGCGCAGCAGTACCCTTGCGCGTCGGTAGGCGTCGTCTGCGGCTCCGCGTCCGTCGGCGGCGTCGTGGGCGCCGTGATGACGTCGTCGGAGTACTTAGACGCCGCCTCCGCGTGCTGACGTCAGTTCTTCTTTTTTCCGCGCCAGCCAGCGCAGATCTGGAAAGAGCAGTTCCCTAGTCACTTTTTGACTAAACTTTTGTGATCTTTTGATCCATTTCGAAGTCTTTACGACTCCGACGGTGCCGTTAGGGATGCCCGGATTCAAGCACTGCGACGACTGCGACCGTACCATGTCGGTAACGGATCCCCACCGCTTGTGCCTGATGTGTTTGGGCGTCGACCATGACGACGAGGCCTGCTCTGACTGTCGGGCCCTTTCGAGGAAGGCCTGGCGGGAGCGGTCCAGCAGGCGACTCGAGATCCGCCAGTCGGCCCCGCGCCGTGTGAGGTCCCGGTTCCACGGGAGGTCGAGGGACAGGTCGCGGGGACGGAGCCGTCACAGCTCCGGGAGTCGGCGCCACTCCTCCGGGTCCAAGTCGTCAGGTAAGAAGCATAAGAAGTCGAAGAGACATCATCGCTCTTCTGACTCCCCCCGACGCTCGCGCGATGCGGCCGGGGGTTCAGGTGACACCGCCCACGCGGCTCCTCGGGAGTCGCGGGCGCCGCGTTCGGCCCCATACCCCCCGGTCCCTGGGCTGAACGCAACACCGGAGGAGATCGAGCGTTTCCTCATGGCCATGAGGTCCTTTTCTCCTCCGACGGGTTCTGCGGCGCCTTCGGGCCCAGTGAACCCGTCTGGGGGCCCTAGTGGGTCGGGGGCTACGACCCCGACGCCGTCGGGTGCTTCGGCCTCGACGCCACCGGCGCCTTCGGGCCCGGCGCCGCAGGGCTCCACGATCCCGACACCGCCGGGTACAGCGGCCCCGGCGTCGTCGGCGCCTTCGGGCCCAACACTGCGGGACGCTGCTGGGCCCTCCTCGGGCGATGGATCGTCACCGGTGGACCTTACGACCCCCCCCGCGTCGGTCCGTGTGGTGTCCCCTCCGGCGTCGTCCTCGGGTGGCGCCGTCCCCGATGCCTCCTCTCAATCGGTTCCGACGTCGGGACGACGCCTATCGGCGCAGATCTCGACGCCGTTTGGAGATTTTAGTTTCTATGAACCGACCCCATTCACTTACGACCCTGATTCTCAGGAGATGGGGGAAGAGGAGAATTGGGAGGGGTCTGAGGACCCTCTGACCAGGGAGTGTCAGTCTAACATGGACTGGACAGGAGACCTTGGGGAGGCCAGTGGCCTGGACACCTCTCCGGACACTGGATTTGTCTCTCCTTCTACCGTGGCTTCGGAGGAGGGTGCTACTTATGGTGTGGTGTTGACGAGGGCTGCTAAGGCCTTGGGCCTTGAGCTCCCCGTCGCGGCCGTGAGGACTAACCTCCTCACTGAGGGCCTTAAGCTGCAGTCATGCTCCATGGAGCCTCTGCTGCCGTTTAATGAGGCCTTGATGGACGTACTTTTGGGCTCTTGGTCCAGGCCCGCTACAGGTTCGCCTGTAGATAGGAACGTGGCCAGACGCCACCGCCCGGCCCCGGGCAACCCATGTTTCCTCTCCACCCCGAGAGTCTGGTTATCCAGGCCTCTAACTCCCAGACCGCCTTCCCGCCGGCCCCGCCGGACAGGGAATCCAAGAGGTACGAGGCCTATGGCAAGAAGGTATTCTCGTCCCTTAGCTTGGGACTGCGGTCTTCCAACACCGCATGCCTCTTGGGCCGTTACACCCACTCTCTGTGGGAAACGGTGGCGGAAGTGCTGCCAGAGTGTCCGTTGGAGGTACGGGCCAAACTCGGCCAAGCACTTGTGGAGGACCGGGACGCAACGAAGTATTCAATCAGGTGCGGACTAGATACTACTGACTCGCTGGGCAGAGCGATGGCTACGACGGTGGCGATACGACGCCACGCCTGGCTGAGATCCGCCAATTTCTCGGCAGACGTCCAAAATACACTCATGGACATGCCGTTCGATGGTCGTCGCCTCTTTGGCGACAAGGCAGACCACGCGCTTGAGCGCTTTAAGGACTCCAGGGCTACGGCCAAGTCCTTGGGCCTCTCGGCCCCGCGCCAGCAAATGGGTGCCTTTCGCTCCTTTCGTGGCCAAGGAAGGGGCTCCCCCACACGTGCCGCCAGCCACTCGCCGCAAACTGTCGTCCAGCGCGGCGGCGGCCGTGGAAACCGCCGTGGAGGCGGTCGGGGAAACAGGCGGAGCCAGTCCACACCTGCCCCCGCAGCATCCGCCTCTAAACCCTCCTAGTCCGTGCTTTTCGGCCCATGTGACGCCAGTGGGAGGCAGGGTTCGCCATCACCACTCTCACTGGCGCACTGTCACTTCGGACAGGTGGGTGCTGCAGATCGTCCGAAGGGGCTACTCCCTCCCCTTCGAGACGACCCCTCAAGCCATGCCACCGCAACACCACCGCGTATCGGGGGATCACTTGCGGCTCCTGCAGGAGGAAGTTTCGGCCCTCTTGGCCAAGGGGGCCATCAAGCGCGTTCCTGGGCCAGAAGTAGGACGTGGTTGCTACTCCCACTACTTCCTGGTACCCAAGAAGGGCAAAGGGGGCCTACGCCCTATCTTGGATCTGAGGAACGTCAACGGCTTCCTCCGGAAGGAGAAGTTCAAAATGCTGACACTGGCTCAGGTCTTGGCTGCCCTAGACCCAGGAGACTGGATGGCAGCGTTGGACTTGCAGGATGCATATTTCCACATCCCCATCCTGCCGGCCCACCGGCGTTACCTGCGGTTCACGGTAGGCCTCGAGCACTTTCAGTTCAGCGGTTCTCGACTCAGCGCAGTTTCGGGTTTACCCGCCCGAACAGTGGGTTCGGGATATACAGGCTCTGATTCCGATCTTCGGGCCGTTATCCCGGGTTTCGGTCAGGTTGACGCTGCGGCTTCTGGGGCTGATGTCCTCCTGCATCCTTCTGGTGCATCACGCACGTTGGCGGATGCGGGCTCTGCAGTGGGACCTGAAGTTTCATTGGGCCCAGCACCGGGGCAACCTGTCCGACCATGTCCTGATCTCGGAGGGCACTGCGAGACAGCTGCAGTGGTGGCTCACAGACCGCGATTGTGTCAACGGCAGATCCCTCTCCCTTCCCCAACCGGAGCACGTAGTTGTGACGGACGCGTCCCTCCAGGGCTGGGGAGGCCACTTGGGAGAGGCGGAGATCAGAGGACTCTGGTCTCCGGCGGAATCCCGGCTCCATATCAATCTGTTGGAGCTGCGGGCGATTCGTCTGGCACTGAAAGCATTCCTCCCGTCTGTCCGAGGGAGTGCAGTGCAGGTGTTCACGGACAACACCACCGCCATGTGGTACTGCAACAAACAGGGCGGAGTGGGGTCGTGGACCCTTTGCCAGGAGGCTCTGCGTCTCTTGCAATGGCTGGAACATCAGGGCGTGACTCTGGTGGTTCAACACCTGGCAGGTTCTCTGAACGCCAGGGCGGATGAACTCAGCCGTCGGTGCTCGATGGATCACGAATGGCGTCTGAACTCGGACGTGGCGCAAGGCCTCTTTCTGCGATGGGGAGAGCCTTGGTTAGATCTATTCGCCACCGAAGAGAACGCGCAATGTCATCTGTTCTGCGTGTTGGAATTTCCAAGGCGGCACTCGCTCGGAGACGCTTTTCGTCGCGAGTGGAGCTGCGGTCTGTTGTACGCCTTTCCGCCTATACCTCTTCTGCCCAGAGTTCTGAAGAAGATCAAGCGCGACCGGGCACAAGTCATCCTTGTGGCTCCGGACTGGGCACGACGGTACTGGTATCCCGAGCTACTCAGCATGTCAGTCGATCCCCCTGTTCGTCTGCCTCTTCAGGAGGACCTTCTGTCGCAGCAGCAGGGGACGGTCCTCCACCCGAACCTGTCCAGTCTCCACCTCCATGCTTGGAGATTGAGCGGCAGTTGAGGCCATTTGACTTGCCTCCTGAAGTTTGCAACATCATTCTGGCAGCCAGGCGTCCCTCCACAAAGACGGTATACGCCTGCAGATGGAACAGATTTGTGGCATGGTGCACAGCAAAGGCTGTGGATCCCCTCAATGCCCCTCTCTCTGAAGTTCTTCTCTTCCTTCTCTCTCTTGCCCAGCAGGGCTCTGCTCTGGGCACTGTCAAGGGCTATCTTTCGGCTCTTTCAGCCTTTCTGAGGCTGCCTGACCAACCTTCTTTGTTCAAGTCCCCTATCGTAAATCGATTCCTGAAGGGCATCACTCATACCTTTCCTCCTGTTCCCTTCGTGATGATTCAGTGGGACTTGAACCTGGTTCTGACATTTCTGATGTGCGCTCCCTTTGAGCCACTCCACAACTGCCCTCTTCGCCTTCTTTCTTTGAAGACTGCCTTCCTGGTAGCCATCACCTCTGCCAGGAGAGTGAGTGAGCTCCAGGCTCTCTCTTGTAAGCCTCCTTTCCTTTCAGTCCATCCGGACAAGGTTGTTTTGAGGACTAGGCCCTCCTTCTTGCCTAAGGTGGTCACGGCCTTCCACATTGGGCAGTCCATCACATTGCCCACCTTCTTTCCGCCTCCGCACCCCGAGAGAGAGGAGGAGAGGCTCCACCGTCTGGACCCAAAACGTGCGCCCTCGTTCTATCTGGATCGCCCACGCCAGTTCCGGGTGGATGATCAACTCTTTGTTGGGTACGCGGGCGCTAAGAAAGGGAAAGCGGTGCACAAACGGACCATCTCTAGGGGGATTATCATGTGCATCCAGGCGTGTTACTCCTTGGCTAAGAAGGAACCCCCTGTTGGGCTGAGGGCTCATTCCACTCGAGCCACGGCCACTACAACTGCCTTGGGCCGAGGTGTGCCCTTGCAGGACATTTGCCAGGCAGCTACGTGGGCCTCGTTGCACACGTTTGCGCGGCACTACTGCCTGGACAGTCAAGTCCGGAGGGACGGCTACTTCGGCCGTTCCGTTCTCCAGGACTTTCTGGTGTAACTATTGGTTCGCAGACCCACCACCACGGGGATGGTATTGCTGGGGTATCTATTCTAAGGTAAGGAATCTATCACTAACGTGTCTCTTTCAGATGCACAAGTTACTACTTGTGTAACGATATATCTGTAAGAGACATTAGTTAGTGATAGATTCCTTACCGACCCGCCCATCCTCCCCGTTCTGCGAACCGATATCTAGGGTTAAGGTCATCCCCTTTCAGGGCCCTAGTTTCTTGGCACCAGTGTCGGCTTTTGTCATGGCTCTGCGCTTCTGGCGCGGAAAAGCTGTGGCTAAGAACTGACGTCAGCACGCGGAGGCGGCGTCTAAGTACTCCGACGACGTCATCACGGCGCCCATGACGCCGACGACGGACACTGAGCCGCAGACGACGCCTACCGACGCGCAAGGGTACTGCTACGCAAAACTTTCCGGATCCAGTCTGACGCCTGGGGATATTCTAAGGTAAGGAATCTATCACTAACTAATGTCTCTTACAGATATATCGTTACACAAGTAGTAACTTGTGCGACGGTGCCGGTAGGGATGCCCGGGTTCAAGCCCTGCGTCAACTGCAACCGACTGATGTTGGTTACCGACCCCCATCGCCGGTGTCTTCATTGCCTGGGGCCAAACCACGATGATAAGTCGTACCCCGACTGCCGGGCCTTGACGTCGAATGCTAGGCGGGAGCGGTCCCGAAAGCGCCTCGAGCTCCGGCCGGCGCCGTTTGAGGTCCCAGTCCGGAAGGGGGTCGAGCGACCGGTCGCGGGGCCAGAGTCATCATAGCTCCGGGAGTCGTCACCATTCCTCGGGCTCCAAGTCCTCAGGTAAGAGGCACAAGAAGTCGAAGAGGCGCATCGCTCTTCTGACTCCCCCGACGCTCGCGGGACGTGGCAGGGGGTTCGGGAGACACCGCCCACGCGGCTCCCCCGGAGCCGCAGGCGTCGTGGCCTGCTCCATACCCGTCGGTCCCTGGGCAGAACGCGACGCCGGAGGAGATCGAAGCCGTCGCTCACTCATCTGTCGGGTTCCGCGGCGCCTTGGGGCAAAGCAGCCCCGACTGGGTTTCCAAGCGGACCGGGTGCTTCGGCCCCGGCGCCGTCGGGTGCTTCGGCCTCGGCGCCGTCGGCGACTTCGGTCCCGACGCCGCAGGGTCCCGCTGGATCCGGTTCCGGATCCGGGTCGTCGCCGGTCGACTTCGCCGGCGCCGGCCCCCAGGGTGTCTCCCCGCGCCGTCCCAGGACGACGTCATCCCTGGTCCTACCCTCGATTTGGGTCCAGTGCCGGAGCGGCGCAGCTCGGCGCCGTATTCGACGCCGCTAGGAGATTTTTACTTCTATGACCCGGCCCCATCCTTTGACCCGAGTATCAGGAGATGGGTGGCGAGGAGGATTGGGAGGGGTCTGAGGACCCTCTGGCACGTGAGTGCCAGCCTTATCAGGACTGGGCAGGTAAGCTTGGAGATGCCAGAGGTCTGGACACTTCGCCAGACACTGGTTTTGTCTCCCCTCCTACTGTGGCTACGGAGGAGGGGGCTGCCTCGGACGGCCAAGGCCTTATCCCTTGAACTCCCCGTCGCGGCCGTGAAGACTAACTTCCTCACTAAGGTCCTTAAACCGCAGGCAAGCTCCTCGGAGCCTCTGCTGCAGTTTAATAAGGCCTTATCTGATGTTCTTTTGGGCACCTGGTCCAGGTCCACTACAGGTCCCCCTGTAGATAGGAACGTGGCCAGACGCCACCGCCCGGCTCCGGGCAACCCTTGCTTCCTGTCCACCAACCCCAAATCCAAGAGGTACAAACGGTATGGCAAAAAGATGTTCTCCTCACTCAGTTTGGGGTTGCGGTCCGTTAACACCGCGTGCCTCATGGGTTGTTATACCCACTCTCTGTGGGACACGGTCGCGGCCTTGCTGCCAAAATGTCCGGAGGAGGCCCGGACGAAACTCGCCCAAGCCCTTGCGGAGTGTCGAGATGCGGCACGGTATTCCATCCGGGGTGGACTGGATACAATGGACTCGCTAGGTAGAGCGATGACAACGACGGTGGCGATTCATCGCCACGCCTGGCTGAGGTCCGTTAACTTTTCGGCTGATGTATAAAACACACTTATGGACATGCCGTTTGCCTCTTTGGCGACAAGGCAGACAGTGCGCTTGAGCGCTTTAAGAACTCCAGGGCTACGGCCAAGTCCTTGGGCCTGTCGGCCCCGCGCCAGCAACCTGCTGCCTTTCGCTCCTTTCGCGGCCAAGGAAGGGGCGCCCCCACACGTCCTGCCAGCCACGGGCCACAGACTAACATCCAGCGCGGTGGCGGATGTGGTAACTACCGTGGCGGTGCCCGGGGACAACGGCGAGGCCAGTCCACCCACATCCACCCCCGCAGCATCCGCCTCAAAGCCTTCCTAGTCCGAGCTTTCAGGCCCACATGACGCCAGTGGGGGGCAGGGTTCGCCATCACCTCCTTCACTGGCGCAACATCACTTCGGACAGGAGGTTGCTGCAAATCGTCCGAAGGGGCTACACCCTCCCCTTCGAGGTGACCCCTCCAGCCATGTCACCGCAGTGCCACCGTGTGTCGGGGGATCACTTGAATCTTCTGTGAGAGGAAGTTAGGGCCCTCTTGACCAAGGGGGCCATCGAGCGCGTTCCTGGGCAAGAAGTAGGGTGTGGTTGTTAATCCCACTACTTTCTGGTTCCCAAGAAGGGCAAAAGGGGCCTATGCCCTATCTTGGACCTGCGAAACGAAAACGGCATCCTCCGGAAGGAGAAGTTCAAGATGCTGACTTTGGCTCAGGTCTTAGCTGCCCTGGACCCGGGAGACTGGATGGTAGCGTTGGACTTGCAGGATGCTTATTTTCACATCCCCTGTCCTGCCGGCCCACCGGCGTTACCTGCGGTTCACGGTAGGCCACGAGCACTTTCAGTTTACCGTGCTCCCCTTCGGCCTTAGCAGCGCCCCAGGGGTGTTCACGAAAGTGATGGCGGTGGTCGCAGCTCATCTGCGCAGGTTAGGGGTTTCAGTCTTCCCCTACCTCGACGACTGGTTGTTGAAGGCGGGCTCGTCCCAGACAGTCGTTAGCCACCTCCAGACTACGGCCGACCTCCTGCATCTGCTGGGGTTCTCCATCAGTGTGTCGAAGTCACACCTGTGTCCCTCTCAGAAGCTCCTCTTCATCAGAGCGGTTCTAGACTCAGCGCAGTTTCGGGTTTATCCTTCGGAACAGCGGGTTTGGGATATTCAGACTCTGATTCCGATCTTTCAGATGTTATCCCAAGTCTCGGTCTGGTTGACGCTGTAGCTTCGGGGGCTGATGGCCTCCTGCATCCTTCTGGTGCATCACGCCAGGTGGCAGATGCAGGCTCTGCAGTGGGACCTGAAGTTTCAGTGGGCCCAGCATCAGGGTAACTTGTCCGACCATGTCTTGATCTCGGAGGGCACTGCAAGACAGTTGCCGTGGTGGCTCACGGACCGCTATTGGGTCAGCGGCAGATCCCGCTCACTACCCCAACCGGAGCACGTAGTTTTGACGGACACGTCCCTCCAGGGCTGGGGAGGCCATATGATAGAGGCGGAGATCAGAGGCCTCTGGTCTCAAGCGGAGTCCCGGCTCCACATCAACCTTCTGGAGCTGGGGGCGATCCGGCTTGCACTGAAGGCATTCCTCCCCTCTGTCCGGGGGAGTGTAGTGCAGGTGTTCACGGACAACACCACCGCCATGTGGTACTGCAACAAACAGGGTGGGGTGGGGTCGTGGACCGTATGCCAGGAGGCTCTCTGCCTCTGGCAGTGGCTGGAACATCAGGGCGTGACCCTGGTGGTTCAACACCTGGCAGGTTCCCTGAACGCCAGGGCGGACGAACTCAGCCATCGGTGCATGATGGATCACGAATGGTGCCTGAACTCGGACGTGGCGCAAGGCCTCTTTCAGCATTGGGGAGAACCTTGGTTAGATCTATTCGCCACAGAAGAGAACGCTCAATGTCATCATTTCTGCGCGTTGGAATTTCCAAAGTGGCACTCACTCGGAGACGCTTTTTGTTGCGAGTGGAGTTGCGGTCTGTTGTACGCCTTTCCGCCTATACCACTTCTGCCCAAAGTGCTGAAGATCAGACGCGACCGGGCCCAAGTCATCCTTGTGGCTCCGGACTGGGCACGAAGATACTGGTATCCAGAGCTACACAGCATGTCTGTCGATTACCCGATACGTCTGCCTCTTCAGGAGGACCTTCTTTCGCAGCAGCAGGGGTCGGTCCTCCACCCGAACCTGTCCAGTCTCCACTTACATGCTTGGAGATTGAGCGGCGGCAGTTGAGGCCATTTGACTTGCCTCCTGAAGTCTGTGATGTTATTCTGGCAGCCAGGCGTCCCTCCACTAAATAGGTATACGCCTGCAGGTGGAACAAATTTGTGGCATGGTGGATGAGGCTTGCGTAGTACTTTGCCTATACATCTATCAGGGCAATCAGCCGGTAGCTGCTTGGGTCGATCCTTGCACCTTTTTTGTAGATTGGGCTTATTATCGAACCACTCCAAGATGCTGGTATTTTTCCTGTTTCCCTTGCTTCGTTGAATACTGGGATCAATGTGGTGCACCAAAAAGCTGGATCCTGTTTGTATAATATCAGAGGGATCCTGTTTGGTCCAGGGGCCCCCTCAAGTTTTCCCTTTGAGATTTGTTTAAGGATCGTCTGTTGTTTCCTGAGCCGATAATCCAGGTTCTATTTTTGTAGGCACAACTATCTGGGGGGGCTGGCTTCGTTCTCTGCTAGAATGTGGGGCCTAGTTGTTTTCTTATTGAGCGCTTGGTTTACCTTTTTGGTGGGTGTGTCATTTTTGTCCAGTTGGTGGAAAGCTCCCTCTTCCGAGTCTGCCCCTCCGGCTTTCTTCGTTGCGAGGTCATTTGTATTAAAGTGAATTGTTGGATAGTTAGCCCAGTCTGATTACGGTATTTCAGAGGTAATACCGCTGTGGTCTGGCTGTTGGAGCCTGTGGATCGTCTTCCAAAAGCTAGAGCTATTCTTCTGTTTTGAATTATGTAGAATTTTAGCCCATAGTTCTTTGTTCAGTTCCCGTTTCCATTGCCAAGTTTTCTTTTGTAGCAATGCTTTTGACCTACGTAACTGCAGTTGAATTTCCGAATTGTTTGGATCTTGCCGGAGTTGTTTAAGGGTCTTTTTTATTTCGAGCTTGATATTTTTTGTTTCTGCTGTTGTTACTTTGCCAAGCATAAACCTTGTGGTATTCCCTTTTTGAACTTTCTTCCTTGTGGCATGCATTTCTCCTAGTGCCGCTGTAAAATTTTCCCATAGGATAATGGGGTTGTCGGTTGTATTAGATATTTCCTGTATTATTGTTTTTGCACTGATTGCAAGAGTTTCTATATCCGAGGTCTTGCATCGTAATCGCTTTTAGTTAGTGGTATATTCTATGCACATACTTCTGATTTCTGCTGCTTCGTTCTTACAGGTCAGTGCTAAGTTGGCTTCTAGCGGCAGATGGTCGCTCTGGGCTCTGTCTCCTATCTTAAATACATGTACTTTGTCGTACAGCGGGAGTGTAACTAGAATAAAGTCTAAATAGGATGAGGCAATTGACAAGTGATATGTTGGTACTGGGGGGGTGTCCTCTTTAAATCGTCCGTTGAGAACGCGCAGGTTCAATTTCTCTGCCGAGTGAGTGACTGCCGAGTGAGTGACTGCAGAGTAAGAGACTTGACTGCAGAGTGAGAGTGACTGCACGAGTGACTGCAGAGTGAGAGTGACTACAGAGTGAGAGTGACTGCAGAGTGAGAGTGACTGCAGAGTGAGAGTGACTGCAGAGTGAGAGTGACTGCAGAGCGAGAGTGACTGCAGAGTGAGAGTGACTGCAGAGTGAGAGTGACTGCAGAGTGACTGCAGAGTGAGAGTGACTGCAGAGTGAGAGTGACTGCAGAGTGAGAGTGACTGCAGAGTAAGAGACTTGACTGCAGAGTGAGAGTGACTGCATGAGTGACTGCAGAGTGAGAGTGACTGCAGAGTGAGAGTGACTGCAGAGTGAGGGTGACTGCAGAGTGAGAGTGACTGCAGAGTGAGTGTGACTGCAGAGTTACTGCAGAGTGAGAGTGACTGCAGAGTGAGAGTGACTGCAGAGTGAGAGTGACTGCAGAGTGAGAGTGACTGCAGAGTTAGAGTGACTGCAGAGTGAGAGTGACTGCAGAGTGAGAGTGACTGCAGAGTGAGAGTGACTGCAGAGTGAGTGTGACTGCAGAGTGAGTGTGAAGTGTGACTGAGTGTGACTGCAGAGTGAGAGTGACTGCAGAGTGAGAGTGACTGCAGAGTGAGAGTGACTGCAGAGTGAGAGTGACTGCAGAGTGAGAGTGACTGCAGAGTTACTGCAGAGTGAGTGTGACTGCAGAGTGAGTGTGACTGCAGTGTGAGAATGACTGCAGAGTTACTGCAGAGTGAGTGTGACTGCAGAGTGAGTGTGACTGCAGAGTGAGTGTGACTGCAGAGTGAGTGTGACTGCAGAGTGCGTGTGACTGAGTGTGACTGAGTGTGACTGCAGAGTGAGAGTGACTGCAGAGTGAGAGTGACTGCAGAGTGAGAGTGACTGCAGAGTGAGAGTGACTGCAGAGTTACTGCAGACTGAGTGTGACTGCAGACTGAGTGTGACTGCAGAGTGAGAGTGACTGCAGAGTGAGAGTGACTGCAGAGTGTGAGTGACTGCAGAGTTACTGCAGAGTGAGTGTGACTGCAGAGTGAGTGTGACTGCAGAGTGAGTGTGACTGCAGAGTGAGTGTGACTGCAGAGTGAGTGTAACTGCAGAGTGAGTGTGACTGCAGAGTTACTGCAGAGTGAGAGTGACTGCAGAATGAGTGTGACTGCAGAGTGAGTGTGACTGCAGAGTTATTGCAGAGTGAGTGTGACTGCAGAGTGACTGCAGAGTGAGTGTGACTGCAGAGTGACTGCAGAGTGAGAGTGACTGCAGAGTGAGAGTGACTGCAGAGTGAGAGTGACTGCAGAGTGAGTGTGATTGCAGAGTGAGTGTGACTGTAAAATGACTGCACAGTGAGAGTGACTGCAGAGTGAGAGTGACTGCAGAGTGAGTGACTGCAGAGTGAGAGTGACTGTAGAGTGACTGCAGAGTGAGTGTGACTGTAGAGTGACTGCAGAGTGAGTGTGACTGCAGAGTGAGTGTGACTGCAGAGTGAGTGTGACTGCAGAGTGACTGCAGAGTGAGTGTGACTGCAGAGTGACTGCAGAGTGAGAGTGACTGCAGAGTGAGAGTGACTGCAGAGTGAGAGTGACTGCAGAGTGAGAGTGACTGCAGAGTGAGAGTGACTGCAGAGTGAGAGTGACTGCAGAGTGAGAGTGACTGCAGAGTGAGTGTGATTGCAGAGTGAGTGTGACTGTAAAATGACTGCACAGTGAGAGTGACTGCAGAGTGAGAGTGACTGCAGAGTGAGTGACTGCAGAGTGAGAGTGACTGTAGAGTGACTGCAGAGTGAGTGTGACTGTAGAGTGACTGCAGAGTGAGTGTGACTGTAGAGTGACTGCAGAGTGAGAGTGACTGCAGAGTCAGAGTGACTGCAGAGTGAGAGTGACTGCAGAGTGAGAGTGACTGCAGAGTGAGTGTGACTGCAGAGTGAGAGTGACTGCAGAGTTACTGCAGAGTGAGTGTGACTGCAGAGTGAGTGTGACTGCAGAGTGAGTGTGACTGCAGAGTGAGTGTGACTGCAGAGTGAGTGTGACTGCAGAGTGAGTGTGACTGCAGAGTGAGTGTGACTGAGTGTGACTGCAGAGTGAGTGTGACTGAGTGTGATTGCAGAGTGAGAGTGACTGCAGAGTGAGAGTGACTGCAGAGTGAGAGTGACTGCAGAGTGAGAGTGACTGCAGAGTGAGAGTGACTGCAGAGTGAGAGTGACTGCAGAGTGAGAGTGACTGCAGAGTGAGAGTGACTGCAGAGTGAGAGTGACTGCAGAGTTACTGCAGACTGAGTGTGACTGCAGAGTGAGAGTGACTGCAGAGTGAGAGTGACTGCAGAGTGTGAGTGACTGCAGAGTTACTGCAGAGTGAGTGTGACTGCAGAGTGAGTGTGACTGCAGAGTGAGTGTGACTGCAGAGTGAGTGTAACTGCAGAGTGAGTGTGACTGCAGAGTTACTGCAGAGTGAGAGTGACTGCAAAGTGAGTGTGACTACAAAGTTACTGCAGAGTGAGAGTGACTGCAGAGTGAGAGTGACTGCAGAGTGAGAGTGACTGCAGAGTGAGAGTGACTGCAGAGTGAGAGTGACTGCAGAGTGAGAGTGACTGCAGAGTGAGAGTGACTGCAGAGTGAGTGTGACTGCAGAGTGAGTGTGACTGACTGTGACCGCAGAGTGAGTGTGACTGCAGCGTTACTGCAGAGTGAGAGTGATTGCAGAGTTACTGCAGAGTGAGAGTGACTGCAGAGTTACTGCAGAGTGAGAGTGACTGCAACGTGAGTGTGACTACAGAGTGACTGCAGAGTGAGAGTGACTTCAGAGTGAGAGTGACTGCAGAATGAGTGTGACTGCAGAGTGAGTGTGACTGCAGAGTTATTGCAGAGTGAGTGTGACTGCAGAGTGACTGCAGAGTGAGTGTGACTGCAGAGTGACTGCAGAGTGAGAGTGACTGCAGAGTGAGAGTGACTGCAGAGTGAGAGTGACTGCAGAGTGAGAGTGACTGCAGAGTGAGAGTGACTGCAGAGTGAGAGTGACTGCAGAGTGAGAGTGACTGCAGAGTGAGTGTGATTGCAGAGTGAGTGTGACTGTAAAATGACTGCACAGTGAGAGTGACTGCAGAGTGAGTGACTGCAGAGTGAGAGTGACTGTAGAGTGACTGCAGAGTGAGTGTGACTGTAGAGTGACTGCAGAGTGAGTGTGACTGCAGAGTGAGTGTGACTGCAGAGTGAGTGTGACTGCAGAGTGACTGCAGAGTGAGTGTGACTGCAGAGTGACTGCAGAGTGAGTGTGACTGCAGAGTGAGTGTTACTAATGGAGAAGTGTGGCTCAATGATTGGAGCGGCAGACCCTGATGCAGAGGTCTAGCCCGGGACCAGGGTTCAATTCCCCGCCTCGGCGGGTCTTGGGCTCAAAAAATTCCACGGACCTGATCATTCTCGCCTCGGTGCCTATTCCAATCATGGAGTCCCACTCTGCAACTCTGGGCAATAGCTTGCTTAATCTCCACAACGGCCCCCACAACGCTAAGGATGCCTGGCCTCCACCTTGGGGGTGCCCAGGAGTGGACGCCTCTCAGAGAAAGCCAGGATGGGTTCCACAGCGGTATTCGTACAAGCGCCTTGAGACCCTTGCGGGTGAGTAGTGCGCTATACAAGTATCAATTTTTACTGCAGAGTGAGTGACAGCATGAGTGGCTGCAGAGTGAGAGTGACAGCATGAGTGGCTGCAGAGTGAGAGTGACAGCATGAGTGACTGCATGAGTGACTACAGAGTGAGAGTGACTGCAGAGTGATATGTGACTGCAGGGTGAGAGTTGCTGCAGAGTGATATACTCAGCAGTGTGAGTGTTCCAGAGAGAGCAGGGTATGCTTGTGCGCTTACACGGTGCACTGACACACAGGAGCTAAAACAAAGAACAGCTGAGCACGTGTCTTGGGAGCTTCATGGAGGCAGCCGGCCCTCTGTGAGGCACCCCAACCAATCAAGCGCAACTACTCACAACCTACTGTACGATTACAACACAGGCCAAAGGGAAGAGCTAGGTCTTTTCACATTACGTAGGGTGAGCAGTGTGTATGTGTAGGGTGAGCAGTGTTTGAGCGTACAGGGTGAGCAGTGTGTGAGCATGCAGGGTGAGCAGTGTGTGAGTATGCATGGTTAACAGTGTGTAAGCATGCAGGGTAAACATTGTGTGAGCGTGCAGGGTGAACTTTGTGTGAGCGTGCAGGGTGAGCAGTGTGTGAGTGTGCAGGGTGAACATTGTGTGAGTGTGTAGGGTGAACAGTGTGGGTGTGTGTAGGGTGAGCAGTGTGAGAGTGTGTAGGGTGAGCAGTGTGTGAGTGTGCAGGGTGAACATTGTGTAGGGTGAACATTGTGTGAGTGTGCTGGATGAACAGTGTGTGAGTGCAGGGTGAGCAGTGTGTGAGTGTGCTGGGTGAGCAGTGTGAGTGTGTGTGGGGGCAGTGTGTGAGTGTTCAGGGTACGAAAACCCGAACGAAGTCCACCACACACACACACACATAACACCACACACAACACCACACTCATAAGATCACACACATAAGACCACACACACCACCACACACACCACCTAAAACACACACTCACACCACACTCACCACCACACACTCACCACCACACACTCGCCACCACACACTCGCCACCACACACTCGCCACCACACACTCGCCACCACACACTCGCCACCACACACTCGCCACCACACACTCGCCACCACATACTCACCACCACACACTCGCCACCACATACTCACCACCACACACACAACCACACACACACCACTAGCCGTCCGTGCCCGCTTTCACCAGGCACAAACACCACCAGCCGTCAGTGCATGCTTTCACCGGGCACAAACACCACCAGCCGTCAGTGCAGGCTTCAACCAGGCACACAACACCAGACGTCAGTGCACGCTTTCACCAAACACACACACACCACCAGGCATCAGTGCACACTTTCACCAGGCACACACCACCAGACGTCAGTGCACGCTTTCACCAAACACACACACACACACCACCAGCCATCAGTGCACACTTTCACCAGGCACACACCAAGAGCCGTCAGTGCACGCTTTCACCAGACACACACACCACCAGCCGTCTGTGCACGCTTTTACCAGGCACACACACAACCAGCCGTGAGTGCGCGCTTCCACCAGGCACACACACCTCCAGCCGGCAGTGCAAGCTTCCACCAGGCACACACACCACCAGCCATCAGTGCACAATTTCTACAGGCACATACACAACCAGCCATCAGTGCACACATCAATTGTTAACGCATCCACAATTAACTATTGTAGCAATCGCAGTATGGTGCACTTTACTTTTAAACATATTCATCTAAAGCGCAGCATGCCACCGTTGCTACAATTCCAATCCAACCCACATAATTCCACTACACACCACATGCATACACTCCATAACACATGGCTAAAAGACATTGCCATTTACAATGCTCTAGCTCTAACTCAAATAAATCCGAGACCTATTGCATTTCCAATGCTTGTTTGTTATCTCAAGGGGTTCACCCATTTGTTTCTTCATTCTCCATTTGCGCATTACTCTCTGATCCTGCCCACCTCCCTATTCTGGAAAGTGATCATGCGATTTGATAAAGTCCCAAGTAAGTTTTGATGTACTGCAACTTCTGCCAATTTCATTGGCAACTGAAGGTTTGGGTGAAGAGGACGAGCAACTGACATCAGAGTGTCAATGTTGCTATTTAAACCACTCTATGACTTCATGTCTGCAATACTTTATAGCACTGAGACACGTCGTGGCATGGCCTGCTAGCACAGGAAGAGCAATTACAAGTTCCCTTATCCAGTCCGCATCCTGGAGGATTTCAAGAGTTGAGGAATCTGAAGGAATTTATAGTATCCACTAGAAAAATCAATACTGTTGTTTTAGAATCATTACTAGACACTGATGATAATTCCTGAAAAGATTGCTATGGCCACTTAAAAGATGTCATACTACAGGTTTCCAATTTTGTGATGACGAGTGAAAAGTAAATAGAGAAATCTGTTAGTAACTGTACCCAATAGGCAATTTTTAATATAGTTCTTTTAATGAAAATTATCTTCTTTGGTTTTAGGATTCGAAATTCTAAAGCAAATGTTGTCAGATCAAAGGGTTGTTCCTCACCTCCCATTAAGACAAATTTGGGATTGGCAAGTATGTGTAGCCTGTCGTCAGACAGGACATCAGCGTCTGAAGGCCATACATTTGCTGCTGAGGATTCTACAATGCAGTGCACAAAGGTATTTTCATCTCTATTTATGTTGCTCAAGAGGAGTATGTGTGTATATTTTTTGTGTATATATATATGTATATGAAAGAGCAATGCGCCAAGCGCTTCAGGAGGGCTACCCACAGCGCATCCGACCATCCAGTCTTTCTTTGCCCCATCAGCTGCACAGCTCTCCTCCAGAGAGTTAACAAGGAAGTCCGACGCGTTTCGGGGCAGACACGCCCCTTCCTCATGGACTGCTGCAATAAGCACACTCCACCCACCATGTTGATTTAAATGCGGTTTATTTAAATCCGGCCGCCCTAAGTGGGCGTTGCTCTTCACATTATGCTACACAGCATGCTGGTAGCTGTAGTCTATATGGCGGGTGTTGTAGTATTACCTTGAGTAGGCTGTGCATTATTGTCCTCATAAGTCATCTTGATTCACTACCCTGTGGTTTTTGGGTCGGAGGTGGGTTGTGAAGCTGACGATCATTAAAATCGATGTGCTGTGCTGAATGAGCAAGGAAGCGTTTCCTCGCTCCAGTCCCCGACTTCAGAGGCTTGAGCATCCGACGAGGTGGAGCCCCTCCCACGGTCATGGCAGACCGGAGAAAAATGAAAGAGCAATGCGCCAAGCGCTTCAGGAGGGCTACCCACAGCGCATCCGACCATCCAGTCTTTCTTTGCCCCATCAGCTGCACAGCTCTCCTCCAGAGAGTTAACAAGGAAGTCCGACGCGTTTCGGGGCAGACACGCCCCTTCCTCATGGACTGCTGCAATAAGCACACTCCACCCACCATGTTGATTTAAATGCGGTTTATTTAAATCCGGCCGCCCTAAGTGGGCGTTGCTCTTCACATTATGCTACACAGCATGCTGGTAGCTGTAGTCTATATGGCGGGTGTTGTAGTATTACCTTGAGTAGGCTGTGCATTATTGTCCTCATAAGTCATCTTGATTCACTACCCTGTGGTTTTTGGGTCGGAGGTGGGTTGTGAAGCTGACGATCATTAAAATCGATGTGCTGTGCTGAATGAGCAAGGAAGCGTTTCCTCGCTCCAGTCCCCGACTTCAGAGGCTTGAGCATCCGACGAGGTGGAGCCCCTCCCACGGTCATGGCAGACCGGAGAAAAATGAAAGAGCAATGCGCCAAGCGCTTCAGGAGGGCTACCCACAGCGCATCCGACCATCCAGTCTTTCTTTGCCCCATCAGCTGCACAGCTCTCCTCCAGAGAGTTAACAAGGAAGTCCGACGCGTTTCGGGGCAGACACGCCCCTTCCTCATGGACTGCTGCAATAAGCACACTCCACCCACCATGTTGATTTAAATGCGGTTTATTTAAATCCGGCCGCCCTAAGTGGGCGTTGCTCTTCACATTATGCTACACAGCATGCTGGTAGCTGTAGTCTATATGGCGGGTGTTGTAGTATTACCTTGAGTAGGCTGTGCATTATTGTCCTCATAAGTCATCTTGATTCACTACCCTGTGGTTTTTGGGTCGGAGGTGGGTTGTGAAGCTGACGATCATTAAAATCGATGTGCTGTGCTGAATGAGCAAGGAAGCGTTTCCTCGCTCCAGTCCCCGACTTCAGAGGCAAGATGACTTATGAGGACAAGGGCGCCAAAGCCCGAAACGCGTCATCTGTTTGACTGCTGCTAGGCTGTAAATAAACATCTTGCCTGAGAGAGGAAGTGGTTCGTTTCTCTTTCTTCGCCGCCGTTTCAGTGGAAGTGGAAGGAGTGCTTTCTTTGCGATATATATATATATATATACTAGCAGCCCGCCCCAGCGTTGCCTGGGGCAAAAAGGGTCTGGGGGCAGTACACAAGCTCCCGCCCCGACCCCCTCCCGCACCGACTCCCTCCCGCCCGACTCACTCGCGCTCCGACATTTCCCTTTACTGCTGCCTCCTTCTTGCCTCCCCCTGCATCACACAGTCTCACACTGAACTTTCCCTTTCCTTACCTGTGCCGCTGCTCCTCACTGCACAGCCGCTCGTCACTGCACCGCCGCTCCTCCTTCGTCGTCATAACTCGCGTCGCGGTCATCACGCACGTCGAGTCGCGGCCAGCGCTAGGTCCCGGCCGGCGCTACTTTCAGGGGACTACTTTGTTTACAAACTTAATTTTTTTAATTTACTTTTTTATTTTTTTATTTATATAGCCTATGTCCATCTACACACCCTGACATTTTCATAGATGTATCAGGTGTGTAGATTGGCGCAGTGGTTCCCGGGTTTACCTGGCCAAAAGGTGCAATTTCTCTCTATATAATAGTAGCATAGATATATATATATATATATATATATATATATATATATATATATATATATATATATATATCCATCCCAGTGTCTGTTGCCATTGGGTAGTTCTAATTACAATTGTGTTTCTACAGGAAATGCATTTTTTTGTGTTGCTAATAACTTTTGCGCAGTTTGACGAATCTCTGCAAAGCATTTTTAAAAAGTGCTTATTTTTGACTAGTTTGCGCATGGAAAGTTTTGGAGGAGATCTGTCAAGTGGGACTGAGAAAAAAGAGGGTCCCAAAACACGTTTCCCCCTTCATTTTCCCATACGAACATTAGACACAGCTACAGCCTAAACCACTAAACGGATTTGCACCAAATTTGGCAGAAAGCTGGACCTGGGTCCAGTAATTTGGTGTAAATCTGTTCAATAGTATTTTTAGCAATTAATGCTCAAAAACTTTGTATACCTAGGGACATTGAGCCTCCGCGGATCCTGACAGATCTCAAGCTGGGAGCTCACTGACCACCAGCTCAAACAGGAAGTGATCGCAGCCATCTTAGGACTCTGGACTTCCTCAGTCCTAAAGCAAAAAACGAAAGAAGAGACACAAGGGGGCACAGTAGAAATACCCTGACCCCCTAGCGCTGGTGCCAAAAACTTTTTTGTGTGAAAATGTTGCCACAAATTCACAGAGGTTCAGTGAATCTGCAGCAAAATGTTAAAAAAAAAAGAAGCGCAGGCTCCCATGCTTGTATTTCAAACCTCCCTCCCCTACCTTTGGGGGCATTTTATTTTGGGGGTAGCAAGGGTATTTTCTACCCCGCCCGTTTTCTTCCCTTGGCCGTTCCTTTCTTCATGGACCCCATCCCATGGCACATTTTGGAAGGAGAGGGGGGTATGCAGCACCCCTCCCTGGGCTGCTTATAACTCCTCTGACATTATCCCCGGTGTCTGCCGTGTTTCTTAAGGGGAGGGGGGGCCTTCCCCAACCTCTTAAGGCCCCAAGAGTCTAACCCCAGGTTGTGAAACTCAATTGAAAGGGAGTAGGACCTTGCCCCCTCCCTCCCCCCCCAAGTCTTTAATAGCCCCAGCGACCCCTTCTTCAGAGCCGGTTAGATGCTATGGCCCGGGGAGCCCACCTTGGGACATAGTGGTTTCCCTGCCCGCATCAACATGGACAGTAAAACCTGTATCTGAAAGAGACACGTTAGTGATAGATTCCTTACCTTAGAATATCCCCAGGCGTCAGACTGGATCCGGAAACTTTTGCGTAGCAATACCCCTGCGCGCCGGTAGGCGTCGTCTGCGGCTCCGCGTCCGTCGTCGGCGTCGTGAGCGCCGGGATGACGTCGTCGGAGTACTTAGACGGCGCCCATGCACGCTGACGTCAGTTCTTCTTTTTTCCGCGCCAGCTAGCGCAGATCCGGAAGAAGCTCTACCCCCAGTCACTTTTTGACTGAAAACTTTTTTGATCTTTTGATCTTCTCTTTAGTCGACTTCTCGACTATCGGTGCCAGGGATGCCCGGGTTCAAGCCTTGTTCGAAGTGCGGCCGACTCATGTCGGTCACGGACCCCCATCGCCGGTGCCTGAAGTGCTTAGGCCTCGACCACGACGATCGATCCTGCTCCGACTGCCGGGCCCTGACGTCAAAGGCTAGGCGGGAGCGGTCCCGCAAGCGTCTCGAGCTGAGGCAGTCGGCCCCGCGCCGCTCCAGGTCCCGGTCCCGGTCCCACGGGAGGTCGAGGGACAGGTCGCGAGGTCGGAGTCATCGACGTTCCGGGAGTGGACACCGATCGTCTGGTTCCAAGTCCTCAGGTAAGAGGCATGAGAGGTCGGAGCGACACCATCGATCCTCCGACCCGCCCCGACGCTCGCACGATGCGGCCGGGGACTCGGGCGACACCGCCCACGCGGCTCCGCGGGAGTCGCAAGCGTCGCCGCCTGCCCCACACCTTCGGGTCCCTGGGCACGGCGCGTCGCAGGAGGAGGTCGAGAGGTACCTCATGGCCATGAGGGCCCTCCCTCCTCAGTCGGTTCCCGTGGCGCCTTCGGGCCGATCGGCTCCGTCTGGAGGTCCTTCCGGGTCGGGCGCTTTGGACCCGATGACGTCGGGTGCTTCGGCCCCGGCGCCGCTGGCGACTTCGGTCCCGGCGCCGCACGACCTCGCTGGATCCGGCTCCGGATCCGGGACCCCGCCGGTCGACCCTACGACCTCGCCGGCGCCGTCCCTTCAGGTGTCGTCCCCAGCAGCCGATGTGGTTGCCGCCCCCAATGTTTCCTACGGTCCTACTCAGGAGTCGGAAGGGCGCCGCTGGGCGCCGATTCCGTCGGCCTTTGGAGACTTTTATCTCCACGAGGAGGCCCTGGCTGTTAATCCTGGTCTCCAGGAGCCAGGTGACGAGGAGCAATGGGAGGGGTCCGAGGACCCTCTGGCACGGGATTGCCAGTCACATCAGGACTGGACATATGAGCTTGGGGAGGCCAGTGGTATTGACACCTCGCCAGACACTGGATTTACATCGCCCCCGACTGTGGCTTCGGAGGCGGGTTCTGCTTACAGCGTAGTGTTGACGAAGGCAGCTAAGGCCTTAAACCTTCAGCTCCCCGTCGCGGCCGTGAGGACTAATCTCCTCACTGAGGTCCTCAAACAGCAGTCAGGCTCCGCGGAGCCCCTCCTGCCGTTCAATGAGGCCTTGTGTGACGTTCTTCTGGGCACTTGGTCCAAGCCCGCCACAGGCCCCCCTGTGGACAGGAACGTGGCCAGACGCTACCGCCCGGCACCGGGCAACCCATGCTTTTTGTCCACCCATCCCACCCCCGAGAGTCTGGTCATCCAGGCCTCAAACTCCCAAACCGCATTCCCGTCGGCCCCGCCCGACAGGGAATCCAAGAGATATGAACAGTTCGGGAAGAAGGTTTTCTCTTCTGTGAGCCTAGGGCTGCGCTCTGTGAACACCGCCTGTCTCTTGGGCCGCTACACCCACACCCTGTGGGACACGGTTGCGGAGGTGCTGCCTAGATGCCCGGAGGAGGTCCAGGCTAAACTCAGCCAAGCCCTGGCGGACGGCCGAGATGCAGCACGCTTTTCTATCCGGTGTGGGCTGGATACTACGGACTCACTGGGCAGGGCGATGGCAACGACGGTGGCGGTTCGCCAACTTCTCGGCCGATGTCCAGGCCACCCTCCTGGACATGCCGTTTGATGGCCGTCGCCTCTTCGGCGACAAGGCAGACCATGCGCTGGAACGTTTCAAGGACTCCAGGGCCACGGCCAAGTCCTTGGGCCTTACGGCCCCACGCCAGCAATCGGGTGCCTTTCGCTCCTTTCGTGGCCACGGAAGGGGCGCCCCACCACGTACCGTCAGCCACGCGCCGCAGAATGTTCAGCAACGCGGTGGCGGACGTGGGAACCGCCGTGGCGGTGGTCGGGGCCAGCGGCGAGGCCAGTCCACACCTCCCTCAGCAGCCCCTGCCTCAAAACCTTCCTAGTCCGAGTTTTCAGGCCCATGTGACGCCTGTGGGAGGCAGGGTTCGCCATCACCTCTCCCACTGGCATACAGTCACTTCGGACAGGTGGGTGCTGCAAATTGTCCGAAGGGGCTTCTCCCTCCCCTTCGAGTCATCCCCTCCATCCATGCCACCTCAATACCACCGTGTGTCGGGGGATCACTTGCAACTTCTGCAAGAGGAGGTTTCGGCCCTCTTGGCCAAGAGGGCCATCGAGCGCGTTCCTGGGCCAGAAGTAGGACGTGGTTGTTACTCCCACTACTTTCTGGTACCCAAGAAGGGCAAAGGGGGCCTACGCCCTATCTTGGATCTGCGGAACGTCAACGGCTTCCTCCGGACGGAGAAGTTCAAGATGCTCACTTTGGCTCAGGTCCTGGCTGCCCTGGACCCAGGAGACTGGATGGTAGCGTTGGACTTGCAGGACGCCTATTTCCACATCCCCGTCCTGCCGGCCCACCGGCGTTACCTGCGGTTCACGGTAGGCCAAGAGCACTTTCAGTTTACCGTGCTTCCCTTCGGCCTTACCAGTGCCCCACGGGTGTTCACGAAGGTGATGGCGGTGGTCGCAGCCCATCTGCGCAGGCAGGGGGTATCAGTCTTCCCCTACCTCGACGACTGGTTGTTGAAGGCGGGCTCGCCCCAGACAGTCGTCAGCCACCTCCAGACTACGGCCGACCTCCTGCACTTGCTGGGGTTCTCCGTCAATGTGCCGAAGTCACACCTGTGTCCCTCTCAGAAGCTCCTCTTCATCGGAGCGGTTCTCGACTCGGCGCAGTTTCGGGTTTACCCACCCGAGCAGCGGGTTCGGGATATTCAGGCTCTGGTTCCCATCTTCCAGCCGTTATCCCGGGTCTCGGTCAGGTTGACGCTGCGGCTTCTGGGACTGATGGCCTCCTGCATCCTTCTGGTGCGTCACGCCAGGTGGCGGATGCGGGCTCTGCAGTGGGACCTGAAGTTTCAGTGGGCCCAGCATCAATCGTGGACCCTCTGCCAGGAGGCTCTGCGCCTCTGGCAGTGGCTGGAACATCAGGGCGTGACCCTGGTGGTTCAACACCTGGCAGGCTCTCTGAATGCCAGGGCGGACAAACTCAGCCGCCGGTGCATGATGGATCACGAATAGCGTCTGAACTCGGACGTGGCGCAAGGTCTCTTTCGGCAGTGGGGAGAGCCTTGGTTAGATCTATTCGCCACAGAAGAGAACGCACAATGTCATCAGTTCTGCGCGTTGGAATTTCCAAGGCGGCACTCGCTCGGCGACGCTTTTCGTCGCGAGTGGAGCTGCGGTCTGTTGTACGCCTTTCCGCCTATACCACTTCTGCCCAGAGTGCTGAAGAAGATCAGGCGCGACCGGGCCCAGGTCATCCTTGTGGCTCCGGACTGGGCACGAAGATACTGGTATCCCGAGCTACTCAGCATGTCAGTCGATCCCCCGATTCGTCTGCCTCTTCAGGAGGACCTTCTGTCGCAGCAGCAGGGGACGGTCCTGCACCCGAACCTGTCCAGTCTCCACCTACAAGCTTGGAGATTGAGCGGCGGCAGTTGAGGCCATTTGACTTGCCTCTTGAAGTCTGTGATATCATTCTGGCAGCCAGGCGTCCCTCCACAAAGTCGGTATACGCCTGCCGGTGGAACAGATTTGTGGCATGGTGCACAGCAAAGGCTGTGGATCCTCTCTCTGCACCCCTTTCGGAAGTGCTGCTCTTTCTTCTTTCCCTTGCCCAGCAGGGCTCTGCTCTGGGCACTCTTAAAGGGTACCTTTCTGCTCTTTCAGCCTTCTTGAGGCTACCAGATCAGCCTTCTTTATTCAAGTCCCCTATTGTAAGTAGATTTCTGAAGGGCATCACGCACATGTTCCCTCCTGTTCCCTTCGTGATGCCCCAGTGGGACTTGAATCTTGTTCTCACTTATCTGATGTGTGCTCCCTTTGAGCCACTGCATAACTGTCCTCTTCGTCTCCTTACTCTGAAGACTGCCTTCCTGGTTGCCATCACCTCTGCCAGGAGAGTGAGTGAGCTCCAGGCTCTTTCTTCTTCTCCACCTTTCCTGTCTGTTCATCCTGACAAGGTGGTGTTACGTACACGACCTTCCTTTCTGCCCAAGGTTGTCACGGCCTTCCACATCGGGCAGTCCATTACCTTGCCCACTTTCTTTCCGCCTCCGCATTCCTCGAAAGAGGAAGAGAGGCTCCACCGTCTGGATCCAAAACGTGCGCTCTCCTACTACCTAGATCGCACACGCCAATTCCGGGTGGATGACCAGCTCTTCGTTGGTTACGTGGGCGCGAAGAAGGGTAAGGCTGTGCACAAGAGGACCATCTCTAGGTGGATCATCTTGTGTATCCAAGCATGTTACTCCATGGCGAGGAAGGAGCCCCCGGCTGGATTGCGGGCTCACTCCACTCGGGCCACGGCAACGACAACTGCCCTGGGCCGAGGTGTCCCCCTGCAGGACATCTGTCAGGCAGCCACGTGGGCCTCGCTGCACACGTTCGCGAGACACTACTGCCTGGACAGTCAAGTCCGGAGGGATGGCTTCTTTGGCCGTTCCGTCCTCCAGGACTTTCTGGTGTGATATTGGTTCGCAGACCCACCACCGGGGTTGGTATTGCTGGGGTATCTATTCTAAGGTAAGGAATCTATCACTAACGTGTCTCTTTCAGATGCACAAGTTACTACTTGTGTAACGATATATCTGTAAGAGACATTAGTTAGTGATAGATTCCTTACCGACCCACCCATCCTCCCCGTTCTGCGAACCGATATCTAGGGTTAAGGTCATCCCCTTTCAGGGCCCTAGTTTCATGGCACCAGTGTTAGTTCTATCATGGCTCTGCGTATCTGGCGCGGAAAAGCTGTGTGTCAGAACTGACGTCAGCGCGCATGGGCGCCGTCTAAGTACTCCGACGACGTCATCCCGGCGCTCACGACGCCGACGACGGACGCGGAGCCGCAGACGACGCCTACCGGCGCGCAGGGGTATTGCTACGCAAAAGTTTCCGGATCCAGTCTGACGCCTGGGGATATTCTAAGGTAAGGAATCTATCACTAACTAATGTCTCTTACAGATATATCGTTACACAAGTAGTAACTTGTGCGTATACTCTCACTTGGCTGGAGCATTTTTAAAACTCCCGCCAAACAGAACACAACAAGCCTGCTTCCAGTGGTTGGGAGCTTCAAAATGCTCCTGCCTGCTGCAAGCGTACTTTTCTTCTGTATCCCTGCCTGATCTGAAGCAGGCAGGGAAACAGATGAAAGCATAGCTCCCGCCTGCAGGGAGCAGCATTATCAGCTGATCCCTGCAGGCGGGGGCAATGCCAGCTCCTGTGGTATGCAGGGAGCCGACCGGGCCCCAGGGGATGGGATCCCCCGGGGATAAATTTGTTCCAGGGAGTCGGGCCGTGTGCACCCGTCCCCTTAATTTTATTGAGTGAACCTGCGGGATGGAGTCCCCAGGTTCTTTTAACTCCTTCCATGCTCATGACGAGCTGAGCTTGTCATGAGCCACGGCTCTCCGGTGCTCAGCTCGTCATGAGCCGTGGAACGCTCGCATGCAGGGATAATTCCCCTGCTGTGCTGTGCTGAGCGTTCCACGGGAACGGGTGTGGTCATGACGAGCTGAGCTCGTCATGAGCACAGGAGAGCCGTGCCTCGTGACGAGCTCAGCTCGTCATGAGCATGCGGGCCCCGTGTGCGCCCCACTCCCCCCCAGCACAGCGGGAAAAACCCCCCCGCAGTGAAGGCGTTAAGGCTCGAGGAGAGTGGCCATGTGACCTCCCCTCCCCTTTAATTTTAATAGTGGCCCTGGGAGAAAATATTCCCAAGGCCTACAAAGTCTCCGGAGGGGGCCATGCATGTGCACTTTCTCTTTAATTAAAGAAAATGGCCCTGGGGGATGGTGTCCCCAGGGCCTGAAAAGCCTTGGGGAGAGGGGCATGCAGCCTCACTCCCTTTTAAAATATATATTGCCCTCGGGGATGCTATCCCCAGGGACAGGCCTTGTGGCCAACCCCCCACCATGCACATCCAAAGGACGTGCGCAGTGTGGGGTTGGTTGGCTGCATTCGGGGGATTGGCTCAACCTGGCCCTGTGGCCACCTTACCACCATACACGATCGAACGCCCTGTGTAGTGTGGTGTTGGCTGCCTTTATGGGTTTGCTACATGCCCGGGACTTGAGTTATTGTTACTTGAGATAACTGTATCTAGTGAATTTTAGTGGCTTTTAGGGTTTAAAATATTACGTTGTTATTGAACATTTCACCTAACCATAACGTTACTTTAACCTTTGTTTTTGTCAGTGAATATATATATACGTGTGTGTGTGTGTGTGTGTGTGGATATATATATATATATATATATATATATATATATATATATATATATATATATATATATGTGTATATATATATGTATATATGTGTATATATATATGTGTATATATATATATATATATATATATATATATATATATATATATATATATATATATATATATATATATATATATATTAGGTGAAAACATAAGTTAAAATGTAACATTTTCATAAGGTGTTCCAATCAGACTCTGTCATGGGGTTGGAGGAATAAGTCTCCCAATATGTTATGTTTTTTTTATTCTCATTGTCCCGGGTCGTAGTAGTCTGTAAAGGTCGGATACCTGATGGACCGATTTGTTGAGTTTGGAGAAATCGGTCACCTCACACAACACCTACCCAGTACTATCCCAAACTAAATACTGGCTACTACACAGCCTACTGAACTCCTACTCGCCTTCACGCCCTAAAAACTTTGGAAAACAACCACTGTTGGACTGGCAAACAGGAATTTGGTGACCTTGCTCACCTCATTCCTCACTCCAAATCACTGACCCTCTTCTGGGATAAAGACTTCTCATTTCTCTCAAAACTATTTAATTGTCAACCTAAGAAAGAATTGCATTTCCTCATAAACAGGATTCCTTGATCCCTGCCTCAATCGCTCTTCTGACCGCTTCCTTTTAAACCTCTTACTAAGCGACTAAGATAGTTTTCTCTAACTGGAAAAACGCACATAAGGCTTTCTTTCAAGCCTGGATTAAATGGATATCACATATCAGAGGGGCAGACAATATCGTACTACAGCACTACAGCACTCCCCCTGGAAGACACAATCTAGACACATATGGGAAACCTTGGGTAATTACTTTGCACCAACAAACCACTATAATAAGTATGCACATTCCTCAACTGCCTTTTGTCAACCTACCCTCCCTCCCTGTTAGTCTTTGAGGGACCAAAACAATTTTCTTCAATCTTCAAGGCTGTAAACTACCTTGTCAATTACATTATGAACTACATTGCAAACTACATTTCATTGTGCATTATATTATATATTGCTTTGTGTGTACAACAGTGCGATGATTGTAAACTACATATCAATTTTATTGTAATTTACATTATCTGAAAGAAACAGGTTAGTATTAGATTCCTTACCTTAGAATATCCCCAGGCGTCAGTCTGGATCCGGAAATTTTTGCGTAGCAGTACCCCTGCGCGTCGGTAGGCATCGTCTGCAGCTCCGCGTCCGTCGTCTGCGTCGGGATGACGTCGCCAGAGTACTTAGACGCCGCCCTCGTGCGCTGACGTCAGTTCTTTTTTCCGCGCCAGCAAGCGCCGATCCGGAATAAGTGGTACCCTTAGTCCATTTTTTACTAAACTTTTTCGATCTTTTTGATCTGTTTTCCGAGTCGAACAACTCCGTCGGTGCAAGTATTCAAACCCTGTGCCGACTGCAACCGACTGATGTCGGTTACCGACCCCCATCGCCGGTGCCTGCATTGCTTGGGGCACGATCATGATGACAAGTCGTGCCCCGACTGCCGGGCCTTGACGTCGATGGCTAGGAGGGAGCGGTCCCGTAAGCGCCTCGAGCTCCGGCAGTCGGCCCCGCGCCTGTCGAGGTCCCGGTCCAAGAGGAGGTCGAGGAACCGGTCGTGGGGCCGGAGTCATCACAGCTCGGCGAGTCCACAACACTTGTCGGGCTCCAAGTCCTTAGATAAGAGGCACAAGAAGTCGACTCCCCCCGATGCTCGCGCGACACCGCCCAACGCAGCTCTGAGGTGTCGTGGCCTGCTCCATACCCGCCGGTCCCTGGGCAGAACGCGACGCCGGAGGAGATCGATGCCTTCCTCATGGCATGAGGTGGCTCACTCCTCCGTGGGGTTCCGTGGCGCCTCGGGCCCCACGGTCTCGACTGGGAGCAATGCGGGCCGGGTGCTTCGTTCCCGGCACTGTCGGGTGCTTCAGGCCCGGCGACTTCGGTCCCGACGCCGCAGGGCCCCACTGGATCCGGTTCTGGATCCGGGTCGCCGCTGGTCGACCTTACGACCCCGCCGGCTTCGACCCCTAGGGTGTCGCCCCGGACGCCGTCCCCGGACGACGTCTCCGATCCCCCCCCTTGATCCGGTTCTGACGTCAGAGCGGCATCGATCGACGCTGCATTCGACGTCGAGAGAAGAACATTTCCTCTATGATCCGGCCCCATCCTTTGAACCTGAGTACCAGGAGTGCCAGTCTTTTCAGGACTGGGCAGGTGAGCTAGGGGAGGCCAGTGGTTTGGACACTTAGCCCGACACTGGATTTGTCTCCCCTCCTACCGTGGCTACGGAGGAGGGGGCTGCCTATAGTGTGGTGTTGACGCGGGTGGCCAAGGCCTTGGCTCTTGGACTCCCTGTCGCGGCCGTGAGGACTAACCTCCTCACTGAGGTCCTTAACCGCAGGCAAGCTCTTCTGAGCCTCTACTGCCGTTTAATGAGGCATTGACTGACGTTCTTTTGGGCACTTGATCCAGGCCCGCTACAGGTCCCCCTGTAGATAGGAACGTGGCCAGACCCCACCTGCCGGCCCCGAGCGACCCTAGCTTCCTGTCCACCCACCCCACCCCCTAGAGCCTGGTCATCCAGCCCTCTAACTCCCAGACCGCATTCCCGACAGCTCACCCTGATCGGGAATCCAAAAGGCACGAACAATATGGTAAAAAGATGTTCTCTCACTGAGTTTGGGGTTGCGGTCAGTTAGCACTGCGTGCTTATTGGGCCGTTATACCCACTCTCTGTGGGACACGGTCGCCGATGTGCTGCCACAATGTCAGGAGGAGGCCCTTACTAAATTCGCCCAAGCCCTTACGGAGGGTCGAGATGAGGCATGGTATTTCATCCGATGTGGGCTGGATACAACGGACTCGCTAGGCAGGGCGATTACAACGACGGTGGCGGTTCGCCGCCACGCCTGGCTGAGGTCCGCCAACTTTTCGGCTGATGTCCAGAACACCGTTCTGGACATGCCGTTTGATGGCCGTCACCTTTTTGGCGACAAGGCAGACAGCGCGCTTGAGCGCTTTAAGGACTCCAGGGCTACGACCAAGTCCTTGGGCGTGCCGGCCCCGCGCCAGCAAACTGCTGCCTTTCGTGGCCAAGGAAGGGGCACCCCCACACGTCCTGCCAGCCACGGGCCGCAGACTAACATCCAGCGCGGCGGCGGACGTGGTAACCGCCGTGGCAGTGCCAGGGGACAACGGCGAGGCCAGTCCACATCCGCCTCAGAGCCTTCCTAGTCCGAGCTTTCACGCCCATTTCACGCCAGTGTAGGGCAGGGTTCGCCATCACCTCCTCCACTGGCGCAACATCACATCGGACAGGTGGGTGCTGCAAATCGTCCGAAGGGGCTACTGTAGGAGAGTAGGGTCTGCAATCCTATGGTCACCCCAGATGTTTGCTTTTTGCTTCACTGGTTTACGACTTTCCCTGGCTGTGGGACTTCTAATCAGACCCACAGCCTAGCTGTTCTCTCTCTAAATTGACATCCATGTACTTTAGGTGCATTTACCAATTGGTATTGGGTCACTCTTGTAAGTCCTTGTACAGTGTACCATAGGTACCCAGGGCATAAGTGAACCCAAGGCCTACCAGTGGCTGCAGCATGTGTTATGCCACCCCTGGCTGGCCATCCAAATCTGACACAACTGGCTGATCAATCAGCTGGGGCAAGGCGGTGTAATCACCCTTTGTTTTAGATATACTATACCTATATCTAAACCTAAAATGGACACATATACTCCTATAAGTCACTCCTATGGCAGGCCTTAACAATCCTGGAGGCAGAGTGCTTGGAATTATGTGAGATAGTGCTCTGGCATGAGCTGAGCCTGTCTACAGCTTTCAGAACCAAGTCCTATAGCTGTTTCCATGATAACGCTATACCATATACTCTTAAGTGCATTATAACCTCGCGGTTATTGCTAACTTTGGCATAGCATTATCAAAACATGTCGAGTAAAGTGTCATACGAATTGGAATACTACCGCCTCGCCAATTCTGGCGACGAGGGTAGCATTCCACCCTTTTAGAGGGACACGACATGTACCTAACTGTGAACCCCGGTTAAAGTTAACTCGAGCCTCAGCATCCCAAAATGGATGCTGCCACCGAAGACACAAGTCTGACCTCCTGCTGCTGGGAGTCCTTCCAGCGAGGGAGGCTTGGACAAAGGGTTTCCTGCCTTGAGAGCGGAGGTGCTAGCACCACCCCAGACAGGATTTTGTGTATTAGGTAGGACCGGGCTAAAAGGAATGAGACATGCCTGGGGCACACAAGGTGCCCTGTGCATACACCGGTTCAAACCAGTTGCTGGGGCACTCAAGCCCTAGCTCTGGCGCGACACCGGACAAAGGATAGGGGGTGTAACCACCCCCCTTCCTGGTCCCACCCATAGGAGTGACCTAGTGATAGTACAGCCCCCTTTAGCAGGATAAAGGTAGGAGCTGGTCCCATTCCAAATCAGATTAATCCTGAACTGAAATTCTGCAAGAAGAAACTCTGGACTTCGACTTTCTACACAGAAGACTGAAGAAATCTCCCTTGTGGGCAAGGAGTGTCCACCCTGCACTAGCAGGCACCATCAGCGTCCAGCGGCTTCACTTTGTCATCTTCCCTCGAGGATCCAGACTTCAGAGCCCGACGAGACCCGGATTCCCAGACCTCTACCTACATCTGCAGCACAGCTGAGATCCGTGGGTGCGACGAGACACGTGGGACCGGCCATCTTGGAGAAACTGCACTTTGCTTCCAGCACGACTTCTGAGGTATCCTCGACCAAGTGCTTTGGGGACTGAGAAGCCCCAGCCCCGAGAAGCTCCTGCACCGAAGACCAGCCCTCCAGCCTCCACGAGATCTGCGTATGGCCCTTCTGCCTGTCTGCTGCTCGACGCGTTGTCTGGTCACTTGCCTGCCGGCCAGTGACCTCCTAGACGACGATCCACGACATCAACACCGCTGGTCTGGTTGCTCCAGACTGGCCCTTGCTTCCTTCCAAAAGAGAGGCACCCCGGACTCTCCTGGTCCGCACCAGACGTCTTTTGCACTCACCGCGTGGGTTGCCTTTGCCACGGCCTGTTGACGCCAAATCCGGATCCGACACCGCCGACAGCGAGAGCCTGCGTGGGACAGCTCGTGCCTCCATCCTGGTCGTCGAAGACACCACCTGGTCCATGTGGCTGCAGAGTCAAGCGTCCACTCTTCACCTGATCGCGACGACAGCCTCTGGTTCCTTCCTGGTTCCACTCCAGTCACTGGCTAGTGACTTTGAACATTGCCCCCTCTGCTTTCAGGTCTTCAGCTTCACTGATCCACCCTTAGATCTCACCGGACACCTTCCTCCTGGTCGCCTGCAGCATCTTTTCTTTCAGGCTCCATAGACTTCAACGCAGAATCCCGACACGACTTCGCACCTATGCACCCGCAGCCCGTGGGTGAGGTAACAAGAGCATTTCGGTGCTCAAGGGTAGATTGACTCTCCTAGTGTCCAGATTCACAGTCGTTTTAGTCCTATCTAGTCAGGATTGTCCGTACTCACCTTTTTCTTGAACTGTACTGTCCCTAGACGTTGTTACGCATCTCGCGTGTGAGTTCACACTCTGCACACGCGTTCCGTGGGCCTCCTATTACTTACCTAAAGTTAGGATAGTGTAATCCCAGCGATCCTACAGCCTCTGGACAGCTCCATTTCTTTAACCCCTTCCATGCTCATGACGAGCTCAGCTCGTCATGAGGCACAGTGGAACTGTGCTGATGACGAGCTGAGCTCGTCATGAAACAATGGGAATTCATAAAGTTCAGCACAGGAGGGGAATTCCATCAGCAGCCAAGGTGTTAATCGACTTCCTTATACTACTTGTTTAGTATATGGTTTGTTGCGCCCCTAGGGCAACATTGTAACTCGTGCAACTTAATGTATTTTTCTTAAGAGTCTTGTCATGTGCTTAGCCCTCTGATCTCATAAAGAGTTCAGAGGTGTTTGTTAGTTAATAAACATCTTGTTTATTTTCATAACTACCTGTGTGGTGTACATTCATTTGGTATTCAAGGGGTTATATGTGGTAAAACAGCTGGCTTCACATGCCAAAAGAGTTTAGCCTAAGACTGCTTTGTCCATGCTACCATTAGGATAGCTGGTCTATAAGGTTGACTTACAACCAATCACCATAAGGGTTGTTTGGGCTGATACAAGGTGATCACTAGAACTAGTGAGCATCATATATCAGGCCAACTTCTCACATTGGTGTGCAGCGGTTGGGATTTGAGCTTGCTGTTGTTTTTACCAAAGATATCAATTGAAAGATCACATAAGGTACCATAGGTACATATAACAAAGCTTAGAAATACTCTGAGTTCTACTGAACCAACTGTTGTAGTAGAATCAATCAAAGATCAATCAATCAAAGACATTTATAGAGCGCACTACTTACCCGTAGGGTCTCAAGGCGCTTGGGGGGCGGGGGGGGGGTGCCGTTACTGCTCGAACAGCCAGGTCTTGAGCTTCTTCCTGAAGGAGAGGTGGTCTTGGGTCAGGCGCAGGTCGGTCGGGAGGGAGTTCCAGGTCTTGGCGGCCAGGTAGGAGAAGGACCTTCCTCCTGTTGTCGCTCTTCGGATGCGGGGGCGGCGGCGAGGGCGTGGCTGGCTGATCGGAGGTGGCGTTTGGGAGCGTAGAAGTTGATTCGGTTGTTGAGGTAGCTCGGGCCTTGATCGTGTAGGGCTTTGTGTGCGTGGGTGAGGAGACGGAAGGTGATTCTTTTGTTGACGGGGAGCCAATGCAGGTCTCTCAGATGTCCGGAGATGTGGCTGTTTCGTGGGATGTCGAGGATGAGTCTGGCTGAGGCGTTCTGGATCCGCTGGAGTCTCTTCTGGAGTTTGGCGGTGGTACCGGCGTAGAGGGCGTTGCCGTAGTCCAGTCGGCTGGTGACGAGGGCCTGGGTGACGGTCTTCCTGGTCTCGGTGGGGATCCACCAGAAGATCTTCCGTAGCATGCGTAGGATGTTGAAGCACGACGAGGAGACGGCGTTGACTTGCCTGGTCATGGAGAGGGAGGAGTCCAGGATGAAGCCCAGGTTGCGTGCGTGGTCCGTCGGTTTGGGTGCGGTGCCCAGGGCGGGGGGCCACCAGGAGTCGTCCCAGGCGGAGGGCGAGGAGCCCAGGATGAGGACCTCCGTCTTGTCTGAGTTCAGTTTCAGGCGGCTGGTCGTCATCCACTCGGCTACATCTTTCATCCCTACTTGCAGATTGGCTCTGGCGGCGGCGGGGTCGTTGGTCAGGGAGAGGATCAGCTGGGTGTCGTCGGCGTAGGAGATTATGTTGAGGTTGTGTTGGCGTGCGATGGCCGCGAGGGGGCTCATGTAGACGTTGAAGAGGGTGGGGCTCAGCGAGGATCCTTGAGGGACGCCGCAGATGACTTCGGTGGCCTCTGACTTGTACGGTGGTAGGCGGACTCTCTGTGTTCTTCCGTCGAGGAAGGAGATGATCCATTCCAGTGCCTTCTCCTGGATTCCGACGTTGCTGAGGCGCTGCACTAGGGTGCGGTGGCAGACAGTGTCGAATGCCGCGGAGAGGTCTAGGAGGATGAGGGCCGCTGTATCTCCGTTGTCCATCAGGGCTCGGATGTCGTCGGTGGCAGCGATGAGGGCGGTCTCGGTGCTGTGGTTGGCTCGGAAACCAGACTGTGAGGGGTCGAGGGATCCATTCGTCTCGAGGAAGGCGGCCAGCTGTTTGTTGACGGTCTTCTCGATGACTTTGGCTGGAAACGGGAGGAGCGAGATGGGGCGGTAATTCTTGAGTTCGGTGGGGTCCGCTGTGGGTTTCTTGAGTAGAGCGCTGAGTTCGGCGTGCTACCAGCTCTCAGGGAAGGTGGCGGTGTCGAAGGAGGTGTTGATAATGTCCCGCAGGTGGGGTGCGATGACAGCGTCGGCCTTGTTGAAGACGTGGTGAGGGCAGGGGTCGGTCGGAGATCCGGAGTGGACGGAGTTCATCATGCGGACGGTGTCTTCGGTGCTGATCGGAGTCCAGGCGCGGAGGGTGGTGGTGGGCGGCGTTGCTGCGGTCGTGGCGTGCGTCGGTTGAATGCTGAAGCTGTTGTGTATGTCCGCGATCTTGTTGTGGAAGTAGGAGGCGAGGGAGTTGCAGAGGTCTTGCGATGGGGTGATGTCGTTGTTTCCTGCGTTGGGGTTGGAGATCTCTTTCACGATGTTGAAGAGTTCCTTGCAGTTGTGTGCGTTGTTGTCCAGCCGTTCCTTGAATGCAGTTTTCTTGGCGGCGCGGATCAGTTGGTGGTGCTTCCGGGTGGCGAGCTTGAGGGTGGTCATGTTGTCCGGTGTTGGTTCCCTTCTCCAGACTTTCTCGAGGGCTCGGCAGTCCTTCTTGGAGCTCTTGAGTTCGTCGGTGAACCATGGGGCTTTCTTGCTGCCGGGTCTGCTGGGCGGGGTCCTCAGAGGGGCGAGTTCGTCCGCGCAGTTGCTGATCCACTTCGAGAGGTTGTCGGCGGCCTGGCTGGGGTTCGCTGAGCTGGCAGGAGGGTGCTGGCTCAGGGAGGCGGCGAGCTGGTCGGCTGTGATCTTGTTCCAGCTTCTACGGGCAACCTGTTGCTGGTGGTGGTGGATCGTCGTTCTTTTGAAGGTGAAGTGGACACAGCTGTGGTCCGTCCAGTGGAGTTCTGTGGCGTGGCTGAAGGCGATGTCTTTGCTGGATGAGAAGACGGCGTCGAGTGTGTGTCCGGCGAGGTGAGTGGGGGTGGACACCAGCTGCTTGAGTCCAAGGTTGGCGAGGTTGGCGAGCAGGGTGATGGTGTTGCGGTCGTTGTTGTTCTCTAGGTGGAAGTTGAGGTCCCCCAGGAGGATGTAGTCAGCGGAGGGGAGGGCATGCGGGCTGACGAAGTCGGCGATGTCCTCGCTGAATTGTGTGCGTGGTCCCGGGGGTCGGTAGATCAGGGTGCCTCTGAGGGTGGTCTTCGGGTCGGTGTGGATCTGGAAGTGCAGGTGTTCGGCGGTGGTTAGGGTGTCGTCGGTGCTGGTCGTGATGCGGATGGTGTTCCTGTGGATGACGGCGATGCCTCCTCCCATCTGGTTGGCGGTGCGGTCCCTCCGGGTGATCTTGTAGCCCTCTGGGATGGCGATGGCGATGTCGGGCGCTGAAGAGGCGTTCATCCAGGTCTCCGTGAGGAAGGCAACGTCAGGGGCTGTGGTGTCGAGGAGGTTCCAGAGTTCGATGGCGTGTCTGTGGACGGAGCGGGTGTTGAGCAGGATGCACTTGAGGTGGTTGCTGCTGGTGTTCGGCTTGGCAGGTGCTGGTGCCGGGCAGGTCCGGATGCAGGTGAACTTGCAGGCGTGGCAGCTGAAGGGTCCGTGGAAGCGTCGTGGGGTGGCTCGGTAGCATCCTGGGATTCGGCCGGTGTTGAGTGCGATGAGGGTGGCGGCGGTGTACGTCAGGCGGGTGGGCAGGGGTCCTCGAGGGCCAGGGGTCCTGGCACTGGGCGCGGTCCAGGCGCGGACGGCGCAGACGGGCTTACCTTTGGCGCGCCTTCGGCGCACAATCGGCGCGCCCGCTGCGCGTGACCGCTGCGCGTTCGCACGGTCGCCATATATGGCGAAGTGCGAGGGGGGGCGGAGCAGCTGGGAGGCGGGAGCGGGGAGGGTACAGAAGGAAAAAAGGGGCGGGGTTAGCGGCGGTGGCGGGAAGCGGGGAGCGGGGAGGGAAGACGAAGGGCAACTTCAAAACAGGAAAACAGGCACTACAGAAAGCAAAATTACAAAACAATAACAACAATAACAACAGGGGCACAGGGCGAGAAGCGGCGCCCAGGAGCCTGCAGGTCAGGCGATCACGGACCACGCCGCTCGTAGGCAGGGGGCGTGGTCACGCAGCGGCAGCCGGGGCAGCGAGGCAGCAGGCGGGGAGGCACACGCAGCAGCTGGTGGCCGTGCGGCGCGGGGGTGTCCTAAACTAGGTCACACTCACCTGCGTCGCACGGTCGCCATATATGGCCAAGTGCGAGGGGGGGGGCGGAGCAGCTGGGAGGCGGGAGCGGGGAGGGTACAGAAGGAAAAAAGGGGCGGCGGTGGCGGGAAGCGGGGAGGGAAGACGAAGGGCAACTTCAAAACAGGAAAACAGGCACTACAGAAAGCAAAATTACAAAACAATAACAACAGGGGCACAGGGCGAGAAGCGGCGCCCAGGAGCCTGCAGGTCAGGCGATCACGGACCACGCCGCTCGTAGGCAGGGGGCGTGGTCACGCGGCGGCAGCCGGGGCAGCGAGGCAGTCAGGCGGGGAGGCACACGCAGCAGCTGGTGGCCGTGCGGCGCGGGGGTGTCCTAAACTAGGAGTAGCACACCCTGACTACAACTCTTAGCAAGGGATCCGTAGGAAAACCCATAGTGTAGGTAAGTGTACCACTTACACCTCACTAGAAAGCATGTCTACCACAGGAGAGAACACAGTGGCTCCCCTTGTGGTTATTGACCCTCCACAGGTCATTTCAAGATATGCAGCCCTCAGCTTCCAGGAGATGAGACAATTGTGTACCTCCAGGCAACTGAAACAGGGTTCTAACCCTACCCTTTCTCTTCTGTTAGGTCTCTTAGAGACATATGATGCCAGAAGGGCTTCTAATACAGGCCCCTCTAATCCAGCAGATGGAAGCATACCCCCAGTAGAAGATGACTCTAACCCCCCTGAGACTGAAGAAGTGGAAGAGGAGAATGGAGACTCATCTGATGGAGAGGTAGACAATGGTCAGGAGAGAGTCAGCAGACTTACCAGGGCCAACTTAAGCCTACATGAGAATGGAACTGAGGGAGCCCCAGGCCCATCCTCAAGCAGGCCTAACCTTGGGAATTGATGAGTTAGGTCTCAGTCCAGAGGCTCTAACAGATCTATTCACTCCCATGTCTCTCAGGCATCTTCTCAGAGAGGGATGACATCCCCTCAGAGGAGAGAGCATGAAGCTAAGATGAGGGAAGTGCATCTGAGGATTGAGAGGGAAGAACTTGCCCTTGCCAAAGAGAAACTTGCCTTTGCCAGAGAGCAGACATTGAGTGGGTTAGAACCCACTGGTGGCAGCATTATCCCTAGAGATAAAGACAGGAGTTTTGATAACAGAAACCTGAGTAAAATAGTGCCCCCCTTTAAGGTAGGGGATGACATCCACGAATGGATGACTGCTTTGGAGAGAGCCTGCAAAGTACAGCAGGTACCCCAGAGTCAGTGGGCAGCTATATTGTGGCTCTCCTTTGAAGGTAAAGGAAGAGACAAGCTCCTCACTGTTAGAGATGAGGATGCTAATGATTACCAAGTCCTGAAAAGTGCCTTGATTGATGGGTTTGGCTTAACAACGGAACAGTACAGGTTGATGTTCAGAAACACCCAGAAAACTCAAGCTCAGGATTGGACTGACTTTGTTGATTGTGCCACTAAGGCTTTGGAAGGCTGGTTACTGGGAAGTAAAGTTACTGATTACACAGGATTGTATAATCTAATTATGAGAGAGCAAATCTTAAATAATTGTCAGAACCAGTTGTTGCATCAGCACTTGATTGACTCAGATCTGACCTCTCCCCAAGAATTGGTAAAGAAGGCAGACAGATGTGTCAAGACAAGGGTCAAGAAGCAGAACCAGAACCAGGGTGGTGGCCAGAAGAAAGCAGACCAAAAGGGTAATCAAGAGAATAAGCAAAATGACCAGAAGTCTTCAACAGGGCCCCAACAATCTAAGGAGGGTGGGTCCCAGAATTCCCAAAAGAAGAAGAATGATGGTCAGAGAAAACCATGGTGCCAATACTGTAAAAGTAAAACTCACTGGTTTAGTGAGTGCACCAAGAAAGGCACAGCTCCTACCACTACTGCTCCGAAGGCACCTGCACCCCCTAGTACAGTTAGTAGTGGTAGTGCACCCCCCAAGGCTATAGTTGAGTTAACCCTGGGAACTGAAGTGGATTCTGACTTAGTTAGAATACCCACTCAGGCTGTTCTTGTTTGTACTGGGGACATGGATATGACCCCTACTGTAAGTCCCAGTACTCTGGGCAAGTACAGGCAAATGCCTTTGATCAATGAAAAAATGGCTCAGTCCTACAGGGACACTTGTGCCAGTGTCACTATGGTGACACCTAACTTTGTGGACCCTGAACAGGTAAAAATGTAAATTGATATGTAAATTGATACTTGTATAGCGCACTACTCACCCGCAATGGTCTCAAGGCGCTTGTACGAATACCGCTGTGGAACCCGTCCTGGCTTTCCCTGTGAGGCGTCCACTCCTGGGCACCCCCAGGGTGAAGGCCAGACATCCTTAGCGTTGTGGGGGCCGTTGTGGAGATTAAGCAAGCTATTGCCCAGAGTTGCAGAGTGGGACTCTATGATTGGAATAGGCACCGAGGCGAGAATTATCAGGTCCGTGGAATTTTGAGCCCAAGACCCGCCAAGACGGGGAATTGAATCCTGGTCCCGGGCTAGACCTCTGCATCAGGGTCTACGCTCTAACCATTGAGCCACACTTCTCCATATACTAGGTTCAGACTACCTAGTGACCAATGCTAGCAATGTCACTACCAATCACAGTAAGGCAGTTGTTAATTTCTCCTGGGGAGGGGTAACTGGCCTCAAAAGGGTTGTAGTTAGTTCAGACCTCCTAGTGGACTGTCTGTTGGGCAATGATTTGGAATCTTCCTTATGGTCAGATGTGGAGTATAGGACTCATGTGGAAATGTTAGGTTTGTCAGCACATGTCCTTGCTGTGACCAGGTCACAGGCCAATAGGTGCTCAGCTGAACTAGTGCTGGATCCTGGAGCAATGGACCAGATACTACCCAAGAGAAAGAGCAGTAGGGTTAAGGCTATGCCTTCCCCCTGCCTCAGGTGGAGGATCAGCCCTCTGAGGAGGCTGACCCAAAGACCCCAGAAGGAACTGTCCTAGAGGAGCTTGAACCTGAACAGGTTGAATTCCTTGGGGCAGGGGGAACTTCCAGGGAAGACTTGAGGCAGGCACAGTTCCTCACTTGAACCCCTCAGACAGCAGGCTGCTGCTGAGGCTGCAGGGAATGCCACAGGTGCCCATAAAGTGTATTGGGATGATGGACTCCTTTACTCTGAGGCAAGAGACCCCAAGCCTGGTGCTACCAGGAGGCTGGTTATCCCCTTGTCTCTGAGAGGTTTCCTTCTTACCTTAGCCCGTGAGATTCCCCTTGCAGGTCATTTAGGTCAGAACAAGACTTGGGAGAGACTTGTCTCACACTTTCACTGGCCTCATATGTCTAAAGACAGTAAAGAGTTTTGTCGCTCATGTGTCACTTGTCAAGCCAGAGGCAAATCAGGTGGCACAACAAAGGCCCCCCTTATACCATTACCTGTGGTGGGGGTACCCTTTGAAAGAGTGGGGATTGACATTGTTGGACCAATGGGCCCCCCAACAGCATCTGGGCACAGATTTATACTGGTAATAGTGGATCATGCCACCAGGTACCCAGAAGCTATTCCCCTTAGGACCACTACAGCTCCTGTTGTGGCCAGGGCCCTTCTTGCAGTTTTCACTAGATTGGGGTTTCCTAAGGAGGTTGTCTCTGACAGAGGTGCAAACTTTATGTCAGGATACTTGACTGCAATGTGGAAGGAGTGTGGTGTGAATTACAAATTCACCACCCCCTATCACCCACAGTGCAATGGGCTTGTGGAAAGATTCAACAAGACCCTAAAAGGGATGATAAAAGGGTTACCAGAAAAGCTTAGGCGAAGATGGGACATCCTTTTACCCTGCCTTCTGTTTTCTTACAGAGAGGTCCCACAGAAGGGGGTTGGCTACAGCCCTTTTGAACTTCTATTTAGGCATCCTGTAAGAGGACCCCTGTGTCTTGTGAAGGAAGGATGGGAGTTACCTCTCAAAAAGCCTAAGCAAGACATAGCGGACTATGTACTTGGTCTCCGCTCCTGGATGGCAGAGTACATGGAGAAGGCATCTAAAAACCTTGAGGCCAGCCAAGAACTTCAGAAAGCTTGGCATGACCAAAAGGCTGTCCTTACTATTTATCAGCCTGGACAGAAGGTGTGGGTGTTGGAGTCAGTGGCCCCAGCAGCTCTCCAAGACAGATGGTCTGGACCCCATACTATAATTGAACAAAAGGGAGAGGTCCCCTACCTGGTGGACCTTGGAACTCCCAGGAGCCCTCACAGAGTACTTCATGTGAACAGGCTCAAGGCATTTGTTGACAGGGAGGACATGGGCTTGCTCATGGCCACAGATGAGGGACAGGAGGAAGAGAGTGACCATCTCCCAGACCTGCTCACTCAGAACCCTGATGATGGGTCAGTAGATGGTGTAGTCTTTTCTGACAGCCTCTCTGAACATCAGCAAAAGGATTGCAAACAAGTTCTTCAGTCCTTTAGACAAATGTTCTCTCTGACACCCAGTCAGACAAACTGGTGCACCCATGAGGTGGACACTGGTGACAGTCTGCCTATAAAGAGTAAAATCTACAGGCAACCTGACCACGTCAGGGACTGCATAAAACAAGAAGTACAAAGGATGTTGGAATTGGGAGTCATTGAACCCTCAAAGAGCCCTTGGGCCAGTCCTGTAGTTCTAGTGCCCAAACCTCACACCCAAGATGGTAAGAGAGAGATGAGGTTTTGTGTAGACTACAGGGGTCTCAATGCTGTCACTAAGACAGATGCCCATCCAATACCAAGAGCAGATGAACTCATTGATAAATTGGCTTCTGCCAAATTCTTGAGTACATTTGACCTGACAGCTGGTTATTGGCAAATCAGGTTAGCTGAGTATGCCAAGGCCAAAACAGCATTTTCTACCCCAGGAGGTCATTACCAGTTTGTGGTGATGCTCTTTGGTCTGAAAAAATGCACCTGCCACTTTTCAAAGGTTGGTGAACCAAGTTCACACTGGGCTGGATGACTTCTGTGCAGCATATCTAGATGATATTGCTGTCTTTAGCTCCACATGGGAGGATCACCTGATCCACCTGAGGAAAGTTTTGGAGGCCCTGCAAAAGGCAGGCCTCACTATCAAGGCTACTAAGTGCCAGATAGGGCAGAGTCAGGTTGTGTACCTGGGCCACCTTGTAGGTGGAGGCCAGGTTCAACCATTGGAGAGCAAGATACAGGCCATAAAGGACTGGGCTCCTCCAACCACCCATACACAGGTAAGAGCTTTCTTGGGCGTGTCTGGTTACTACAGAAAATTTGTCAGAAATTATGGGACAATTGTGACCCCTCTTAATGACCTGACAAGTAAGAAAATGCCAAAGAAAGTTCAGTGGACAGTTAGCTGTCAAATGGCATTTAATGACCTAAAGCAGGCCATGTGCACTGCACCTATTCTCAACAGTCCAGACTACTCGAAACCTTTCATTGTGCAAACAGATGCTTCTGAGTTGGGTGTGGGAGCTGTTCTACCTCAACTGAATATTGATGGTCATGACCAGCCCATTGCTTTTATAAGTAGAAGGCTGACCCCTAGAGAGAAACGTTGGTCAGCTATTGAGAGGGAGGCCTTTGCTGTGGTGTGGGCCCTGAAGAAGTTGAGGCCATACTTGTTTGGAACTCACTTCAAGATTCAGACAGACCATAAGCCCCTCTTGTGGCTAAATCAGATGAAGGGTGAAAACCCCAAACTTCTTAGGTGGTCCATTTCCCTACAGGGGATGGACTTTACAGTGGAGCACAGACCAGGGACTGACCATGGCAATGCAGATGGTCTCTCCAGTTATTTCCACTTAGTATAAGAAGACTCACCTGGTCAAGGTTAGTTTAATGTCCCTACGTTTGGGGGGGCGGGGGGGGGATTATGTAGGAGAGTAGGGTCTGCAATCCTATGGTCACCCCAGATTTTTGCTTTTTGCTTCACTGGTTTACGACTTTCCCTGGCTGTGGGACTTCTAATCAGACCCACAGCCTAGCTGTTCTCTCTCTAAATTGACATCCATGTACTTTAGGTGCATTTACCAATTGGTATTGGGTCACTCTTGTAAGTCCTTGTACAGTGTACCATAGGTACCCAGGGCATAGGTGAACCTAAGGCCTACCAGGGGCTGCAGCATGTGTTATGCCACCCCTGGCTGGCCATCCAAATCTGACACAACTGGCTGATCAATCAGCTGGGGCAAGGTGTTGTAATCACCCTTTGCTTTAGATATAGTATACCTATATCTAAACCTAAAATGGACACATATACTCCTATAGTCACTCCTATGGCAGGCCTTAACAATCCTGGAGGCAGAGTGCTTGGAATTATGTGAGATAGTGCTCTGGCATGAGCTGAGCCTGTCTACAGCTTTCGGAACCAAGTCCTTTAGCTGTTTCCATGATAATGCTATACCATATACTCTTAAGTGCATTATAACCTCGCGGTTATTGCTAACTTTGGCATAGCATTATCAAAACATGTCGAGTAAGGTGTCATACGAATTGGAATACTACCCCCTCGGCAATTCTGGCGACGTGGGTAGCATTCCACCCTTTTAGAGGGACACAACATGTACCTAACTGTGAACCCCGTTTAAAGTTAACTCGAGCCTCAGCATCCCAAAATGGATGCTGCCACCGCAGACACAAGTCTGACCTCCTGCTGCTGGGAGTCCTTCCAGCGAGGGAGGCTTGGACAACGGGTTTCTTGCCTTGGGAGGTGCTAGCACCACCCCAGACAGGATTTTGTGTATTAGGTAGGACCGGGCTGAAAGGAATGAGACATGCCTGGGGCACACAAGGTGCCCTGTGCATACACCGGTTCAAACCAGTTGCTGGGGCACTCCAGCCCCAGCTCTGGCACGACACCGGACAAAGGATAGGGGATGTAAACACCCCCCTTCCTGGTCCCACCCATAGGAGGGACCTATTGATAGTACAGCTCCCTTTAGCAGGATAAAGGTAGAAGCTGGTCCCATTCCAAATCAGATTAATCCTGAACTGAAATTCTGCAAGAAGAAACTCTGGACTTCGACGATCTACACAGAAGACTGAAGAAATCTCCCTTGTGGGCAAGGAGTGTCCAGCGGCTTCACTTTGTCGTCTTCCCTCGAGGATCCAGACTTCAGAGCCCGACGAGACCCGGATTCCCAGACCTCTCCGACCTCTACCTACATCTGCAGCACAGCTGAGATTCGTGGGTGCGACGAGACACGTGGAACCGGCCATCTTTGAGAAACTGCACTTCGCTTCCAGCACGACTTCTGAGGTATCCTCAACCAAGTGCTTTGGGGACTGAGAAGCCCCAGCCCAGAGCAGCTCCTGCACGAAGACCAGCCCTCCAGCCTCCACGAGATCTGCGTGGGGCCCTTCTGCCTGTCTGCTGCTCGACATGTTGTCTGGTCACTTGCCGGCCGGCCAGTGACCTCATAGATGACGATCCACGACATCAACACCGCTGGTCTGGTTGCTCCAGACTGGCCCTTGCTTCCTTCCAAAAGAGAGGGACCCCAGACCCTCCTGGTCCGCACCAGACGTCTTTTCCACTCACCGCGTGAGTTGCCTTTGCCAAGGCCTGTTGACTCCAAATCCGATCCGACACCGACGAGAGCCTGCGTGGGACAGCTCGTGCCTCCATCCTGGTCGTCGAAGACACCACCTGGTACACGTGGCTGCAGAATCAAGCGTCCACTCTTCACCTGATCGCGACGACAGCCTCTGGTTCCTTCCTGGTTCCACTCCAGTCACTGGCTAGTGAATTTGAACATTGTCCCCTCTGCTTTCAGGTCTTCAGCTTCACTGATCCACCCTTGGATCCATAGACTTCAACGCAGAAACCCGACACGACTTCGCACCTATGCACCCGCAGCCCGTAGGTGAGGTAACGAGAGCATTTCGGTGCTCAAGGGTAGATTGACTCTCCTAGTGTCCAGATTCACAGTCGTTTTAGTCGTTTTAGTCCTATCTAGTCAGGATAGTCCGTACTCACCTTTTTCTTGAACTGTACTGTCCCTAGACGTTGTTACGCATCTCGCGTGTGAGTTCACACTCTGCACACGCGTTCCGTGGGCCTCCTATTACTTACCTAAAGTTAGGATAGTGTAGTCCCAGCGATCCTACAGCCTCTGGACAGCTCCATTTCTTTAATCGACTTCCTTATACCACTTGTTTAGTATATGGTTTGTTGCTCCCCTAGGGCAACATTGTAACTCGTGCAACTTAATGTATTTTTCTTAAGAGTCTTGTCATGTGCTTAGCCCTCTGATCTCATAAAGAGTTCAGAGGTGTTTGTTAGTTAATAAACATCTTGTTTATTTTCATAACTACCTGTGTGGTGTCCTTTCATTTGGTATTCAAGGGGTTATATGTGGTAAAACAGCTGGCTTCACATGCCAAAAGACTTTAGCCTAAGACTGCTTTGTCCATGCTACCATTAGGATAGCTGGTCTATAAGGTTGACTTACAACCAATCACCATAAGGGTTGTTTGGACTGATACAAGGTGATCACTAGAACTAGTGAGCATCATATATCAGGCCAACTTCTCACAGCTACTCCCTCCCCTTCAAGGCGATCCCTCCAGCCATGCCACCGCAGTGCCACCGCATGTCTGGGGATCACTTGAAACTTCTGCAAGAGGAAGTTACGGCCCTCTCGGCCAAGGGGGCCATTGAGCGCATTCCTTGGCCAGAAGTTGGGTGTGATTGTTACTCCCACTACTTTCTGGTTCCCAAGAAGGGCAAATGGGGCCTACGCCCTATCTTGGACCTGTGGAACGTCAACGGCTTCCTCCGGAAGGAGAAGTTCAAGATGCTGACTTTGGCTCAGGTCATAGCTGCCCTAGACCCTGGAGACTAGATGGTAGCGTTGGACTTGCAGGACGCATACTTTAACATCCCCGTCCTGCCGGCCCACCGGCGCTACCTGCGGTTCCCGGTAGGCCACAAGCACTTTCAGTTTACCGTGCTCCACTTCGGCCTTACCAGCGCCCCACGGCTGTTGAAAGTGATGGCGGTGGTCGCAGCTCATCTGCGCAGATTAGGGGTGTCAGTCTTCCCCTACCCCTAAGTTATAGCTACAGTAATGCTGCTTTGCAAATCAATTGCGGTAAAGAGGCCTTGTGAATATGTTAAAAAGGAAGACACATCAGTATTTATTGGCCTATATTAATCTCCCATAGGGTGATGGCCTCCCAACTGTGGAAACATCAGTTTAATCCTAACTATCATTAGTGACACTAACTTTGCAAAAGAGGTTTGTGAAGGTCATTTTCTATAGGCAGTAATGGCTCTGAGAAAACTACAACCCCACTTAAGCCAAATAGAGAAGTTATGGGATTCATTATTTTTCCTGCGTATGGTCTGGTCAGTCTATTTCTGAGGCTGATTTCTATTGCTGATACTGCTAGAAATCAGAATGCACACTTCCAAGTTCACCGATTGAAAGCTGGATTTTGGGGTGTTAAATCTACCCCCCCAAACTTGTGAAGGAAATGTGGCTTGTGCACCTGTCTCCTGTGTGGACATGCTGATAGGAGAAGAAGAAAAAAGGTGAACCAGCATTGACATTACTATTCTGCTGCTGTTCTTCTTATCCGAGCCATGGAGTATGTGAGTTTAATCATGACAGCTGGAATCGGAGATATCAGAAAAAATTTATACACTAACTTCCTCAACAAATGTTTTACTGATTGGTCAAACCTGAAGGTGTACTTTTTGCATTTTTTAGTTTTGTGTGCTAGCGTACAGATCTGGCTATGCATACCCCCATTCTCAAAAAAGTCTGACAACACAAATCATTTTAACAGCCATTCATTGTTTTCTTGAAAAGAAAGAGCAGAGAGTTTGCTTCTTGATTATTTTTACACATTAGGAACATTAACTGCATTGATAGTCAACAGCTTGACATTCAGCTATTTCCATACCAACTGTGCTTCGAGAGGCAGATCCCTTGATCTTTTCCCTCCCCACTTCTTGAGATGATATATGAATTAGTGTTGTGAGCCTGAACAAGGAGGGAATCTGTCTTGATGGCTAGAAGAAAAGACCTGAGAGCTGGTTGGACTGCCCTCAACTTTAGCAGGATGATGTGCTATGCATGTTTTTTTTCTCAGACAATACTCATTTAATTTGAAGACGACTCCATTCCAGAAAACGAGCATCTATCACAATGGTTTGAATCCTGCTGAAAGAAGACTCCTTTAATATTCTGTCAGTTCCAGGAATTGCAGCTGGTCTAAAGGTCAGGCTGTCCACATAGCTGCCTGCATTTTGGAACGACTGGTCTTCAAGACACAGTTGAAATGATCTCAACTGCAGTTAGGCATTTAGGACTTGGAAATTACAAGAGTCCATTTATCTCAGTATAGACGAAATCTGGCAGGTTATAAAATATATTAGTTGATTGTGAGATATCAGATGGACAGAAGGTAGTCAATCGTCCGAATGTTCAACTTTTGCTGCCAGCGTTTCTAAAACATTATACAGATAATAGATTGTTTTAAGTAACGTTTGAGACCCTAGCTTTGGGGAATGTATATTGTCAAATGGAAATGATGATGGATCTCTTAAGGCATGTCTGCTTTTATGGGGCATTCCTATAGTTAAGGATATATTAAAACCTTTATGTTCGTGAGATTGCAGCAACTACAGGCATGCGTTTAAAGTTCTTTGAGCCGACTTAAGGCTGAATGGAAGTAACTTTGTGCTGAGAGTGAGCATTGCCGACCATAAACCTCAAAGTGTTCATGCTTATGCATAATGTGAATGTGAAAAGGCCTGACCTAAATACAGAACAAGCTTTTCCTAAGGTTGATTGTGCATTGTGGGAGACTGGCTTAGTATATGATGCACACTAATTTAAGTGATGCACCTTGCGCTAATCATGCCAGCCCTTATGGTGATTTTAGTGCTCTTTAAAAATCCTAGAAAGCTCTCAAAGTGGTAGCTTTGGAGAGGAGCCTTCAGGCATATATTGTAGGAGTGTTAAGCAGCTTGTTTTACCAGTCTAATCATGTAGTGTAGGTTAATTGAAAAAGAACCACATAGTGTATATATTAAAATATGTTTGTTTTTGACACAACACTCACAAATGCATTTGTATAACTCCTACCCGTAGATATCAACACAAATGCACTACAATATTTCAATTGCAATAAGGTAAGTAGCACGAAATACAGTGGTCTCCAGATGGAGAGCAAACCATATACTAAGAAAGTGGAATGCGAATTGCAGGAGAGAACGGGACTTGGACCAGAAGACCCACAGGAGTGGGGGACACAAGGACCCACCCAAGGCAAGTACCCAGGATCCCCACGGAGGCTATGTGCAGATTAGGAACACAGCGACATGCCCAATGAGAGCCAGTGGAGGAGTTGCGGTTGCAGTTTTGTAGAAGAAGGACCCTTTCCAGAGGACCTGAAGAATTCCCATGGAAGACGGAAGGTTGGAGAGCCACCCCACCCATGGATGCCCAGGAGACCAGGTTAACTATACCAGGAAAGCCCTGGGCATAGAGGTGAAGTGACGTCTGAAACCTCTGTAGACGACAATGGAAGACTTGGAGAAAAGTGCCTCTGGAGAAGGTGAAGAAGTCCGGTGGAATCCAAGGGTAGATTCTGGAAGTGAAGATCCTGCAAGCAGAGGGGACAGAGTCTATATGACACAGGAGTGACCAGGAGGCACGGATGAGCAATGCCCACCGATGTTGGACGGTTCAGACGAGTTGACGGTGACCCGTTCGCTGCAGCTGTGAAGACCAGTTGATGCTGCAGAACACCAGGAGCCGTGCAGGAGCTGTCCCATGTCGGGTGTGGGGGACCAGGGGGTCAGTGTCTGGCGGGAGCACCTACAAGCCTTGGTAGCCACAACAGGCGTGGAGAACAAAGAAGGAACAACGTTGGGACCAGCAAGGACCAAGGTACCCACCACAAGCAGGAGAGTCAGAGCAATCCCTGAGCAAGCAGGGGAGCCCAATGAAGCAGGAGAAGACACTCGGGAGAACCCCCCTGTACTTGGTAGGAAGAGAGGCTGGAGCTTCTTGTAGCCCAAAGATCTCTGGAGTGCAGAGCCAGCTAGCATTGGCAATGGCAAGTTGACGATTTGCACAGGGGTTAGGTCAAAGTGGTTCCAACTAGGATACTGGCCTCTAACTTGCAGAGAGGACAGGTGAGGCCTCGCGGTAGTTGCAGAACAACCTCCTATGTTGCTGAACCTTTCTAAGCCTGTGGGCCATCGGGAGCAGCAGACCGGTCCACTTCAATGCAGTGCCTATAGACACAGGGGTGTGACTCTTTCACTCCAAGGGAGATTACTTTGGTTGTTTACTTCGGGTGTCCTTGATGCCCACAGGTCTGGTGAAGATCCTGGAAGCAGCACAGACTCAGACAGTGAAGACGACTTGCAGAACAGCGAGACCAGGAGCAGCAAGGGTCTTCCTTGGTGCAGTCTCGGTTCTGGGCAAAGTACAGAGAGGTCCAGGTGTGGTTTCAGGCTTGAGTCTTTTTCTGCTATGAATTTAAGGCACCACCCATAGGTAAGCCCTTAAATACCCTAGGGAAAGGGTTGGAATGACTGTGGGGTCTTTTCCAGTGGACGGGCTGGACAGAAGGGAGGATACTCTGATGTCCTTTGTCCAGTTTTGTGCCAAAGTAGTTACCATAGTCAAATGGAGGAAGCATCGTGACTTGGGTCCTGATTTGCAGGATCCCAGTCAGACTTGTCATAAAACATGTTAACATGAGCAAAAAGTGGGGGTAACCATGAAAGCAGATCCTAATTTCCTATACTTACGCTCACCTAAGTCCTGTCTGCCTAGGACCCTGTAGACTGTGGTTCATGGTGAGCCAGAGGCACTTTGTGTGCCCTGCTCCCTTTTGGCCTTTTCATCGCCTCTTGGGTGTTCACCAAGCTGATGGTGGTGGTTGCAGCTCATCTGCGGAGTTCAGGGGTGCCAGTCTTCCCCTATCTCGACTGCTGGCTGTTGAAGGTGGGCTCAACTCAGGCAGTCGTATCCCACCTCCAGACTACGGTGGACCTCCTGCACTCACTGAAGTTCATTGTCAATGTGCAGAAGTTCAACCTGACTCTCTCTCAAACGCTCACTTTTATCAGAGCGGTTCTGGAGACCGTGCGGTTTTGGGCTTATCCCCCCGAATGGCGAGTCCAGGATATTCAGACTATGATACCGATGTTTCAGGCTCTATCCTGGGTTTCGGTGATATTAACTCTGAGGCTGCTGGGACTTTTGGTTGCCTGCTTGTGACACATCTCCATTGGCATATGTGAGCTTTGCAGTGTTGAAGTTCCAGTGTGCGCTGCATCAGGAGAATCTTTCCGACTGCGAGGAAGGACTCACCAGTGTGGCGTCATGGGCGGATCTACCCGTTGCAAATCAGGGGCCTCTCTGCCATCGATATCAACAGGATCCTGTGACAGAACGAAAACCATGCCGCTGTTCTGTTTCCCCACAGCGAGGAGCCGACAATGTCCTGGAAGTCGATGGGCGTGACACAGGAACGCCTGCCAGGATCCAATGAAAGGATGCGAACAGAGAGAGGAGGAAGGAGGGTCATACCAGTGGCGCGAAAGGAGCAGGGACGGTGTCGGAAGACGAAGAACCCGGGCGGCAGAAGACCGAAGGATAACCCGGGAGTGAAGACGCCACGGAGGACGTCGACCAGGACGAGCGGTGGTGTGAAGATTGGTGGAGTCCGCCAGAGGATGCGAGAGTGCCGCCGCAACTCAGGAGAGTTGCGGCAGAGCCGGTGAGTGGCAGCGTCTTCGGGGAACTGGACGGTGGTAGGAGGGAAGAGGGTAGTGAAGTAAAAAGGGTTACGGGTCAGAACAGAGAGGTCTTGTTATATAACTACTCGTGCCCTGTAGATACCGATAGGGGAATCTGAAAAGGGTGGCAGGAACGTGTATGTCCGAGTGAGACACCTAAGAGATGCATTAGCTCCTGAAGCCGTGCTTTGTTACATTTTCCAAACCAAGCGGGCATAAAGGCTACCTTGGACTTTGAAGCTGTGTTTAGTTGTTTATTGGAACAAAGAGGGTACACCTTTGGCAATTGACTGTATGTTGGGATTATAGGAAAGGAGACTGGGGGGATTTATGACTTACAATAAACCAGAAATCTTTTGATATGTCCTTTCCCCAATCATCGCAACAATAGGTTCCATAGGCACTAAACAAAGATTATTTCCTACACCAAGAGAATCTTCTTAAGCACTTTGTGTGTGTGGTGTCGGACTTAAAAACACACAAGTAACTAGAAAGCTCAATTCTGACGGCTCCTTCTTCTCTTCTCTTATGAGCCCCCGGGGTGAACACCTTGACCCTCAAGAAGAGGAGCCGGGAACATTGCCTTTTACTGCCCCCTTCAGCTCAACCAGGCGTACATCCGAAGAGGAACCGGAAGGGACACTTATTGAGTCACAAACTCTTGTTACTTCTGACAATAAAAATCGACCTTTTGGCAAATACATACAGCCTCCTCGCATGTATATCAGAAGTGGGATTGAAAGACACCATGGAGGCTGCCCTAGCAAAAATGGCAGAGAACCAGGAGCATTTGGGGAAGGTGATGGAACGCTTCCTGACCGTAGTTGAAGATCGTGGAAATCTCCAATAAGTACTTACTGGACAGAGTCAAACACATAGACCAGCCATTGATAAAATTACAGAGGCTCTTGGACACCAGAGAGGTCCCACCACCCTTTTCTCTGTTGTGTTACAGCGAAACGTGAATGGGGAAGACCCAGACTATTTTTTAAATAATTTCGAGAGAATGGCAACTGCGGCATCTTGGCCCGCCGATAAATGGGGGCAATACTTAGGTCCTCTATTGTCAGGAAATTTACAGGCTGCCTATCAAGCCGCCACAGTGCAAGGAGGAGTTCCCTATGCAGACATTAAAAGATGCATTATGGAGAGGTTGTGTGTTGATGATGAGACTTATCGACTGAAACTCCGACAGATGAAGGAAGGACCCCAGGGAAGACACCCAGAGCTCTGTACTTTAGGGTAAAAGATATGGCCGACCATTGGTTCAAAACCAGGTACACCAGATAAGGACGGAATCATGGCCAAAATATATTTGGAGCAGTGTTTGACATCTTTACATCCTCCTATCCAAAAGTGGGTACGTCGACAAGCTAACCTGACCCTTGAAACCGCAGTAGAAATCGGCAGTGCTTATAACAGAGCACAAGAGTTTCAAAAAGGGCGAAAGGACACCATAGTGAAAACTGGAGGCCCCGGATCACATCGCCCTCACCGACCCCCGCTGATTAAGAAACCGGAACCCGTGACCATTATACCTGGGACACCCATTGTCCGACCTCCGGTGATGGGTCCTCAATGTTTTCAGTGTGGAGGGATGGGACACATTGCAAGATTCTTTCCCCAAAAAGAGGAACCTAAGGAAATAGGAATGGCCCGTAACTATTATTGTTCATCCTCTGAAAAGACACCACCTCCTTATCATTGTACGGTATCCGTGAACGGATAACCAGTAACAGCTCTGGCAGATACGAGGTGTAGGCACAGTGTGGTCTGACCTCAAGACCTTGGTCCTAATATCGGTCCCATTGACGGAGCTGTAGCCATCCGTTGTGTACAGGGTGATACGAAGCCTTATCCCACCACACAGGTACAAATTCAACATCCCCGTGATCCCGGGACTACCCTCACGGTCGGTTTGATACCTCGCTTGCCGGAACAAGCAATATTAGGTATTGATTACCCAAAGTTGAAAGACTTATTACATGACACCCGATCCAAGGAGGAGGAATGGTGGTCCAATGCCCCTTTTTCTAAAGATGATGAGAAAGAATGCCCCCCCCCCCCCCCCCCCCCCCCTGCTAAAGTCGGGAAAAGCAGAAAACAACGGAGAGCCGAGAAAGCGAAGAATTAAGTGGTATTGCCTGTAATGCCAGACGAGAATCCCTGGGAAACGGATATAAGTTTCCTTGCGGCCCAGCAAGAAGATCCAGCTGCACACGAGGCTTGGAGGAAAACACTAGAGGACGAAGAAATCCAACACGTAGGTCCTTACTTCTTCAAGAGAAATGGGTTGTTGTACAGAAAAGGGAACGCCGCTCAAAATGACCAATTACTGATTCCCGGTCCTTTTAGGGAGAAGGTGTTTTACTTCGCTCACAGCCACCTGTTAGGAGGACATTTTGGGGCAGATAAAACAGAAAAACAGATCCTAGAGCAGTTCTATTGGCCCGGAATATACCAGCAAGTAAGGAGGTACTGTAGGGAATGTCCGGTGTGTCAAAGAAACAGCAGATATCATCCTCCTAGAGTACCCCTACAACCCCTCCCAATTATAGAAGAGCCATTTCGTAGGGTAGGCATGGATATAATAGGACCTTTATTGTCTTCCCGCAGCGGGTGTCAATATGTCCTCGTTATGGTGGACTACGCCACTTGTTTCCCCGAAGCTATACCGTTGAGACGAAGCGATACAGCCAATATAGCAAAAGCCATGATCACTGTCTTTTCGAGAGTATGGTTCCCAAAGGAGATTCTGAACGATCAGGGCACACCCTTCGTGTCCTGAGTAATGAAACAAGTATGTACACAGTTAGGGGTAAAAAAAATCCGCACGTCTACATATCATCCGCAGACGGATTAGTTGAGAGGTATAATGCCACCATCAAGACGCTTAAAAACTGTTAGCCCTGGAATCCTGGAAATGGGAAGACATGTTTCCGTTGGCCTTATTTGCTATCCGATGCAAAGAGCAAAAAAGCACCGGCTATTCGCCTTTTGAATTATTGTATGGTCACAAGCCACGTACCTTGTTGGAAATGGCCCAAGAAAAATGGGAATCAGAACCCAACGATTCTAAACCCCTGACTGAGTATGTGTCCAATTTACGTACTCACCTTGGACAAATCAGGGCTATTGTACGTAACAACTTAGAGGAAGCCCAGGTGGCTCAATATGATAAAGGGACTAAAACTAGGACACTGCAAGTGGGGGATTCGGTATTACTTATTATGGCCTCCTCGGATCACAAGTTGCTGGGACAGTGGCAGGGTCCATATACCATAGTTGAATAGGTAACTCCTGTAACCTACCGCATAGAAACAGATTGGGTCAGACACACCTCTCAAGTGTATCACATCAACCTATTAAAGAAGTGGGAGGGTCCCTTACCGGTAACTGTCAATATGGCGGAGGTTCAGACACCCTTGTTTGACCAATGTGTTGATCCGGAGTTACCTCCCGCACTACGAGACAGCCTGTCACAGGTTTTACAGCCCCTACAGAACACTTTCCCTATAACTCCGGGCAGGACGGCCCTTATTGAACAAACTATCAAAACCCCTGTTGGGAAACAGGTTTGCCTAAGACCCTATCGTATTGCTGAGGCTCGGCGACAAACTATAAGGGAAGAAATAAAAAAAAAATTGCAAATGGACGTAATTGAACCCTCCATCAGGGAGTGTAACTCGCCTATTGTACTGGTACCCAAACCAGATGGGTCGGTGCGATTTTGCATCGATTTCAGAGAGGTCAATAAGATTTCAGAATTTGACACCTATCCCCTCCCTCGGGTTGATGAAATGTTTGAAAGGATAGGTAGGGCTAAATACATCAGCACACTAGATTCATGCAAAGGCTTTTGGCAGATATCCTTTAGGGCACAGTACCGAGAAAAAACAGCCTTCTCCACCCCTGATGGGTTGTATCAGTTTAAAGTGCTACCCTTTGGGTTGCATGGGGCCCCACCGACGTTCCAGAGGGCCATGAATATATTGTTGCAACCTCACGAGAGATATGCAGGTGCTTACATTGATAACAGTATCATCTATAGCCATACATGGGAACAGCACCTCTTACATTTATCCAGTTTGGTACAGACCTTGGGACAACACGGTCTTAAGATAAATCCTGCGAAAAGCCATCTAGCAGCCCAAACCGTTAGGTACTTGGGGTATTTGTTCGGGGAGGGGGTTATAAGACCTCAAGTCTCTAAACTAACCACTATTTCCCAGATTCCCTTTCCTCGCTCCAAGGGGGACTTAAGAGCTTTTCTAGGTTTGCTCGGTTATTACCGTCGGTTCATCCCTAGGTTCTCACAAACTGCAACCCCCTTGACGAATTTGCTACAGAAAACGTGAAAACGGAAGAAATACTCCGACTTCCCTCCCCGGAGGTCTTGCGTGCCTTTGAGTCCCTGAAAACGTCCCTAACCTCAGATACAGTATTGACCAGTCTGGACTATTCTCTCCCATTTATCTTACAAACAGACCTTAGGATCAGGGATTAGGAGCTGTTCTGTCCCAGGAAACATCTCAGGGGGGAAAACCCATATTGTATATCAGTCGTAAACTTTTTCCCAGAGAAAAAAATGACACCACTATAGAGAAGAAAGCATTAGCCAATAAATGGGCCATAGATACCTTGCGGTATTACCTCGAAGGTAGAGAGTTTACGTTGTATACAGACCATGCCCCACTTGAGTGGTTAACTAGGAACAAGGGTCATAACAAGAGAGTCCTCAGATGGTTCCTTTCCTTACAACCCTGCCTATTCCGAACCCAACACAGGAAAGGAAGTGAACAAGGCAATGTGGACTACCTATCCAGGTTTCCCCAAGAATTGAACCCTAGTAGAAGGACAGCAAGGGGGCGTCATGGGCGGATCTACCCGTCGCAAATCAGGGGCCTCTCTGCCAACGACATCGACAGGATCCTGTGACAGAACAAAATCCATGCCGCTGTTCTGTTTCCCCACCGCGAGGAGCCGACAATGACCCGGAAGTTGACGGGCGTGACACAGGAAGCACTTTCCAGGATCCAATGAAAGGACGCAAACAGAGAGAGGAGGCAGGTCATACCGGTGGCGCGAAAGGAGCAGGGACGGTGTCAGAAGACGAAGAACCCTGGCGGCAGAAGACCGAAGGAGAACCCAGGAGTAAAGACGCCACGAAAGACGTCGACCAGGACGAGCGGTGGTGTGAAGATTGGTGGAGTCCGCCGGAGGATGCGAGAGAGCTGCTGTAACTCAGGAGAGTTGCGGCACAGCCAGAGAGTGGCAGCGTCTTTGAGGAACTGGAGGGTGGTAGGAGGGAAGAGGGTAGTGAAGTAAAAAGGGTTACGGGTCAGAACAGAGAGGTCTTGTTATCTAACTACTCGTGCTCTGTAGATACTGATAGGGGGGCTCTGAAAAGGGTAGCCGGAACCTGTATGTCGAGTGAGACACCTAAGAGATGCATTAGCTCCTGAAGCTGTGTTTTGTTACATTTTCCAAACCAAGCGGGCATAAAGGCTACCTTGGACTTTGAAGCTGTGTTTAGTTGTTTATTGGAACAAAGAGGGTACACCTTTGGCAATTAACTGTATGTTGGGATTGTAGGAGGGTGGATACCTGACTATGGTTACCCCCAACTTTTTGCCTGGTGTTTTGCTGGTTTTCCGACTTAGTTGACCTGGGACCCTGCTATTCAGGGCCCCAGGCCTACTGCTCTCTCTGTAAAATGGATTCCATGTACCTTAGGTGCATTTACCAATTGGATACTGAGTCACCTTATCAGTCCCTGTACAGTGTACCTTAGGTACCCAGGGCATAGGTGCACCCAGGGCCTACCAGGGGCTGCAGCATGTATTATGCCACCCCTGGCTGGCCATCCAAATCTGACACAACTGGCTGCACGACAGCTGGGGCGAGGTGGTGTAATCACCCTTTGCTTTAGATATAGTATACCTATATCTAACCCTAAAATGGACACATGTATTCCTATCAGTCACTCCTATGGCAGGCCTTAACAATCCTGAAGGCAGAGTGCTTGGAATCATGTGAGATGGTGCTCTGGCATGAGCTGAGCCCGTTTGCAGCTTGCGGAACCAAGTCCTAATAGCTGTTCCATGATAACGCGTACCATATACTCTTAAGTGCATTATAATCCTTGCGGTTATTTGCCAACTTTGGTATCGCTTTATCAAAACATGTCGAGTAAGGTGTCATACAAATTGGAATACTAACCCCTCGCCAATTCTGGCGACGGGGTTAGCATTCCACCCTTCTAGAGGGACACGACATGTATGTAACTGTGAACCCCGGTTAAAGTTAACTCGAGCCTCAGCATCACAAAATGGATGCTGCCACCACAGACACAAGTCTGACCTCCTGCTGCTGGGAGTCCTTCCAGCGAGGAGAGCTTGGACAAAGGGTTTCCTGTCAGGGGCGGTGCTAGCACCATCCCAGACAGGGTTTTGTGTATCCCAGGTAGGCAGGGCTGAGAGGAAGGTGACTGCAAGTGGCACCCCGGTGCTCACTGTGCATATGCCGGCTTGAACCAGTTCCAGGGGCACACCAGCCCCTGAGCTGGGGAAAGTCCGGACAGGGGAGAGGGGTGTAACCACCCCCCCCCCCTCCTGGTCCCACCCATGGGCAGGACCTAGTCGCGTGCCAGCCCCTTTCTTTAGAATGAAGGTAGGAGCGGGACCCTTCCAAATTAGATCATCTTTGAATCCTAAAACTCTCGACTTCTTCTCAAGATTTCTCCCTTGTGACTAAGGAGTAGTCACCCTGCATCAGCAGGCACCAACTAAGTATCTTGCGGTTTGCTGCACGTCCTTCCTCCAGAACCAGACCGACCAGCACGACGAGACCCGGACTCCCTGCCATCTCTGACCTCTACCTGCCTCTACTGCACAGCTGAGAACCGTGGGTGCCACGAGACCAGAGGAACCGGCTATCATCAGAACCTGCACGACACTGATCCAGCACGACCGCCGAGGGACCCTCGAGTGGGTGCACTCGGGTAAGAGAAGCCCCAACCCCAAGCAGCACGAGCATCGAAGTCCAGCCCCCCAGCATCCACCAGATCTGCGTGGGGCCCTTTTGCTCCTGTGTTGCTTGCCACGTTGTCCGGTCAATTGCCCGTTGGCTAGTGACCCTCCAGACGACGTCCTACGTTTGTTTCACCGCTGGTCTAGCTCCTCTAGACTGGCCCTAGTCTCCTCCTGAAGGGGACTCTCCTCGGACCCTCCTGGTCCACTCAAGACGCCATTTTGTGTCGCCACGTGGGCTTGCCGTAGCCAAGGCTTGTTGCCTCCTTCACCGGATCCAGCATCGCCAGCAGCAGACATCCTACGTGGGACAGCTCGCAGACCTCCAGCCTGGTCGACATCAGCGCCCTGGTTCGTGCAGCAGCAGAATCCAGTGTCACCTCTTCGCCTGGCTGAGTGACCTCGTCCGGTGCCATCCTGGTGCCCACCTAATCACTGGCTAGTGATTCAGAACTTGGTCCCCTCTGCTTACAGGTACTCTTCTTCAACTGATCCAGTCCTTGGATCAGCCCGGAACATTTTCACTGGTCGCCTGCCAGCAACTTCCACTTCAGGCTCCTGGTTCGTCCACGAGGATTCCCGATGACACTTGAACCCTATGCAGCCGCAGCCCCTGGGCTAGGTAAACCGAGTACCACGGTGCTCCAGCGTAGATCCACTCTCTAAGTGTCTAGATCCACTTTCGTTTTTGACCTACCTAGTCGGGTTCGCCCGAGAACACTAACTTTTGCATTTACTAGTATCCATAGACTTTGTCCCGCATTACGCGTGAGAGTTTCCACTCTGCACACGACGTCCCTAGGCCTCCTGCTTCTAATCTAAGGGTTCAGCATTGTAGGCCTAGCGTTTCTAAAGTCTCTGAGAGTAGTATTTACCTGCTAGTAATTTCGCATTCCACTTCCATAGTATATGGTTTTTCGTGCCCCTCGGGCATTTGTGTAAATTGTGCGACTTTCAGTATTCCTTTAAGAGTTTTGTATTGTGCTTAGCGCCCTGTCCTCATAAAGAGTCCAGGGCTGTTGTGTTATAAATAAATATCCTTTTATTTTCATAACAACTTGTGTGGTGTCCTTTCACTTGGTGTTCAAGGGGTATATGTGATGGTATAACAGCTGGCTTAACACGCCCTCTAGAGTTTAGCCTAAAGACTGCTCTTGTCCATGCTACTAGGATAGCTGGTCTATAAGGTTGACTTACAACCAATCATCAATAAGGGTCGTTGGTATGATACATAGTGATCACTAGAATAGTGAGCACTGCATATCAGGCCAACTTCTCACAGGGATTATATGAAAGGAGACTGGGGGGGGTTTATGACTTATAATAAACCAGAAATCTTTTGATATGTCCTTTCCCCAATCATCACAACAATAGGTTCCCTAGGCACTAAACAAAGATTATTTCCCACACCAAGAGAATCTTCTTAAGCACTTTGTGGTGTGGTGTCGGGCTTAAAAACACACAAGTAACTAGAAAGCTCAATTCTGACGGCTCCTTCTTCTCTTCTCCTATGAGCCTCCGGGGTGAACACCTTGACCCTCAAGAAGAGAAGCCGGGAACATCGCCTTCTACTGCCCCCTTCAGCTCAACCAGGCGTACATCCGAAGAGGAACCGAAAGGGACACTTATTGAGTCATAAACTCTTGTTACTTCTGACAATAAAAATCGACCTTTTGGCAAATACTTACAGCCTCCTCACCTGTATATCAAACCTCCCCTCCCACACCGACATGGTCCAGATATCTAAGGGAACTGAAAAGTATCTGCAGTGGTGACTGATAAACCGCGATTGGGTCAGCGGGAGCCCCCTGTCCCTTCCACCATCCAGATCTGACAGTGGTGAAAAATGCGTCACTGCTGGGATGGAGCGGCCACATTGGAGAGGTGGAGATCAGAGTCCTCTAGTCTCTGGTGGAATCCTGACTCCACTTCAACCTTCTGTACCTCCGGGCGATCCGGCTGGCATTAAAAAGCCTTTCTACCCGCCATCAATGGAAGTGCATGTGTTCACAGACAACACCACTGCCATGTGGTACAGCAATAAACTAGGCGGAGTGTGGTCGTGGACAGTTTATCAAAAGAAGCCCTGCGCCTCTCTACATGGCTAGAATGTCAGGGCATATCCCTGGTGGTTTAACACCTGACGGGCTCTCTGAACACCCGGGCAGACAAACTCAGCCACAGATGCCTAGCAGATCATGAGTGGTGTCTTCATCTAGAGGTGGTGCAAGATCTCTTTTAGCAGTGGGGAGAGCCTTGGTTATATCTGTTCACCATCATCAAGAATGTGCAATGTCAGCAGTTTTGCTCGCTGGATTTTCCAGTGTGGCTCTCGCTCAGAGATGCATTTCGTCTCGAGTGGAGGTTAGGCCTCCTGTATGCCTTTCCACCCATACCACTCCTACCCAGAGTTCTCAAGAAGATAGGAACAACTGAGTCCAAGTCATCCTTGTGGCTTCAAACTAGGCTCAGAGACTGGTATCCTTAGCTGTTGAGTATGGCCATCGGTCCTCCCATCAGGCTTCCCCATCGTGAAGATCTTCTGTCGCAGCAGATGGGGAGGTTCTTCACCTGAACCTGCCAACGCTTCCCCTTCATGCTTTGGTGATTGAGCGGCCACTGTTGACAGCTTATGACCTTCCGCCCGAAGTCTCCAATATTATCTTAGCAGCCAGGCATTCCTCCACCAAAACCATATACGCTTGCCGTTGGGACACGTTTGCGGCATGGTGTGCTGAGAAACCGTTGACCCTCTTTCGGCTCCCCACTCTCCAGTCCTGATTTTTCTTGCCTTGCTTTGGGTACCTTGAAGGGCTATCTTTCTGCCATCCCATCCTTTCTGTGGGTGCTAGATCAGCCTTCCCTATTCAAATCTCCTGTTCTAAATAGGTTTTTGAAAGGTCTGCAACACATTTCCACTTTAACCCTTCTTCCTGCCTCAGTGGAACCTTAATCTAGTACTCACTTTTCTGATGTGCGCTCCCTTTGAGTCACTGTGGCACAACTGTCCTCTCTGGCTCCTTACCATCAAGACGGCCTTCCTGGTGGCAATAACATTTGCACGGATGGTCAATGAGCTTCAGGAAAACTTTTCTTTTCCCAGCATCTCTGTGCACCTGGGGCGGTACCGCGTGACTCCGCCCTGACGTCATCCGTGGGTGTGATGTCAGCGAGGTCACATAAGCCTCACCTCGACGCGTTGACATCAGTTTTTTCCTTTTCCGTGTGCAACGCGGATCCGGTTTGAGCTCTAGGCCTGTTTGGGCCTTTCCCTTCGCTATTGCATAGTGACTTGGGGAACAATGTGCGGATGCCTTCGGGCTTTAAAACGTGTTCGTCTTGTGAACACCTGATGACGGCGACAAACCCTCACCTCATTTGCATGTTGTGTTTGGGGGAACATCAGGGCTACACTGACTGCGAGGCGTGCCAACGGTTGAAGCCGAAGTCGCGGCGGGAACGCCGGATGAAGCTTCTCTTGGCGCCAGCACCTCCATCAGCTTCTGCAGAAGGTTTCCGAAGCGGTTGTCATCCCCGCTGCACTCATCCCTCTCCTGTGCCACAAGAGTGTCGCTTCCCGGTCGGTAAGTGTCACAGTTTGTCTCCGAGGGCTGGTTTCCAGCCTGTTGAGGGCATGGGCTCTACGCAAGTGATGCGGCCCACGTGTCGTCCCCCTATCCACCATTTCGCGGTGATGGGGCGTCGAGAGCCCAGATGGAGGCATATGCGGTGGCTTTGCAGGCCTCGCTGGCTGCTCCTCCTTCCCATCCTGGGACATCAGCGGATCCCTTGCGCGGTGCGGGGTCTTCCGCGGCTTCGCCGGCGGGTTTGGCACCGACTGGTTCGGCTCCAGGCTTGGAAGATGTGGTGCCGTTGGGTTGCGGCCCTTTGGGGGTCCCTCCTTCGTACCACGGCGCCCCGGCTTTGCCGCAAACTCTTACGGGAGTCCCTGTGGTGTCGCGGGAGGTCGCTGGGGCTCAGGTCACATCCCCGAGCCCCTCTCTGCACTTAACAAGGTGGTCCTGTCTAAGGGCGAGGTGACGCCGCTCCGGCACAGGCAGCTGCTGGCCCTGGCAACGCCACAGGGGTCCCGTCATGGGTTGAGGCTGGCGAGGGACCCCTCGTCCCTCTCGTTCCTCCGCACAGGCAGCCCCTTATCGGAGGTAGAGTCGGCCTTGACGGCGCATCAGGGGTCGGCAGACCCCTCTCGTTCCCTTGTGAGTCGAGGCTGGCGGTAGTCTCTCTGTCACTGCCCGGGCCCCTCTCGTCCCTCTGCGCATGTAGAGTCGGGCCCTGGCGCCGCCAGGGGGTTTGGCGGGCCCCCCTCACCCACCTATGGGTCGAGGCTGGCGGGGGTTTCTTCCCAGCCCCGGGTGCTCGTCGTCCCTCCACGCAGGCGGCTGCCTTGTTGGAGGTCGAGCCGGAGCCGTTCTGGCACCGTCCCTTAGCCGCCTCGCTCCGGTCCCGCCCCGGTCGCGGTGTGATGTGGCGGGGGCCTGTCTGGAGTCTCCGGTGCCGCTGGACAGCGATGGCGCCCTGCTCCAGGTTGCAGATTCTACGGCACCGGACAGGCGTCAGGTATTGGATTCGTCTTCGGACTTTCCCTCTTCCCTGGAGGTTGGGTGCTTGCTGGTATTCTCCTCGCCAGAGACGGGCCACCGTGTCGTGGCTTTTTCCCCGGCGTCATCCAAGCCCAGCTCCTCAACACGGCCGCGGTTTTCGCCAGAGGAACCACGGGTCCCTCATTCCTCGGTTCCTCTTTCCCCCTTCCGGACCTGGCCATTCCTCACTCTGATTGGCCTAGGGGATGGCCGCCTTAGCTTGCAGCCGTCGCTGACAGAGGAGCTGCTTTCTCCACCACAGGGCCCCATGGAGGCGGGTGCATTCTTCGCTTGCGCTGTTTCCACGGCTGTGGGAATTCTGCACCTGGGTGATCTGGCTGCTCATTTCCCAGCGGACCATCTTTTGGAGGTTCCTCACCAGGGCTCTGGTTGGAGGGAGCTGCTGCTTCCTTTTGAAGGTTTGATCTGTTCTTCTCTGATGGGAGCTTGGGGGCGCCCCGCCACAGGGGATCCGGTGCCCCAACACCTTCTGCACCGGCACCTTCCAGGGCCGCGTGAACCGGTGTGCCTTGCCCTCCACCCCTCTGCCAGTGGGCCACTTTTGCGGACCACCTTTACCTCCCTGCCGTCGCTATTGTCTCCACCATCGCGGGAGGCCTGTTGGCTGAATTCTTGGGGGTGCAATATGTTCGCCTCGACCTGTGTGGCTCTGCGATCCCTTAACAGTTTGTGTGTTGGCAAGGGCCACCTCTTGCTTGTGGGACTCGGCAGAGTCCCTTGGATCTGTAGCTTCTCAGGAGGGTGCTAGTGTGGATTTACGGCACCATGCGTTAGATGGCCGGAAGCTGGCGGCGTTTATTCTTCGCTCCGTCCTGGACATCTCGGAGGTGCTTGGTCATACCATGGCGTCTTCGGTTGCCCTTCGCCGCCATGCTTGGCTCCGGGACAGTGTGTTCCTGGAGAATGTTCAGGAACGGCTGGTGGATCTTCCCTTTGATGGCACTCTTCTGTTCCACGTGCTGGCAAACTCGGCCATCCAGAGGTTCTTCGCAGGGCTTTGTCCTTCTCCTCCTCATCCTTCTCCTCCTCCTCCCCCTCTTCCCCCTCAGTGACTGTAGGTGTATCCGGTTCTTGGGCAATGTTCTTTCATTGGGGCGGGTCACCACAGTTGTGTGAGCTGTGTGATTCATGTGCCTATGAGTCCTCTTTTATTCGGACTGTGTCTCTATTGGTTGCTGGACGGCCCTTTTTGCTGTGTCTTTTTGCTTGGTTTATCTGCACCAAATTGGCCCTTAGGTTAGGCCTTCTGTCGTTTGCTCTTGGCTGCTTGATAGGGCTGCTTCTGCAGGGCTTTTTTCCAGCAGTTCTTTCTGTTGTCCTCTGATACCGAAGTCTCTTCCTAAGAGGGTTCTATGTTTGGGACTAGCATACCCCAGGTGGGGTGGTGGTAACTGTTATATAGGTTTTTCTGTGCTTGGAAGTTGTGGTCGCCTTCGAGCCTCTGCTCTCCCTGGTGTTTAAGTACGTTGCAGGTGCAATCCCTTCTAGGTGGTTGAAATACCTTTGGCGGCGCCCTGGGGTATCCTTCTCCGAGGTAGCAGCGCTGTAGCCTAGTCTGCCCTGCCATCTGCGGTTTGACGTCATGGCTCTGGTTCCACCTCTTTTTGTGTCATGTGTGCGGACCCCTTCCTGAGTTGTGTCCGGGATCTTCTTCTTCGCCTTCTGGCTCTCTGTTTTGGGGGCTTAGATGGATTTCTATTCCTCCCTCTTTCAGGCGCACCCTGCCCGGTCTTCCTGGCCTTGCCCCTGTTCCCTCTGCGGAGTGTGAATGGGCTTTCCCTTCTTTCTTCTTCTTCTTCTTCTTTCCGCATCCCCCTTGGGATCGGTGGTGTTCTGACTGTAAGGGTTCCCCTTGCCTGGGGAGACAGGGCTCCTCGCCCTGTCCGTTGGACTCGTCCCCTATAGGACCCTCTATTATTTTCAGGCTGATAAGATCCTCTCGCAGATCCTCCTTCCCCGTGGGTATGGCTAGGGTATCTATTCTACATGAAGGAATATGCGGCTAGTAGTCTCTATCAGATGTACAAGTTACTTACCTTCGGAAATGATATATCTGGTAGAGACGATTCTAGCCGCAGATTCCTTCACGACCCACCCTTCCTCCCCGTTCTGCTAGAGCCCTTAGCTTGCTCTTCTGCAGTCACCTGTCTCTGGGTGCTTTGCCTTCTGCAAGTGCCTATTTCATTCCTCCCTAGCGGGATGCTTGTTTGGTGGGTTTGCATCATTCCTCCTTTCCGGTGCTGGACTGATAGGTGCATGGATGCTCCTGCGTCCCTATACTCTGGTGTTTCCAGTATGGGGCTTTCTCATATTTCCCCCTCCCTTTTCCTTGTTTGGAGTTTCTGACTTATGTGCAGTCCTCTGAGTTGGGGTCTCTTGGCTGAGTATTAGCCTTGGCTTTTTTCAAGGGACGCAACTGTCCTGGGTGGTGTTGTCTTGGGGTATATTGTCGTTACTCTTCTGTCCTTCACTGTTAATGGACTGTGGTTGCAGGTTTCTTTGGTCTGCAGCACAGTTCTTCATATGCTTTTCCTGTCTACAGGGGGAATGTTGTAGTTGTTTGCAGGGTTGCTTGCAGTGGCTGTGCTCTTCCCTTCTATGACTTTCGTTGACATGGTTCCTGGCACTTTCCTGTATGGGCTGTTCCCCTCCATTCGTTCCTTTCTGTCTGTTTATCTGCGGTTCCGCACACTGTTCCCATATTCCCACAGTTTTTTATTTGTGATGGCTCCGCGTTGTGGCGCAGAAAACTTCTCCAACGAAAACTGATGTCAGCACGCTGGGGTGCGGCTTACGTGACCTCTCTGATGTCTCGCCCGCGGACGACGTCAGGGTGTAGTCACGCGGTACCGCTCACGGAAGCGCAGAGATGCTGTGAAAAGAAACATTTTCCGGATCCAGTCTCACGCCTGGGGATAATTCTATGTAAAAGAATCTGCGGCTAGAATCTTCTCTACCAGATACTTCGTTACCCAAGGTAAGTAACTTGTACGTCTCCACTGCCTGGACCGAAAAATAGCTTTGTCATTTTACCTTGACCGCAAGAAAGAGTTCAGCATGGACGAGCAACTCTTTGTGGGATATGTCGGAGCGAAGAAAGGAAAGGCCATGCAGAAACGGATCATCTCTCATTGGATCGTGCTTTGCTTATTCCACCGGAGCCAAGGGTGCCACTATTGCGTTAGCACTCGTAGTTCCGGTCCTGGACATCTGCCAGGCAGTAATGTGGGCTTCTCTGCACATGTCCATCAAGCACTGCTGCCCGGACAGTCGGGTCCGTCCAGTTAGGACTTTGCTCGAACTTTTTAGCATGAAACAGTTTTGCAGACTTTCCTCCAGGAGGTATTGCTTTGGTGAATAGAAGTCTCTATCAGATGAAAAAGAACTTGCCTTACCAACCCAATCATCCTCCCCGCTCTTCGAACGGCTTTCTAGGGACAGGGCTTTCTCGTTTCGAGGCCCTAGTTTTACACACCAGTAATCAATGTTCATTGTGGCTTCCCGCTCCTTGCGTACAAAGTCGCAAAATGAAACTGTTGTCAGCCCTCTGGGGTGGCGCCCTTATAGGCCCCGCGCATATCACTTCTGACGATGCCACACAGGCCCGAATGACACCCCCTTCAAGCTTGCAGGGGTCGTGCTCACGAAATATTTCCAGATGTAGTCCTATGCCTGGGGACGATTTTAAGGTAAGTAATCTGCAGATGCAAAGAGTTTGTATCAGATAAGGCATTACCAAAGGTAAGATACTTGTTCGCTAATACCACTCCTACCCTGAGTTCTCAAGAAGATCAGGGACAACCGGGTCCAAGTTATCCTTGTGGCTCTGAACTGGGCCCAGATATTTGGGTATCCAGAGCTGTTGATAATGGCGATTGGTTCTCTAATCAGGCTGTATCTTCCGGAGGATCTACTATTGCAGCAGCAGGGGTGGGTTCTCCACCTGCACCTGTCAATGCTCCACCTTCACGTGTGTAGATTGAGTGGCGACAGTTGACAGCTTTCAACTTTCTGTCCCAAGTCTGTATTGACATCTTCACAGGCAGGTGTCCCTCCCCCTAGATGGTACATGCCTGCCGTTGGGGCAGGTTTGTGTCATAATGTGCAGAAAAATGGATTACCCCCTTTCTGCCCCCCTTTCTCAGGTCCTTCTGTTTATTTTCTTGCTTGCCCAGCAGGGTTCTGCTTTGGGCACTTTAAAAGGCTGTCTTGCTGCCATCTCAGCATTTCTGTTGTTGCCTGATCAGACATCCCTTTTCAAGTCCCTTATTGTGCATGGGTTTTTGAATGGTTTTCAACATCTGTTCCCTCCGTCACCCTGTCTCTGTTGAACCTAAATGTAGTTTTAATTTTCCTGATGTGCGCTCCTTTCAAGTAGCTCCACAACTATCCTCTCAGGCTCCTTACTATCAAGACAGATTTTTTAGTGGCAATAACATCTGCCTGGAGGGTCAGTGAGCTCCAAGCTTTATCATCTAAGCCCCCGTACCTTAGCATCTGCCCAGACAAACTGGTACTTCACACTAGAGCTTCCTTCCTACCGAAGGTGGTCACTCCCTTTCATGTAGGCCAGTCCATCACTCTGCTTACCTTTTATGCTTCGCCTCATCCCGCTAAAAAAGAGAAGCGACTCTACCCGTGTTACCCAAAAAGAACATTGGGGTTCTACCTTGACTGGAAAAAAGTTCTGGGTGGTTGAATAGCTCTTTGTGGGGTATGTCGAAGCCCAGAAAGGGAAGGCTGTACAGAATCGGACCATCTCCTGATTGATCGTACTATATCAAAGTCTGCTACGCATTGGCCTAAAAGCAAATCCAAAAAAGGGTTTGTGTGCTCATTCCACCAGATACAAGGCTGAGATTACTGCGTTAGCATGCGTTGTTCTGGTCCTGGACATATGCCAGGCAGCAACATGGGCATCTTTACACACATTTACCAAGCACTACTGCCTGGCCCATGGGGACGGGCACTTTGCCCTTTGGGTTCTGCAGAACGTTTTAGTGTGAAATTGTTTGGCAGACCAACTCCGGGGAGGTATTTGCTTGGGTATCTATTCTAAGGTAAGGCATCTGCTGCTAAATGTCTTACCTTCCATAACAAAGACTCTTGACCAACCCACCCATTCTCCCCACTCTGCAAACAGATTTCTAGGGACATGGCCATTTCCCTTTCAGGGCCCTAGCTTTTCACACCAGTAGTCAGTGTTCATCGCGGCTCCAGGTGTAGAAAGTTACCAAAAGAAACTGACATCAACATGCTGGGGTGGGGCCTATATAGGCACAGCACACATCACTTTCTGCATGAACGACGGCACGCAGGTCCAAACAACACTGCCTACCGGTGCACAGGGGTACTGCTCAACATTGGTGACCACCATAAAACTCCAGTGAGGGGTTTGGGGGGGGGGCCGGGAGGGGGAGGCTGGTAAGGGAGATTTATTATAAAAAAAGGAAACGTACCTGTCCTGCCTTCCACGCGTCGGTGCTCCTCTTCACTCCTGATGGTGTCTCAGCAGTCCCTGATACACCAGCACAATCTCCCCACCCAATCCATATGCTGCTCTCCTAGTATAAGAGCAGCGTTAGGATTAGTCTGAGTGGCCTTGTTTGCCGCTCAGACAGTGCCTCTGGTGTTTCTCCAACCCAGCTGTGCAACACGGCAGGCCAAACCGGCAAACGCACTTTACAGACTCCTCGGCTCAGTCAGTCAGCAGAAAAAAAATAATATTGTTATATTATCATTTTGTTTTCCGCTGACTGACTCAGTGGGGCAACGCTCCTCCGTCATTACGGAGGAGCCGGCTGGCCTTGCTGCTCATAAAAAATCTCCGGGTCCAAACTGACACCTGGGGGCATTTCTAAGGGAAGGAATCTGCAGCTAGATTAGTTAGTAAGTAAATTGTTATTTAATACATATATCACCTCTAGGGTAAACCCTAGACAGCCATGAGGGCAGGATGCAATATATTTAAAAAGTTCGATATGTACTTTTAGGTTTTACATGTCCTGGTAGTTAAAAACTCTTAATTTCGTTTTTCAACACTACAAGGCCTATCTGTTATACAGAATGCCATTGAAGTTTCCTTATTGCATTTATTAAGATGTGATTTCCAAATGGGAGCAAGTAACCAGTTCATGCTTGGTGTCTTTGGAATTGTAATGAGAAATCCTATCTTATGGTGCAGTCAGTTTTATAGTTTGTCTGAAGATGCCACCTTCACAAAGTTGGGATTTTCCTGTCTTAGCCATTTAGTGCCTGTAGCCTGGCTGTCTCAGGGTCACAAGACTGGGTGTAGATGACATTTAGGCTTTGTGTATTCCTCCTAGACAGCCACACAAAAATAGAGAGCTTAGGTGGTTCTGGATGGGCCATCACTGACAGGATGGGAGGGCAGAGCTGAACACAGCCCTAGTTACACTCGAATAGGCTGTGTCCTGCCTCCACACAAAAGGCTGCATACCTCCTCTAGTTAGTATGGAAGCTGCACAGGGAAGTTAGGATGCAAGAGGACTTCAAAGGGAAACATCTGGAAACTTCTCCCACTTCAAAGGAAGGTATAAATATTGGACCCCAGACACCAACTTTTCAGTACACTTCTTGACCTGTGGATACTCTGCCAGGAAGGAGGACTGTGTTGCTGTAAGGACTCGGCTGGACTGCAGCACTGAAGGAACTGCTACCCTGCTGTGCTGACCTGCTTCCCTCTTGCTTGGATGAGGAGGACTTGACCTGCATCTGTTGAAACCCAGGACCCCAAAGTGACTCCAAGGGCTAAGTGACTAGCCTCCTGACCAGAGCCTCAGTGACAGAATGCTCCAACTACCTTGAAACCAGCACCTGGAATCTGCCATTTGCTAATCCTTCCCTACCTCACCACGTGGTGCCATCCCAGTATTGGGCCCTTGAGTGTGGGCATAATGGTGCTCTACCAGCCCATTTGTGGAGCCATTAGAACCGATGCATCACCTCTGCTGCGAGTGTCCTCTTGATGCAAGGGCTCTGCATCGACCCCGCAGCCCACATCAGAACCACAGCCTCTGCAAAATTTTCCCGATGCAGACCCTCCTCGATGATGACACAGGTTCTTAGATCACAGCCACACAGCTCTGCGGAACCGGCACATCGCTAGCATAATGCATCCTCGACGCTGGACTTCACATTGCAAGTCATCTTCGCCTGGATCCTTGACAATGATGCAGGACCTTACATCGTAGCTTCACCGATCCTCAGAAGCGACACATCGCCTCAGCTGAGCGACGCATCCTCGGCGCGGGGCCTCTCAATGCTCCACTAACCAGTATTTAAGATACTCTTGTTCAGCAGGCCTAACTGGGTCCTTGTTGCTATCTCACACTCCATCGCAGTCGGCCCGAACTTGTGAGTTTGTCCCAATGCAGCAGGACCAGATATCCACAGTTGGTGCTTTGTGGCACTATTTTCACTGAAATCTTTATACTTGCATATGGCCGGTTCTACTTTTTGTTTTGATCTTGTTTTATTTACTAGAACGTACTCTATTTTTCAAAATTGGTGTGCGATTTTTTTTTTTTATGTTTTCACTTTATTTCATTTCATTTCATTATTCTTTATTTCGGTTAAACAACCTTAAAAGAATGCAGTACAATACATTTTAAAACATTATAATACAATATATATGTCAACACAGCACCGGGTTAAGAATTAAAAGAGAACTAGCAGCAAGGTCCTTCTCAGTTAAATTAGCACACATATTCAAGGAACACTTAATAAATAGCAATTCATAAAATTTAAAATTATATTATAAAGCAATAAAAACAAGGTACCAGGAAACACTAAGATCAGGCCAATTCCTATTGTCATTATTCTAGTCAAAGTTACAATATAAGCCTAGATCATATTCAGTTACAATATAAGCCTAGATCATATTCAGTTACATGCACCACTTGGTAGTAATAATATCAGTTGGGTTACATTAGATAATTACATAATGCACACACGTTCCAGTAAAGATTACATATGTGCAATTAATTCAAATAAAATAGGCACAAGTCAGGATACATTCCAGCTGCTAAACTACAGTCATGCCACCTCTTAGTTTACATTTTATGGCCTTTTCTCTTCCTGACTATCGCTACTGATAGGAGGAAGCGGCTTAGACTGAATACTATTGGGCGTGCAGTATCTCCTTTAAACACTCTTTCGCCATCTTTAATGTGGCGAAGACCCAGGAGTTGGCATATGGGTTTTAGCCATTTTTTCCTCGCATGTAAGTAAGCGGGACATATGAATAGCACATGGGACTCATCTTCCCTCAGGTCCATTTCACATAATTTGCATAAATCGGATCCAGTACTACCTCCTGGTCCTTTATTGCAGTGCCATTTCAAAGTCCTAGATTTAATTTGAAGGGCACTATAGCGAAATTTTAGATATAAAGATTTGGCCGTAGGTGGGTAGATTTCGTCCATAAAGGATTCTAGTTTCATATCCATTTTTAGTTCGAGGAACCCGAGGGTCAGAGTCCCCAGGTTGGGATTTCTCAACACAGAATCTTTAATATATTCCCAATACCTATTCTTTAACAATTTCTTGGAGTTATTGGTAATCAAATCCGGGTCTGACCATAAACTACTTAACCCCAGCTTTGAAAACCATTTTTCGATGTAGGCCAACCATATTAAGCATGTAGAGTTTTTTATTGCCATTATCTCCTTTAGAGCCTCTCTGTAGTACACTAGCTCGTCAGTGGACCAGAGACGAACCCAGTATAACAATGGGCGCGATGCAGCGTGGTCATCTGATCGGCGAAAATTAAGATCCCATATAACCGGGGTAAGGGGAGTAGAGATAGGTACACCTAGCAGCAATTTGTTTTCCTGGACCAAAAAAGTGCCTTTCGAAATATGTCCCCAGAGTTTTGCACCATAGAGGGAAGCAGATTGTGCTTTATATTTGAACAGACTAATTGCTGGAGTAACTGATTTATAAGGACTATTTTTGTCTTTCCTTAAAATAGGAGCTTGATTCTGAACTAGTCTGATCTTTGAGGTTTCTAGTTGAGATTTCCAAGATATTTTACTATCTAAAGTGATACCCAGGTACTTAAAACTTTGGACTTCTTCGATTTTTTCATTATTTATGTAGAAAGTTTTGTTAAAACCTTTATGTGGGTTGATTGTCATGACCTTAGCTTTGGACGAATTGATTTCGAGCTTCTTGTCCTGACAATACAACCTAAATTTATTAAGAAGGTTCTGGAGTCCTTTAGGGGTTTGGGAAATTAAAATAGTGTCATCCGCAAATAATAGTGCCGGAACGGCTTGACCACACACACAACTTGGGAGAGTCATGCTCGCAGCCCAAGAGGGTGTCAGGGATGAAGGGAGAAGCCTACTTACCTGCCGCCACCGCCAGGAGTCATACCCAGGCAGCTAAGCACCGCGAAGACACGCCGCCACCTCCAAGAGTCACTTTCCAGCAGACTACACACGCCGCCGCTCCGGGACCACAATTCCCGGCAGCCTACGCGGCGGAGCGCCGGGTGACAGCGTGAGGGCGCCAGGAGGCGCACAAAAGCGCCGCAGGAACCGGCAGAGTGGGGGAGAAGCCTACTTACCTGCCGCCACCGCCAGGAGTCATACCCAGGCAGCTAAGCACCGCGAAGACACGCCGCCACCGCCAAGAGTCACTTTCCAGCAGACTACACGCGCCGCCGCTCCGGGACCACAATTCCCGGCAGCCTACGCGGCGGCGCGCCGGGTGACAGCGTGAGGGCGCCAGGAGGCGCACAAAAGCGCCGCAGGAACCCGCTACGCGGGACGCCCGGAGCGAAGCCCGGGCAAAGGGCGGGCCCTCTACGGCCCTCATCGGCAGAAAGAGGCTGGGCTGGGCCAGAAACGCTGTTGAAAATTTGCTGCAGACATCTACCAAGTAAGACTTACTCTCCAGTTCCCCTTTATTTGCTTGTTTAAATACCGGCCCTGTGTGAATATTGAACACTATGCCTAAGAAACAGAACGAAGTTCAGTCTAACACCATAAATAACTATTTGGTGCAAACTGTCAAAAAAATTAACATGCAGAGAAGAGAATCCTTGGGCCTAAGCCAATCCCCCGACATGAGATGTCTGTCACCTACTACACCTACTTTAACTGATGACATCACCTCGCAAGAAGTTCATTGTGTGGAGATTCCCAGCGGCCCTATTTCCCAGGGTTCTATTGACATATCCATTAACGTAACCCCAGCACTTGAGGGACTACACGAGGAGTCTGAGGGTAACATAGACATGGATACTGAACTTGAACTTGAATTGGAAAAACAGACTTGCGCATCCGCTGATGAGCATTCTCCCATAAGACATGGTCCTAGGCCAAGACGACTTAGTACTAAAAATCCACCAAAGAGGGTAGGCCTCCGCTCAGGTGCAAAAAGAAAGAGGGTTACTACCCCTAAAGCTAAGCAAGTGATTAGCGATGATGATGATACATCAAAATTATCTCTTGAGGATGCTTTTTATGAAAAAATTACAGATTTCCTCGAGATAAAATTAATACTCTCATCAAACCCTTAATATCAAAAATTGACAAGTTACAAGCAGAGGTCAAGAAGTTGAGTGGACTACACACTGCGGTTGCTGGTGGGATAGAGAATATAACCACGCTAGTTACACATCTAAGCGATAATATAGGGGGAAATGTTGTTGGAGTTGTTGTAACTGAAAATGTAGTAAATCAATTACCAGGGGAGATATTACCATCTCAACCATCAATATCTATTGTTAACAGCGAGGGCCCCTTGTCAGTCAACATTCCCACAGATATAATCCCTCAGGCAAACACTCCCTCAGCACAAATTCACTCATCAGACCCTCTACAATTTTTAGTAGAAGCTACACCTGTGGTCTTAGTTTTAGCAAATGTACCTCCATTGGAAGTGGGTATAGTGGAAAGCCCTACTTCCCTTAGTAGTAAGGCTCTACATTGGCTGACCAGTAATACACGATTTGCACCAGGGGGAAAGCGCCATCTGGCTAGTGTCATTAAGTCAGTAACCAGGGTCCCTTGGTTGGGAAACCGACCAAAAAAATTCAAAGGGGACTGTGTGGCAGTGAGTTTTTCAACAAATGATGTCCTTCCCAATATCCTTGCTAATATTTTCCCTCCCCAACGCAGACGGGGTACTGTTGTTCCCTTGACTTTAAAGTTCTTTTACGGTGAACAGCAGAACGTTACTTACCCAAGAACCCCAGCTCCGGGATGGGACAGTAACTGGGATTCGAATTTTAGATGGGATCAGGACTCTAGGCAAAATATTGCAGCTCTCCATCGTTATCCAGGACAGTTTAACCCAGTTGGACAACCCCTCAAATTGTTCAACCGCTATGCTCCGTTATCCTTTATGGCTCAAAACGATTGACTCCCCCCAATACAAGACAATACAGGTAATGGCCCTTTGCCTGCTTCTAGTTTATTAGTACAGAGTTCCGCAGGAGTCAGAGTTTGTAAAATTATGAGTTGGAACATCGCTGGTCTTTGAGCCAAATTAAATGACAAGAATTGGCTGGATATAATTAGTTCCTACGATGTTCTTGCTTTCCAAGAAACTTGGGAAACATCAGACAGCTTGGTTCTGGATGGTTTTTCCCACTTTTCGGTACCTGCGGACCCTAGTAAAGCAGGAAGGGCGAAGGGGGGCTTGGCTATATATATTTCTTTAGATCTCCAAGGAAAGCCAAGACACATTAAATCTAACTCCACTAACTGCTTAGCGGTAGAACTATCCATGCCAAAATCCTCCCCCATAGTTTTAATTAATTTCTACAATTCGCCAGTCAGTCAAACTAATAACGAGCATTTGACAGCTTTAGAGGAATTCCTATCTGTCCACAGTGAGAATAGTACATATGGGTATGAGGTGATCCTTATGGGAGATTTCAATATTCATCCTTGCCATTTGGATTGCCAGGTGGAACAAGAGGATTTTTCTTTCTATTCCTCTCCACCACATTTTGAACATACATCACATGGACAGACGTTAGAATTGCTCTTAGCCACTTTTAACTTGTATGAGTCATCCTGTTGCCCAACAGGCCCGAGGGTACCGACTTATGTAGGCAACAAGACGGGCACAATCATAGATTATATTTTTTTATCCTCTAGTTTCCTACCTGAAGTCATTAATTACAAGGTAGAAACTACAATTTTTAGCGATCACAATCCTGTGATTTTAGAGATTATATCTCAAGGAGTCTTGGGAAAAAGAAAGGCTGTTATTTCATGTGCGACAGACCTAGTCTTAAAAGACCAGAACCGAAGACTAAAGTGGGACCAAGTGACCCCTATCGCCTTTCTACAGGAAACCCTGGCAAAAGTAGAGAGGGAGGTTGCAATTTGTCTAGATAATAAGAACCCTGGTCCCAATTTGATTGATGCTTTTGACGCCATTTGTCGTCAGGTTAACCTAGATTTAACTGTAAAGACAAAGGCAAACAAGATTAGGGGCCCCAGATGGTTCGACTCAAACTGCTCTAAGGCTCACTCACTTCTCCTAAAGGCTCTAAAAAATAAACCAAGAGACAAAGCACAGATAGCTTTGCTGAGGAAGCAATACAATCACGCTATCAGGCTTAGGAAACTTGAGATAAAAAATGATGCCTGGAGTGAATTATTATTGCCCGAAACACGAGATAGCGCTAAATTTTGGGCAATCATAAATCACCCATACTTTGCTGGGAAAGATAATCAGAGGGCAGACTGTATCATACCAGACGATCAATGGGTGACACACTTTAGTAATATCTATAGCCACCCTGATAATCGCTCAGATTGCGAGACGTTACCTTCGCAATCATCAATGATTGCAATCCCTCCCTTTACTCCTGATGAGGTAAAGAAAGCGATCAATGATACACTCTGCAAAAAGGCACCAGGGCCAGATGGGGTCCCTGCAGATTTTTTCAAGAGCGCCCCAGAATTTAGTACCAAGATCCTTACAAACATTTTTAACGTTACAAGGGACCTGATTTTTCCTATTAGCTGGACAAAGTCTACCATAGTACCTATTTTTAAAAAGGGACAAAGGACAGACCCGGGCTGTTATATCCCAATCTCCCTTATAGATTCAAGCGTTAAAATTTTGGGGAGAGTCCTTTTAGGAAGACTGACCCAGCTCATAGAGAGTAAGGGAAATTTATCAAACGCTCAATATGGTTTCAGAGCAAAAAGGGGCACCATAGACCAATGCCTAAACCTGGAACTAATTTTAAATAAATATGTAATTGCCAGGGGGGGCTCTCTGTACATGGCCTTTATGGATCTCTCGTCAGCTTTTGACATGGTCAACAGGGGTAAGCTGTGGGAGATCCTTTTGGTCATGGGCATTGACCCTCCCTTGGTTAATTACTTAGCGGAACTACATAGGGAGCTTAAGACCTCGGTCAGGGTGACTAGGGAGGGAAGATGCACTTGCCATTTCAACTCGGAGAGGGGGGTTAGGCAAGGATGTATCCTTGCCCCCCTCCTCTTCACTCTCTATATAAACGATCTTGAGAAAGTCATGGCCGCATCTCACATTGATATTCCATGTGCAGGTGAGACAAAGATTCCTGTCCTCCTGTACGCGGATGATGCAGTCCTATTAGCTCGCTCAGGAGTAGCCCTAAATAAACTCCTCTCATCCTTTGGAGATTTCATGACCTTGTTGGACATGAAAACTAACACAGAGAAATCCCATGTGATGATCGCAGGTGCAGCAGGTAGGAAAAGAAAGACCAAAACTTTCTATTGTACAGGGAAAGAGGTTAGGAGAGTCCCATCTTTCCCATACTTAGGTGTGACCTTTGACGAAAAGGGCACTTGGGGCCCCCAGCAATCCGTTAAAAGCAACGCTGTTGCTAGAGCGGCTGCAGGGTTGCTCGGTTTTGCTAAGAAATTAGGTGCCCGTCCCATGGAAAGCATCATCAAAATTTACAATGCAAAATGTGTGTCCATCGCCCAGTATGGCTCTGCTATTTGGGGGTATACTAGTCATGATAAAATCCAGAAAGTAGAAAACAAATTTTTGAGATCTCTGCTTTCAGTCCCCCAATCGACTCCCACTTATGTATTACATGCAGAGTTAGGTTTGGGCTACATAACGGACTCTTTAAAATTAGCTCCTGTTATAGGATGGATGAAAACTTGGCTCAACCAGGAGCTTACATTAAAGCATATTATCTTAAAAGATTGTTTAGCCCTGGACAGAGCCCTGTATATCCCGTGGATAAAATTCGTACAAATACAGTTGACTCTTGCTGGCCGCCCGGAGCTTTTTTTCTCTCCAGACCTAATAACTCAAGATGACCTTAAAACAGTAAAATATACTCTGACTGAGTTGTATGTTCTGGAGAGGGAAGCCATAGAGTTAAGTAAACCCACGGTAAGGAAACATTGTATGTTGAAATCTGGTCCAGGAATGGAACCATACCTCCTCCTGGTAACTAAACCATTCCATCGTTTCCTTTTAACGAGATTTCGTTTTGATTTGATCCATCCTATCTTAGGCAATTATAAAACTTGGAGTAGACCTAGTGATGCTGAACCATGTGACTGTGACCACTTTTCTATTCAGGACACGACACACCTCATTATGTTTTGTGAACATTATATTGATATTAGAAAAAAATATCTGTTTCCAATCCTGCGTAACCAAGGTTTCACTCAGGTTAAACCAGCCATGATGTTTTTGCAACTCCTTCCTAATGCAAAAGTCACCTTTCATGTAGCTAGCTTTTTAGTAGCTGGAGCACGGATAAATAAAAACCGCACTAGAGTTAGGCACCTTACTGACCATTGAATAATGTCTCCCATTTTAAATTTTAATTCCTTGTCTTCCGGAGGGTTCCTTTTTTAATACTTCGTAACATTTTTAGTGTATTTTGTTTATTTATTGTGATTTTAAAAAGTTGTTTTTTAAAGATGTTGATTATGTAAACTTATGTATGAATTTGTGCTCTGATGAATTGCTGTGTATTTATGCTCGTTTCTTTTATGATTTTTAATAATCGAATAAAGATAAATTGACTGACTGACTGACTGACATTAACATAAAGGGAGAATAAAGTAGGCGCCATGTCACATCCTTGCCTAACTCCTCTCGCTATGTCTATTTTTTCACTCAGCTCCCCATTAGGCCCCCATCTGACTCATGCAAAATTGTTTTTGTGCAGTCTGATCAGTTGTTGGAGAATGTTCCAAGGGACACCCATATCATTTAGCGTTCTCCAAAGGTTCCCCCTCGGAACAAGATCAAAGGCTGCTCTTAGATCGACGAAGGCCACATACATATGGGAGTTCTTTATGTTAATATATTTCCAAACTAAACATAAAAATCTAAAAACCTGGTCCACTGTACTAATTCTAGGTCTAAAACCAGCCTGGTACTTTGTAAGAATAAAGTGGTCCTCGACCCATGTGTTAAGCCTACTAAGAAGTTGGCGGGAGAAGATTTTTTGCAGCACATCAATCAAGCTAATAGGTCGATAATGAGATGGATTAGACCTATCACCTTTCTTAAATATATACACGATTTCTGCACCCCTCCAGGTCTCCGGAATTGGGGCCCCTCGGGTTATTTTATTTGTAAGTAAATTAATGTAGGGAGCCCAAATAAAATCCTCATGCTTCCCGAGGTCCCCGGGTATTCTGTCTGGACCTTGAGCTTTACCCGATTTCACCGCCTTAATTGCTGAGATGGTCTCCGTTAAGTTAAAAGTTAAAGGGTTCTCATATGGGGCTAACCTGATTTGTTTTATTACACAATCTTCCTCTTCTCCTTTACAAGAGTAGAGCAAGGAAAAGTGTTTGACCCAGGTGCTTTCCTCAAGAAATCTGTCATTTGCCACTGTAACCCCTTTCGTGCCCCTTGCAATGAGGCTCCAGAAAGAGGTCTGATCATTTAGTTTGCAGGCCTCAAGCAAATCCGACCAGACCCTCTCGTCCCATTCCATCTTGGCTATCTGAACAGTTTTTTTATACTGTGTCCTCTTAGCTCTAACAATGTCTAATTGGTTTCCTTTCACGGCTTTGATAAGATCTGTTTTAGCTTGTCTACGAGCTTGGTTGTACCAAAGATTTTCCTGTGTAGGAGACCGGCGATCAGAATCCTTCCTTTTTATCGCCTTTGTTAGAACAATACAATACAATACAATACAATTCTGCCAATTCTTCCTCGGGGAGCCAGAGCTGAGGTAGTGCGTAGTTCTATCCTCAGTAGGTTAGACTACTGCAACGCACTACTTCTGGGAGCTCCCAAGACTCTGATCCTAAAGTTGCAAAGGATTCAGAACATGGCCGCTAAATTGGCTCTGTCCCGACCACGGTCTGCTTCTTCATCTGCAGCTCTAGCCGACCTTCATTGGCTACCGGTCCAGCAGAGGATCGCTTTTAAAGCTCTTTGTCTTGTATTTAGGGCTCTGCACGGACTAGGACCAATACCACTCCAAAATCTTTTTTCTTGGTATCAAGCCGCCAGACCTTTGACATCCTCCTCTGCGTTCCTGGTGAGGATCCCCAGGATAAACAGAGTGAGGCTGGGCGGCCGCGCCTTCAGCTTTACGGCCGCCACATTATGGAATACTCTACCTCTAGCTTTGAGGAGTAGCCATGATCTGTCCTCGTTTAAGAGGGATCTTAAGACCCACCTGTTCCCTAGAGTAATGTAGCCTACTTCATCTGATGATTAGATATGGTCTCAGCGCCAGGATACCCTTTTGGGTGACAGCCGTGCTTAACAAGCATTAAATACATACATACAATACCAAGTTCGGAAATTAACTGGTCATGGGTCTCCATGACAAGGGAATTATCAATAACAACGTCAGCATCAACTAATGGAGTCATATATTTAAGAAAGAGTTGATAAACCTTCCTGACAGTGCCCCCATTACCCAACACCGCGGGCCACTTCAGGCGCCTGCGATTGTTGGATTCTATAGGTTCGCGTGAGGTCCATACTACCTTTTACGCTAGAGGAAATAAAAAGTGAGTCTTGAGCGCACAAGGAAAGTGGAAAGTGATCACTTTCGGTACGCTTGTCTACCTTTATATCCACTAGCATTGGCCATAAGGCCAAGGAGACTAAGATATAATCTAGATTACTTATGCAAACCCCTCTGGCAAATGTTGGTCGAGTAGGACAATCGGAGGGAAATCGGCCATTACATCCACGTAGTCTATGTTCTAGTGTCATGCTTAAAATTTGTAGGGCACTTGTTGTACATGCGACTTTATACTCTGCATCAATATAAGGAATATTATTAACAGTGTCCTCATCCCTGTGAACATCTTCCAGACCTAGAATGGGCTCAAAGTCCCTATTAAAATCACCACCTATAATTAACATAGGGTTGTCACCAAGCTCCGAGATAATATTACATAGCTGCGTTATTACTGGTGACTCCTTACATGGATTATGCGGTCTACTGTAAATATTGATCACATAGAGTGTAGGTCCTTTAGGTTTTTTTAATTCTAAGATCAATATATCGTTTTTTTTTTAATCTATTTGTTTAAATGTGACCCCCACTGTTATTCTGGCCCAAATCATCAGACCCCCAGAAGGTCTGCCGCCATGTATGTTAACAGCTAGGATAAAAAAAGACCTATATCCAATTTTATAGTAGTTTTCTAACCCCCAGATTTCTTGGAACAGAATGAGGTCCCCGCTCTCAAGATATTGGTGCCAAGCTGGGTCAGGCAGATTCTTTTGTATTCCTGCGATGTTCCAGGAGATTAGCCTAGCCTCCCTTGTTTTAATACAGGACGCATGCCCAGAAGCCATAATAGTACTCGCTGGAGTAACTAGTATTGGTAGATCTGCATCTGCTGCGTCTACTGGGCAAGTCATTAAGATCGATGGATGCGTAGCCTTGAGGTCATCTCGAGTCTCATCTAATAAAGGCAAAGATATTTCACTAACCAATGAATTGCCCAGTATCGCTACTAATTCTTGCGATTCTTGCCCTTGATAGTTGGGTGGATCAGGAACATTGTGGTCGAAAGTTGGACTAACGCAGTTTAACCTTTCTGGATCCTCAAGTATATTACAATTTTCCACCATATTTATCTCATTCGTGGGAATGTCATTTGTAGAGACAATTCTCTGGGTTATAGAATCGCATGCTATGCGGTCGTCAGGTGCTCTACTGCATGCCATGATATGGCCCCTCTGAAGTCAGTCGCAGTCGTTTAGACCTGACAGTACCCCAAATCTATTTTCTAGTCTTATCTCCCAATCGTTTACTGGGGCACCCACATCCCATCTATATGCCCCTGTGTTCCACCTGTGCCTTGAAGTATTAGAGTGCGCAGCCCCAAATCTATTTCTTGAACTTATCCCCCAGTCATTTGCAGAAGCACCCGCATCCCATCTATGCGCCCATGCGTTCCACCTAGGCCTTACAATATTCGGTTGTATTACACTTTTCTTCTCGCCTTGAAAAAATTCAAGGGTGAGGGGAACAATAGTTCCACTCCTACGTTGAGGGGGGAGGATGTTTGACAAGACATTAGGTAATACAGGCGTATTAGAAAAATTCAACACCACACAGTCACCTTTAAACTTTTTTGGTCTGTTCCCTATCCAGGCTGCCCTCCTAGCCGTCTTAATCTCCCCAGCTAGCTGTTGTTTCCCCCATGGAGCCATCTGCATATTACCTGACAGCCAGTGTAGTGCCTTGCTAGTCAGAGATGAAACGGATTCTGACTGGCCAGGTTGCAAGACGGGTACATTGGCCAACACCAGCACCAAAGGTGAAGCCTCTGCTATAAATTAGAGAGAAGCTATCTCCGGGCACGGTGCAGTTGGTGCAGTTGATCTTAATGGAAGATCTTCTCTTATTGCTGCCTCATTGTCTGGTTTTTTTAGTACCTGCCCAGGGGGGATAGTCAATGCGGTGTTTCCGCTGCTCTCTATCTCGCTTGCAGTATGCTCTTTATTTGTGTCAGCTAAATTTGATACTAGGGTTATCATACTACCAACCTCCTCAGCAATCTTATTCTGTACCCCACCCAATCTTTTTACCGCGGCAGTGAGCTTATCAATTTTACACATCAGTGGTTTGATAATCGCCTTTATCTTACAGTCAAACATGTCCGCTATCCTATCAAACAGCTCATCACCCATGGTTTGCCTGACACTATCCTCCTCATGATCCATACTGATTTCCTTGGATTTTTATGGCGGTGTAACCCTTTTTCTCCCAGATCGTAGTCCCCCACGCTTGGGCTGTGTTTTCCTACATATCCTAGCTGCCCTAGTTGCAGGGGGGGGGCTTGCTCAGTGATCACATCCCTCTGTGTTTCAGGATCAGTAGGAGCATCCTGAAACACAGAGCGTCGGCATCGACCAACAACAGACTGCATTGGTCAGAAATTTCATTAACATGAAGATCAATGTCAGGGGCGTCGCTATTTGCAGCATCCAATGGTACAACTATCGGTGGTGAATCAGAGTTTTGGCTCGGGGGTAAAGAATGGGAGATTGGCTCAGTCCTAGCGACTGCCTTCTTTCACTGTTGATTTTGGTTACCACCTGAACCAGATAGTTTTCCATCGTATTGGAAGCAGGGGCAGCAATTTTTTTAGGCATAATATTTAATCACGCAAGTTGAAAGGGGATTAATGCCAAAGAACAGTCAAAGCAAGAGATAGAAAAGGCTAAATCAAATAATATCCCTTGATGCAATGCAATCAATTAAGCAATGGAGTCTTACTTCATAGATCTATCTCTGTCACCAAATAGGCAGGGGGGTCCTGGCCCAGTCCACTCGCGGACAGTCTCGGACTGTCTAAGACTGTCCGCCCTTTGTCCGGGCTTCGTCCGGCACGTACCGCGCGCGTCCTTGCGGGACGAAGGCCCTTGCGCAGCTTTAAGCGCCTCCTGGCGCGCTCGGTGGTAGCGTCAGCCTCAGGAATCCTGGGTAGTGTAGTTGAACCGACCGGCGGAGCCAAGCCCGGCCGGTCGTCCGAGGAGGTTGGGGGCGGAGCCAAGCCCGGCTGTGGATCTGCAATAGGTGAGCCCCGGTGTCCAGCACAAACAAACAACAGGGGACTCTGCCCCTTGCGCAGCTTTAAGCGCCTCCTGGCGCGCTCGGTGGTGTGCCAAGCTACCAGAGGGTTGAGCTCGGGTTAATTTGGGGCTTGCTTGAGCCTCATTGACCTGGACAAGGATTGTTATTGCTGCTTCTGTAGGGTTTCACCCTCCTATCTCCCCTTAACCAGTAATCCAATTTCATACACTAGGCTCGTTGCCTGTTTTCTGTACCTCTATGGAATCTTTTCATTCAGCCCTGAAGTTAAAGCAGAAGCTGTTTAGCCTTGCGGGTCTGAAGTAATCCGTATTCAAACATTTTTTGTGTCCAAATCAAGGGTCTTAAGGATATCTTACGGAACTATTAAAACCTCAGGTTTCATTGTGCATTTTGTCTGTCAGAACTCATGGAATTCTTTGTAGTACTCATCAGTCATGCAGGATTTGAATAAGTTATTTTTGATGAACAATACCATGGCAGCGGGTGTGGTAAAAGGATGTATAGTAGTTTCTACCATTTAACCCTGAGAAGGAGCACAAACTGCGCAGAATCTATCGTGATAGAAAAAGAAGAGATCGCTTTAAATATTGTTGTTGACCTTAGTGCTCCAGGTACAGGTTTTTTGTGCTTACCCTTATTTAATGCTATTGCCTTCTTGTGGTACTTTCTCAGAAGCCTGCATAATATAGTTAATGTGGTATTATCTGTATTCCATATCTTTCTTTAGGGACTGTGATTTGACACTGCTGAAACCCCTTTGGCAGCTCTTCTGCAATATGGAGAACAATCTGTGTCTTGATACCAGTAGTGCAAGTGTTCTACTCCCTCTGCACCGCGCTCTCACAGAACTGTTCTTCATCACAGAGAACACAGCAAACGTGAGTAGAACATATACCCTCAATACATATTTCCAGTATTCTGTACAGTATGCAGATGTAATGCTTATATTTTCAGAAGTCAACAAATGCTGTTTACAGAATGTTTACTACAAATTGCATTAATTTAAAAGTGCAGTTATTGAATTTAGCAAAAAAATGCATTAATTTGTTTACGTCTGGATAGTTAGCAATTTTGTTGATATTCATTTTAAAATTATTTTCTTAATGCCTGTACATAAAATACTGGCCTAGCGTTTGTCAAAACCTTTTGATTTTACGATATATATATATATCTATCTATATATATATATATAGATATATATATATATATATCTATATATCTATATAGATATATATATATATATATATATATATATATTACCTACTGGCTATCGCCAGTAGGTATATATAGTTAGGATTTTTTCCCTATGGGATTTTTGAAAATTCTATGTCTAATAACTTTGGCGTTTGTGGACGGAATCGGCTGAAATTTTCAGGAAAATGGCACATTTTGTTTCTGAGCAGCCCTTGAAAATTTGGGGGGGTTTTGTCGAGGGGGGGCCGAGAAAAAAGGGGGGTCCCAAAACGCGTTTTTCCCATGTTAATTTCCATAGGGCGGTTGGACTCACTTTTAGCTCGAACGGCTGAATGGATTTGCACGAAACTTGGCAAAATTGTAGGGACTGTTAGCCCGATGTGCCTTTGCTAGGTCTCAATATATGTGCTCCAGTAGTTTTTGAGAAATTAACGTTCAAAACAAGATATATATCTGTAACAGCGCTCCGGGCAGCGATCCGGTCCGCTTACTTTTCGCGAAACGGAACTTTGCGCGCAGAAAGCTGATTGGCTCTCCGGTGTCTGTCAACATTCTAAACAGTCCGGAGCGGCCGCCATCTTATCTCTCGCTAGGATCGAGAGAGAAGAAGAGGTGAAAAACGAAGGGGGAATTTATTGAAAGGGGGCAAGGTATACCCCTCTTGACCCCCTAGGAATGTTGTTGGGGTTATTAAAGGGTCCCGTGGGGAAAATAAAAAAAAAATGATTTTTCACGGTAGAAGCGCTTCACGGGCCGCGAACTGGGCCGCAAACTGGTAGCGAAACGGGAATTCGCCATTTTGTGCTTCGTTTTAATTGTTTAGAGACAAAAATTATCGCCGCACATCGGCCACAATGCATGAATATCGCTGAAAAGTCAGCGATATTCATGCATTATCCAGCAAATGCTCTTAGCCATGTTATCCACCTTCCATTGGATAACATGGCTAAAAACTGCTCTGTGCGTGAGCTTTTTTTTTTTTTTTTGCTGCGTGACGTTTGTTAACGTTCGATTCGATGGAAATCAGGAAGTGTTGACCACCATTTTGTCACTGCGAGTAAATATTTTGTTATAAATGAATCCTTATTGATAAACATTGTCTGCGCCATCTTGCCTTTTTGTCCAATGCCACAATTTTGTCGTGCACGGCAGCCATTTTAGATGTCTTGACCAGGGCCACTCTCTGCACGCCGCCGATCCTCAGCATGGCTCCCCACCCTCGCAAGCATCTCCCCCACGCACTGGTCACCCCCGCTCTTTCTCTCATGCATGGGCCATATACTTCCCCCATCTGCGCTGCTCTTCTCTGAGAATCACACCCTGTGCCCGCCCGACACCTCCCTTTCACCCTATTCACTACCGCACCCTCTGACACTCCTCTTCCTCTGTGTCCGATTGTCCAGGCCGGACCTAGGCTATCACCTAGCCCTGCGGATGTAGTTTATGGCCCCAGCTGTAGAGTATCCAGACATGCCAACCCTCCCGATTCAGGCGTGAGACTACTGATTTCAGTGCTAGTCTCCCGCCTCCCGATTCCTGCAAGCAAAAACCCGGGGGCATATTACCAACAACTAGCGATAATTTTTGTCTCTAACTTGTTTAGAGACAAAAATTATCGCCGCACATCGGCGAATTTTATCGCACATAAACCTTGCTATTAGCAAGGTTTATCGCAAATGCGATAAAAAACGGCCGCAATGCATGAATATCGTTGAAAAGTCAGCGATATTCATGCATTATCCAGCAAATGCTCTTAGCCATGTTATCCACTTCCCATTGGATAACATGGCTAAAACTGCTCAGGGCAGGTGTTAGGTTTTGGAGATATTCGCGCTTAGCGCGAATATCTCCAAAAGTTGGTAATAGGAGATAGCGATGGTTAGGGACTGTTTCCAGTCGCTGAAATCTTGGCACGCCCACTTTGCATGTCATTAGTGATAAATATCACTGATATGCAAAGCGGGGCCCAAGATGGTCGCTATCTCCTTTTAGATGTCACTAACTGGTGTTAGCGACAGCTTGGTAATAGGGAGATAATTTTATCTCTTTTTTTTTTTGGCTTTTAAAGCCAAAAAAGCGGAAATAAACCCCCTTGATAATATGCCCCATGATTTCTCGGGGGTTTCAGCTGACAGGGCTTGGTATTGTGTTACGTGCTAATTCTTCCAGGAAACCTCAGAGGGTCGATGCAGGGGTTCTAGAAGGGGTGATAAACCATTTAAGCCTCATGAACAAGCGCATGGTCTTTTAAAGATTTGTGAAGTACTCGGGGCGGCGGTGTGTGTGTGCCCTCTTTCAGGAGCGGGCGGGGGGGGGCACTGCCAGCAACTTGCCAGGCCAGGCAGTGTTCAACACGTGCATCACCCTTTCTCTGCCTGCTATTGCGCTCCATGCTTCGGAAAGGTAAGAAAAAGAACGTGCATTTGAGTTTGAAATGTCCGATCTTGTAGCAGTACACTTGCAAAGCCCACACATGACAATAACCCGATTCAAGGCCCCATTCACCCGATTTTTTAAACATATATAGCACTCCAACAAAGTTAGATTTTAAAACTTTATTAACTTTTAACTATAATGAACGGAACAAAAACTGTAAAAACATTTAAACATTTTTCACCCAAAAAAGCAACAATTGTCAGAAGCTGTCTTTTGTGCTAATAGTCCCAAGGCAGCACAACGTGCTGAGTTCTGGACGGCACCCAGGTGATGTCGCCTGGGTGCCGCACTGGTTTTGGTATCCTACAATGCTGCTCCGAAAATTGGCGTGGGGCGTCCCGGGTGGGGCGGGGGGAGGCCTCGTCAGTAGCGGTCTGTTGTGCGAATAGTCCCAAGGCAGCAGAACGCGCTGAGATGTTGATGGCACCCAGGTGATGTCCAGTAAACTGCCGCACTGGTTTTGGTATCCTACAATGCTGCTCCGAAAATTGGCGTGGGGCGGCCCGGGGGGGGGGGGCGTGGGGGAGGCGGCGTGAACGGGCCTCCCCAGGTGGCGGCCATCCAGCTGAGTTGCGCCCGCTCTTGCGGCTACAGCGTCTCGCTCACCATGTTGTTGAGTTGCTCCCACTCTTGCAGTGCAGCGATAGGCGGCTGCCACATGACTCTTAAAATGGCGGACGGCTCTTCGGTTTTGGGCCTGGTCCACTGAAATGGCCCTGGGACACCTTGGAACTCGGACGCTTGCCTGCTAGGGCTTGGGCTCCATTCTCGAAAAGCGCCCCTTCAGCCGTGAAGATTCTACAAAAGTCTTGGGGGCCCCCGACTCCCGCAGGCTTCCGGTGGGGAGCGGCTGCCATGATTGCTCGCGGAATGACCACGACGGAGCTACGAGATGGTGGTGCTCTCATGCTGACGCCAGCTTTAGTCTGAAACATCCAGAAACAAGGTGGGGCTTTCATCGTTTGGGAAAAAAAAATGTTCTAAACCAATGAAAAGTGTTATTTTTAGGTCATATGACCAAGCCTTCCATCTTTAGGAAACCAAAAGTAAAATGAACCAATGAAAAGTTTTATAAACAAGTCACATGACCTGTTATGCGGCATAGGGCTACAAAAAGCGTAGAAAATCCGTTGGCACGTGAGGCGGCGTCAGTAGCGGACCGATGTGCGAATAGGCCGAAGGCAGCACAACGCGCTGAGATCCGGATGGCACCGAGGTGGTGTCCAGCAAATTGCCGCACTGGTGTGGCCATCCTACAATGCTGCGCCGAAAGACGGCGTGTCCAGCTGAGTTCCGGTCACTCTTGCGGTACAGTGAGTCGAACGCGCCGAGATCCGGATGGCACCGAGGTTGTGTCTAGCAAGTTGCCGCACTGGTGTGGCCATCCTACAATGCTGTGCCGAAAGTCGGCGTGGGGTGCCCCGTTGGCTTATGAGGTGATGTCAGTAGTGGACCGATGTGTGAATAGGTCGGAACCAGCACAAGGCGCCAAGATCCGAATGGCAAGTCCTGGATGTTGAGTGCCATAGTTGAGAGTTCTGAGCAGTGCTTGTAAGACTATCTGAAGCTTATTTGCACCTGCTGCAGCTTCACTGTTGCCCAAGGTGGTGTCCAGCAAATTGCTGCACTGGTGTGGCCATCCTACAATGCTGCGCCGAAAGACGGCGTGTTCAGCTGAGTTCCGGTCACTCTTGCGGTACAGTGACTCGAACGCGCCGAGATCCGGATGGCACCGAGGTGGTGTCCAGCAAGTTGCCGCACTGGTGTGGCCATCCTACAATGCTGCGCCGAAAGTCAGTGTGGGGTGCCCCGTTGGCTTATGAGGTGATGTCAGTAGTGGACCGATGTGTGAATAGGTCGGAACCAGCACAAGGCGCCCTGCACTGTTGAGCTTTTTTCAATGCCTGTTTTTTGTTGTTTCCCCTCCATCAAAAACAAAAAAAAAATATAAAACTGTGCAAAAATACAAAAAAATGTTTAGAAAAGCAGTGCTTGTAAGACTGTCTGAAGCTCTTTTGCACCTGCTGCAGCTTCACTATTGCCCTGGTGTGGACAAAGATCGCCCATGACTTAGGCTGATTGAGAGTTTGTAGAAAAATGGCTTCAGATTTTCCACATATTACTCTTCAACATTCTTCCTAAATGTAACAATGTGAGACTCACTAGGAGAACGGCTGTTTATCTTTCCTTTGAAAATGCTGCCAACAATATTTTCTGAATGGAAGACACCATCTTGTAGCATAAAGGGCCGAAAGGGGTTCTGGTCTGGCCGATTGTTGGTGGAGACATTTTGACTATATCTTGGACCTGCCCGGCCTCGCCCAAAATGGCGCCGGTATAAATGGGACTCGTAACTCCTTGCCCGCAAATGTATATCTAGAAAATTTTATTGTAAGTGGCCCTGTCTTATTTTAATTACAAAATGTACGTCCACCGATTCCGCAACTGTTAGACACCTTAGTTCTTGCAACCTAATGGCCCGCTCGTTACGTTCCTCTACAGTGTAAATGTCTCCTCATCATATACGATTTCAGTTTGCTCCGTGGCCGGCCCAGGTGGTTATAGGCCCGTATTTGTATACTGACATTTTCACAATAAAGGTTTTTAAATCAAACACGGTAGTAGTATTTACATTGGTAAAGTTTTTACTTTTAGTCACTGTTTTCGAATCAGTAAAAGGCAAGTGAAATAAAGCAGTCCAATTACATGACGGATAAAAGGTATAATATGTAGGAACGTAGTAAAGATAAATGGTCAAGGGCAGTTGTGTTTTCCACTCCTGCAACATAAAGTGATCGATAAGAATCTGATAATCAGGCGTATCGGCGACTAAGACAGCAGGCCGAGTCTCTTTTACTCAACGGCTCCGTCATGGAACGAAGAAACGCCCTTTTTCTCGAAAAAGGAATATATTTTACTTGCAGGACAGTTGTAAATTTTCCGGGAAAGTACATTAGCCTGGAATATTATAACATATATGTTTTAAAAAAAATAATGTTCGAAAACAATAAAAAGCGTAATTTTTAGGTCATATGACCAAGCTTTTCATCATTAAAATAACAAAAGTAAAATGAACCAATGAAAAGTTTTATTAACAAGTCACATGACCTGTTATGCTTACGTTACGCGCTGCGCGCCGCGCCCCGGATCACTTCCGGGTGCGCTAACGCGGCGTGTCATATAACGCATTACGCGACAACGTAGGTCAAGAATATAGTCAAAATGTCTCCACCAACCAGCGTTCGGAACACAACCCCTTTCAGCAGTCCAAAGAGTTCTGTTAAATGACAACAGAGGGGACAGGCAACAAGAACCATCAGTCAAAGAGGGGGGGGCAAGTTCTTCTCTTCCGGGTCATGTTGGGGCGCTACCGGAACTGATCGAATTGGTAGTCTACAGTGTTTCTGGATGTTTCAGACTAAAGCTGGCGTCAGCATGAGAGCACTACCATCTCGTAGCTCCGTCGTGGCCATTCCACGAGCAGACATGGCAGCCGCTCCCCACCAGAAGCCTGCGGGAGTCGGGGGCCCCCAAGACTTTTGTAGAATCTTCACGGCTGAGGGGACGCTTTCGAGAATGGGACCCAAGCCCTATCAGGGAAGCGTCCGAGTTCCAAGGTGTCCCAGGGCCATTTTAGTGGACCAGGCCCAAAACCGAAGAGCCGGCCGCCATTTTGAGAGTCCTGTGGCAGCCGCCTATCGCTGCACCGCAAGAGCGGGAGCAACTTAACTACATGGTGAGCGAGACGCTGTAGTCGCAAGAGCGGGCGGTAAACAGCTGAATGGCGGAAGAGGCACAGTGTAGCAAAAGCGGGCGGAATGGCAACTAAAACGGTAAAGGGGCGCCCCACTACAGCGTGTCTTCAGGTCAAACGGATTGTGGGACAAAGTCCAGAATAGAAGAGTCATCAAAAGGCAAAAAGTTCCGCCGGACCCCGGGAGCCGGCCGCCTATGTCGGGGGCGATCTCAGGCTACACCAGTGCTATAAGACTTGGGGAGGGGGTCGGAGCCAAGCGTCTTCTCCGAGTCCGTGCCATCACACCGCCCCTCGGGGGCCTCCGTCAAGAGGTTTAGGGAGGTACCATATAACATTGTTTTCAAATGCAGTCAGGTCCACAAACGACCCTCACTTACTTTGAGAATAGTGAAGCTGCAGTAGGTGGAAATAAGCTTCAGACAGTCTTACAAGCACTGCTTTTGTAAACATTTTTTGATTTTTTTTGTATTTTTGCACAGTTTTATATTTTTTTTTTGTTTTTGATGGAGGGGAAACAACAAAGCACAGGCATTGAAAAAGGCTCAAACTCAGAACTCTGAACTATGGCACCCAACATCCAGGACTTTCCATCCGGATCTTGGCGCCTTGTGCTGCTTCCGACCTATTCACACATCGGTCCACTACTGACATCATCTTATAAACCAACGTTATGTAAATAGTTATTTATTAAAATGTTTTACCCTGTTTCTTTGCTGGTGTGTTGTCTATATTTTTAATATTTGCATAGGGTTTGTCGTTATTTTGGGCGGGGTGGGTGACGGAGCCGAGCTGTCTTGCAGCCCTCATGGTGTGGAGCTCAGTTCATCTCACTATTTTCGTATTTCTCATGAAGGGTTGTTTATAATATTTCTATTTTAGCGAGGTCAAAAAGAGATCCAATTAGTGGCCTACTGATTTTGCTCGATTACTTTTATTTTTTTACACGATTTTTCACGATCTGCAAAGACTAAACAGAGTATTGCGACTTTGTGCTTGTTTGTAAATAGAGAATGAACCAAAGAGAATCAATTGAAAAACAGTAAATGCTTGGATAATAATCAATCAAATGGAGAGACAAGCAGGCAGGACGGATTACAACGGGGGTAAAGGCCTGCGTTAACTACTCTTCACTATCTGCAAAGAGAGAGTACTACTAAGAGAAAAGAGGGGAGGGGGGCAGCGTTCAAAGCACATCAGCGTGCATAAATACGAAAATGTTTTTATCTATCACGTACTTGACATTTTAAAGCTTTTCATATTTGCTATTAAAAAACCAATGAAATTCACAGAAAAAACCATAGGTTATAGTGGATATATAGTTAGGAATTTGCATTTCAAAACCTTGAAAATTCAATGAAAAAACCATTGGTTTTAGGCCATATATAGTTAGGGATTTGCATTTACAAAACCTTATTTTACTCGCATAAAACCATTGAAATTCCATATATAGTTATAAGCGCTAACTATATATCGCGCACCCGCAATCCACTGCTGATGATGTCACATATTACATCATTCATGACATGGTTAGTGACATCACTGATGACATCACTGATGACATCTCAAATGACATCACTGATGACATCACTGATTACAACATCCAGTGACTGTATGTATCTGTAAAGTTAAAATATGTTTTACATATTGAAGAATGAGTGGATATATAAGTGTCTGGATGAAGGATTTACTAGGTGCATGACTGACTGATTGAGTGAGTGATTAAATGTGTCTCACTGAGTGCATGGGTTAGTGACTAAACTGTTTTAATTTGTGCATCATTATATCTGTTGTTCTACAAACTGCTGCATATGTTGATCAGTAGCTATATGAGTAACTGTATGGGTTATTGATTGGTTGTCCAAGTATTTGTATGGGAAACTGAGTGTGTGTGTATGGGTGGCTGGAAGGTGTGTGACTCTGTACATAGATGTGTGAGTAGTTGATTCACTATATGTATAGATTCAAAAGTGCATGTGCAAACAGCTGTATGGGCGGTTGACTGTGCATGAGTGTATTAGTGAGTGAATGGATATCTCAGTGCTACATGTCAAATTAAGTACATATGTAAAACACAGTACATGTGAGAGTTGACATCTATAAATAACTGTGCATAAGAGCCAGTGAATGTGTGAGTGGCTGTATGGATCATTGTGAACATGTATCAGAGATTGTATAAGAGAGTAAAGTAAATATGTGTTAGTATATGTTTGAATAAGTAAGGTGTGTATAACTGTATAGTTGAGAAAATGGAGGTGTGATTGATTTTTGGCATAACTGACTAGGTGTGTGAGTAACTCCATGGATGAGTGACAGTCTGTGACTGTCTGTTTACACTGATTGTATCTAAGGTTATATTAGAGTCTGAAGAGGTTCATGGTATTATCACATGAATGATATCATCAGTGATGTTATCAGTCATGTCAAATGAGATGTTTTCAGTGATGTCATCAGTGATGTCATTTGAGATGTCATCAGTGATGTCATCAGTGATGTCACTAACCATGTCATGAATGATGTAATATGTGACATCATCAGCAGTGGATTGCGGGTGCGCGATATATAGTTAGCGCTTATAACTATATATGGAATTTCAATGGTTTTATGCGAGTAAAATAAGGTTTTGTAAATGCAAATCCCTAACTATATATGGCCTAAAACCAATGGTTTTTTCATTGAATATATATATATATATCTATATCTATATATCTATATAGATATATATATATATATCTATATCTATATATATATATATAGATATATATCTATATATATATATAAAATTCACTGAAAAAACCATAGGTTATAGACCATATATAGTTAGGAATTCGCATTTACAAAACCTTATTTTACTCACACAAAACCATTGAAATTCCATATATAGTTAGTTGCACTAACTATATATCGCGCACCCGCAATCCACTGCTGATGATATCACATATTACATCATTCATGACATGGTCAGTGACATCACTGATGACATCACTGATGACATCTCAAATGACATCACTGATGACATCTCAAATGACATCACTGATGACATCACTGATGACATCTCATTTGACATTACTGATCACATCACTGATGATATCATTCATGTGATACTACGATGAACCTCTTCAGACTCTAATATAACCTTGGATACAATCAGTGTAAACAGACACTCACAGACTGTCACTCATCCATGGAGTTACTCACACACCTAGTCAGTCATGCAAAGAATCAATCACACCTCCATTTCCTCAACTATACAGTTATACAAACTTTACTTATTCAAACATATACTAACACATATTTACTCTCTTATACAATCCCTGATACAAGTTCACAATGATCCATACAGCCACTCACACATTCACTGGCTCTTATGCACAGTTATTTATATATGTCAACTCTCACATGTACTGTGTTTTACATATGTACTTACTTTGACATGTAGCACTGAGATATCCATTCACTCACCAATACACTCATGCACACAGTCAACCGCCCATACAGCTGTTTCCACATGCACTTTTGAAACCATACATCTAGTGAATCAACTGCTCACACATCTATGCACAGAGTCATACACCTCCCAGCCACCCACACACACACTCAGTCTCCCATACAAATACTTGGGCAACCAATCAATAACCCATATAGTTACTCATATAGCTACTTATCAACACATGCAACAGTTTACAGAACAACAGACATAACGATGCACAAATTAAGACAGTTTAGTCACTAACCCATGCACTCAGTGAGACACATTTAATCACTCACTCATACAGTCAGTCATGCACCTACTAAATCCTTCATCCAGACACTTATACATCCACTCATTCTTCAATATGTAAGACATATTTTAACTTTACAGAAACATACAGTCACTGGATGTTGTCATCAGTGATGTCATCAGTGATGTCATTTGAGATGTCATCAGTGATGTCATCAGTGATGTCACTGACCATGTCATGAATGATGTAATATGTGACATCATCAGCAGTGGATTGCGGGTGCGCGATATATGGTTAGTGCAACTAACTATATATGGAATTTCAATGGTTTTGTGTGAGTAAAATAAGGTTTTGTAAATGCGAATTCCTAACTATATATGGTCTATAACCTATGGTTTTTTCAGTGAATTTTCAAGGTTTTGTAAATGCTAATTCCTAACTATATATGGTCTATAACCTATGGTTTTTTCAGTGAATATATATATATACATACATATATAAACATATATCATCTGTATATCTATATAAATACAAACATAAATGCATGCATACATATACATATATGCATACAGATGCATGTTATTTACATGAAAGTTGAAAAAACACTAATAAAAGCAAAGCTAAAAAGCCACCTCATTACAAACAGAATGGCTTTAACTTAAACGAGGGCGAGATCTATTGCATTTTCAATGCTTGTTTACTTTGGTTCCATCAAGAAGGCATTCAGAAGTGTCACACATTTGCCATAAATTCTGAATGTTAGCACTCTAGTTGCACATTAGATCACTGTAGTAAAGCTACTGCTCTCCAGGGACGTCTGCTGCTGGTATTCAAAGTGCATGTTTCAGTCTGCATGTCAGAATTTTTTTAATGAAATAGAAGAGGATTTGAGAAGTCACTCAAAATGATCCCTAATTTTTCTTTCTGAAGCACTAATCATACTTTCTATGGCAACATTAACCCCCTCATGTTGCTCCTTTTTAAATTGAGTGTTTTCAGACTTACCACTTCATTCCAATCAAGATGGCTTCTGGTGTGCCATACTTTTGTCATAAGTAAGACTGTTAGCGCTCTAGTTGTTCTTTAGAACACTCTGGGACATTCTGTCATTGGGGTATACTTGGGGTACATCTGGGTGATATTTGGGCTACATTTAGGCTCTTTTGTCTCTGGTGGCCATCTTGGGAGACTGTATGTCAGAATTTTTTAATGAAATTGAAGAGGGTTTGAGAAGTCACTCAAAATGTGCCCTAATTTTTCTTTCTGCAGCACTAATCATAATTCATATGGCAAAATATACCCCCTCATTTTGTTCCTTTTTAAATTAAATGTTTTAAGAGTTACCCCTTTCTTCCAATCAAGATGGCTTCAGGTGTGCCATACCTTTGTAATAAGTAGAACTGTTAGCGCTCTAGTTGTTCTTTAGAACACTCTGGGACATTCTGTCATTGGGCTATACTTGGGCTACATCTGGGTGATATTTGGGCTACATTTGGGCTATTTTGTCTCTGGTGGCCATCTTGGGAGACTGCATGTCAGAATTTTTTAATGAAATAGAAGAGGATTTGAGAAGTCACTCAAAATGTGCCCTAATTTTTCTTTCTGCAGCACTAATAATACCTTCTATTGCATAATATACCCCCTCATTTTGTTCCTTTTTAAATTAAATGTTTTAGGAGTTACCACTTTATTCCCATCACGATGGCTCCAGGTGTGCTATACCTTTGTAATACGTAGGACTGTTAGCGCTCTAGTTGTTCTTTAGAACACTTTAGGAGGCTGCAGTAGAGCACAAAGGAATCAACTGACAGTCTCTGTCCTTGTTGGATGTACATGTTCTACTGAGAATGTCAGACTTCATTTTCACATGACTGAGAAAGATAATGTGAATTTACAGAAAATATGCTTTCAGTTTAGCTTATAGATCCCCTTCCAAACCACTGTGGGAAAATCATGAGATATTAGTTTTCTTTCAAGCAATATTCATGATATCACAGCAGAAGGCTTTTTCACATGGTAAAATCACCTTAGAACACACCACAATTCCTAAAACGAGTATGGTACCATCAACAAATGATTTATAATGTAACTAAAGTCCTAAAACCCTCTATTAACTACAATGCTTTTTAATGAGGTGCTATCATGTATATTGGTCCCAAGATGGCTGACAACACTTCTTGGATGAAGTGCTGACAGCCAATCAGATCAGATGTGTGGTTAGGCTCCGCCCAGATATATATACTTTTTTGAACCTAAATTACTCAAAATCCACTGGAGCACATATATTGAGACCTAGCAAAGGCACATCGGACTAACAGTCCCTACAATTTTGCCAAGTTTCGTGCAAATCCATTCAGCCGTTCGAGCTAAAAGTGAGGCCAACCGCCCTATGGAAATTAACATGGGAAAAACGCGTTTTGGGACCCCCCTTTTTTCTCGGCCCCCCCTTGATGAAACCCCCCCAAATTTTCAGGGGCTGCTCAGAAACAAAATGTTCCATTTTCCTGAAAATTTCAGCTAATTCCGTCCACAAACGCCAAAGTTATTAGACATAGAATTTTCAAAAATCCCATAGAGAAAAAATCCTAACTATATATACCTACTGGCGACTGCCAGTAGGTAATACTCTATCGTTTCTTCCCTCTTGGAGGTGATGTTGAAAAAGAAAAAATACCTTTGAACATATCTCGTGTTTTAATGGAAATTATTGCATATCATCACAAAAATATGGACTTTAAATAATAATTTGTTTTCCTTTTATCACCTTTGGTCACTTGTATATAATTGATTTTATGCACAATTTGGGCACTTAAATGTGAAGATTAAGTTTATTACTCCAAAGGGACTACAAATCCCACAATACTTAGAGGCACTCAACAGGATTGACAGGAAATGATATGTCAAATTCAAAATAGTACTTTAACAGTTGTTGTTTGAGCACAAACTAGGATCGTGAGCAAGTTCTTATGATATGACCGAAACGCCTTGATCTGTTGCTTTTACTTGAAATAATGAGCAGAATACTTCATGAATAAAAGATGAATTGCTTTCCATTTACGGAGTGAGACCCTGTTCCTTCTGCTTGGGAGGAGTTGTGTGTTATAATTAGCGGTCTGGCTTGACCGCAAGGATTCCCCACTGGTAAAAGAGCACCGAGTAGCCAGACGGAGTGAACCTGCACTGGAGGACATTTTTAAGTCGGGTCGGTAAGCTGCCTGCAAAATGAGGAAAACCAGCATTCTGAGAAGCTGGATACAGAGGACACATTAGTTGCAAACCGGAGGGTCCAGGTAAGCGTGCCAACTGCCAGCGTAATGATTGTGAGTTTTACATGGAAGCGCATGTAAGCGCGAAGCAGGTTAACTATCTAAACTTAGGAAACTGAATTGAAAAGCACTGCAGCGAGAGTTTTAATGGAAATGAGCGTATAGAAATTTAATTCGATATTTTGTTTCAGGAAAGTTTAAACATAGATGCGCAATTGAGATGCTTTATGGGAAACCCAGGGCATAGGAACAAAAAAATATCTAACCAGCTGGTTGAAAATAAGCTCGGAAACTTAAACAATAATATTAAAGGGAAAGTTATTAACATGGAAAAACGAGACGCCAAAAGGAATGAATTTATGACAACAGTGTTCGAAAAAGACAGTGATGTGGAAAATGAAACCCAATGGAAAACAATTGGGGGGAAAACGGATATAAAAAGCAAGCTGAGAATGTGGGAAAAATTGAGTAGGAAAGAAATCAATAAATCACGGGAGCTAATCACATTAAAAAAGTATCTTGCAGTCCAGAGAGTGCCCAGAGGCTTAAGAATAATGCTAATACCCAGCAACCAAGACTCAACCAATGAATTCCTGCAAGAATGGGGTGAATTCATCCTGACCTCATCATTGAGTTTAATGAATATATTGATCAAACATATTGAAATAAGCCTAAACAAAATCAAGTAACAACTACAGGATGTAGAAAAAGAACTACTAACACTCAAACTGGCATCTGAGATGACCAAGTTCAAAGAGGAATTGGAGGGTCAAATAGAGAATCATGGGACACAGTAAGAAAACGAAAACAAACTAAATTCTTGCGGGACAAGAATGATTACATGGAGGGACGTATATTCTCATTTGCCCACAAAATTGATCCATTTAAGCAACAGGACAGAATGAACAGTGCAACTGGTGTCTCCAGCAGCTTCTCCTCGCTAACATCAACGGATGCAAGCGAGGTTGAGCCAGAAACATCAACAGATAACACCAAACTTACATTTTATGGGGACATGCGCCTCGTATTACAGCAAAGACAATGGGAACAAAACCGAATGAGTCAACAGTGCCAAAGGGGCAGACGAAGAGGGCATTATTGGACCCCAAGAAACCAAAGAGAAGCGGCAAGAGAGCTAAACGAGACATCCGAGAAGATCGGAGCCACAACGAGGCGCATGCGGCAAAAGAAAAACCACTGAACCCAATGGATGAACTGCAAGTTGTAAATTTATCAAAAAGAATAATGACAGATGCTGAAATATCTCTCCTCAAACGTGGGATAAATTTCTGCCCAACACAACAGATGAATGTGGCACAGCTCAGAATTGATTTCTACCAATATGTTACAAAAATTAAACTTGCAAAGATTTTTTGTGAAATGCGGGTACAAACTAAATCAATTACGCAACCAGTATCAAACTTACGGCAAAGGATTCAGAAAGCTTTTTTAACCTTACTAAATCTTAATGTGGAAAAGGAAGATGAAAATATATCCCTCCAATCGGCATGTACTCAAATGGGAGCGAGGTTGAGTGGCAAATTACCAAAATCTAAATTTTACCCCCAATTGACACCAGGAAATAAGGTGGACTTATTCCAGGAAGCAGTGGTTAAAGATATATATACAAAATAAAAAGATCTAAGTATACAGATAATCTAACAAAGTCAGAAAGAGAAGCTCTGGAGTGCCTCACAAGGTACAATCAAATTGAAATCAAAATTGCCGACAAAGGCGGGACGTGGTGATTTGGGACCGGAGCGCCTATGTCACAGAAGCACACCGTCATCTGAAAGATGTGGAATACTATGAAAGATTGAAAATCAGTCCAACTATCGACATCAAAATGAATTTGGACAAAAAAAACTCTCAGAATGGGCATCAAAGAATCTGATTGATGAAGAGGAGTGGAAATATCTTACTGAACAATTTCCAATGACGGCTAATATCTTTTTCCTTCCTAAGCTGCATAAAGACTCTTAAAAACCACCAGGCAGACTCATTCTATCTGCCAAGGGCTCACTGTTGGAGCTGATTGCCAACTATATTGATCATTTTTTAGCACCCTATGTTTCCAAATTGAACTCCTACATAAAGGACACTAACAACTTACTGAGAAACTTACAAAATACACCTTGGCAAGAAACATATCATCTTGTTACGATGGATATCATAGCCCTCTACACCAACATTGAGAATGAGATGGGAATGAAGGCCTGTGAAATTTTTCTTCAGGAAAGAAATATCCATTACAGTGATCATAACAAGATGTTATTGGGCCTAATCTCAATCTGTTTGACACAAAACATCTTTGTCTTTGGCGAAGAGATATACCCGCAAAATAAGGGGACAGCAATGGGATTTTCCTTTAGCCCAAGCTATGCCTGCCTGGCACTGGGGTGGTGGGAAACCTAAGTGGCCTGGCACCCGCGACATGACAAATTTGTGAACAAGATGTGGAGTTGTTTCATAGAGGACCTATTGATCATTTGGGATAGAGCAAAAGCTGAATTCCAGGATTATTTTAAAATCTTAAACACAGCAATAACAAATCTAAAATTCACCTATGAGATCAGTGGCGAGAGGGTGACTTTCCTGGACACTGAAATATACATCAGAAATGATCCATTTCGAACAGCCCTACATTGCAAAATAACAGCCACAAATGCAACACTGGAAGCCACAAGCTTCTACCAGCCCTCCCTCATTGCAAGTATACCTTACGGTGAATTCTTGAGGATTCGAAGAATCTGTACTGAAGAAGTGGAATGGCAAAAACACAGCGAAGCAACAGCTATAATATTTGAACAAAGGCAGTACAAGAAGAGCATAGTGAAGAGATGCTGGAAAAAATCAAATGAAAGATCAAGGAAAGACTACCTAACCCTAAAACTGAGAACGGAACCTGAACGACTGGAACCCATAAGGATGATCATGGATTAATCAAAAGACTCTAAATAGATAAATAAAATCTTAAGAAAGAACTGGAAAATTCTTCATCTGGATGAAACTGTGGGGAATTTTGTAGGAAAACATCCAACAATAGCGTATCGAAGAGCCAGAAACTTAAAAGATCGTTTAGTGCATAGTCACTACAAAGGGAAAAAGAACACTCAATGGCTTAACACAAAAGGGTTCGTCAAATGTAATGTAAATCATCAAATCCACAACAGAAATAAAACTAGCAAACAACAAAAGGTGGAAAATCAAAGAATTAATTTCTTGCAAAAGCAAATTTACAGTATATGTTATAGAATGTCCGCGCCAACTAAAATATATATGCAGCACATTTTGCGAACTCAAAAAGCAAATATTAGAACATGTTCGGGCAACATCTAATAGGGATAAAATAAAACGCAGTAGCAAGACACATGGAGCAATCCCACATGAGCAATTGGAAACTCTTGAAATTCTATGGCATAGAAACAGTACAACTGAATGACAGGTGTGGCAATAGAAAAAGAACTCTACGCCAGAAGGAATCACGCCACATCATAAACCTAAGAACGTTGACACCCAAAGGGTTAAATCTAAGTGAGGAACTGTATAGTCACCTCTGAAGGAAAAAAAGGAAATGAGAAAACAAGAAAGAAATAATCAAGTAGAGACCTTGTGTCATTCCTAAAGACTTCGTATTAGAAATGAACACTATGTGCAATCAAAAACACCATGAACAAAACAGGATCTCATTGGGATAGAATTGTAATTTGAGATATGAAGGGATACATGAATTAATTAAGATCAACCCACTGGAGGGGATAATTTCTATTTATTCTATCTTTTCTTCCCTCTTGGAGGTGGTGTTAAAAAAGAAAAAAATAACTTTGAACACATCTCGTGTTTTAATGGAATTGATTGCATATCATCACAAAAATATGGACTTTAGATAATGATGATTTGTTTTCATTTGATCACCTTTGTTCACTTGTATATTATTGATTTCTGTGGATACATCTACCAGTGGATTCCTCACCTTGTGAATATCCCCTGCACCAGCAGCATTCATAAATTTTTTGTTGCTCTCTACGCCGACGAGGACGACGTCGTAGAACCATGGCTCCGCTCGCGATCCCGCTGACATCACTGAAGCCATAAAGGAGCCTCATCGGCGTGATGACGTCAGTTTCCTTTTTTCTGCGCCGTCAACGCTAACGGTTTGTCTAGGACTCTCCGTAGTTTCACTTGATACTTTGTGTTTCTGTCTGTATTCCTGTGCTTCTTCTTATTTCCTTTCATGGATGTTGTCGAGGAAGTCCGGGTTCAAGCCTTGCAACGAGTGCGGAGGGCATATGTCCATTACTGATCCACATGAAGACTGCATTTGGTGTCTGTCATCTGATCACGACGTCGAGGGATGTGCCTGATGCAGGAAAATGAATCCGAAGGCTTTGAAAGAAAGAGAAGCGAAGCTCTTCATGGCAAAAATGAGGAAAGAAAAAAGAGGAAGTAGAAGGTCGAGGTTTTGCTCCAGGTCGAGGTCAGGCTCGAAATCGACGTTGGGCATGCTTCAAGAGCCAAGAAACATAAAAAGAAGAGGCACTCTTCGAAGCGTCATTCTGATAGAGAGGCGGCGCCGAAGTCGACTTCTCCAGTCCATCGACGCCGTAAGGACTTCGTGTCTCCTTCTCCCTCGAATCCAGCTTCTCCGGTGAAATCGAAATCGCCTGCAGTTTCTCCTGTTCGATCTTCGGGTCTGGTAGAAGAGGTTCCTGTGCCGAATGATCAGGCGATTCCATCGGATCCGCTGTCGGCGCCGGCTGGCCCAAACATGGCTACGCGTCTGAATCTGAGTCTTTCCCTGGGGCCTATCCTCCTTTTCCAAGCCCGGGACAAAATCCTTGGCATTAATTAAATGCGATGTATGGAGTATTCCATAGCGCTATGTACCCCTCTGGAGCACATTCGGGTCCCATGGGTCCATTAGCATTTAATCTGAGGGTTCCTCAGGCCTATGCCCAGGCTGCCTTCATACCATTCCTTCCGGCTGCGCCGTCTTGGCATTTCCCGGCGCCAAGGACGTCAATGCCGTTTCCATCCTCTCCAGCACAGTCAGCTCGACCTCGATCGGCGCAGGCTGTGCCGATGGATCCGTGTACGACGCCGGCTCTAGGTCCTTCAGAGTCGGTCTCCGCTCCACCGGCGTCGGTGCCTAGAATAAGGCCACCTGTCTTTTGGGTCGCTATATCCATGCCCTTATGGACGCAGCGAAACAGCTTGCCCCAAAATTGTCCGAAGATGACAGGAAAAATTTTAATGAGATGTTACAGGACACTCAAGCGGCTGCTCATCAGGTGATTCAGAGTGGTTTGGACACGGCGGACTTTGTCGCCAGGATCATGGGATCTTCTGTGGCTACAAAAAGAATTGCCTGGCTTAAATCTTCAGAGTTCTCCCCAGTTGTACAGGCAACACTTTTGGACCTACCTTTCGATGGCTCTGGTCTCTTTGGCAAGAAAGCAGATGCGGCCCTGGAAAGATTTAAAGATAGTTAGGCAACGGCCAAATCTCTAGGCCTTCAGTCCCAGCCTAGGGGTTCAAAGTTTAGGAGGTATAGAGGTTTTGGGAGATCGTCCTTTCGCTCCAACAAACAACCTCAGCAGCAGCAACAGCAGCAGCAGAATACCTTGTATAGATTCTACAGGGGCAAAAATAGAGGTCGCCCACGAGGTAGTCAGCCCTCCTCCTCCTTTTCCTCCCCTCCTATTACCACAGCAAAGCAGCCATAGATCCGCCTTTCAGGATCATGTCGGTCCTGTAGGGGGTCGGCTTACTTATTTTCTGCAAGATTGGGAATCGGTCACTACATACCTTTGGGTTCTCAATCTTGTGGAGAATGGGTATGCTCTTCCCTTTCTGGAATTCCCTCCAAATTACCCTCCTTGCCAAGGGATTTGCTCAGAGGACCACCTATTTCTCCTGTAGGAGGAAGTCCTAACATTACTGAAAAAAGGTGCAATAGAGGTGGTTCCGGTGCAGGAAAGGGGTCAGGGTTGCTACTCCCGGTATTTCCTGATACCCAAAAGGATGGCAGGTTACGTCCAATCCTGGATCTCAGGATCTTGAATCTTTTTCTGAAGCAGGAAAGGTTCAAGATGCTCAACCTTGCGCAGGTTCTTCAAGCGCTGCAACATGAGGATTGGATGGTGTCTATCGACTTGCAGGACGCGTATTTTCATATTCTGATCCTGAAGTCGCACAGGAAGTATCTCAGTTTCACGGTAGGGTCGCAACATAATCAGTTTGCGGTCCTTCCGTTTGGTCTTACTATTGCACCTCGAGTGTTCACCAAGGTTATGGCAGTGGTGGCAGCCCACCTCAGAAGGTCAGGGATTTCGGTTTTCCCCTATCTGGACGACTGGCTGATCAAAGCAGGGTCGCCGGAGAAGGTGTCATCATCTGCAAGTGACAACGCAGCTGTTGTACAGATTGGGTTTTTCGATAAACGTGCCCAAGTCTCACCTAGTGCCCTCTCAGCGCAACCTGTTTATAGGGGCGGTACTGGACACTACTGTCTGTCGAGCATTCCCTCCTCCTCAAAGGATTCTCGACATTCAGTAAATTATTCCTTTGTTTTACAATGGAGCGGTCAGTCCAGTCCAGAAGGTCCTTCGCCTGCTCAGTCTGTTTGCTTCCTGCATTCTGTTGGTCAATCATGCACGCTGGCACATGAGGGCGCTCCAGTGGTGCCTCCACAGGCAGTGGTATCAGCACAACGGAGATCTCAGGGAGTCTGTGAGGATCTCCAGAGAAGCTGCGGCGGATCTATCTTGGTGGAGCGTGGAAGGCAAACTGTCTCAAGGGAAGCCCTTCCATCTACCTCCATCGGTGGCCAAAGTGATAACGGATGCATCCACTCTAGGGTGGGGTGCTCATCTGGGGGACCTGGAGATCAAGGGTCTTTGGTCGCCAGAGGAAAGGTTGTTTCACATCAACCTTCTGGAGTTACGGGCGTTACATTTGGCGCTCAAGGCCTTCCTCCCTTCCCTTTGCGGTCAGTCGGTTTAAGTCCTGACGGGCAACACTACTGCTCGTCACGTCTTCCGGAAGCCAAGAAGGGTGTGGTACACAGATCTTCTCCACCTCTCCTTGTGCCCTCCGCTCCGTCTCCCTCTCAGGACAGATCTCCTCTCGCAGTCGCAGGGGCAGGTTCTACACCCCCACCTCCAGAGCCTACACCTTCAAGCCTGGAGATTGAACGAGGCAACCTGAATTCTTTTTCTCTTCCTTCTGACGTGGTTGAATTTATTTTGTCTGCCAGACGTCTCTCCACCAAGTCTATTTATTCCTATAGGTGGTCCAAATTTGTTCATTGCTGTGGGGAAAAGTCTACTGACCCTTTAAGGGCTCGCTTATCTGACATTCTTCAGTTTGCTCTGTCTCTGGCCCAGCAGGGTTTTGCTGTGGCTACTGTGAAAGGCTATTTATCGGCTTTGTCTGCGTTCCTATGCTTGCCGGACAGCCGTCTTTGTTTAAATCACCCATTGTGTTAAGATTCATTAAGGGCCTTACCAACAAATATCCGCCCACTCCATTTATTGTGCCTCAATGGGACTTAACTCCTTGGACGCTCATGACGAGCTCAGCTAGTCATGATGTACACCTCCATACACTCATGACGAGCTGAGCTCGTCATGAACAATGGGGTATCTCAAGTGCCAGCACAGGAGGAAAATAACACTAGCATCGATGGTGTTAAACCTTGTCTTAACCTATTGATGGCTTCTCCCTTTGAGCCCTTACACAAATGTCCCTTGAGGTTATTGTCTTTAAAAACTGTATTTCTTGTTGGCATAACCTTGGCAAGGAGGGTAAGTGAGCTTCAAGCTCTGAGTTCAAAACCCCCATGACTATTCATGCTGATAGAATGGTTCTCAGGACCATGGATGCTTTTCTGCCTAAGGTGGTAACTCCCATCTGCGGCAGTCCATTACCCTTCCTTCCTTCTATTCTCCCCTCACCCTTCCAAGGAGGAGGAGCGGCTTGACCGCTTGGACCCTAAGAGGGCGGTGAGTTTTTACCTTGATAAAACTAAAGACTATTGTGTGGAAGACCGGCTCTTCGTGGGTTTTGCTGGCTGCAGGAAAGGCAGAGCGGTGCACAAGCGCACACTTTCCAGATGGATTGTCTTGTGCATCAGGATTTGTAACTCTGGCCGGTAAGGAACCTGCAGAGGGTTTAAAAGCTCATTCTACTAGAGCAAAATCTTCTACATCTGCCTTATCTAGGGGTGTTACTGTTGAGGACATTTGTAGAGCGGCAACTTGGGCCTCCCTCCACATTTTCGCGAAGCATTACTGCTTAGACTCCGAAGTGAGGAGGGACGGACACTTTGCACGTTCCGTCCTACAGGACTTTTTGGTATAGAAGGGCGGACACCCTCCTCCGGGAGTGGGAACTGCTGTGAGACTCTATTTATATATGATTTTTGGTTATCACTGATATGGGGACCTATGACTGAAGCGCTTTTAAGAATGTTCCAATTGTCATTGAGGATCTTCTGTATTTTTTGGGAGTCTCTGTTATATGTAAGAATTACTCTAGTGTTGGGGATCTCATTGGCGTCCTCCCTTGTTTTAGATTCCAGCGTTTTTTCTCTAGTTATTTCCTTCATTGTAGATACTGCCCTATTAAGGGCCCATTCTGAATAGCCTCTTTCCCTGAACCTTTGTATCATGGTTCTTTCTCCTTCCTGGTACCCGCTGGTGTCACTACAGTTTCTTCTCGCTCTCAGCAGCTCCCAATACGGAATGCTTCATTTGTGCGTGTCCGGGTGGCTGCTGAGAGCATGGAGAATGCTGTTTCCTGCTGTGTCCTTCCTCAAGAGCTTGGTCTGTATGGTGTTAGCAGTAGCTTTTACCTTAACGTCAAGGAATTCTATTTCTTCTTTACTCATATTGTGGGTCAACACAATGTTGTAGTTGTTTTCATTCAAAATCTTAACGAACTCTTCAGCTTCCTATTTGCTGCCCTTCCATATTATAAAGAGGTCATCAATGTAACGTAACCATCTAACTACCTTTTTAATGTGGGCATCAGACTTGGCATCTTTCTGTATTTCCTCCTCCCACAATCCCAGGAACAGATTCGCGAAGCTTGTCCCCATAGAAGTACTGGTTGTTTGTTTATACAGGTCCCCGTTAAACATGAAGATATTATTCTGGAGGCACATGTCCAACATAACAGTTAGCATTTTCGTGTGTTCTAGGTACATTATGTCTTTCCCTCCTAGATCGTGAGTGCAAGCTTTGATCCCTTGTTTGTGTTGTATAATAGTGTATAATGAACACACATCCAACGTTAAAAACATGTAGCTTTCTTCCCATTCAATATTGTCAATTTTGCATAGAAAGTCTTTAGTGTCTCTCACATGGGACGGGAGCCTGAACACATATTCCTGCAAAAATTGGTCTACATATTTTGATATGTTTTCGAAAACACTTCCTATAGATGATACAATAGGCCTTCCAGGTGGGACCCATGGATTTTTATGTACTTTCGGGAGGAAGTATATTATCAGGAGCTTAGGATAATCTCTTTTGAGAAAAAGATATTCTTCCCATGAGATTATTCCTTGTTGTTGCCACTCCGACAATTTACCCCAGGTAGCCACAATACTGTCATTGTATGTCTTTGTATTACATTTACAATAGAATGACTCATTGTTAAGTTGTCTCATAGCTTCTTTGATATACATTTCTTTGTCCTGTAACACAACGTTCCCCCCTTTGTCTGCTGGACAGATTATTATGTATTTATCATTGGCTAGGGACGAGATTGTTTTTCTGCTTTAAGGTACGATTGAATCCCTTAAACCTCCCTTCAGCCTGTTGATGTTTACAATCTAGTAGAGAGTTTGTGACCACATCTTGAAACATATCTATATTGTCGTGTGGCAGGATAGGATAAAAACTGATTTGGGCTTGAAACCGGTATTGGCAGCTCTGTCAGTGGTGATATCTCAGATTCCTGTGGTCTCATCTGTGCCTTCAGTGTCGATACTTTCAATATTCATTGCTAAATCCTGCATAGTTCTTAGAATGTTCGCATCCCTTACTGTGCGGTTTGGCTGGCTGTTCCTTTCACTCACCATGGTGTCATGTCACTTGTTAATGTTTCTAAGTGTATGCCATTTAGTCAACTTCAATTTTCTTACAAATTTAAACATATCAATGCGAGTATCTGAGTAGTTAATCATTTCCGTGGGGCAAAAGGGTTTTTATTTCTAGAAATGAGAGCTGGCGACTGGAAAGATTGACAATAGTCTTATGTACCATTTCGTTTTCATTCATATTCATATTCATATTTATATTTTGCATACAGGAGCCCTCAGCAAACCCTCTGCATGCATTGGCCTGCTGTTTTCTTCCAGTCACTACAACATAAATCAATGAGCTGTGGGTCAGGAAACTTGTGCAATTGGGTAACATTACTGTGAGATACATCATGTTGTTATTTGCCAAGAGACAAATCCACATTCAAAGTAGTTCTATTTAGTGCCAGCTTTGAGTCGTACGAATAACATCTATTTATGCCCAGTGTGTTGTAAACATAAGGCAAAAATTGTTCCTCCCTGAACTGGGAAACGTTATAGTTATACAGGAAATTAATATCTAAGCTAAAAAGTCAGTTACAACACATCAGTCTTTTTATAGATTTTATATTGGTGAGAGCCCGACAACTCCCCCAAAATAAAGTTTTACAAATACCACAAGAAATCCAAACCAGCATTAACAAAGCCAAAAGATTGCTAGTCAACACTACTCCTATTTGTTTTTCCTATGCTTGTTTTTGTAGTCATACAGAAACAGTGTTTTGTTAAACCAATTGATATATTCCTTTGTTCTCGGGTTGTTTAATTTACCATTGCATCTTATCTCTCATTTTCTAGTAAAATACAATAATTTGAAAAAGCATTTCCAATGAAGAATACTTATAAACCTTAACTTATCTATAACAATACTGAGTTTTTCAACTCTGTGAGTCAACTGTGAAAACGTGGATTGATTAGTCATTTGAAAGCTATTAGAATAAAAGCTGTGGTAGACCAGCATGGTTATCTGCAGCAACATTGAATGAAGAAACATGCAAGGTACATCAAAATAGACCACTTTTTTAACTGAATGCACATTGCTGACAATAGTGGTAATGCTCCCAAGGCTTTTCCTAAGAACTTACCTTCAAAAGTTTCAGGCGAGCATAGGTATGCCTAGCCTCAAAGATGAACCCATAAATCACAGTAGGGATAAATTAAGATCTGAAAGAGACACGTACTGATAGATTCCTTACCTTAGAATAATCCCCAGGCGTCAGACTGGATCCGGAAAGTTTTCTGCTTAGCAGTACCCCTGCGCACCGGTAGGTGGCGTCATGCGGCCACGCGTCCATTACTGCGACGTGAGCGCTGAGATGACGTCACGGAGACTACTTAGGCGCCACCCATGCGCGCTGACGTCGGTTCTTTATTTTTCCACTCCGAAAGCGCAGATCCAGATTAAGCACGTACTTCGGTCATTTTTTTAACGCTTTTTTGAGACTTTTGTCTCCTTTTCTTGTCTCCTGGTGCACGTAGGGATGTCCGACTTTAAGTCTTGTGGGTCGTGCCGCCGTAAAATGTCGTTGGCGGACCCCCATGATGTCTGCCTCTACTGCCTGGAGACTGACCATGACTCCCGGGACTGCCGTGCCATGGCTCCAAAGGCCTTGCGGGAGCAGCGCTGGAAGTTGCTGGAGGTCCGGCACTCCTCTCACCGCCGCTCCGGGTCTATGGGCTGTTTGCGAGGCTACTTGCGTGACCGGAGCCGTCCCTCCTCGGGCTCTAAGTCTTCATCTTCAGATTCCGGTAAGCAATGCCATAAGAAGAAGTCGAAGAAGCGGGTTTGCTCTCCTACCTCCCCCTGTCGCTTCTTGGAGGCTATACCCGGGTCCGTCGGCGACTCCCGAACAGATGCAAGAGATTCTTGCTGCCATGGACCGCCTTGTAAGGCCTCAGGCTCCTGCGGCGCACCTGCGGGCCCAGTGGTCCCGTGTCAAGATCCTGTTGGCCTGGCGGCACCGCCTCTGGCGCCGGCCCCGAAGCCACTAGATCCAGCGCCCTCGGCTCAGGCGCCACAAGGTGCAGCACCACTGGCTCCCGCCCTGGCGATGCCCTGGGCTCCAGCCCCAGCGTCGCCACAGGCACTGCCCTGGGAGCCGTTTATCCCGCACCTGCCCCAGTTTTCGGACCATTTCGTTCCGACCTGGGATCCACATTGGGATGCGGCTCTGGTTCGGCCCCAGCCAGCGCCGCTGACCCCCTCTCCAGCTCCGGCTCTGCGGCCGCAGCTGGCTTTTTCTACTCTGGAGCCAGATGAGGACTGGGACGACTTCAAGGACCCCCTTGCGCGGCAGTGTGACTCTGAGCAGGATTGGGTGGATGACCATCAAGATGCATGTGAACTTGATGTGTCTTCTGACCCGGGGTTTGCTCCCATCCGCCTACTATGGAGGAGGGCGCTGTCGCAGGGATCCTGCTCCTACATAGAACTGTGCATAGAGACGTGGACCCTCAGTGAATTAGGGTGTGCCAAAACTCACCTTAGTATCCAAAATCCCCTACCAGACTAGCAATCAGTGTCTCATTGGTTCTTACACCCCCCCCCCCAATGATTAGACAACCCAGAACGAGGAGTAAATGCAGACATGTGCAAGTTTGAAATATTTAATTCTAATGCAGTGTTCTCACGCGCAGTATCTTAGCTAATACAAGCAAACATATTACAAGGAACAAGGTTAGCAGCATAGTTACTATTCCATAAAATACTACGGGTGAAAGCATGTTAAAATGCTGAAGGGAAAAGGTCTAAATAGAACCTCAGTTTACCCTCCCTTGCTAGAATATTATACAAGTCAAGTCATTATACTTTTATTCGACACATGTATCATAAAAAGTACAAACATGAAATACATACATAATTATAAAAACAGTTCATTACATACATAATTACAAAACAGTTCATTATTTTAAAAAAGACATCTAAGAATTATGTGGAAAAATTGACTTGATGAGCATTTTTTAAAATCTTAGTCCTAATGATCCAGGCACATGATAAGAACTTTGCAACCCCACAAATAGTAACCATAGAAGAGGTGTCAGAAATAAGAATACGCAAAGCTGATTTGTAATCTCTAACCCCAAGAATCTTTAGTACTGGTTTTAACCATTTCTTCCTAGGTAAGATATATGCCTTACAGGCAAAGAAAAAGTGGCCCAATGATTCCTCGGGGTTTGTACACCCTGGACACATTTTATCCTCTTCCCTCCTATTGTTCCATCTAGATGTAAAAGTTTTGAGGGGCAGTGTTCCATGTCTAAGTTTAAGGTATAAAGTCCTTTCCCGAGGAACCTGAATGAAGTCCAAAAACAATTCCAGTTTTAGGGTGCATTTATGGGTCAAAAAGGTCTCAGTCAAATGACCCCAGTTTGGGTTCTGTAGCGCCTTGGTCTCTATCCAATCCCAATATAATTTTTTCACCACTTGTTTTGGTGGAGGTGATTGGGATACCCAAGCGTCGCTTAAACCCACACTTGCTACAAGCTTTTTTAATGCATTTAGCCATCTGATTTTGCCTGAGGTGTTTAATTTTAATATTTCATCTAGCACAAGGGCATAATTAGCTAATTCGGGGGTCCTCCTTAAACGAACCCAATATAAGAGGGGACGGAGTTGGAGGATGTCCCGAATAGACTTTCTTCCCAGGTCTAAGAATAAAGGTTTAAGTGGGGTAGAGGATGGAAGCGACACCAAGTCCCTCATAAACTTGTTCTCTGATCGGACAAGGTCATTGGTATTCTCATTGCCCCACAGTTCCGAGCCATAAACAGCTGAGGCAATTGCTTTCCCCTCGTAAACTGATAAGGCAGGGGCAACTGGCCTACTTATAGAGAGGCGTTGGTTTTTTAAAATAGTGCCGGAGACCCTTTTAAGATTTAAAATCATTTTACATATATGGGGTTCCCATTTCAAGTGGTTATTAATCCTAACACCAAGATAGTCAAACTCATCGACCACCTCTAAAGGAGATCCATTCAGGGTAACGTGGATATTCCTATATTTCCTCTTAGCGGTCATGACCATTAGTTTAGTTTTGGTCGTGTTTATTGTGAGTCCCCGTTCCTGACAAAAAACACTAAACTGATCAAGAAGAGTTTGGAGACCTATGGGGGTTTTTGATAAGAGGAGGGTGTCGTCGGCGAAGAGGAGGGATGGTATTTTCTCCCCCGCCATAATGGGGGCATCGGCCGGTGTATCTTGCAGATGCTTCACAACCCCATTTATAAAGAGAGAAAATAAAGTAGGGGCCATCACACACCCCTGCCGCACCCCTCTGTTGACAGGTATACTCTTAGTGAGTTGCCCCTGGATCCCCCCAGCGTATCTTTGCATATGTACCCTCATGGAGTTTGATGATAAGATTTAGCAGGTAAGATGGGAAACCCATATCCAATAGGACATTCCAAAGTTTAACACGGGGTATTACATCAAAAGCCGTTTTAAGGTCAATAAAAGCCAGGTAGAGGCTCCCTCTGGCTAATGACACTGTTTTCCAGAAAACTGCACAGAATCTGAAGACTTGGTCAATGGCCCCAACATTGTTTCTGAATCCGGCCTGAAAGTGGGACAGAATGTTTCCTTCCATAAGCCAACCCTCAATCCTATTTACAATTACCCTGCCAACTACTTTTTGAATAACGTCAATTAGACTAATTGGTCTGTAGTTGGCAGGGTCCTCTCTCTCACCCTTTTTAAAAACGGTAACAACTTCAGCACCCTTCCATGAGTCCGGTACCTGATGGCCTAAATGAATAAGGTTCAAAACATTTACAATAAAATCAGCCCAAACCAGTGGGTTAGACATCAATAAATCACCCGGTATTCCATCCGGGCCAGGTGCCTTACCCGGTTTAATTTTAAGGATTGCCTCTTGTACCTCACGGGGCGAAAACAGTACATCGGTAGAGCCATCGTTCCCATGGACCATACAATCAGTACCTAGTGTAGGGGATACTGGCGCAGCTTCTAAGGAGCCCACGCCATATAAATTTGAGAAGTGGGAATACCACTGGGACTCAGTAATATGGTTTGGTATGGGCTCAGCGCCTCGTCTATCCATGACGTTGATCAGTTTCCAAAATGTAGTGGCATTTTTCCCATGAGCCGCTTCCTTTAGAGCCTGCCAGTGTTCCTCTTCCCAATCTTTTTTGGCTTTCATAATACTAATGCGGTACTCAGTTCTAGCTAATCTAGCAGCTGGGGCATCCTTATTTTTAATAGCTAGTGAAATTGCTTTCCTTTTCTCTCTACAGGAGGCAGTGTACCAAGGGTTCCCCTTTTTTTCCGTGCATTTAGACAAATGACAACCCTTTGTTTTTTTCGAGAAGAACATGCTGATCTCCCCTATTAAGTCTTTGTACTTAGTTGCCAGCACCGACCCCTGAAGCTGAAGTGCAATTTGATTCACTGGGGCCAAGGCAGAAGAGGCATCCAAAACTAGAACCCTAATATTCTCAAGTGTCCCCTCATTGCACCTAATCACATTCCATTTAATCCTGCGATTACAGTTAGAGGGGACTAGTTCTTTGGTAATCAGCCCATTGTGAACCTCCTCACCACTGTTGTCTCCCCAGAACATACCCATGCAAAGGGGATTATGGTCGCTATCAATCCTCTGTCTGACCTCCATATCAACCAGGTTAACCCATGACCCTACATCCAAAAGGATGTAGTCAATCCGTGACGGGGAACCTAATCGATTGAAGGTCATAGCGCCCATACGATCGGATGTGGTGCGGCCATTTAAGGCACATAGATCATGTGCAGACACCAGAGCATTCAACTGTATGGATCGAGCCGACCATTTCTGAATTGGGTCCAGAGATAAGGATGGAATTAACTGGTTTCCTGGCTTATTATAGCAGCCCAAAAATTCATCCTCATCAAGAGGCTCGAATGTACAATTAAAATCGCCTCCCACTAATACTGAAGATTTAGAAGGGAGGGCAGAAAGCGTGTTGTCTAGCAACTCCAGTGTTGGAGACAATTGGCCCCCTGGTAGCCCCCTGGCATAAATACAAAAAACTTCAAAAGCCTTCCTGGCAGTCTGCCTTTTAACAGTTATATGTAGAATATCATTACAGGGGACATAATTCACAGTGATTTTACAATTCAAATCTATCCTAATCCAAATAAGTAATCCTCCCGATGGGCGCCCCCTCCCAAGCTGTGTTGCAGGGACAAAAAACGTAGAATAGCCCTGTTTGTGTTGTGGCTCTATACACCAGGTTTCCTGGAACATGCAAATATGGAAATCATCTACAAAGTTGTTCCATTCCGGGTCAGGTAGGTTTTTCTTTAGGCCGGCTATGTTCCAGGACAAGATTTTAACAAGGGAAGGGGACAGCATAGGTGTATCCATGGCGGCCTGAGTGTCAACATCCCCTAACAAGGGCTCTGGAATAGTGCTACACTGATCCGGTACTTCTTCCATAATAGGAACGATAGAACCACTATCTACAGTGGAAAGAACCCCACCACCCCCGCCATCTTCAATGCACTGGGGTGATGGTCAGTCCACTTCTTCCAACCCACCAAATCGGTTGTAACAGGGAAATAAGGGGTAATTAAGCTGTGGGCCCCACCCTTCTCCATTGAAATGTGAATCCCCCTTCCACTGGTGTCCCCTCCTCCTATGGACTAAGTTCCATCCTTCCTCTGCAGGCATTCCCCATTGTTGTGGATTCTGGTATGTACCACCTCTACCCAAGCCTTTCCTAGTTGGCCTCATCCAACTCCATCTAGCATCCTCATGGCCCTCCTGCATATAAAAAAAAGACAGGGGTTTGGCTGCTACCACTGACTTACTATCACAGGGAGGAGTTGAGCATATAAATTCTACAAGTCGTGGGTCCTCAAATGTGATAACGATACAATCGCCCTTTATACTTTTCTTCTTCCCACCTACCCAAGGAGCCCGTTCAACCATAAGTATGTTCTTGTTTAGGCCGGGTGGTGGCGGGTAGTTTTTGTCAAGCCAGTGGCATATTTTATTTTTAATCGCCCAAAAGGGCTCAGAAGTGGATATTGGCAGCTCAGGAATCCCTGTCAGAACAACCACATACGGACAAGCATCTGGCGGTAAATTGATGTTGCGCCGCGATGTGGTTTTTCTAGACTGGGACTGTGGAATAGTAGGGGCTGGGTTGTCAGGGATCTTTTTGGTAGCTGCCTTTCTATTTACTGCACTTGGACCTGTAGAAGTGGAGGGTTTGGTTTTATTCACTGTTTTGGTTGCTGTCCCAATATATTATACTATATCTACAGAAGGTCTCTTTGGGTTTATAAGGGCGGGCCCATACCTCTGGTCTTCGCAGAAATGGATCACATCATCTCCTGCTCCAACTCTCAGCATGCGAATATTCATCAAGTGTGTTCATGCTCTGTGCAGTGCATTATTAATCGCGCCTAAAACCCAGAGTTGGCCACAGCTGCATATGTATTATGTCTAGACCGTGCGCTGATCAAACCGAACAACAAGCGTTGTGTTGAAATAACCTTGAAGGCCTTGGCACTCACTGTACAGACATAGCTTACCAAGCAAGGGTGATATTATAAGCAAACATATAATTCTCGTGTGAAGCAAAATATTCTACTAGGCAAAAAGCTTTAATAACAAAATGTGTTGTGTGCAGAAGCTGCAGAAAAGGAAAATGGTGTTTAAACTTTTAATAAGCTCATGCTAACATAACACAGTGTGAAGGCAAAACCTATCTACGTGACAGCTCTTCCTACAGTATGGTGATGCATCGAGCTTCAGAAGCTCCCCATCTCGACCTCGCTACGGGGACCCTTAAGACCAACCTCCTTACGGAGTTGCTCCAGACGGCATCTACGTCGTCGGCATCGCTGCTCCCTTTCAATGAGGCCCTTACCGAAGTCCTCTTGGGCACTTGGTTGCGGCCCGCCTCGGGGACACCGGTGGATAAGAACGTCGCTAGGTGTCATCGCCCGGAGCCTGGTGACCCTACCTTCTTGACCACTCACCTCACGCCTGAGAGCCTGGTCATTCAGGCCTCGACGTCGCAGAGTGCCTTTCCCATGGCTCCGCTGGATAAGGACTCTAAGAAGCTGGACCAATATGGCAAGAGGTTGTTCTCCTCGGCCAGCTTGGGGTTGCAGTCGGTTAATACCGCCTGCTTATTGGGCCGTTACTCTCACGCCGTGTGGGATTCCATAGCAGAGGTCCTGCTTAAGTGTTCTGAAGAGGTCCAGGCCGTCCTTTCCCAAGCGATTGCGGAGGGCAAGGATGCAGTGAAGTTTGCCATCAGGTGTGGTCTGGACACGGCTGATTCCTTGGGCAGGGCGATTTCCACGACTGTGGCGTTGCGGCGCCATGCCTGTTTGCTGTCTACTGGGTGCTCGCTCATGGAAACTTTGATGGCTCTCGCCTCTTTGGCGACAAGGCTGACAATGCCCTGGAGCGCTTTAAAGACTCATGGGCCAGGGCCACATCTTTGGGTCTTTCCACAAGGAGCCCTGGGTTTCGTTCCTTCCGTGGCCAGGGTAAAGGCGCCCAGGCGCGCTCCTCCACAAAGCTTGCACAGAACCTGCCTCAGCGTGGCCGCGGACGTGGCTTCCGCAGGGGCGGGGCGGATAACTAACGGGCGGGTCAGTCTACCTCCACCCCCGCTGCTTCCACCTCAAAGCCTAAGTGGAACTTAAATCTTGTCTTGACTTATTTGATGTGCGCTCCCTTTGAGCCTCTTCATAACTTTCCTTTGCGTCTTCCTACTTTGAAGACTGCTTTCCTGGTAGCTATCACCTCTGCCAGAAGAGTGAATGAGCTCTAGGCTCTTTTTTCGAAACCTCCTTTCCTTTCTATTCATCCGGACAAGGTGGTTTTAAGGACCCGTCTATCTTTCTTGCCAAAGGTTGTTACGCCCTTTCACATCGAGCAGGCCATCACTTTGCCCACCTTCTTTCCGACTCCGCATCCTTCCAGGGAAGAGGAGAGGCTCCACCGTCTGGACCCAAAACGTGTGCTTGCTTTCTATCTGCAAAACAAACAAGATGATGAACGGAATGTTGCACAATGGCAAAACATTCACCTCCAGTCACAGATCTGGGTTTAATCCATCGTTATTTTGCTCACCTAGCCACCCCAGTTCAGACATGGCCATATGCAAATCAGTCTTGACCCTGTGCCTCATGGGAACAGTCCAGCTTGTTACTCCTTGGCCAAGAAGGAGCCTCCTGTGGGGTTGCGTGCCCATTAACCAGGGCGACTGCAGCCACTACTGCCTTGGGACACGGCGTTCCCTAGCATGATATTTGTCAGACTGCTACGTGGGCCTCGCTTCACACGTTTACCAAATACTACTGCCTTGACAGTCGAGTCCGGAGAGACGGCTTCTTTGGCCGGTCTGTGCTCCGTGACTTTTTGGTGTAATCCTGTTCGCAGACCCACCACCGGGGTTGGTATTGCTGGAGTATCTATTCTAAGGTAAGGAATCTATCACTAACGTGTCTCTTTCAGATGCACAAGTTACTACTTGTGTAACGATATATCTGTAAGAGACATTAGTTAGTAATAGATTCCTTGCCGCCCCACCCATCCTCCCCGTTCTGCGAACTGATTACTAGGGTTGAGGTCATCCCCTTTTTAGGGCCCTAGTTTTATGCACCAATGGTAAGTCTCTTGCATGGCTCTGCGTTTCAGCACAGAAAGTCGTGTACAGAACGGACGTCAGCGCGCATGGGTGGCGCCTAAGTAGTCTCTGTGACGTCATCTCGGCGCTCACGTCGCCAGTGACGGACGCGGAGGCGTACTATGCCACCTAACCGCACGCAGGGGTACTGCTAGGCAGAAAACTTTCCGGATCCAGTCTGACACCTGGGGATTATTCTAAGGTAAGGAATCTATCACTAACTAATGTCTCTTATAGATAGATCATTACACAGGTAGTAACTTGTACGTTTGCGCCCCACCTACTTCACATGTGAAAGAAAGAGATAGACAAGCATATGCTTCCACCAGATTGGCGTCTAGCGACAATAGTTGCGTTCATAAGGCCGGGAAACCGCCAGAGAGATTCAACTCATATCGTCCCATCTCCCTCCTTAATGTTGAAGTTAAGGTCCTTGCCAAGCTCCTAGGTTACGCGGGTCATAACTACCCTTAGTTCATCCTGACCAGTCGGGCTTCATGCCAAACCGAGGAACTCGACTTAACTTGTGTTGCGGAGTGATGGCGGCCCCTAGAAACGATACAATATCCATGTTGGCTCTGTCAAGGGATGCCTCAATTGCATTTGACACTCAAATGGACGTACATGTTTGAAGTACATGAACACATGGGCTTCGGATCAGATTTTGTAGGTTGAATGCAATTATTTTATAAGGCCCCAACTACCCATGTTAAGGTGAATGGCATCACATCCCATTGCTTCCCTCTGGGCAAAGGGACTAGTCAGGGAGGCCCACTCTCCCCCCTGTTATTCACACTAGCCCTGGAGCCCTTAGCGGCGTGCGTTCGACAAGATCTGATTGTAAGGGGAGTCACATGAGGAGAATCATGGGAAGAATGCGTATCCTTGTATGCAGACGATATCCTTTTCTATGTGTCCAACCCCCTCCGCCACAATTACCCGCCTCACACTTATCCTCTGCACTTTTGGCCAGTACTCTGGCTACAGGGTGGACTATGACAAATCCCTCATGCATCTAATAACCCGTCCCATGCCCCCACTACCCAGAAGTTTAGAACTACCTCTGTCAGCGGTGCATTTTAAATACTTGGGTATACACGTCACCATGGATCCCATCCTATTCTACTGTCTTAATTTGGCCCCCCTCCTGGAACGCTTTGTGGCAGATGAATAACACTGGAAAACTTTGCCACTCTCATTATTGGGGCGGGTGGCGTTGTTTAAAATGATGACCTTACCCCGAATGCTTTACATTCTGCTAAATGCCCCTCATCAGAGGTGCCAGATAAATTCTTTCAGTCCATTGAATCCTTTCTTCTTTCGCTGTTGTGGAATGCAGCCCCATCACAGATTGCCTCTCCAAGCTAATACATGGAGTATATGATGGGGCCAACGGCCTTCCAGACATAAAAAAGTACTATTGGGCAGCGCGCCTAGCGATAGTGAACGATTGGGTGTTTCGTCCCTGGAAAGACCCGACCTATAGATTAGAGCGGCTCTCTATGGGACCTGGAGGATATGAAGCTCACCTAAGGGTAAAAACGTATTTCCCCAAAGATACATATTAGCTCAGATATTGCGGACCACCGCGTCCTTCTTGGGATGGAAGGGGAGGCTTACTATTATGACCCCACTATGGCATAGTGACACACTTTCCCAGGTGGGTGACCTTCAGGGCTTTAAAGCATGGAACCTCATAGGGATTTTTGTGTTGAGGGATTTATGGAGGGATGGTAATATGCTCACTTGGGAGAAGTTACAGACTCAGAATGAACTGCCTGCCACTGAAGTATTTAGATACCTCCAACTTCAACTTGCCCTTAGGGCACATATCTCCGGTGAGGCCCCCCTCTCAGAATCCTCTCCCCTAGAGGACAGAGTCCTAACTGAATCATTTCCTAAAAGGACAGTCTCCCTAATTTATAAAAAAAACTATGGAACAGCTCTCCCAACATCCTCACCATACTGAGATCCAAATGGAAGACTGTGACGAAGGAGAATGCGAGGAGGTGTTGGGGACCTTCCAAGAGGTTGCTATACACACTGGTTCAAATTGATATGTCTGCACATACTGCAATCTTACTATTCACGCACAACTCGCAGGCACATGAGGTGCTCCGCAACAGACCTGTGTCTTAGGGGCTGCAGGAGCAAGGGAACATTGTTCCTCACAATATGGGCATGCCCAGTGATCCAAATTCTCTGAATCGACCTGCAGAAAATAATGGGGGAAGTGACTATGGCACTCCCCTGACAACAGCAAAGAAGTGCATTCTGCATATTTTAGGAGAGGAGCCGCCACCAAAATACGCCAGGATCTGGCTCTCACTGGGCCTTCTAGTAGCCAAGCCAAATATTGAACGATGTGAGGAGCGGCTGCGGCTCCACTGGTGGGAGACTTGGTGCGGGACTTAGACTAGTGTATGATCAATGAGAAGTCAATATATCAGGGAAGTGGGAGAAAATTTGGGCGGGATGGCGCTCCTAAAGGGGCTTCGATACAGGACCCACCCCAGGGCGGGAAGCTGGCAAACTTATGACGCACTCTGTCTAGACATAAGAAGGCAGCAAAATGTGTTGGCTGCTTCCATCTAGTTTATTTCCCCATATGTGATCCCTGGAAGATTCTTTTACTTACCTGCTGTACCAAATGTTGCTTCCTAGAGATCTCTGTATGCTGCTTTTTGTTTGTATACGCATATGTTTTCTTTGTTTGAAAATCAATAAAAAGTATTTTTTTTTAATTATGTGTGCGTTATTACAATGTACAAATGACAAGGATACTCATGTAACTACATTAGAAGTGCTAAAAGGAAGTGCTTGGGAAAATACTCATATTAGTTAAAATTCCTAAATTGGTGTCATCTATGCCATATGCCAGTGTGCCCAGAACATTGAGGTCCTCCTTGCCCCTGTAGCATTTACACAGTGGGGGCAAGGAAGACTATGTTAAGTAACAACTGCCAACATACTCTTTTCCCTGCAGAATTTACATCATGGGGCAAGGAAGACCAGGGCAGGTCTCAGCTGTGTTGGTGCCTATTCACAATGGTGAACAGGGCATTGGGGCAGCCATCACCTGGTCCTAGTCATCCTTCACCCTTTAAAAAATTAAGGATTTGTACATTTCTGTTGTTTCTCGATTGTGGCTATGACTATAATGTGTGCGTGTTGAGAGTACGTGTTCCTGCTTTTTAATCCTCGTTATAAGTCTCTCAAAATGGTTGAGCCAGGAACAAGTTCATAATGTAGGTGAGTGTATTTATACTGTAGGTGCAGTGTAGATATTACTCACTGGTTGGTAGTGTTTCCCACAATGAGAAAGGTGTCAGTTACACATACATATAATTCATCCCTTAGATTTACAAAGCGCCCACCAAATCCCAAAATGTTATGATTATTCCCTGTTTTATATAGGTGATTCGTAAAAAAACTGAACTTATTCATGTGTCACAGTTAATGGTTTTTTCGGCCAAGGCTCCATCTAGTTTCAATATGTTAATGGTAGGACTAAGTATGAAGTAAGTTTGAAGTAAACCTGCATTTTACCAGACTGGTTTGGGAATACCACTTTGAGTTCACACACTCATCCCCGTTTTGCGGAATTGTTCTCAGGTGTTCAGGTTGGTTTGCCGCAACATTCACTGATGTGTTATTTGTTTCTCCACCTATGTCTACACCCTCGTAACTCAATGAGTTTGAAGCAGTCAGCCTGTTCATTTTGATCAAACTATCTGAATGCTAAGTAGGTCAAGTCTAAACTGATGTGAAGGTTGGAAGAAAAAATCAATAGAATGCAAAGTTTCATTGAAATAAGTAGTACATGCTAGTATTTAGTGGTCAGCATGTTTAACCTAATCTAGCTGCCTTTTTATTTCAACCGCATGCAGGACCTTGGATGCTTACAAGACTACCTGCTTGCCTTAACTACGGAAGACAACATTCGCAACTACACAATGCAGGTAATGTACTGGAACTGTAAGCAACTTGGGTAGAGTCGAATTCTTAGAGGGTAACTCTACCTTGTGATTTTTCTAATTAGTCTGATGGCTTCTGCAGATTATTTGTATTTGAAACATTGCAAGTTCAGACTCAAGTTTAACAGTCTGTGGGATGCACTGCTTATCGCCCAATGTGTTGTCCTGTCATCACAATATTGTAGTGCAGAAATGATAATGTCTTATGGGACACCTGATGTCTGCTCTCTTGTAGGTCTCTGACGTCTGTTCCTCATCTCTCTACTTTTGCCTCAACCTGCCTGTTAAGTCATATTTTGTGCACTGAGTGTCTGTTCCCTTCTATATGTGCCACTTTGGTAGTGCCTAACCCACCTATCTGTATTTGTGTCTGAGCACTAGTGTTATCTTCTGCTCTCATTGTGCCCTTTTCACCCTCCTAAGTGCTTGTACCTGCTCAATCAATGTATCTCACACCCGGGTTTCTGTTGTTGCTCTTTCTGCTGGCAACCTTTGTTCTTTTTGTGTACTACTTTAAACATGCCTCATTCACTCCTAATCTATCCCCTCACCTATCTAGCCATTGACTCATTCGCTCATTCATTTCAGAACTTCAAATGGTATTATATCACACTATCCCAAGGTTATAATTTAATTGCAATTTGGCCAGTGTTCTTCGCATTAACTCCCTCAAAATCTAGTTGGTCATGTTTTTTTCAAACTTTCCAAATCCTATGTAAATACAATAATACAAATGTTCTGCTTGATAATAAAAAAACTTCTTGTATGTTGCTTTTCTGTGTGGATATTTTTGATCGCAGACTCCTCACCTTCAGAATATCCCCAGGCACCAGAGTGGATCCAGAAGATTTATAGAGTATGCAAGGGTAGGTGGCCCCATGAGGCTCAGAATTGACTTTGTTCCACCTCAGAAGTGACAATGGAGCCACACATAAGCACCACCCTTGCATTCAAGCTTCTGTTCCTTTATTTCTTCGCCTTCAAATGCAGATCTGGAGCTCGATCCCAACTTTATTTATCTTCAGTTTACAATTTTTTTCTGAAAATAAAATGTTTCCTCCAGTGCACATGTGGCCCCTCGTAAAACTAGAGGGTTGAAGCCATTTAGGGACTGCCGTAAACAAATGTCTACTACAGACCCCTACATGGTGTGCCACTGGTGTTCGGGCATGACTCCCAAGTCCTGCGAGTACTGTCCCCTTATGAATTTAAAGTGGATTCAGGAATGTTAAGCAACGCTGAACACCAAAAGAAGTCATGGAAGTTTCACTTTCATTCAAAGTTAAGGGTGCGGACCACTTCCCGTTCTCAATCCAGTTACCAAGCCAGTTCCTCGTCATGGTCCAAGTCTTACTGTAAGTCGAAGTGAAGAGATGAGAGTCTCACTACCCTCTGCCTGAAAAGTTGCGAGGAAGTCAGGGGGCCTTTTGGTCTCGTTCCTAGTACCCCATCAGCTACATTCCAACAGATTTGAGGCCTTTAAAGAGGCTTTATTACAGATTTTTGGTACTCCAGCTCCCTCTAGTGTGCCTCCTGGCTCCAAGGATCTGCGGAGGCCTCCAGTCCGGTTACTGCTGGCATATCCACCCTCACCGCTGTCTGTGCCTCCTGAACCTCGAACCTGGCACCAAAATCCGCACTTTAACATTCACTCTTACTCTAACGCCGCCGGCGTCAGATAAAGACCCTGACCTAGTAGCCTAAGCCAGATTGGTCGACCAAGGTTGCATCCTGAAATCGTACCAGTGCACCAGGTCCCAGTTCAGTCTCATTCGGACAGAACCATGCCTTTGCCTCAAAGCTGCAGCCCAGCGATCCGCAGCTTTTCGATTCAAACGTTGGTCATAGTCAATCAGCCTTTGGAAATGACGGTGAAAGTGAGGGAACTATTTTCTCCCAAACTATAATGATGACAATTTGTTCATGGACTAGTAGGATGCCAGTTGGTTGGAAACGTTCCCAGGGACAGGGTCGTATCCTCCCCCAGGCCATCAATGGAAGAGAGTGCCTCCGTTACTGTGGTAATGAGCTAGTTAGCGGAAGTTTGGATTTACAACTTCCTACAATGAACGTCAAAACAAATGTATTGACAGAAGTTTTGAGACCTGAACAGACTTCTTCTGGACCCATTTTACTATTTAATGAAGCGCTGACTGACACCCTTTTGGGTGTCTGGTCTAAACCTTTTCCTGTCAACTGCTGAAAAGGCAGGATGCCAGTGCCCACACATGATAACACAAGTGACAATACTCAACCTCTACCAGAGTTCCACTGGGTATCTGACCTCGGTGAGACTGGTGGCCTTGACTCTTCACCTTCCTCAGGCTTGTTTTCCCCTTCTAACCTTGCTCTGCTTTTGCTAAGCTTCGGAGAAGGGTTGCCATGGTTCGGGAGCTGCAGCGACCTTCTATGGAGGTGGCCGTTGATCCCCTAATTGGGGTGCTTCATCAGGGCCAGGAAGGGGCTGAGCTAGTGAAGCTCTTTTTGATATTCTATTGGGCTCTTGTGCTAAACCTCTTTCAAAGGCCTCCTTGGACCAGTCCATAGCTCATAAGCACCATCCTGCCACTGGAGACCCGCTCTGCCTTTTCTGACAACTTACTCTGCCCAGCATTGGGGTTTAGGCTGCTACAGCTTCCCCCGATATCGACGCCCTGCCTGACATCCCTCCAAACAGGGAGTCTAAGGGTCTAGTTACTCTTGGCCGTTATATCTTTTCTGCCACCAGTTCCGATTTGTGGTCCCTTAATACCACTTGTATTCTAGGTTGTTTTTCTCACATGTTGGGTGATTCGTTCTCGAGCCTTCTCCCCTCTATCCCAGGCGACAACCGGGACACTCTTACTCAGCTGCTCCAAAATGGCCGTCAGGTGGCTAAACTGCTGATTCACTGTAGCATGGCTACCACAGATTGAGTTAGGCGAGCCATGGCTCTTTCGGTAGCTCTTAGCTGGCGTGCCTAGCTGCACACCTCAGTCTTTTCGGAGGCTGTTCAATCTGCCCTGGTATACCTGCCTTTCAATGGTTAACATCTGTTTGACACCCACTCTGACTCCGCTTTACACCATTTTCAGGATAGTTGGGGTGGAAACAAATCTTAAAGCCTTTCTTGAAAGATCACCGGCTCCTGTTTTTCCCCTGTACAAAACTTGTATGGAGAATGGTCACCTTGTACATGTGAGCCGTTTTAGAACATTGCCATGGCCTCTTTGCTTTCCTATAAGAGGAGACCGGTGCGGTGCTCCTGCGTCTTGTAATTATTTTTTTATTCAATCAATGCCCTCCGAGCACTCTTAATATTGGACAGTATTTGTATCGGCACAAAATATAATTGGCAAATGTCACTGTCCTTATTAGTATATAGAATAGTCCAAATCTTCTCCAATTCAAGGTTACTTCTGTATTTATTTCCTTTTATCTTCAAATTTGCACCATGGGTACTCGATACATCAGCCAACACGTGTTTCGTCGTGTAATATTACAACACTCTGACTTCCTCAGGGCTATGATTCCATGGTTAATTGTTATACTCCAGGCTCATCAGATTCAAATCGTTCCCAAAGCTTCTGTAAGTCTATTGGGACACCTCAATTCTCAAATAGTCATCTCCATTAATGGCGTAACCATACTCGCCGTAGTGCTGTTTAAACAAGTACTATCATTTGCTGTCCGTATTCTAAATATATGTAGCCTTCAGTCTACGATAATCTTGCGACCTGGGGTTTATATCCACATCAGCGTCTCCTCATTATTAAAGCCTCACAGTCCTTATCAGTAATTCTTTGACCCCAGTTGCAAAAGCACATTCCGCTTCCTCCTCAAACCAGGCAGCGCATATCCTTACTGATGTTTTTCACCTGTACAAAACTTTTATGGAGAATAGTCACCTTTAGCCGTTTTAGAACAATGCCATGGCCTCTTTGCTTTCCTATAAGTGGCGACCGGTGCGGTGCTCCTGCGTCTTGTAATTATTTTTTTATTGCTTCCTGAACTTCCAATGGCTGGTTATGGTCCCCATTTTTGGGGCACATATTGTTTTATGGCCCTTTGGCTTCCACATCTGTCGACGCAAGGTATTCTTTTGCTTTTCCTACCCAGGTTCTGTTTGGGGTATTGGGTTTGTCTTGTACGGACGCACTGTTGCCTTGTTCGCTATCCTCCAGGGTACTTCGTTGATATGCCCTACAGGCACTCCTCCCTATGTTTCTGGCACTTTGTACCCCTTATATGGTACGTCTGATTGTGTGCTTTGATCTTCTTGCTCCTCCCTCTCCCTGGTCTTGTTAAGTGCAATCTGCTCCCTAGCTGGGGATATTTTTCTTGCACTTTATATGGTGTCCTTCATTCCTAGTACACGCTTCACGTCTTCTTGTGCTAGTTCCCGTTCTGCACAGGTAAGAGGTACTCTTTTAATCCCTCTTTCTCTCAAGGTTCCCTGTGGAAGTACTTTGTCCATTTCTTGGCATGGGTGGTCTATTCTGCTGACACCTTCTCTTCTATGCTGCTGCATGTTTTTGTGCTCTGTTGGAAACATTTCCATGACACTTCCTATACCACCCGACATTTAGTTACGGAACTGGTTGTTCTTTTTTGACATGTGTTCCTTGACCACCCTCTTTTTAGATTGGTTCGTTCTGTGGTTTGGCACTTATTTTGGACTTTCCGGGGAGTTTCCTTCACATCTTGTGAGCGTAGATATGATTCCAACTCCTTGGATGTTCAGTATCTGTTGGAATCATGAGTGGGAACATATCTCTTTCGGGTGACACCGGGATCCTCTCTCTTGGTGTCACAGTTATTGACCTGTGGCGGAGGAGCGTCCCTCCCCCCACCCTCAAAAGTTGAAAAATAAAACTATATTCAAACAAGTTATCGTTTTATTTTTCAACTTTTACGTGCTGCCATCGTGGGCCAGTCAGGAGAGTGTGTGGTGGGCAGTCTCAGGATGGTCAAACCCACATGCACACCGAGCTGTCTTCAACCCCAGCTGCATTGCTGGGTTGGATACAGCGAAGCACAGGCTCCCAGTCTCTCTGAGGGTGCAAATTCCCTGCGCTCAGGCCAATCCTGACGCTGCGGCAGCGCCAACATTGGCCCCAAGGGAGGCTGGGAGCCTGTGCTGCAGCAAGAAAGGAGAGAACTCTGAGAATAGCATTGGGTGGCAGGCAAAAGGTAAGTTATTTTATTCTATTTTTTTAGTGTTTGTTATCATTTCCACTCTCCTCCCCGTCGTCCCTCCCCTAGCCCCCATCCCACCACACCACCCACGCACAGGAGCCCCTACTGTTGTTGACTCGACACAGGTTGTTCCGTGGAAACTGGGGATTTCTTTTTGCTCATGATTTTTTTTCTTGTTTCTCATCCTTCTTTCTCCTCCATAGTCGTGATATAATATGGGTTTCCTACTGTGTTTCAATTTTTCACTCCATCTGTTATTTCACTTCTTATTCTGATCATTTGGTTGTGGACATCCACTTGTGGTGTTGGCCTTCCCACACCTATTACTCTGCCTTTCCCCATGACTTCAGCCAGGTCCCCCTCCTCTGTCCGATATTCTTTCTTTTTAAGTGGAGTCTGGTTATCTGGATAGTCCTCCTCCGTGTTGAACTTTGCTCATCTTGCTCTTTTTGCCGTCCCTTATGGTGGTCTATGTTTCTCTGTTTTCATGGGGTTGGGTTTTCACCTGCTGTTTTCTCTTTCAGTCATCTCTCAGCTGCCTGATTGTCACCATTCAGTCGGTATTGTTGTTTCTGTTCCTTTGCTTTCCATCTTTCTGGGATGGCTGATATCTTCTGCCCCCTGTATTCCTGTATTTGTCACCATTTTGTTTCTGTTAACCCAAAGCAAACATAAGGAGATGATGAACAGAGCACTAAAACTTTTCAGACACTTACCCCCAATCACAGATCTGGGCTGAATCCATCATCATTCTTTAGCTCACTTCGCCACCCCAGTTCTGACACAGCCATATGCAAATTAGGTTCACCCTGTTCCTCATGGGAACAGTCCATCCAAACTGTCAAACCAGGTCTTCCCTGGACTGGAAGCAAACATCCTGGGACAGGTTTCTGGGGAACCCCGTCATCAGTAACTACAAAAAGATAGACGGAGGGTCCCTGGGAATTTTTAACGACCACACAGTTACAGCCCCCTTTCCAAATATATGAATACAAAACAAAGCAACTGTGGGTCAAAAATGTGTCCACACACAGTTACTTTGTTTTGTATTCTAACCCCCTCATCAACAAGGCTAGCTTGAATCCAGTGGCAAGATGAGCAAGGAACCCACATCTGGGTATACCCTGCCAACTTAGGGCGAACAAAGCAAACACAAGTAGGTGATCGACAGAGCGCTAAATCTTTTCACCCCCAATCACAGATCTGGGTTGAATCCATCATCGTTCTTTAGCTCACTTCGCCCCCCCAGTTCAGACACAGCTATATTCAAATCAGTCTTCACCCTGTTCCTCATGGGAACAGTCCAGCCGAAACTGCCAAGCAAGGTCTTCCCTGGACCGGAAGCAAGCATCAAGGGACCGGTTTCGAGGTTAACACCCCTCATCAACCAGGCTAGCTTGAATCCAGTGACAATCTGAGCAGGGGACCCACATCTGGGTATACCCTGCCAACATAGGGTGAACAAAGCAAACACAATGAGATGATGGACAAAGCGCTAAAACTTTTCCGCCCCCCCTCCCCCCCATCCACAGTCAGAGATCTGTGTTGAATCCATCATCGTTCTTTAGCTCACTCCGCCACCCCTGTTCAGACTCCGCCATATGCAGAGTCTTTTGTCTCTTGGTGACTCCGCCTTTGGTTGGTAGTGCGCATGGGCATCGGCTCCATCCTTAAATTGTTTTTTTCCGCCATCGGGTTCGGATGAGGATTGAAGCGTTCCAGATCGACTTCGGAAAGAAGTGACTTTTCGGCGCGTATTCCCTTTCCAGTTCGACGGTATTGTTATCGAACGAGACTTCATTTCCATTCCGACGCGTTTCGACTCCAACATCGAAAAAGAACTTTGATCTACGTCGACGAACAGGAGACCTTTCTCGACGTGGTCAAGCCCGGAGTCCATGGAAAGGACTCCATTTAAGAAATGTCCAACATGTGGTGCTAAGTTCCCACACAAGGACCTACACGAGGTGTGCAACCTCTGCCTATCGCCTGAACACGAAT